>NC_140964.1:61051231-61078731 GCF_056783735.1 Eptatretus burgeri | reverse complement strand
CTCGCTATGATGAACAGGCATTCGATAATATGAGTGAGGAAAGTGCCAAAAAAACTTTATCATTAAGAAATCGGTGTGGCCTGTTCTAAGTCAAGGCATGTTTGATCAGGCCAAAAAACATGGTGGCTTCAGACCCCAGAAAGGTAACCCAATATACGCTTTAAGACCCCAGAGAGCAAGGTGGCCGAGGATGGCACCTGATAAAGGATAAAATTAACTAAGGCCGTTAATTATCTTCATAAGTGGTGTTTTAATGAATCCAAACAACCAATTTGCACTCATGCACTTACATGGAGTTTTCTTAGTATGCATGCAAAGTTTCAGGCTGATAGGTTTCATGGTTTTGGAGTTATGGAGGACACACACACACACACACACACACACACACACACACACACACACACACACACACACACACACACACACACACACACACACACACACACACGCGTGCGCGCGCGCGCACTGCGATTTATTAGTATAGACTGAAGAGATCAAACTAAACACTGTTATAGTTGAAGGAGGTTAAATATCAGGAATACCTGGAAAAAAACAAATACAAATCAAAATTTATTGGTTGCAAAAGTATTCAGCCCCTCATGTCAGTACTTGGTAGATTTAAATACCTTTTGCAACAATGATTGCTTTGAGTCTTTTTGGGTTGGTCTCTATATACCAGCTTTGCACAGTGAGATGCTGAAATATTTGCCCATTTTAAACGTGAAAATTGCTCAAGTTCTGCCAAGTTTGATTGGGATCGTCGATGGACTGCAATCTTCAAGTCTCGTCATAAATGTTGAATTGGGTTCAAGTTAGTTAAACAACTGATTAAATAGACGTGATACATATTACACTTATTTTGTAACCTTTCAAACAAATAATTTGCATCTGGAAGTGATTTAGGGTTAATTGGGCAAAGGGTTTGAATACTTCTGCAACTGAGAAACATCTACCTTTCTCTGTTAATCTAACTTTTTATCTAAATTTTTTTTTTAGCTTTATCACTTTCTAGTAGTTTGGGAAGACTCTACATATTAAGTTTGATTTGAACGCATCATGAAATAAGCCTAGGTGGCATCAAAATGTGAAAACTTTGGAGGGGGGTGAAAACTGTTCGGGGTCCAGGGTTCAGGGTTCAGCATGAGGGGAAACTCCTCGATCTCCTCCCCAACCACTGGTCCTGCAGGCTGACGGCCATGGATAACTCTGTTGCCAGGCAGGTTGTGAAGCAACCATGAACGTTAATCAGATGGCCAAATCTCCTCGTGTTCCTCCATATAACTCCATTTATGTGGGGGTGATGTGGCCAAAATATCAGAGGATGTCACCCTCAGTATACACTCAGATTACTGCTGAGCGGAACAGATTACAGCACTAGTATTTATTTAATGGAGCAAAACAGTTGGGGTAAAAATATCACGAGTGTGGACTATGTTTGACCAATATGGAAAAGACACCACAAGCAGGCTGGCAGAAATCATGTATGGGTTTATTTATATCGCGGGAACACGGGAAAATTAGTGTGGTATGTATGTATATATATATATATATATATATATATATATATATATATATATATATATATATATATATATATATATATATATATATATATATATATATATATAGTGAAGGTTTGATTCACAAAGAATGGCAAAGCACTTATTCAGGGTGTTTGTGAGGGTGTGACATGTATACAAGGGAGGAAATTTGTATGCCATATATGTACACAAAATAGACCGGAGACACAAAGCAGTACTTGTTCCCTTGACACTTACAAACCCATTATACAATCTTAATTATCTTTTTATTTCATGTTGAAAGCTCCAGTCATGGACGAAATAGTACTCATCGAGGCCAGGCCTTGAGTAAAAGAACTGCATTGATAGAAAAGTAAGGAAAGAGAGAATAGTCTCAGAGTTTTTGAGGAAGTAAAAAAAATGTGCTTTCTGGAAAGGGCAAGGTCATAAGTGTTTGGGAGACGTGAGAAGGTAAAGAGTTCCAGAACTTGGCAGTGGTGCAGAAGAAACAAACATCATAACCACCCATCCTTGAGTTGCCAATGGCCACGAGTTGCCAATCTACACATGAGACATGGCGCCAATCAGAATCACAACCAGACAAATGTAGAGAAAGAAAAGTAGCTTGAGTGCAGAGCAGAGCATGGGTACGACTCCTTCCCACCTTACTCAGATGCATGCAAACTTTTATCACGTGCAGACTCGTGCAAACTCGCACCATGCGCAAGCTTCCCCTTGGTGGCTCTCATGGCCAGAACAGGCAGACATGTACACAGGCTTAACCAAAGGACTGGGGGTAAGGAGAGCTTGATGAATCTAAATGCATAGTGGATTGAATGCTCAGTAGATCGAGACGCTTGGTAGATCGAACATGTGGTAGATTGCATGCAAAGAAAGGCTGCCTCATTGTCTCTTGTTCGAGGTCTTCCATGAAATCCACTCTCTCACGGATGTCAAACTCGATCCACTGCTGCACAGAGCATGTCCTCCCACCAAAGAGGTCAAGCTTAATTTGCTGTTGCACAGAACACATCCTCCCGCCATGAAGGTCAAGCTCGATCTGTTTGGTTTGCAGAGGTTAAATTGATCTGCTGTTGTTGTTCCATGGAGCACATGATCTACTCCCTTTCACATCCTCCCGCTGAAGCTCATCTGCTTCATTACAACCACTTGGAGTGGATGTGTTGTTGTTGTTGTTGTTGTTGTTGTTGTTCTTTCCATTGCCATTACGATGAGGTGACGTAATGGCTCAAACAGCTGTGGCATTAATTATGCTTTTTTCTCTCTCTGCATGTGTTGTTTTGCAAGACAAACAAAAGAACCAAGAGACCACTGCAGGGCTAATAGTTGCCGCTATTGTGTTCAAATTGTTTTTTTTTTTGCAGGAATTGAAAATAATTGGTCTATTTATTTTCCACATGTACAGCACCCGATTGAAAATCCTTTGTGCAAGTCAAAAGGTCATTTCTAGCCCATTGTTTCAAACTAATAAGTGATTCAGACCTACATGGTAGGGGGATGGTGTTTGGAGGTACGTGTTAGTGGGAAGGTGTTCGGAGGTGGAATGGACGAGGAGAGAGGGATCTTAGATTGAGTAATAATGGGTGGATTCAGGTGATGGGTGGATAGAAGTGATGCGATGTGGGTTTTGAAAGCGAACATGGCGAGGGGCCGCGATAGAGGGGCAGCTCGAGCCATAGTCGAATCAAAAGATGGATTGATAAAATGGAGGGATTAAGGAGAACCCGAACATTCCAAGTAATGATGATGCATGTCCCTCCCAAACTCTCTCTACACAAAAGGTAGGAAATCTGTCTTACATAAACTTAAGAAATATCTGTCTGGGGAAAAAATCCTACGTATCTCTGAATGCACATGGTGGTCTTTTCCATAACCATAACACGAATTTTGCAGGTCACTATAAAGCACGATATCTCAAAAAGGTTGTGGACATGTTACAATAAAACTTGCTGGATGAGTTGGGTTGGTGACAAGAACAAGCCGACTTAATTTTGGTTCAGGTCTGGATCCAAATCCGCCCTATTATTGAGCTACCAAACAAACTGTTCAGCCTGGTGCAGGTATGCCTCTGTAAATGCCGTTCCAGTTAACTGCATGTACTAAATAGGTTGTAATTATCATGTCCAAACCATGTTTCAGCCAAGGTCGTGTAGTCCAGATGCCAAACAGCCATTTCAGGGCAAAGCGTGCTTTAGCATCATTATGAAGTTTTTTGGTTGATTCATCATCTCTGAGCTATCCTGAATCAGAATCAGCCGGGTGCCAGACTTGCACCCTTGAGGAATTTTTTTTAGAGGCGAAAAACAAAATGGCTGCCACCGACTTTCGATAAATTCTGTTTTTGGGCTATATCTTCACTTCTAATGCACTTACACACACAATTTTGGTGTCTACTACTATGTTTCATGTGACAGACAAGGTAAACGTTGATGATTCTCTCAAGATTGGATGACAACAGATGGCGAAATTTGAATCTGGATGGCCAACAAGCTTCAACAAGACACTAACCAAGAAAGTGACCCTGATGACTTCGACCAAAAAGAGCATTAAGCTGGATGGAAGTCCAGTATATGATACCGAATTGATCTACACCCGAGTCGTATGTCTCCAACAATACAGGGATATTGATATCAAGGATGTCCTCTCTTACGAACTGTCCCCTGTCCCAGCCTCCTTGTTTGATGACAGCGGTGTGATGCGGGCTCAGTCGAAAGCAATCCTGAAGACGAAACTCCAAGTTGAGCAATCAAGTCGAATCCAAGGTGTTCCAGATGCTGTCATCATCAATGGATGCGCCATGTCATGGACTATACATTGGCCCACAAATGGTACAGTTGAGGATTATGTGATCAACTTCATGGGAACCATCAAATACCACCTGGAGTGTTGTGACGTATACCTGATTTTCGACAGGTACATCAAAATCAACATGAAACAAATGACGAGATCCAGTCGCGCAGGTCATGATTCAAGTCGAAAACATCAACTCAACTTACACACAACACTTCCAGCGCAAAAAGTGGTCCTAAATGTAGCCTACAACAAAGTACAACTGATCGATTTGATCTGTCAGTATCTGATGACCCACATGTGAACAACCAGACCAAACTGGTGATCACCGGAAAAGATCCTACACCAGTACAAGTTTGGAACAATTCTACTGTCCAGAGACAGGATCTGAAAACACACCATGAAGAAGCAGATGTCATCATCATCCATCACTTAGTTAGAATTGTCAGGTGTCAGTGGTCACTCACACATCAAAGTGGTCTGCGATGATACAGATATCTTTGTCCTGTTGATTCATTTCTACCTCGAGGAAAAGATGACTGTGGATGTCAGCATGGAGAGTCCGTGTGCTGGGAGGACAAACGTAGACATTCGCCAAACAGCACTGACACACAAAAGCATCGCCAAATATCTGCCTGCTGTACATGCTCTGACCGGATGCGATACTGTGTCGTATTTGTTTGGCATTGAAAGGCCACAGCGCTGAAGATACTCATGGGCGGACATCATCCCACCTTACTTGGTCAGCTGGGAGCAGACGAGGAAAAGATGATATCTGAGGCAACTACCTTCATTGCTGCCTGTTATGGTTCCAAAGTCGAAGGTGATATGTCCACAAACCGCTATCAGTTGTGGAAGTCTAAGATGGCCAAATCCAAGATTACCTCTGCTCCAAAATTGAAGTCGTTGCCCCATCGCATGATGCCTTTGTTCAACATGGACATCGCGCTCATCATCAAGTCATTATATGGAAATCGGCCACTCAGTCAGACCCTCCGAACTTGGATCCCATCAAGTATGGATGGCAAGAAGGTGAGGACGGTGCGACGTTGTGTCCAACCACACTTCCACCTGATGTGTCTGCTGCATCAGTCACCATTCTGCAGCTGATCAAGTGTAGATGCCCCACCAGCCGGCCATGTTCCACCGGGATCGGTGGTTGTGTGGCAGCACAGATGTCATGTTCGATGTTTTGCAGTTGTAATGCTGGATCAGACTGTTGCAACGAACAGACAAGGGCAGTAGCTGCTAATCACGATGACGGTGACGAAGACTGAACATAATGTCGAACATTGGATCCTTAACAAAGTTAATATTTGTTTGCCTAAAAATAAAAAGTAATTTCAAAATCATATACATGTACATACTTACTTTAAGGCATAACCCAAAGTCACAGTCAACTTTCCACATGTATCCGGATATATTTGTGTAAAAATCGTATTCCAATGTAATCATCAATTAAATGATCATTGCAAGTAAGTTACTTCAGCTGTCATTGACTATTATTGTACGTCGTATTAATATTTGAGGGTTCATCAATTTCAATTTCTTACTCGAAGTGATCAGTGAAACTGCAAAATCGCCATTTTTCATATTAAAATGGTGGCCATCTTGAAAATATGAGACAGGTCTTATATATACACCTTCAATTTTATCATTATCGGATTCCTTGACCATGAAAACATAGTAGTTGACACCAAAATTGTGTTTCTAAGTGCATTAGAAGTGAAGATATAGCCCAAAACAGAATTTATCGAAAGTCGGTGGCGGCCATTTTGTTTTTCGCCTCTAAAAAAAATTCCTCAAGGGTGCGAGTCTGGCGCCCGGCTGATTCTGATTCAGGATAGCTCAGAGATGATGAATCAACCCAAAAAAACTTCATAATGATGCCACAACATGCTTTTTCACATTTCTGCTGGACGAGTGGACCCCTGGTCCATGGAAGAATGAGAATACCAGAGATCTTTCACCAGGTTGGACTGCTTAGAAGCCCACAGACTGTTTGGTTCAGGAATTTTGAAAGGACACAGGTACACAATGGCCTACCTTTTGCAAAAGACACCGTGGGATGTTTAATGTTCATCAGCCAATGCCAGGAGATGCAACTCCAGGACGGAGTTCTTTCATTGATACATCGTTTCTACCTACAAAGGACCAGAATGACAATTAATATCCAGGTCGAGAATCGAACACAGATTCGGCAGCTCAAAGACGAATACTCACCCTCTGAGCTATCCCATCAGCCTGTAAGTAATAATACCTTAAATGCTTGTTGCTGCTGTTTGTTTATTTTTCACGAGAATACGTTAAAGTTTGCCCTCTTTTGCTCCAACCAAGGAGCGAACACCGAAAACTCAATTTCATTTATCCTTGCTTCCCATTGTAGTTAGCATTCCTCAATCAAAGTCCTGTTGCATCCATCCATTGTTCTACCTATCCTCCGATGCAGAACAACACTAACCTTCACCAGCAAGAATAGTTCCTCATATTTGATTTGCTTAGACCTCTACATGTTATCAATCTCTTTTGCAGATTTTATTTAATTTTTATTAATTTGTATGCAACCTGTAGCTGCTTGGTTGCATCATTTTCTGAAAGCACGGCTTTGCCGCTAATGCAGTGCCCCTGTTGCCAGTAAACTGGTACTTATTTTGCCAACCTCGGAATGATGACAGGCTGAGTCAACCCACCTAGTGTTAATTCAACGGTTAACATGGCTTGAACTCAAGACTCCAAGATCTTAAGCCAGCCACCTTTAACCGTTAAACCAACACCAGGCTTACTTAAACAGAATAATACCTTTTGGTTGTGATATTAATGTTTAGAGAGCTATTTTCAATCACTGTTTATACCCAATTGATGGTTTACACATATTAGCATTTCCGATTGGAGTCAAGTGTAAAATAGGACACAAACCGAATAGCAACACAACCTAAACCTTGGGCCGCTCCTTTTGTCTAGTCTTCTGATTAAAAAAAAAAAAAAAAAATCGGAAAATGCCTCATTATACTCGAAGCAACAGCCAGAGGGGCCGGATCATCCTGGTAATGATGGTCTTTCTAACCCCATCGTTCCCAATTGCCCATGAGACTTGATGAGTCGGTTTGATCACGGAGGAGGTTGCCTTTGATCAGAAACGTTGACACAAAGGCCATGGATGTGGATAAGTCACCCAGAGGGAAGCCCGAAGCTGAACATTGCATTTAATGCGTTCTTCTTTATCATCTTATAATTGTTTGAGACCATTATTACAGGACTGGAGAAGGAAACACTCTCGACTTGGTCCAAATATCCGTTTCTAATCATGTACTTACTTATTTTGGAGAAACTTTCAATCGACTTTTTAAAAATCATCCCTTGTACATAACTCGTGAAATTTTTGACAGAAGGAATTCCTTGTGCGCCATCTTGTGGTTAGAGAAGAAAAACTAATGGCTAATGTGTGAATGGAACATCATAACGTGTGTGTGTGTGTGTGTGTGTGTGTGTGTGTGTGTGTGTGTGTGTGTGTGTGTGTGTGTGTGTGTGTGTGTGTGTGTGTGTGTGTGTGTGTGTGAGAGATAAAAAATAAAGCTCTTTCTAACCACTGACTCACTGACTGAAATTAGAGATTGGTACCTTATGGGTGACGTAGAAAGCTGAAATTTGGTGCACCGATCGACATCAAAGCCGGTACACCATGAAAAAAAAATCACAGAATTATCAGACAACAACGGCAAATGAAAACATAAATAAATGAGAAAAAACTAAAATAAAATAAAAAGTGAAAAAAATGCAGGTGAGCAATGCAGGTGAGAAAATGGGGAAGCACTGTAATTTGTGCCGATGGACAGCAAAGCCGATACACCAGGAAAAAATTCTCAGAACCATCGGAAAGCATCTGTAAATCAAAATATCAATAAACTAGAATGGCAATCGGTAGAGCGCATACCTCCGCCATGTCATATCTGATCCACGAGAACATATCGGGCCCAATACATTTTTGAAATATCATGCGATACAGTACTATATCGTTTTTTGGCCCGATCTATCAATGGTGAATAATCACTTAAAAAATTAAATAATTGTCGTATCCAGATCTGGATCTGGATTTTCACCAAAATCGAATCGTTTTGGCCTTGCGACACACCCAACCTGTCCACCAAGTTCCGGCCGAATCTGTTCACAACGTTTGAGATATTGTGCTATACACAGCACTGCAATTTAAACTGGAATGGCACTCGCTGGATCGCATACCTCCGCCAGTCTGAAAAGTTTACGTTTTGTGGCCCCCCACCGAAGGCCTGGATCTGCATCCACACCTTGATTCCAGTGTACACATCTGGATCTTCACCAAAATCGAACAAATTCGTCCTTGTCAGTTGTCACACGCCCAACCTGTCCACCAAGTTTCGTCTGAATCCATCCATCACGTTTTGAGATATCGTGCTCTATGTTGTATTGTATTCGGCCCTCTCTCTCAATGGTGAAGAATTGCTGAAAGAATTCTAGAAGTCGGATCTGTATCCGGATCTTTTACAAAATCGAATCAATTTGTCATGGTCACACAACCAATCTGTCCACCAAGCTTCATGTCATCCGAATCCGTCCACAACCAGCCAAACAGACAGAAAGGGGTGAAAACATATCTTCCTTCACCTTTGATGGTGGAGGTAATGAAAAAAAAAGATGAAAAAAATAAATGAAACATCAAATGCACGTGAGCTACGCGAGACAATTACACAATGTGTAAGTATACCCTGCTAGTATACATATAGACCCACTCCCATCTCTCAACTGTGAATGGAGGGAATAACCAATTACATATCATATAAATAAATTCACCCCACCCATGTTCTTCGAGCCAAAGAAAGCTGCACAAAGCAACCATGAAAGGCGACCCAAGGTAAGCTCTTTGCGGTTTCAAACCCTTCCCAGAATTTCTCCACAGCTGTAAAGACATTCACAAATCGTACACACATGAGAATCCCAATGCTACACACACCCTCGACTGCCTTATTCGGTTTCATCCCTTATTCATGAATCATCAGTGACAATGCAGACAGAAACATGCACCACTGAGGCTTCCAAACATGTACCATGTGTAAATGTCCATTTCAGTAAGGGATCATGGACCAAGCTGTGAGGTTTTCTTGTTATCCAAGTTGTTTTTTCCAAGGGCTCTTTTCAGGATAGTCACTGAGCCTCAGACAGCTTCCAATTGTACTTTGTTCATAGTAATATTCTGAGGGAAGGTTTCTAAGTTCTCCAAGAGGTTCTTCTTTCTCATGCCAGTTGCTCTAATTATATATCAATGGAAAATTTTAGCACCCTTCATCTTCCAAGATCTTTTCACTTCATTTTTGAGGTCTTGGTATTTGGTCATTTTCTTAATTTCTGCATTGTTTAGGCCAATATAGCTGGGTACTGACACCTCAATTAGCAATGCCTTATTTTCGTTTTGGTACCTCAGTACTATATCTGGTTGCAATGCTTTGTTTTCCATGATCATGCTCAATGGGATCAAAAGGTTGTACATGAGCATTAGTTCCTTGTTTTCACTAATTGCTTTTGGTTCATGTTTCATGAGTTTTCTGGAACTGGGATATTGAAGTTTTTGAAGATATACCAGTGGATTACTCCACATACTTTGTTTTGTGTTTATGTGTTCAGCTGCTCTGACATGAGACTTTTTCATCCCAATAGGAAGTGGCTTGTACTTACTGTTTCCACCTTGCAAAACCAACACTTGTCCAATCAACTCAGTTCTTCCGTTTTATTAAAGCCATTGGTATCGTTTTCTTGGTCTTGGGTATTTATTATGACAAGTTGTTTGTGCCTGCATTGGATTGTAAAATGGGAAGGGGTAGGAATGGCTGCAAAAATGCAAATGACGTCTTCGGTCATCCAGGGGGCAAGCTGGGAGCAACACTTCACATTCATTGCCATATCTGATGCAATTTAAATGCTCAAATGTTGGCGAGGTGCTTGATATATGCAGCTTCTTGATGCCAAGGGTCCGTAACAAACAAGTTAAAAAGACAAAATGTCATAGCCCCCAATGTTTTGGTAAATTTGCTGCACAGAGATAAAGGGCCAGGGCTAGCCCATATTTATCAAAATAAAGACCAATTGCTGCACCATAGTCGCAAGAAGAAAGCCAGACACACACACATACACACACACACACACACACACACACACACACACACACACACACACACACACACACACACACACACACACACACACATATATATATATATATATATATATATATATAAATATATATATATATATATATATATATATATATATATATATATATATATATATATATATATATATATATATATATATATATATATATATACATATATAAACACCACACACACACACACACACACACACACACACACACACACACACACACACACACACACACACACACACACACACACACATATGTATTATATATATATATATATATATATATATATATATATATATATATATATATATATATATATATGCCACACACACACATATATATATATATATATATATATATATATATATATATATATATATATATATACTACACACGCGCGTGCACACACACACACACACACACACACACACACACACACACACACACATAAACACACAAACATGGATATGTTATGCATTGGTAAGTACTTACAAAAGTTATTTTATTTGAAGGTATAACCTTAACTCATGAGCACTTCACTGATTTCCCAACTGCCCGGACCATCAGCTGGGCACTGTTTATCATCACGGTTTCGATCTTTTCAGCCCAGAACCTCTCCAAACAGCGAATCCACAACCCCGGTCACCGGTCCACATCAGTAGATTTACTCAACATCATTGGACCCACTACCTCAAAGTTGTGTCCAGACAGTCAGTCAACACAGCAATGCAATATCCTTATTCAAACTTATTTAATTATTACTCTTATTTAAAGTGTAACCTCATATTAATAACTTGAATCTTACACCACTTTATATGATAATATATGAAGCGATGACCATTTTACCTTGTAGACATTCCCATTACACAGCACCACCATCTAAGCATCGACTCAAACTGTCATTTAAATATTCAAACTATCATTAACAACAGATTTTAACATGCTGCACTGTGTATCTTCGCAAGCACCAAAAAATTATATGAATGCATATTTATAATGTATTTTATAAATAATATTTTTTGTTGTATTTTCATTAAAATTCCTCCATTATTTAATGCTATATATATATATATATATATATATATATATATATATATATATATATATATATATATATATATATATATATATATACACTTGCGATACCCATGCACATGCATGGGATAGTAGTACAACATAGCTGGTGGCAGACAACAGACCGTACACGGGAATGACAAAAATACGCATTGTGCAAAATGCAAGTGGTACTATGGAACGCCAAGACTTCCCAAACATTGTCGGCATGTCCGCTAAGTGCCACAGCAATTTCATAGGGATCGTGTGACGGCGAGCCGAGTTTTTAGTGTGCAAGCTTGGTATTATAATAGAGATATGTTCAATCAACAATATTAATTAAAGAATTAACCTCACTAAAATAATGAATTCATTATAATTAAATCAAATGCAATGCAATAGGAACTTGTTTACATAAAAGCCAACCAAACTTGAATGAAAGGTGACGATGGAATCTCAAGACATTCTCGCAAGACCTGATGAAACAATCAGCCACATATCCCCTGTTTTGCCTGGTGTTAGTTTAATGGTTAGGGTGGTGGGCTTGGGATTCCAGGATCCTGAGTTAAAATCCCACTTGACTGTTGAATTAATACCAGGTGGGGTTGATTCTGCCTGTCATCCTTCTGAGGTCAGCAAAAGGAGTGCCAGCTTGCTGGTATCCTGTGTCAGAGTGGCGATCTGTCCAGGATTGTGCCCAATAGCCAAGAAGACTGCTTAGGCAGCACCAACACTCTGCCGAGAGTATGGTCCCAATGGATGGATGAATGATCTATTTAACATGACGGAAAAAACCTTCTCAGCACGTTCCACAAAATCATCCTTTACTGAACAAATTCTTGCAAATATAAGTATCTCAGAGGAAAAGACATTGTAACCCATTTTAATTGGTACATTGCTACACGAAAAGGTGTACAAGACTACATGGAAACTGAAATCATCAACTTTATGAAATAAAATTGTACTAAAACCATTCTTTCCAACTCTAACCAACACATCCAGATATGCAGCAACTGTCCAATCATTACCACTCCTGTTTGCAATCAGGCGATCTGGATAAATCTTGTGTAGCTGCCTATCAAAACAATTATAGTTAACCACACAAATATCTACTATATAAATGGCAGTCCTTCTGTCTGTCTGTCTGTTTGTTTGTTTGTAACCAATAAGCTCCTAGACCAGTGAACCGATCTTGATGAAACTTTACGCACATATAGACCTAACATTCAGCTCCAGGATGCACTCAGTGGCTTGCCATAAAAATGAAAAAAAAAAAATATATATATATATATAAATAAAAATAATAAAATTTCCATTAAAAAAAAGGCTTTCGAATAGTGTGCCGGCGTATTAATCGTAACAAAAGGCTTCATGGTTAAAAACGCTAGGGTTTTTTGAAATACAAAATGTTCGTATTCGTTGACTTTTTAAACATACACATTCTCCTCCTGTTATTTGAATTCTCAAACTTCACGTGCACGGCAACAGCTAACTGCTGATAGATCTGCTCATGAAAGAGCCAGGCAAGCGGAGTCAGTTGCAGAGAGAGAGAGAGAGAGAGAGAGAGAGAGAGAGAGAGAGAGAGAGAGAGAGAGAGAGAGAGAGAGAGAGAGAGAGAGAGAGAGAGAGAGAAGTGAGTCGTCTTACTGCTGATATATCTGCTCATGAACGAGCCAGGCAAGCGGAGTCAGCTGCAGAGAGAGAGAGAGAGAGAGAGAGAGAGAGAGAGAGAGAGAGAGAGAGAGAGAGAGAGAGAGAGTCACACCGATGGGTGAGAGAAGCACAGAACTCACGTTCCAGCTTTCTCAGTCCGGTTTGTGGCAGGACATCAAGGACAGTTGCCACTGCTGCTAGAAACATTGAGTGGCTCAAGGCTGCCTTCAACTATGACCTCTCTGAGGATTACGGCAGCATAAAGCCTTCCTTCCATAAATCTGAGGAATAAAAGAAGCCTTCCTAATTTTCTCCATACAACTAATGCCTCAGTCTAACTAGCGTGAGGAAAATAGGGCAAATTTCCCGGGTATTACCGGGTACTTCAGCTAGTCATCTATATAGCGACATGTAGGAGATAATTTTTTAGCTAATCCTATTTTTTTTCTCCTTCATCAGTTTCTGCATGAATGAAAATTCACAGAAAAGAAGAAAAACGTCCGCTAGTAGGGGGCTGTCATTCCCACACATGGGAATACAATTAATCTATTGAAACATTTTCTCACAAAAAGACACAAAAATATTAAATTAAATTAAATTAAATTAACAGCATCCTTAAACTTCTGCTTATCAAAACAATGAAAACTTGAGAATATATTTTTAGAAAAGAATGCTCCATCAAACCTGACACATAAAAACTAATTAAAAGTTTAAAACCTTGACAATTACTTTGAAGAGTGAAGTCCTTACCAGTGCTAAATCCAAATTTGTAAATATAGTTGAACAACCAAAAACTTCAACTGACAACTACAACTAAAAACTCCAACTAAAATGACAGTCAGTCTCGCAGTCGGCCATCTTTGATCAGATTACAAACTAAAGTGAGGCACACGTGTATGCCATCATATAATGTGCTTGTGCCAAGACTGAACAAAATTGGACCATGTATGTATGAGAAATGGTTTGGGGACACATTAAAGTAACAAAATGGCCACCAGTCGGCCATCTTGGATCTGATCAAGAAAAAAAAATCAAATGACGGGCTTGTGTAAGCCATCATTCTTTATCCATGTGTTAAGTTTGTACAAGATCGGTAAATGCATGTCCGAGAAATGGTTGAGGAAATGGTCAACATCTCGTTTTTTAAACACTAAAATGGCCACCAATCTACCAGTTGGCCATCTTTGGTCAGATCACAAAATAAAGTTAAGCACGAATGTAGGCCAATGAGTCCAATGCTTGAGTCAAGTTTGAACAAAAGCAGACCATACATCTCAGAGAACTGGTTGTGGACAAGTTTAAATAACAAAATGGCTGCCAGTCGCCCATATTGGATCCCATCTCAAAAAAAAAGTTGACGTACTTATGTAAGCCATCATTCCTTATCTGTGTGCCAAGTTTGAACAAGATCAGTAAATGCATTTCCGAGAAATGGTTGAGGACTTGTTCGACACCGGATTGTTTTTTACAACTAAAATGCCAACTGTCGGCCATCTAGGATCTGATGTCAAAAAATAAAGACGTGCATATGTATACCATCATGTGTTGTCTTCGAGCTAAATATGAATAAAATGGGTCTATACATATCCAAGATATGGTTGCAGATGCGCGCGCGCGTGCACACACACACACACACACACACACACACACACACACACACACACACACACACACACACACACACACACACACCCACACACACACACACACACACACGCATGTGAAAATTGAGAACAAATCCATAAGTCCCTGTTTCGGACAAAGTCCAACAGGGGCTAAAAATTTGTATTGGTGTCAAATTGAGTGAGCAATTGAAAATTAATAGTGGGATTCATTCTCCATCCAGTTGTGGCTGACCTCTGCTAGCCATTCCAATGAGCCTTCTTTGATTATGCCCAGTCTGTCCAAACTCTTTTTTATGCCTCCGCTGACAAAGTCGCCGGAGACATTATGTTTTTGGGTTGTCCGTTCATCCATCCTTACATTCGTATGTATGCCCGTACATCCATCCATGCTAATTTTCTCTGTTTTCTCTGGAACTGCTTATCCAATTAACACAAAATTTTCAACATAGATGTAACTACTCATGTAGAATGTTTTAATAAAAATTATGACATCATCGGTCACATGGTGTGGCAGCCATGTTGGAAAAAAAGGAAAAACTTTGGACCTCCATTTCAAAAACTGCTCCATGGAAAAAATTAAACTTGGCACATGTCAAATAATCAACATGGAAAACAAGGGTGATTTTTTGATGTTCAACAGGTGGCTTCGTTATAATGTCATAATTGTATTCGTCGAGCGCTTTATCTGAACAGTATGAAATTTTTTGAGAGGGTGTATATATATATATATATTACATACATATATTATATTTATGTATTTGAGGGTTTTTACATACATATATTATATTTATGTATTTGAGGGTATATACATACATATATTATATTTATGTATTTGAGGGTATATACATACATATGTTATAATTATGTATTTGAGGGTATATACATACATATTTTATATTTATGTATTTGAGGGTATATACATACATATATTATATTTATGTGTTTGATGGTATATACATACATTTATTATGTTTATGTATTTGAGGGTATATATCAATTTTCTATAAATAGAAAAACGAAAAGCACAGTGAGGTGGTGAAGCTGTGAGTCAGTCCGGGAAGCCGTGAAGATTATATGCCTTTAAATCACATGCTGTTTGAACGTAAATTCCTCAAGACCCTGAAGGCCCCTGAAGACCTCAAATACCCCGAGGACCCAAACTACACAGATAACGAAAAAGTCCCCGAGGACCCAAAAGACCCAGAAGTCCCCAAGAACCCAAAACAAGCAAAAGACCCCGGAGACTGAAAAGGCTCTGAAGACGCAAAAGTGACCAAAGACCCTGAAGACCCAAAAGACCCCTGAGACCCAAAAGACCCCTAAGACCCAAAAAGTCCCAAAAGACCCAGAAGACCCAAAAGACCTCAAAGACCCTTTGACCCCTTTGACCTTAACAACATTTAGACCCCTTCCACCCTTCAGACAGATTAGAGAGCTTAGACCCTTGACCATTTAGTCCACTTGGACCTTCTTATATCACAAATAAATATATCACCAACATTCCAAATAAATTTTTCAAAAAGAAAGGTTTGTTTTATGATTGGTGGAAATCATGCCAACACCAAATCTATGACATCATTCTCTGTAACGATGTGGAGACATGAGCGTAGCGAGCCAATCCATGCTATATATATATATATATATATATATATATATATATATATATATATATATATATATATATATATATATATATATATCGAAAGAAGAGGAGTGTGATGAGCACTCCACCGATCCACATTGGACACAGCCCAACACCAAAGCGTCACCTCCAACACAGAGGCCTCAGCCTGGTGACTGTCAAACAGATAAAGATTATATGGTCAGGATCAGTTAAACATCAAACAGAGCCACTGATCTGGATTTCAGGCTTATTTGTCCTCATCAGGATTGCACACCGATAAATATCTAACCAATGATGACCACATTCATCATTTATACATCAGATGCACCTCCTGGCTGTTATAGTGAGCATCCTGCAGATTATGTCTCACACTGTAAAACTGCATAATCCACATAGAACAACCATCCATTTGCCACCCAGACAATAGTTCCTGCTAATGCAAACCATTCAACCAGAAGGCATGTGATGTGGTCGGCGGGAAAATCAAAACATGTGGTGTGTGATGAGCACTCTGCTGATCCCCATTGGACACAGTCCTACACCAAATGGTATGGCGGAAAGAATGAGGTGGCGGCCTGATGGAACTCAATCAAGTGCACAGATTGATGACTAGGATTAGCAGAGTACTTGAAAAGTTCAACAGACTAACCACGACAATCTGTAAACACACATGAACACAGGAAACATGAAAAGTATCCCTAACCCACATTGCAAAAAAATTCCAAAAACAGGTTTGAATAGAAGATGCTGCACAGGAAAATCAAACAGCAACAAATACAGCCCCAGCAATTACAAAAAAGACAAAATAAATATTTAAAAACAAATAACAAATAGACACCAACAACTGTGAGAATGACAAAAGAGCAGGAAAACACAAAGCATAATTGGACAGATTGGGGATATTGGGAACTCAATTTGAACAGAGAATGAATCATTCTAAAGACCCAAAAATAAGGAAACTACAAAAATGGCTTTAAAAATGGCAGGACTGAGAATTGGACAAGTGTAGATTTTGCAAGGTGGAAACAGAAAGCGTGAGTCACCTTCTATCGGGAAGTAAAAACACTCATGTCAGAACAGCTATACACACAAAGGCACAATGTATGTTGCGTAATCTACTGGCACATCTGCAGGAATTTCAATATCCCAGTTCCACGAAACTCATGTAAACATCAACCAAAAGTGATCATTGAAAACAAAGAAGTAACACTCACATAAGAACTGATGATCCCATCCAGCATGAACATAGAAAACAAAGCAATGCGACTAGACATACCACTCAGACACAAAAAGGAAAAGAAGGCATTGCTAATTTAGGTTTCAGTACCCAGTGACTTGAGTCTAAATAATGCAGAAATCAAGAAAATCACCAAATAGCAAGACCTCAAGAATGAAGTGAAAATATCCTAGAAGCTGAAGCATGCCAAAATTGTACAAATGAAAATTGGGGCAAAAGGAATGATAATGAAGAACCTCACAAATATCCTACAAACTATCCCTGGGAACATTACCACAAACAAACTACATTGGAGGCTGTCCAGGGCTCTGTGACGATCCTGAAAAGAGACCTTGGAACAAAACACTGAGAACAACGCAACTTCACAACTAAGCCCGTGGATTACGATCCTTCACCGAAAATAATGTGAATACTTTGAGTCCTAAGAAGACTTCGTTCCACATTCTGAAACCCAAATTCTGGAGATATCAACCAATGGGTGCAGATCCAGTTAAAACAGGAGGGGTGAAAGGCAGTTACATTGAAAACTCCCACATCATAGCTTCACTCCTGGTATTTTGATCTTTCCTTCTGAGTGTGATGTGTAAGCCTGGTGATGTCTTAGTGGTTAGGGTGGTTGGCTTGGGATCCTAGGGTCCTGAGTTTGAGCCCTGTTGGCTGCTGAATTAACACCATGTGGGGTTGACTCAGACTGTGATCCTTCTGAGGTTGGTGAAATGAGTACCAGTGCACTGGTGTAGGGGCACAGCATCATTGGCATAGTTGTGCTCCAACAAAATGGTATCTTATCTGGAAGCCAAGCTGCCATATGCAAGAAGTGAAGACTGAGGTGGATGAACAATTAGCATCCGATGAACAGCTTAACCTCATTGTTGAACATATGGCTGATGGTTCAGAATCCAAAGCACTTGTAGAGTATCTTAACCGAGTACACTTCTAAAACTGATGTTGGTTTAGAGCAGGTTTGGCATTGCCTTCAAGAAAGATTTGGCAGCAATGAAGCAGTTACACAATCATTGCTAAACAAGCTGGAAATTTTGCCTCAAGTATCTCCTCATGATGGCAAAACTCTGCAGAAGTTTAGTGACACCATCAAGGAAATAGAGGCTACCAAAAACGATGGGTCCCTTACATCCTTCCAACCAGCTTACAGCTGTATCTAGCACAGATGTAGGACACTATCAAAAGATATGAAACATATGCTTAATATGCAGCTTTGGATATATCTCTGTTCCTCAAATCAATCATAGCAAACAACACCCAATGCATGACTAGTGACTACATCGTTGGAGGATGGAGACCTTCAACAATAAGGAAATCCACAATGTCACCTTTCTGCCATTTTCAATGATCGCATCCTTCATTTTGAACAATGCAAAGAAAACACAGGTATCAACAGCACCACACACCATGATTCAGTGAATCCATGACTCCCCCCGAACCAGATGTCCATTGACCTCTGGCTAACAGCCAGCAGTGACATGAATATCACTGCCAAGGTAAGTGAATCTCTCCGTAACCTCAACATCCTCACCACAAACAGGTACAGACAAGACAGCAGCATCCAATATGTCAATGAAAGCCTGGATCTTAGTTTTGACCCAGGAAACCTATAATCTCAGCAGCTATGACTCCTCATTCAGCACTTCAAGGGCCCCCAAAAGGATATCCAGAATCTCCGCAAAGATGACTGAATCATCTTCGAAATCATGGTCAGAGATGTTGACATTCCCCAAATGATGCACCGCAGCTTGATCACTCCGACATCCTACCCAGAATCCAGTCCAAAAAAGCGTTGAAAAGTGTGGGGGCCAAGACACACCGATGACAAAATCCAGTTACAACTGGAAATAAGTCCGAGATGGTACCACCACATCTCACAGTACACTTTGTACCAGAGCATAGTTCAGACATCAGATTGACCAGTTTTGTTGGCACCCCACAAAAACCAAGAATCCTCCAGAGGGCATCCCAATTCACTGAATCGAATGCTTTGCAGAGATCAACATAAACTGCAAGCAGCCCCTGCCGAAACTCTCATCTACGTTTGGTGAGGACCCGAAGAGTAAGGATATGGACATTTGTTGAACTCTTTGGTGTAAAGCCTGCCTGCTCTGGGTGCTGGTGCTCAAGCAGATGGTGGTGAATCCGATCAAGTATTATCCGATCAAAGACCTTGCCTGACACTGAGAGCCGTGTCACCCTTTGGTAGTTGTTGCAATCCTGGTGATCACCCTTCGCTTTCCAGAGAGGGACAACAAGACCCCACTTTCGTCAGTTGGGATGATGCCTGTGTTCCAGGCAGAGCACAGAACTGCATGCAATGACGTAAGTACAGCATTTCCACAAGCCTTGAGGAGTTCAGCATGGATGCCACAGATCTCAGGAGCTTTACCTCATTTCAACTGATTCACCGCAGTCTGTGTTTTCACAAACTTAGGTGGAAAACAGTTGATTGGGGGGTCCGCAATTGGAATAGCAACGCCCCTGATATCCAACTCAACAGCTGGTGGAACAGACTGGTACAGCTGCTCAAAGTAACTGGGCCAGCAGACCCTCATTTCGGACTCCTCTGTCAAGAGCCCACCACCCTCTGCTCTAAATGCAGTACACCGAGGAATGGGTTTGGAGTAATGCAGTATGTGAATTCCCCTGTAAGCAGGACGAGAATCACTTGACCATAGTTGATGCTCTACCCCCTCACAGGTTCTTCACACTGAGGTTTCTTTGTCCACCCTCAGTGCACATGCAGTTTTACATCACAGCACCCTAAACAGCTCAACTCTGCCATTGAGCCTGGCCCTGCGACTCTGGCCAATGGTATCTAGTGTCCCTTGAGACAAAATTCTTCTTCACCTGATGGTGATTTTCAAGACATCCACCAGCAACATCAAAGATAGTGGTCTTGAAGGTACTCCACAGCTCTTAAGGTCCATTGGGACCATATTCTGTACAGAGCGTTGGTGCTGCCGAAGCAGTCTCCTTGGCTATTGGGCACAATCCTGGACAGGTCGCCACTCTGACGCAGGATACTTGAATGACTCGGTCATCCCAGCAAGCTGGTACTCATTTTGCCGACCTCGGAAGGATGGCAGGCTCAGTCAACCCCCTGGTGAATTTATTCAGCGGGCAACGAGGCTTGAACTCAGGACCTTCGGATCCCAAGCTGCCACCCTAACCACTGAGCCAACATCAGGCATACAGCTCTTAAGGATTCCCCAAATTTTGAGCTTGCCAACATCCAGCCTAGGCTGGAATGGTACCATTCTCCCAGATTTAAGCTGCAACTTCAGAGTTGCCACCACAAGCATGGGGTCGGTACAAAGGAACTGAGCACTCTGGTAGACCAAGAAGTTCTGGATCAGTTTTCCAGTATCCATCAACGAGCACATGGTCAATCTCCTTTGCTGCACCGCCAGTGTTGGGAATACCAAGTTCAGCAATTAGCCTGTGGGTGCTGAAACCATGAACCAGCCAACCTAATTCCATGTCTTCTTGCAAAGTCAAGGAATTCAGTGCTATTCTGTTTCACAGTTCCAAACCCTTGGGGACCAAAACATCTCTCATAACCATCCCAATAAGTTCCAGTTGATTCATTGAAATCCCCCACGACTGGAAGAGTATCTTGCCCGGGGCATTCATCAACCACAGATTTGAGTGGGGAATATAATGCGTCTTTCACGGTGAGATCACTCGCCTCATTTGGAGCATATACAGAGACCAGGGAAACAACACCCAATGTGTGACAAATCCTTAGTCTCATAATATGCTCGTTGACTGGTGTTACCTCAATTATCTTTGGAGTCAAATTATGGGACACAGCTACAGCAACTCCCTGGGCATGGTAACCATCAGAGTAACCAGACCAATAGTTGGTGTAACCACCCACCATAATCTTGCCACTATCCGGTCTCCGAACCTCATAGAGTGTTGCAATACTGATGTTCAAACACTTGAGCTCAGATGATAACAAAGACAGGTGATCATCCTCTTTTTTCGGATAGGACATTCCAAGCCTCCACCCGAAGGGGTCGCCTCAGGTTAACCCAAGAAGACTGCCATCTGGTGGATGACACCTCAGCACCACCCATCACACATGACCATAATCTGACCTGGGAAGTTTATTCTGTGGTTTTCCTCCAATCATCAAAGAATGGGGGTCCTGAAGGCTTTTCCCGAATCCCCTCATCCAGAGAGCTGCCGTGTGAAGGGCAGCAGCATAGAGGAGGTACTCCCATGGAGTGGGTTTTCAATTTTCTTCGCATTTTTCTTGTGTTTTTCAGAGTAAAGTGTTTTAAGGTGTCCTGATTGCAAATCCTGCCACAAACCTCCACAAAATAAAGCAACTCAACTGCAGGAGGCTGTCTGCAGACACAGTTGGACACTAGATATAGATGGCCGTTGGCTCACAAGGAGCTCCTTCACCCTTTGACAGGTTTTGTTTTTAATCCTGCTGAGTGTCCATATCCATATACCTTCCTCACTAGCAAACCAGGTGGGGGAGACAGTTTAGACCCCGACAACCCGACCATGGAACAGGTTTGTACAGGTTTACATTGTACCTGCAGCAGGTCACAGATCTAATCTGGCCTGACCTAACAAAAGTGGTAGGCATGTCAGGAATGTAATCATCGAATATTTTGATGGAATGCTTCAGCTCGCAGAGTGGAATGCTATTCCTCGTAATTCCTCCGAGATTCCAACACTGGAGGTTGCAAGGCTCCACCCACAAATACATCCTATCGCTGAAATGTTTTCCAAGCCTGACCCAGAAGTGACCATCTTGTTGTTAATTAGATGAGATGCTCCTCAGCTGATTATGTCAGAGAATCTCGGAATGGACCACTAATGCTCCTTGGACACAGCATATGGACCTTCGATGGATGATAATTGGCGATGTATGTCTGGACAGCATCCATAGCCCTGAGCGAGTGGAGTGCTATTGCACCCACATTCTTGACAATGGAGGATCATCAGTCTGCTTGTCATGCCATAATTGTGTTATCATCAATGACGTCATCCCACAACATCACGTACGTTCAGGTCAGCTCTTCGGGAGAGCCTCTGATGATGGGGTCGACAGTGAAATCTTTAAGCAAACAAGAAATGATGACAAGCCAGGTCGCTCCATAGAAGACAACTGTTTTCTTGCAATCATGGAGGATGGACTCATCAGGAATGACAATGGCAATTGGTGGTGTCGTTCCCCTTCAGAAACAATGTAAAACTTCCAGACAATCGACACCTTGCAATCAACGACTTAAAGTCCCTTTGCGAGCTTCTGGATGAGAAACTACCCCTTAAAAAGCAGTACCTGGACTTCATGGCAAAATTATTTTCCAAAAAACATGCTGTGCCTCTTGAACTAGGAACAGAGGCAAAATGACTGTGATGACATCTTCCTCATTTTGCTGTATTTCATCCACGCAAACCTGAAAATATTCGTGTGGCGTTCGACAGCAATGCTACCTGTCATAATGTCTTACTAAATTAGGTACTACTTCCTCGTCCAGACCTCATCAATCATTTCTTCAGAGTATTAGTATGCTTCAGTCAGGAACCCATTAGCATCATGGCCGACATAGAGCAAAGTATCCTTCAAAGTTCATCACCTTCTCAATGGAACTACGTGGCAACCGATATTAACCCGGCAGACTTGGCCACTCGCTCTGTAAAACCCTATGACCCGATAGAGTCATAATGGCCGTCTGGGCCAAGATTTCTCTGGGATTCCGAACTACCTATTAAATACACTTTCTCTGCTGTCGTGTTGGTTAACGATCTGGATTTTCGTTCCATAGCCGGATTAGCTCACAAGAATGGACGTTCATTGGGAACACATTTCATATATTTCTCGAAGTGGAAGTTCAAGACAACGCCTCTTCATGCACCACCAGGTGATGTTGGTCATCCTACAGATATCTTCGGCTATCAGTGGCGACATGTACAGCATTTTGGCAAATACCTTCTGGTCACGATGGCGCAAAGAATATCTTCTGACTCTGCAAACCCATACGTGGTAACAAGTCAAGAAACACAACCATTGTGTCGGTGATATCGTTCTGCTGAAGGTGGATGCCCACAGGAACGAATGGCCCAATGGACGTTTGATTGAGACATTGCCCAGTGCAGACGGTCGGGTTTGAAAAGAGTGAATCCAAACCATGAATGATGGCAAACTCCATATCTATCTGCGACCCATAACTGAGGTCATACTGCTTACCAGAGGCGGAAGAAATAATTCCTTCATTGTGTTCTATTGATTGTGAATTTCATATTCTCATGTTATTTTCAACTATGTCCCTATCTGTTAGCCATAGTCTGGTCCATGACTTTAGTAACTATATATGATGTACAATGTCGTCAGTGTATTACATTTTTGACAAAAGTTAAACATTTTTGATAATGTTCAATAAAAATTTGACAATGTTTTGAGCCAAGGTGGCTACTCTGGATGTCATGTTCACATGGCTACAATTCCAGGCGAGGAGTGTGATGTAACCAAGTTTGAATGTAAAACGTACATTCATGCTTCACCCATGCTTTGCCTCATGCATATTTATGTTCCACCGATGTGTTGCGTCATCCCCGCTGTAGACTGGCGTTGCCCTGTCTGGTGGGACGTGTGCATGTATCTGGAAAACGCACGGTTTTTACTGTCACATTTGGAGTGTTTTACATTAAAGAAAAAGTGATTTAAAACTCTGCAAGTGTTGGTTAAACTGCCTGGAGCATTCTTATTCGATAATCTGGCTCCGGGATACTGAGTGCTACAATATCATTGTGGTATTCTGAGTTCCATTGCTTTCTCAATAAGTTTGATTATTTGGCGGTTGATCTTGTGCACTTGCATGCATTTTATTATCCATGATGTAGGACACTATCAAAAGGTGTGTGTGTGTGTGTGTGTGTGTGTGTGTGTGTGTGTGTGTGTTTGTGTGTGTGCGCGTGTGCATGTGTGTGTGCACACACATGTATAAAATGGTCAATCTGGCTCAGTTATCTGTTTAAATTATTCATATAGCTCACATTCTACAAAAATGACTTGTTTAATGACCCCAATTCTTTCCATATTGAGAGGTCAGTCAAATAATTTTTTGGGTCAAACCTTCCATGGAGCAGCTGGCCTGTCAATTCACCTCAGGTACTCTTCAGAAAAGTCATGGTGGGATCGTTAACATCCACGAACGTCAATTGCTGCAGATAAACCAGGTCTCCCCAGGCACAATTTAGACAGAAAGTGACAAACTGTAAGCACAGCTGCAGACATTATGGGTAAAACCAAGATGGTGGCCAACATAGTCACGTTTGTTATGGAACAAAGGTGTAAATGAAACTTCTTGTGAATATCAACAAACCAACTTAAATTCATGGTAGACAGGTTGTACTATTCACTGACGGATGTCTTTCATGTCATGATGGTGATCCATCTTAAACACGATCTTGAGCACATGCAACCAACTGCGTTGTCATTCAACGAAACATCAAATGTGGTGAACAGCTAATTTCGGAGAATCACTGCAGTACTTCAAGATAAACTCCCGAAGAATATTGGATGTCAGTGTTGAAAGTGTAGAAACAATCATTCATTTTCAAAAAGGTGGGTGCAAGGTGGGTACGAAAGGACATGTTTGATGCAACTCATGAGTACGCTGAAACGTTGATCCTGGAATAATGCCAGAGGGAAAGAGATGAATTCTTGAAGACTGTACCATGTGAGACCTGAGTCAATCATTTACACCGAGAAGAGTCAAAGCAAGCCAGCATGGAGTGGAGACATTCTTGGTCCCCACCACCAGAAATATTCAACATTCATCCATCACCAGGAAAGCTAATGGCAAAGGTGTTGGAGGACAGTAATGTTCGAAATAATATAGAAATTCTTGGACGTGGGAAAACCAGCAATTCGTAATATTGCAGTCATATGTTACGCATGAAGTGAGACAAGCAATAAGACGTCAACGGCCAGATATGCTGTCTTAAGGTGTAACTACTGCAGGTTAATGCTCACCCTAACCAAGCAAGGTTATCACTTCGACTCTGAGTGACTTCATGATGAGTAACACAATTTCCTTAGAATACAAAACTTCTCTGAGTTTCTGTGACGTTGTTGTGACGTCACTGACAGGCGCTCAAGCTCATTTGACTTCCCCACATGAGGGCGCACGTTCCTCGGGAATGTTTCCACATGGACAATGTATGAACACAAACGCGGAATTAATGACGCTCCAACGACTGGTGCAAAAATTATTTCTTGTCAATAAAATTGTATAAGTCTTGCAAAACAAACAGAAAACGACAATTGTCATCTGAATGGGTTTGAAGAGGTATATTTTTGTAGGACCTCAATGTCTTATGCCTGGAATAATACTCACACACGTTGTGCAGGACCTCAATGTCCAAGGAACACACCAGAAGAAGGTATAAGTTAAACAGTAACATGTCAAATAAAATGAGTCAGGTGGATAGTTGGAGATGTGAATGACTTAGAAAGTTGGACGAAAATTAAAACTTGCGTGAACGATTCATTCCCCATGCATTTATTTTTGGCTAGACCGGGTTTACCTGCAGAGTGCGGGTCTGGATAAGCCACTTGCTGTGGCTTTGTTACTGTGGGAACAAACCTGCAATATACATGTCACACAGGTTACAAAAGGGCCGACATGGAATGCCAACTATACTCCAAGTTTTTCACTGTTTTGACAGGATCAGCAGCACTCATGCTTGTTGCAGAATCGACATGTGATACTAATACATGATGATCACCTCTTCAAAACTCACCTGTAAAATTAAAAATGCAAAGAGGTTACTACTTTGATTCTAACAAAAACATTTTTAAAGTTCTGGAACTAACACTTGTGGTTTTATAGTTTGAAATCTTTGAACTAAATCCTAAGTACAAAGATCCATTACTCAGGGGGAAAAAAAAATACCTGCGAGTTTTTAATAACCATGTGAAGAAATACCTGGTAAAGACATTAACCGTAGTGGTATTAATCTATCAAATTTGTAAAAATTTCTTACAACTCAACTTCTTCTTTCATAAGCAGAATTTTTGGGGGATGCAGCAATGCCAGTGATACAGTAACCCATGCAAGTTAGGGCAAGAATGAGTGATTTGTTCAGGGTGCCGGCGATGGCTCGCCTGTTCTTTGAAAAGGACACCGTGGGATCTTTAACGTCTACCAACGAATGCTGGCAGACAGGACAACCAGTTTAACGTCTATCTGAGGGACAGCAGCACACACATTCATGAATTACTCTGCCTGTGAAACACCAGACTCGCAGTTTATGTACTTGGTCGAGATTCGAACCCAGGCCAGATGGCTTAAAGGTGAGTTATTGTTTTGTATGCAGCCTTTGGCTGCTGATTGCATCATTTGTGGTAGCGAGGCTGTGCCGCTGATGCAGTGCCCCTGTTATGATGGTACTCATTTTGAGTACCAACCACTGTTATAGTTGAAGGAGGTTACATATCAGGAATACATGCAAAAAACATGTACAAATCAAAATTCACTGATTGCAAATGTACTCAGCCCCATCGGTCAGTACTTGGTGGAAGCACCTCTTGCTGCAATGACTGCTATGAGTCTTTTTGGGTAGGTCTCTACCAGCTTTGCACAGTAAAATGTTGAAATCTTTGCCCATTCTTCATGTGAAAATTGTCTCGTTTTGCCAAGTTTAATGGGGATCGATGATGGACTTCGATCTTCAAGTCTCCCGAAATTGTTGACTTTGGTTAAAGTCAGGACTTTGACTGGGCCACTCAAGAACATTTATTATCTTT
>NC_140964.1:61016231-61043731 GCF_056783735.1 Eptatretus burgeri | reverse complement strand
GACACAAAGACAACACATGATGGTATACATATGCACTTCATTTTGTTTCGTGATGAGATTAAAGATGGCCAACTGGTGGCCATTTTAGTTGTAAACACGAAAAAGAGCAATCAGAGATTGCAGACCCTCGCCAGAACTTTTGTGTGGTGCGTGCATAGTTTTGTGTGGTGTATTGTGTGTGGCGTTTTTGTACTGGCGTGTTACATAATAAATAAGAGACATAATTCAAACTGCCACTTTGTAACTGCTGGCGGTGAAGACCAGGTACCAAGACGTCCCACTTTGATGCAACCCCACTTTGATTGGACACCTGATCCTAACCCATGACGTTTTTCATTATTATTCAATCCTGTACCCTCAAACCCATCCAGGTACAGCAAAGTGAACCTTATTTTAAAAAAAATTTAAAAATCAAAAAGAACCCAGATCAATAAAATTAAAGAATTCTAGCTTCTAGACCATGTGTCCGATAAAGTTGAAATTTTAAATATGTATTTGACATCAATACCAGATCAAAGTTGTAAAGTTTCATGTCGATTGATTAAGCAGTTCCAGAGAAAACATTATTTAATATTTTTCTTCAATCAAATATGGCTGCCAAACTATGTGACATGAATTATTCCTGAAAAAAATTGGTACAATCGAAGCTTGGGGAACAATTGTGTGAAGTTTCCTCTCGATCTGTCAAGCGATTTTGGGGAAGAGGATTTTTTAAAGGTTTTAAGATAAATCCAATATGGCAGCCGAACCATGTGACCTATGACATCATATGTGTGAACCTTTTGTTCCTCATGGATAGGCGGTCATCTTATATATTATTTCCGAGTTTGTGGTTTCGTGTCGCGCTATCTTCGACTTTGTTCTGCACTCGAGTAACGTGATATTCGGCTTACATTATCTCAAAGACCATATGAGGTGCATGGTACAAAAAAAAGTGAATAAAATGGTTCTGAAACAGTGAAATCGTATTCCACTTACTGCATTAAAGTAAAATTACTACTGATACTCTGCATCAGTTCCTTTCTCAAACAACCCACCCCAACATGTCGCGCAGAGTGCGGGTTATGCTAGTACAAGTAAAGTTTCACCTCGATCTGTTGAGCCACTTCAGAGAAGAAGACTTTTGAAGGTGTTTAAAAAAAAATGGCTGCCGAATCAGGTGACCCATGACCATCATCAAATTTTTTCTGTAGAAGAAGACATTCAAAAATTTTCATACTGATCAGATGTAGCATTCTACATATACAATTATGACATCATAATAAAGGCACCTATACAAAAATCACACTCATTCCCCATGAGGAGTACTTGGCATAATCCAAGTTTCAATTTTTTCTTTGTTGTGGTTTCAGAGATAAAGAGGGCCAAAGTTTTTCCAATTTTTCCAACATTGTTGCCACACTACGTGACCTATGACATCGTAATTATCATTAAAACATTCTAGATGAGTAGTCACACATATAGTGAAAATTTCATCTCAATCTGACCAGTGGTTGTGGAGAAAAACATGAAAGATCTGTGCAGACAAACAAATACACAGACAGACAGACAGGCAGTCAGACAAACAAACAAACAGATGAAGAATGACTAATCGAGTGAAAACTTGGTAAAACAGCACAAAATAGAATGGCACTCAGCAGAGCGCATACTCTCCTCCTTCTTTCGGCTGCTCCCGTTAAGGGTCGCCACAGCCGATCATTCGTATGATCCGCATAGTGATTTGGCACAGGTTTTACGCCGGATGCCCTTCCTGACGCAACCCTGGTCGCCTCTTACGACACAGGGAAATGGTACACCTATTTTAACCGGGGTATACACCTGCCCAGTACACTGGTACTCATTTGGCCGACCTCGGAAGGATGACAGGCTGAGTAAACCCCCTGGTGTATTAATTCAGTGGCCCAACGGGGCTTGAACTCAGGACCTTTTGGATCCTAAGCCGCTGCCCGAACCACTGCGCCAACATCAGGCTTCAGTAGAGCACATACCTAACATGAAAATTCTCTTCAAATTTCAAGTCAATCAGATGAAAATTGAGGATTTTAGAAAATTTGGGCCAAATTGGCATTTTGGCCTATTTTGACCTTTTGGCCTATGTTTACCTCAAAATTAATAGGTGGTTAAATTCAGTGACATGATATGCAAATGCTCTTCAAATTTCAAGTCAAATGGATTAAAATTGAGGATTTTAGAAATTTGGCCTATGCTGACCTTTTTGTATATGTTGACCCTTTCACCAATTGTGACAAAAATAATAATAGGTGGTTCAATTCAGTGAACTGATATGTAAATCCTTTTCAAATTTCAACTGAATTGGATGAAAATTTGAGCATTTAGAAAATTTGGCCCAAATTGGCTTTTTGGCCTATTTTGACATTTTGGCCTATGTTTACCTCAAAATTAATAGGTTATTTAATTCAGCAACCTGACATGAAAATGCTCTTCAAATTTCAAGTCAATCAGATGTTAAATTGAATGTTTTACAAAATTTGGCCCAAATTGTCCTTTTGGCCTGTTTTGATCTTTTGGCCTATGTTTACAACAAAATTAACAGGTGGTTGAATTCAGTGACCTGATATGCAAATGCTCTTCGAATTTCAAGTCAATTGGATTAAGATTGAGGATTTTAGAAACTTGGCCTATGTTTACCTTTTGGTCTATGTTGACCTTTTCACCTCTGTTAACCAGAAAAATAATAGGTGTTTGAATTCACTGACCTGACATGTAAATCCTTTTCAAATTTCAACTCAATTGAATGAAAATTGAGGATTTAGAAAATTTGGCCCAAATTGGACTTTTGGCCTCTTTTGACCTTTTGGCCTATGTTTACCTCAAACTTAAGAGGTGTTTTAATTCAGCAACTTGACATGAAAATGCTCTTCAAATTTCAAGTCAATCAGATGTTCAATTGAGGATTTTAGAAAATTTGGCACAAATTGGCCTATTGACCTATGTCGACCTTTTGGCCTATGGTTACCTCAAAATTAGTAAGTGGTTGAATTCAATAACCTGAAATGCAAATCCTATTCACATTTCAAGTCAATTGCATGAAAATTGAGGATTTTAGAAATTTGGCCTATGTTGTCCTTTTGGTCTATGTTGACCTCAAAATTAATAGGTGGTTGAGTTTCTTATATGCAAATGGTCTTCAAATTTTAAGTCAATCAGATTTAAATTGATGATTTTAGAAAATTTGGCCTAATTTAGCCGAAATTGGCCTTTTGGACGATATACTGATTTCAAAAGTAATAGGTAGTTGAATTAATTCACCTGATGTGCAAATCCTGTTCAAATTTCAAGTCAATCGAATGAAATTTGAGGATTTTAGAAAATTTGGCCCAAATCGGCCTATTGGCTGATGTCGACCTTTTCAGGCAACCAAATTTTACGAAACTTTAATGCGGGACCATCGCAGCATCGGTGACATTAATCTCTGAAAATTTTAGAACGATCGGTTGAGCGGTTTTGGCTGGAGGTGGGCGGACAGTCAAACAAATGAAAAATCACTCATCGGGTGACAAATTGGCAAAATAGCACAAAGTAGAATGGCACTCGGTAAAAGCAATACCTCTGCCAGGTGGAACAGTTCACGTTTTGTATCCCACTGATGGGCTGGATCTGAACCAAAATCCAATCCGCTTATTCGTGTCACCAATTCAACTCATCCACCTTGTTTTGTCATAACTTGTCCATAACTTTTTGAGATATCGTGATATATTTAGTTTTTGGCCCTATCTGTCAATTTTGGAAATTATGCCTGTGTTGACCTTTTGACCTTAGAATTAATTGGTAGTTGAATTCAGTGACCTGACATGAAAATGCTCTTCAAATTTCAAGTCAATGGTATGAAAATTGAGGGTTTTAGAAAATTTGGCCCAAATTGGCCTTTTGGCCTATTTAAACCTTTTGGCCTATGTTTACAACAAAATTAATAGGTGGTTGAATTCAGTGACCTGATATGCAAATGGTCTTCCAATTTCAAGAGAATTGGATTAAATTTGAGGATTTTAGAAAAATCGGCTTAAATTTGCCTATTAGCCGATGGTAGACCTTTTTGGTCGATCGAATTAAAAAAAAAAAAAAAACTTCAATGCGGGACCGTCACAGGGTCGGTGTCATTAATCACTGAAAATTTCAGAGCGATCGGTTGAGCGGATTGGGCTGGAGGTGAGCAGACAGACACACAAACACACAAATGGATGCGATCAACATACTTGACAAAATAAAAAGAAATTTCCAAGTGACAAACAAAAACTGACACATGTCTTGTGTGTCAGTCATAACACACGTCAGTTTTTTTGTCAAAAAAACATTACTTAAGTGTTGCCAGATACAATCCAGGTTGGCAAAAAAAATATTAAAATTTTAGAATTTTTTTAAGTCGGCTAATTAGCATTAAATACAAAGCACAATGAATCGTTTGAAAATCATGCGAAATCACATTAATCAATAGAATTAATTACGTGGGCCTGATGTAATACATAAATGCGACTTATGATGTCTGTTGGAGTTTAAGGGAAACGTAACTATTTTCTGTTTGAGTAAAAGTAGTGGAAATAATTTTAAATGCATTGATATGCTAATTAGGATCTGCCATTATGGAAATTCTCATTTTCGTAAATATCTCAACTTCTGGTGCATGGATATTTGTAAATGAGGTATCTACACATATATTTGGAGGGTCAAGGGATAAGGTGAACATATTTCCTTTGTTGTCAGAGATGTAGAATAATGTTTGGATAGCTTAATTACATGCAAAATTGGAAACAGCTAAATAAAGCATAGTGCAAATGAGTTATTTTTCTGGGAACATCTTTTTTCTGATAGTTGGGATATATATGAACATTGTCGCAGGGGGGTGCAAGGCAGGTCCCACTGGCTCCCGGCCGATAACTGAAAATATAAATAAATGAAAAAAAATGCAAGTGAGTGACCTGAGACAATGAGGAAGCAGGGTAATTTTGTGTGTCAAAGGACATCGAAGTCAATGCACCAGGAAAATCACAGAATCATTGGAAAGCATCCATAAATGAAAATATAATAAATAAATAAATAAATGAAAAAGCAAATGCAGGTGAGCAAGCTGAGACAATTAAATGGGGAAGCGTGGTTCATACGTTTACACAATGTGAAAGTATACCCAGCTGGTATATATGTATATATATATATACACGAGATCCGTCGAAAAAGTAAACAGTGTCTACCACAGGGTCAAACAGTGAATCAATACGTGTACAGGGAGATCCTCCGGCACCTCATGAGATCAGTCCAGGACAGGAGGAGGGATCTGTGGGAGAACACAGATCTGTTGGAGTGATCCCCTGCTCACAGTGCCCTGAGCATCCGATAGTTTCTGGCGGAGAGGAACGTGCCAACGCTGGAGCAACCCCGCTATTCACCAGACTTGGCTCCTTGTGATTTTTTCCTATTCCCCAAGCTCAAGGGGGTGATCAAGGGGACCCGATTTCCTGATGTGGAGGCCATCAAAAGGGCCGTGATGACAGAGCTCTGGAGGATTCCAGAAGAATCCTTCCGAGGGTGCATCGAAGAAGAGGATAAACAAGTGTGTGAGACTGGAGGGAAACTATTTTGAAGGGGAGAAGCTGTGCTTTCAATATATTTTTTGGAATAAAATTTCTGTGAAGTCACTCCCATTACTTTTTAGATGGACTTCGTATATATATATATATATATATATATATATATATATATATATATATATATATATATATATATATATATATATATATATATATATATATATATATATACAAAAGGAGCAGGAGCACAATGACCCTAGATATGACATGACACTGACGTCTTGCACCTAAATTATGCCAACACATGACCGCCAAACTTGGATGGTGTTGGTGTGGAACTCAGGTCTTTAAAGACTGATATTTGTGCCTTTATGGTAACAAATAAATTAAAACAGAGCCACCTATCAAGATTTCACCATTATGATGGTCTTGTCAGGACGACATCCTGCCAAATCGTTGATTTATGACCATACTTCGCTGGTTCATAAATACAAATCAACCCCCCTAACTTGACGAGGCAGTGAGGCACAGATCAAGTCCTATATTACAACACTTACTGCACAACCTGTTAGAAACAAGTATTGCCTGCCACAATAAAACATTGTCTCTGCCCTGATCACCAGTTCGGAGGTGTGTGCCTTGCTACCTCGTCAAGTTAAGGGGTTTGATTTGTATTTATGAAGCTGGTCAAATTAGAACTCTGTTTGAGGTTATATTTGAATCGGTCAAAGGCAAATCTGAGTTAGTAATACATTACTTGGATAATATCATTCCTTGTAAATAACGCAACATTTTAACTTGGAGATCCCCCTATGCTTGAGATGTCATTTTATGGTTCCACTTAATTTGCAATGAGTTGCTTTTGGAGCTCGCTTTTTATCCTATAAGCTGCATTAAGACATGTTCAGATCCAATCAACATCAGCCATTTCACCATTACACACTGTTAATTCTGAAGCATAGAAAAGAAGGCGACGACACCGAAGGATCTTTAACGCCCACCAGCTATAATGCAAGCAGACATGACACCGGGCTTCATTTCCATCTCAGGGATGATGCAACACCCTTAATGTGAAGCACCAATCCGACAGTTTAGAGTGAGATAGGTACTCAAACCCAGACAAGACAATTCATAGGTAAGCAGATCAAAGGTAAGGGCACTAAGTCTGTGTAAGGTATGAAAGTTTCCAGAATTGTTTTAACCGTTTGGCAAGGTAATGATGTGCGAGCTGTTTGGCAGGGTATTGAATCCACATCATGCCTTACCCGAATATTTAATCGATCATTTCACCTCTCTTCTGTGTTACTAAACAAACTTCCATATCATTGCCAAATGATGTGTATGAATTGCATGCAAGTTTCCTTGTTTATCATTGTGTAATTTACTTTGTTTGATCGTCACAGATTTCTAAAATGCCTGAAACTACGATTCTCAGGCTCATTCTCTACTGTGTCATAGCAAAGGTATGACATATGTAATTTTCTATTTCATGCCAGAGGTAAAATGAAATCACATGCGAGAGGAATCGATCTCATCATGACTAACAATACTTATATCAAACTTCAATCAGTAGGAGAGCACTGGGGTTTTGGTGGACATCTCATGCTATATTTGGTTGCCCAATGTTTTTTTCAAACTTCATACCTTCCTGAACAATATTATAACGGGCAACCTTTTGAGATCCGTGTACATAATTGTGAAAATTGTGGTTACATTTATACCGTGGGGTTTCCGAGAGCCGATTCAGCGACATGAAATTTCCCCATACATTCAACAAAAATAATGCATCGAATCAAAATTTGGCATAACAATGACCAGAATGAGTTGGCACATTGCATAAAAGAAACAAAACGTAGATATATGATATTATATTTGAATGAGAGACACAATAATGAAAATAATTTGAGAAAATCTCTTTGGCTTTAGCCATTAGCATCATATAAAAATGACTTTATCTGCATTAATACTCACTTAATATCATTGTTCCATACATCAAAATCATCCCCATTCAACCCTCTATCACACCACATGCACAGTATAGGTTTCGAAAGAGATCCGATATTCATTGAAATTTCAATAAGAATTCAACCTTTCCCCCTTATTTTAGGCACGATGCCAGAATGTTGAATGTTGATCAAATTTCAACAAGGTGCATGTCAGAAGGCCCAAGTAAGATATGTATTGCCTTTTTCTCATTATGTTCATAAACATTAAATCATTCAGTCATATTGTGTGATTTATTCAATCGTCAACGTCACTGTCCTCTGAACCAGCAGTTTCAGCGAGTGTTTCAAGATTCAGTGCTCACTCACAATTGCTTTTCTTTCCTTTACATTTGCAAGCCACTCAACATGGCACTTGATATTTCTGGCAAGAGCATTCGTGAATGCAATTACTTGTCACATATTTGCAGCATGTGAGAGATCGTGTAAACTCTCAAAATGGTGGCAATATCATAGGTACTGGCAGCAAATATTCTCCCATACTCCACCTGAATGACGTGGCTGGATGCAACATTGGAATGGCGACGTGTGCTGTTTCCTGAACCAGCGTAGCAAAGAGACATCTCAACAGATGCTGCTTGAATGCAAACTCCGTAGGGGGGCAAACATGTAAAATCCTTCGAATTTCCACCAGCGATGATCAGATGGGCATGAAGTGCTAATGAAGAGAATGTTTCTCCACCATATAATGCCAGCAACAGCTTCCAAGCTTCTCTTATGATTCATCTGTCACCTCTAAGTTGTCACTTTCTCCATATATTGCAAGAACTTCACAATCTATTTGGTGATGAAACTTCAGGACCTTTGTCTTGCCAATGCCATAGATGCATAGATGAAGTTTGTGTCATCTTTTCGAGAGAAGGCACAAAGGAAAGGCTGGAGGTTGCATTCGCTCAGGCCCAGAAGCTTTGCCAGCACATGAACAGGCACCCACTGATCAAGAGACATTTTTTTTTATCCACAACTCAACATCATTTAGCAGTGTCGTTGAATAGTACACCATCTATCCATTGGGACCATACTCAGTGCAGAGCATTGGTGCTGCCTAAGCAGTCTCCTTGGTTATTAGGCTCAATCCTAGATGGGTCGCCACTCCGACACAGGATACCAGCAAGCTGGTACTCATTTTTCCAACATCAGAAGGATGACAGGCTGAGTCAACCTCACCTGGTATTAATTCAACAGCCAAGCAGGATTTGAACTCAGGACCCGAGGACCCCAAGCCCACCACTCTAACCATTAAGCCAACACCAGGCATATATAGTACACCAGCATTACCACAATGTCAGTGTCATTCCAATAGACCACAACACGTTCAGCACCTAATTGCTGTGCAATGAATATGGCATGTTGCATGGTCCATGTATCACATTCTTCCTGGCTTGACACTAGACCAGGATCATCTATGATGCCAGCTGATGTGACCCAAATGCTTGACTGACACACTATTCTTCTCATCCACAAATGTGACACACCTCATTTCTTCTCATCCACAAATTAACCAGAGAGGTAAAAATCTGTCGTGATGACTTTCTGGCTCTCTGCCTTCTCCCAAGTACAGCACTGGAAATATTAGAGATTTTTCTTGTTGTTTTTGGACGTCATGAATTCCTTGAAGGGCGGCATCTTGATTGTCTCATTTATCTCATACTCATTTTTGAGGTCTGTGGCCACTCCGTCATTGTCGCTCTAATCCTTTTGTAGATTCCACATGGTCATACCTATCGCCAGGGAAATGGACACCAATATAGTTGGCTGGCAGTGTACGCATGAGCTTGCAACGAATTCTGGCTTTGTATTGATATAATGGTTGGCCAGCAAGAAACTGATGTTATTGGAGGAGGCACATTACATCCGTAATTAGGACAGTACTCTTGTCAGATTCTGGCAAAATATCCATTACTTCCAGACGAGATTCTTTCAACAAGGTTGCAAGCCTTGTTAATTTGTTTCCATGATGCATCTGCCCATCTGACTCAAATAGTAGATGGAACTTTCGAGCATTCATATTCGCCGATTGTCTTCTCCAAGTTTACATCCATTCTTATAGCTTTAGAAGTCACCTCATTGATCAACTGCTCCTTCTACTTTTGAAGTCAGCTTAATTTCCACAACCATGCTGAGGATGTGACTGGAAAAATGGCAGCAAGCTTCAACCTGCTCAAGAAACTAGCAGACCATGACTGGGGAGCAGATTTCAGAAGCCGACGCTCAACCACACTGGCATTGGTGCATGTTCCAGCAGAGTACTGTGTTGATGCTTGGGGTAGAAGCATGCACACAAGGAAAGTGGATGTCCAGCTCAATTCTGCCCTAAGAGTCACAAATGGCTGCCTCACACCGACACCGACCTACCAACTACCTCTCCTCGCTGGCATCCCGTCTCACCACCTACGATGAGAAGCAGTAACCAGACATAGTGCACTTAAAACTTTTGACTGAAGTTCATCCCAACAACAAGATGCACAAACCACTGCAAACTCAATGACTCAAGAGTCAGAAATCTTTCAGCAGGGCAGCCCAGTCTTACATCGAGGCTGACACCTCAGAAAGCAGGCAACAGTGGCTCCTCTCAGAGTGGAAAAGGTGGCAACCTGAAGACAGACTGCAGCATCTGCCACCCATTTCCACCTCTCCAGCTGGCAGTGGACTTCCAAGAAAGCATACAGGCATTGGAAGCTTTAAGGCTTGTATGTATACCTGGAACCTGGCTGACACAGCAAGCTGTGATTGTGGAGAGACCCATACTGCAGAACACTCAATGGAAGAGTGTTCCATACACCAGTTGGTAGGAGGTTGGAATTCTCTTGCACAGCTTGATCATCAGTCCTGAGAATGGTTGAGATCTGCTGGGATTACATCTTGAATGACTGACAATCGGACCACACAAAGGAAGAAGAAGAATGACTTCAGTTGCTACCTGTCCTGTTGCTATACGAGACATGTCATTTGAGTTGACTTGAAAAAGGTTGGTCATGTTCCGTGTGATGCATTTAATTGTGTCATCTACAGCTTTGGGTTTTCATTTCTCATGGTGTGGATGTGCATGATTGCTCATTGGAATATTCATCATTTCTTTGAACTGTGATGAAACTTCAGAAGATGCCAGTTTTGTGTACAACCACTTGGTTCTTGCTTTGGCATCCAGAGTTGCACCAGTCAAATCACTGAAGTGTGGTAGAAGGTCCCACGTGGCTGGATCGATGTTCAATGTCTGCAGGCCCAGATCAATGTTCGATGTCCATAGGCCTTGATTGATGTTTGATGTTCATAAGCCAAAAATGTATTATACAGTGTCATACTCATCTGGAAATTCTACCGAACGCATGGGTGCTCTGGCTTGTATAAATACTAATGGAATGAATTTAATTAGCACAAAACACACCTTATTGAACTGATTACATGAATACACAATGTCTTATACCTGTAAATAGAGAGAAAAAAGTTATATACTGAAAACAGCCATCTAACATGAACCGTGTAAGAAATCGATCAATATTCGACATTCTGGCATCATACCCAAAATAAGGGGGTAAAGTTAAATTATAAATTTGTGTGAGTATTGCATCTCATTTAGAAACCTGGATATCCATTCCTCCATTGGGACCGTACTCTGTGCAGAGCATTACTATTGCCTAAACAGTCTCCTTGCCTATTGGGCACAATCCTGCACAGGTCGCCACTCCGACACCGGATCCCAGCAAGCTGGCACTCATTTTGCCAACCTCGGAAGGATGACAGGCAGAGTCAACCCAACCTGGTGTTAATTCAACAGAAGAGGGGGATTTGAACTCAGGATCCTAGGATCACAAGCCCACCACCATAACTATTAAGCCAACATCAGGAATAAACTTGTATATGTGGTGTGATATCGGGTTGAATGAGGATGATTTAGATGTCTGGAACAATGATATTAAGTATTGATGTCGATAAGGTCATTTTTATATGATGCTCATGGCTAAAACTAAAGAGATTTTCTCGAAAAATGTTAATTATTGTCTCTCATTCGAATGAAATATCATATATTTACCTTTTATATTTTATGTCTGCAGGGCCAGATTGATGGATCGTGCCTCATCTTCTGTTCACTTTGATACCAAATTTTGATTCGTCGCATTATTTTTGTTGAATATATGGGGAAATTGCATATATCACTGAATCAGCTCTCGGAAACCCCAGAGTACAAATGTCAACACAATTTCCATAGTGAGGTATACTGATCTCAGGTTTCCCTCAGGAATATTGTTCAGGAAGGTCTGAAGTTTCAAAAAAACATGAGGAAACCAAATATAGCATGAGGTGTCCACAACTTCCAAAATATGGGGGGGGGGGTGTGCTCCCCGACTAAATGTACATAAATCAAATTAATTTACAGTTATAGTGTGTAAATACTTGAGTTTCCATGTTGTAATACTAGTGCACTATACATTGTTTTGTTTGTATGTTTCACCTTTCATAATCCATTAACTTCACAAACCCTTCATGGGTTACCTTTCCAAGGTGGTGTGTTCCTTAACTTCCACTCAAGTTCTTCCAACGACCCAATCTGCCAATGATGTCCCCATTCCCATGAACATCTTGACAAATCAGTATCAATGTTACATAAAACTCCTTAAAGAGCCTGCGTACACATCAAATGGTACGTCTGTCTAATGTCACCTTGTTGTTCTTGCTAACTATGGTTGTGTCTGGTTAACTGTAACTGTTGCAGTTGATTTTGTTTGATATCCCACATTTGAAAGCCATTATTGACTGTTTCATCTGTGTATAGGTGGAGACCAGTTGTGTGATTTCTATATTTATGGTTTCTAGGTGGGTATTGTCCACGTACGTGGGATGGCTGGTTGTGTTGGGAAGACATCCCCGCTGGTTCTGTGGCTTCTCAGTTTTGTCCCAACTATTTCATAGATTTCGACATTTCAGGTACGCCATTCACTCGGTCTCTCATCGAAGTCACTGGAACAAAATATGCTTACATGGTGTTTAGGACGTATAGGGAAGTATCAAGGGTGGAGGAAGAGCCTTTATGGATGATGTGAGGGCCACGGTCCATGTCCAAAATCCATTGGGAATTCTGCCATGTTGATAATTTGCATTGTGAAGTGTTCAGCACCATCTTACATCCTTCTCAAAGCTACTTTTAGATATTTCAGGGGATGTAAAGGTCGCAATTGGTTTATTTTTGAAATACTCCTCAGACTCTCAAAACTGTACAACATCCTCTGAGTCATCAGAATAAACATTCAAACAAGAATGAAAAATGACAATTGCCTCAAATTATTTAATAAATAATATCGAAGAAGGTTCTACGGATCTTGGGAGGGATTCTGAGCAGAATTTCAGGCTCTGTTGGAAGCTGAAGTTAATAAAATCTCAAGGAAACTGGGCAGTCCTGTTTGTATTCCCATCTTGGTACCAACGCTCATGACAATAAGATCTCGGATTTGAATCTGTATTCATTTGTCCATCATCTGTTAATCTCCTTGTCTTTATAGTCTATGTACAAGTTTGTCCATAAATGTTTTGTATCAATGTATAAAATAACAAGGCAGAGTATCGATGTCTAAATAGTGTTTACCTTGCCAAACAGCTCACACAATTATGGACCCTTTCATACCTTGTGCAGAGATAGTGCTCTTATCATTTATCTGCTTACCTATGAATTGTATAGTCTAGGTGTGAGTCCTTATCCCACTCTAAGCTGTTGGATTGGTGCTCCACATGAAGGGTGGTGCATCATCCCTAATACGGAAGTGAAGCCGGTTGAGTTGAGTTGAGCAGTACTTTGGTCTGGTTGTCATGCCTGCTTGCATTATAGAAGGTGGATGTTAAAGATCCTTTGGTGCCATTGCATTCCTGTCCGTGCTCCCGAATCATCAGTGTGTAATGGTCAAATGGCTGATGTTGATTGAATCTGAACATGTGAGTTAAGGGATAAAAAGCAAGCTCCCAAAGCAACTCCTGTTAATTCTGCAGAAATGTAAAATGACATCTCAAGTATATGGCAGTTCTTCAAGTCGAAATGTTGTATTATTTACAAGGAATGATATTATCTAAGTATTACAAACTCAGATTTGCCTTTGACCGATTGAACTATAACTTCAAACCGAGTTCTAGTGTGACCAGTTTCATTTCAAGTTCCATTTGTGACTTTGTCCCTCTCATGACATTTTATTAGGCATGGTAATATCAAAAACTTTAACAATGCAGACTCCAGCCACAGTGAGGTATCACGTCACGAGGGGACACACCGAATGTGCTGTGTGCAGAGAAAGTGAGAAAGATTTGCAATGACAACGGACAATGGTTTCGACATCCAATGAGCGACCGCACCTGGTCTAACTACACCCTTTGTAACGCCTACACGAAGAGCCGCAGACAGGTGAGCTTATTATTAAACATTCCATAGGTGGTTTGAACTAAAGGTCGAGACGTTAACAACTTCAGATATTAACCCCATTTCAGCAAATTTAAGAATCTGTAGTTTTGTAAGAATATTACAAGATATTTAAAACTTCAATTGGACAAAAAGGATGATTTGCTCATATAAACATCACAGGCTGTGCAACACCAGGAGACAAGTTGTGGAACCCAAACTCACAAGTATTCAGAATTATAATAACCATCTTGTATTTGTCTGTTTGGTGCATCCTGCCTGTCTCTTTCTCTAATGGTTGATTTCACTTCTTATATAAACTTTGTATCCACGCAGGCCACCCTTAACCAGTATTACATGGCAGTCATCGGAAACAGCATCTCCATTATCTCTCTTGTCATTTCCCTCATCATTTTCTTCTACTTCAAGTAAATCCTTTAATTTCACTTCAATCATGTTGCTTTGAGAAAACAATGCAGTGAATGATAACTCTAGGCATTGTCTCCTTTGTGTTGAAATATTTTATAAATATCTGTTGATTCCAACATCTTTGGGTGATTTTTTTTCCTTGTTATGAAAAGAAAGATAGTCTGGAAATATAAGTACACACACTCTGCAATGAACTGTTTAGCCTGGGTTCGAATTTCGACGCAGCTATAAAATGCCAACCTGGTGTTTTGCACACAGCACGATGGATCAATGTGTGCAGCCCATTGAAGGACATTAAGTCCAAGGATGCCAGTTGAAGGGCATGGGGGGAGGGGGGGCAGAACTTATTTGAGGGCAAAAAAAGGAAAAGAAAAAAGAAGACACTTCTGTCTGTGTTTGCATGCAAGATGACTAAACGCACGCTATCATTCATTATCGCTTATAGCAAGCACAATGTACGTGCATACAATATCATACGAACACTTCATATTCATGGTGAGCACGACACTTCACAATCACTGACATAACAAAACACACACACACACACACACACACACACACACACACACACACACACACACACCAAAGAGGGGCTTCTGATGGTGCAAACTCACAACATCCACTATAGGACTGTAACTCGGAAGCAAAAACTCGGTTCAGATCCGGTTTGGTAATTTTGGCAAAACATTTGCCGAGTCCCAGATCGGCTTGGTATTTGGATAAGTTTGCATTGCATCAAGCATATGCAAATTGATGACACGGTGGGGATGCATGGCCTCAAACTAAGCTGCGTTGACAGGTACAGCTGACCACAGCACTGCACACATTATAATACAAGGATGTGTGACACAGGGAATGATAGCAATGAATTAGTTAACAGATAGAACAAAGTTAATTTCCATCCCTTTGTCATATATGTATGTATATACATATACATATATATATATATATATATATATATATATATATATATATATATATATATATATACATATATATATATATATATACATATATATATATATATATACATATATATATATATATATACATATATATATACATATATATATATATATATATATATATACATATATATACATATATATATATATATATATATATATATATATATATATATATATATATATATATATATATATATATATATATATATATATATATATATATATATATATATATATATATATATATATATATATATATATATATATATATATATATATATATATATATATATATATATATATATATATATATATATATATATATATATATATATATATATATATATATATATATATATATATATATATATATATATATATATATATATATATATATATATATATATATATATATATATATATATATATATATATATATATATATATATATATATATATATATATATATATATATATATATATATATATATATATATATATATATATATATATATATATATATATATATATATATATATATATATATATATATATATATATATATATATATATATATATATACATAGACATATATATATATATATATATATACATATATATATATATATATATATATATATATATATATATATATATATATATATATATATATATATATATATATATATATATATAAATATATATATATATATATATATATATATATATATATATATATATATATATATATATATATATATATATATATATATATATATATATATATATATATATATATATATATATATATATATATATATATATATATATATATATATATATATATATATATATATATATATATATATATATACATACATATATATATATATATATATATATATATATATATATATATATATATATATACATACATATATATATATATATATATATATATATATATATATATATATATATATATATATATATATATATATATATATATATATATATATATATATATATATATATATATATATATATATATATACATACATATATATATATATATATATATATATATATATATATATATATATATATATACATACATATATATATATATATATATATATATATATATATATATATATACATACATATATATATATATATATATTAGGGACTACCTAATAAATTAGGGACTACCTAATTTCAATTGAATGTTATATTTTGAACACTGTAGAATCAGAATACTAACCAGCAGTTGAGCAGTACTTTGGTTCTGAATTTGGCAAATTGTATGGAATGTTATTCTAAGTGCAAATGCACACAATGGAGTAAGGTTATTGTTTCAGTCTGTTTGCCTATATTTCAATCAAACAAAATTGAAAATCAATCCAAACAGGAAACTTACTGTTTTTAAGGTTTTCATAAAGGACGCAAACAACAGACATGAATAACAAATTTTACAAGTTTAGAAAGGTGGTGTTAAAGTCGGTCAACAGCAGTCAAAAAAAAATTCTCCAGCCTTTAAAACTTTTATTTTATTTCAATTGGATTATATATTTGTACACTTTTGCACACAAATTTTCTTCTTGTCAATTCCTAAAAACCCCAGTTTAGCAGTCAGTACTTGGATAAATGCCATCTCAACCAATGAAATGAGCTGCTCTTGCTCACAGCATTGGGGAATATCGAGATTCAGACACAATGGTGGCTCGTGGGAAATACTCGTATATTGTAGGTTGTGCTCAGAAATGCAATGGAAGAGTTTAAAATACCCTTCCCATGTCCTTTTTCTCAAGACTTCATGGTTTAAGGTGTTCTATGAACTTTCTAGTTCAAAACAGTTGCTGTTGTCATAGAATAATACAAATGATACCTTTGGAAAGGTAATAATCGATTTACTTGGAACAAAATTTGTGTGTTTAATCGTAAAGTTGTGTTTTAAAAGCCACCTTTTGAGTTTGAAGAAAAAGAAGAGGTAATGGTTTCTTCGAGCAGCAGTTTGAATGGAAACATATACAATCCTACCAAGGCAAGATACCTTTAGAAGGACATCGAGGGAGCTAAGAAAATTATATATCACACTATTTTTCGAAGCAATAGAAAAACACATGAAAATAAATGGAAGGAGCACACATAGAAAACACAAACAGACATGAAAACAACAACTGTGTGTTATAAAATATCATTTTTTGCGTATTTGACTTCACTATATATTCTCATTGACACTCACGGATAGACATGTAATATGTTTGTAAAGTACAACATGTTGTCCTTTAATTCAATGCATCAGCTGTCATGACAATGAAGATGATTACCTCTGTCACTGAAGGTGCACGGAGGTTATGCTTTCACCCCTGTCTGTCTGTTTGTCTATGAGTAGGATTTCTCAAAATGTTATCAATGGATTCGGACAAAACTTGCTGGACAGGTTGGGTGTGTGACAAGGATGAATTGATAAGATTTTGCTGAAGATCTGGATCCACATCTGGAAACGAGTATTTTTTTATTCTTTATAAAAGATTCTTCACCATTGAGAGATAGGGCTAAAAATCATAGATTGCATGTAATCTAAACTATTATGGATGGATTTGGATGGAACTTGGTGGAAGAGTTGTGTCGGTCACAAGACCACATTGGTTAGATTTTGGTTCAGGTAAGGATTCAAATCCAGCCTATCAGTGGACGACAAAATGTAAACTGTTCAGCTTAGTGGAGGTATGCATTCTAATGAGTGCCATTCTAGTTACGAAAAGAAATTGCTGTCGACTTGACGAAATGAATGTGTAGATCAGATTTACTTCTTATCTCAGCAGGCCTGCTGTTTAATATTGATTTTCAGGTATCATTCTAATGAAGCATGACTTACATTGTTGAATCAAATCTAAACGCTATCAATACTTAGACTCGGGAGACCCTTGCTCACGGCTAATGCAGAGCTAGACAGGTATCGCTTACAATGCCTGATTACATTAACATTTTGCTTTTAAACTTGCTGAAAAACAAGCTGACAATTCCATAGCACATATGATTCATACACCAATGTGCATTTCTTCTGCAGAAACTTGCTAAATACTGCAATTACTTCATTTTTATGTGACAGGAAAGTATCCGCATTCTTTTCCGAGTTGACAGACAAACCCGGCTCGACTCCAACTCAACTCGAAGGAGCAACTCTTAGAGTTGGAGAACTCGGTTTGGTGCAGGACTAATCGAAGAGTGATTGATTTTAAAATAATTCAAAATAAAATTCCTTGCAAGGGAAAAATCACGATATTTGAATGATACGATGAAAGATTTTGTTTTATATACTGAGGCTAAACATATGCAGCTCTATTATTTTTATTCTTATGTATTACTTGTGAAAATAAAATTTAGAGTATGTATGTTTAGATATACTTTGTCTCTTGTAAGTGTTTAATATTTTGCTTTTTTTTGTTTAAGTAAATTTAATCTTCATCTTAATTCAGTCCTTTTCAATAATCAGGCAATTAGCATACAGTAAACCCTCACTATCTGTGGGGGTGACATTCCTGGAAAACGCCGTGAATAGCAAAACCATGAATGTTAAAACTCAGGGCCGATGGGAAAAAAGAGTGTTGGGTACTTGGCTCATATAGAAGAATAAACATTATATACTGGATGTACAAGCACGGATAGTTTACCGGTGCTGCTCTTATCCTGTTGGCAATTTAAATAAATCAAATTTTGTTGTTTTTTTTTTCTATTTTTTTGTGGGGTTCAAAACACTTCCCGACACCCACTAAGGAATGGGTTTGGGGATTCATTTCATATTAACTTCCACATAGCTACAAAGGCTTAGGCACTATAAAGCAATAAGAAAAAAAATCCGACATATTTTTTTCTCAAAATTTTCAAAACATTTTTGGCATAAACACTCCTGATGAAACTCTGAAAGTTTGACGAAGATCTGTTTGAAACTCTGAAGCCATGTGATAAAAGGTTTCTCTGAGAAAAATGGCGACACAAACACACAGACAGCCAAACATCTCTCTTATAATATATATTACTGAACTTACCTTTAATGATTCTGATGAAGTTTATATGATGAGGATGAAGAAATTTTTTTAAAAACTAGTGATAGGTACTTCTTTTGCTTTTTTTAATGAAGGTCTTTATCGATTTCCTTATAGGAATTGATCCTCCAGCTCTCGCTTGAATATAGTCCTCTCACCTATAACCCTATGCAGCATGTACTGAGGTGGTTTACAGGACTCACCCTCACGTGCAGAGTAAAACCAAAGTATTCACAACCACTTATGTTTTCAGCACATTTCTTCCTTTTTGGGTATTGTGCGGCAATTCATTTCTGTTGACAATTCCATGGAACGCAGTGTTAATGTTGATGCACAGTGTTGACTTGGAGAGGGAGAGGGAGAGAGAGAGAGAGAGAGAGAGAGAGAGAGAGAGAGAGAGAGAGAGAGAGAGAGAGAGAGAGAGAGAGAGAGAGAGAGAGAGAGAGAGAGAGAGAGAGAGAGAGAGAGAGAGAGAGAGAGAGAGAGAGAGAGAGAGAGAGAGAGAGAGAGAGAGAGAGAGAGAGAGAGAGAGAGAGAGAGAGAGAGAGAGAGAGAGAGAGAGAGAGAGAGAGAGAGAGAGAGAGAGAGAGAGAGAGAGAGAGAGAGAGAGAGAGAGAGAGAGAGAGAGAGAGAGAGAGAGAGAGAGAGAGAGAGAGAGAGAGAGAGAGAGAGAGAGAGAGAGAGAGAGAGAGAGAGAGAGAGAGAGAGAGAGAGAGAGAGAGAGAGAGAGAGAGAGAGAGAGAGAGAGAGAGAGAGAGAGAGAGAGAGAGAGAGAGAGAGAGAGAGAGAGAGAGAGAGAGAGAGAGAGAGAGAGAGAGAGAGAGAGAGAGAGAGAGAGAGAGAGAGAGAGAGAGAGAGAGAGAGAGAGAGAGAGAGAGAGAGAGAGAGAGAGAGAGAGAGAGAGAGAGAGAGAGAGAGAGAGAGAGAGAGAGAGAGAGAGAGAGAGAGAGAGAGAGAGAGAGAGAGAGAGAGAGAGAGAGAGAGAGAGAGAGAGAGAGAGAGAGAGAGAGAGAGAGAGAGAGAGAGAGAGAGAGAGAGAGAGAGAGAGAGAGAGAGAGAGAGAGAGAGAGAGAGAGAGAGAGAGAGAGAGAGAGAGAGAGAGAGAGAGAGAGAGAGAGAGAGAGAGAGAGAGAGAGAGAGAGAGAGAGAGAGAGAGAGAGAGAGAGAGAGAGAGAGAGAGAGAGAGAGAGAGAGAGAGAGAGAGAGAGAGAGAGAGAGAGAGAGAGAGAGAGAGAGAGAGAGAGAGAGAGAGAGAGAGAGAGAGAGAGAGAGAGAGAGAGAGAGATACAGTACAATACTGAAGTTCTTTATCGCCTTTCTTGTCGAGATTGATCACACCCTCCAACTCTCGCTTGAATTTATTGGTCCTCCCCAAAAAGGGATCCACCACAAAAACTCAGTTGCTTGCTTCACTTTTTGTTGCTGTTCTTTGTTTTTGTTTGCTTGTTTGTTTTTGCAACCGCGAATAGCTGAGGGCCATGAATTGTAAATAGTGCAACAGAAAATTCACTGCCAATAGTCAAAGCCATGAGTGGAAAATCCATGAGTAGCAAGGGTTTACTGTACTTCCAATTTATTTCTTTGAAGACCGATGTGTTGATCATAATCTCACTCCCAACATTCGGGACTTGTCACTCCAAATCACAAGGCCAAAACACGTCAGTGGTGAGGTTGCACTTCCCAAGTTTGCCACTGAGCGCTGGTTCAGAGCCGCAAGGGAGGGTGCGAATTACCGGAAGCAGAGCGACCGTGAGTACAGACTCCTCCTGGCAAAAGACTGGGGGGGATGGGCAACCCCCCCCTCCCCCATCCCCTGCTTCGGCATCCCAGGTAAAGTTTCAGGACCCTTCTTTCAGCACTGATGCTTCATGAATGCTAAATATCCCAGGGTAATTACCGAGCACTGACACTTGGTGGATGCTAGATGTCTTTCACGAAGAGTAGGCGAGCTATCGCTGACAACCTGAACAAATTACAAATTCCTACCCAAACGCTATGGTATTCAGAGAATACATACCCCATTGCAGTCTTGAGAAGGACTTGGTGCAAGCTAACTCTTTTGTTTTTTCAGGTTTCTATTTTTTCTTCGATCCAATATGGCTGCCAGACCAAGTGACCGATGACATCATCTTAATCAAACCGTATTTTTATGGGTAGTTGATCAATTAGTTACATTTTGCATTGATTGGTTAAGCGGTTTCTCTGAGGAAGATTTTCAAAATTAATAGGTGGTTGAATTCAATGACCTGATATGCAAATGCTCTTCAAATTTCAAGTCAATTGGATTAAGATTGAGGATTTCAGAAACTTGGCCTATGTTGACCTTTTGGCTTATGTTGAATTCAAAAATAATTCGTGGTTGAATTCAGTGAGGTGGTTTTAAAATTCTGTTCAAATTTCAAGTCAATCGAATGAAAATTGATAATTTGAGAAATTTGGTCTTTGTTAACCTTTTAGCCTATGTTTACCTCAAATATAATTGGTGGTTAAATTCAATGACGTGAAATTCAAATTCTGTTCACATTTCAAGTCAATCGGATGAAAATTGCCAATTTTATAAATTTGGCCTATGTTGACCTCAAAAGAGTGACCGCTATATCACATGGTCATGTAGCATGTGGTAAAGCTTCAATTTCCTCTGCTGAATGATTTTCGATGTACGCTCTTAACAAAATGCAGACAAGCACTACGTACGACTAACAACATATGAAGAAATGCTGCTGATCGCTTAACCCTGCTTTTCGCTTCACGAGCGTAGGGTAATTACTTTAGTTGAACATCAAGCCTGGCGCACAGTTTCTTGAAAGAGTTGGGCCAAAAACGTTCTCCAGCCGAAGCCAAAAGGTGGAAATAATAAGGACCGTTAATATGTACAAATAGTAGTCATAAGTATGAACAGTAAAATCACCTCACTGAATTCAACCACCAATTATTTTTGGGGTCAACATAAGCCAAAAGAGGGAAAGACACTAGGATATTCAAAAATGAAATTATTAACATTTCGATTTTCCCCAATACATCTGTATCATCGGTTTGTACATGATCATTGACATACGAACTTAACTTCTTGAGTTCATCAATGTGATATTTTTTTTCGAAGTTGAGCACTTCCTTTTAATCACTGCAAGGTGATATCATCAAATTATCTGATTTAATGTCACACGGTTTCAAAAAAGAAGAAAACTTCATCCATATTTCTTGTGGACATTTCACTGTTTCTCATGCAATGATCAATCAGTAAGTTTATGGCAAACAAATAAGTAAGTTATAAAATTAAATAAATGGTATGACATAATGGTGGGCTCTTCATTTACTGCAAAAGGTTAAAATAGCTGTACTAGGTGTTTCAAATATGTCTTCACAAAGACTAGTTTTACTTTATGGTTCAAATTTGAACAAGAGTTTTATTTCTAAAGGCCACACTAATGTAAGATCAATCGTCTTTGAGGGAAATTCTTTGTCTAGTGTTGGTAACCATCACTGTACCCATTCATTTGTTTCTCAATTTAGTGCATGTGTTGAAAATCAAGATGCCAGCAAATGAGGTCACAAATGTTGTGAGACAGTGGTTAATTATATTATGATATATCTGGTCAATGAAACTATCAACCCTGTTTAAATTCATGTTTGTTGCTATCTCTACTGATATAACTATCAGCAAGTCACTGCATTAAACCACCATTTACATCACCACAGTATGGTGATGATCATCTGTATTTACCTGGTGAGTTATTTGGCAATGTTGATGTGCATAGTTGCACTCCATAGCTGAAGAAGGCCGTTCACACATGACGTGTGAACAACATGGGAATCTCAATTTATTTAGAGGGTAGGAGCTGCTGAACCAGACAGCAAGCACACTCTGAAATAGAAAGCTGTGTAACTTGGTGCCAAGAGATGTCCAAGAAGATCAGACCACATGCTCCCGATACAGTTTACACAGTAATTTTTTGTTCAGGATTCCGTCGATAACACGCTTACTCTTCGTGAATGACCCCATGAAATATTAACATCCACCAATGACCAGTGCTGTCAGACAAGTTCTGCTGTTTAATCTCCATCAGAGGGATGGCCTTTTGTCAGGTCACGTCAGATTAGATATGTGACTTGTTGCAGGGACCATGTAAACCTGTACTAACCAGTTTCATGGTCGGGTTGTCGGCGACTGAAACATCTCCCCCACCAAGTTTCTTGGTGAGGAGGATGTTTGGATATGGACACCCAGCAGGATTAAAAACAAAACCTGTCAAAGGGTGGAGGAGCTCCTTGTGAGCCAACGGCCACCCATATCGAGTGCCCAACTGTGTCTGCGGACGTCCTCCTGCAGTTGGGTTACTTTATTAGGAGGTTGGTGCCAGAATTTGCACTCCAGCCACCATAAAACCCTTCATCCCACAAAACATCCCAAAGGCAAAAAGAAATCTGAAAACCCACTCCGTGGGAGTACCTCCTGTGCAGCTTCCCTTCGCAGGGCAGGTTACCGGATGACGGGATAGGGGCAAAGCTTTCGGGACCCCCAATCTTTAATGACAGAAGACAAACCACAGGGTAACCTTCCAGGTCCAGATTGCAGTAGTGTGTGTCGGGGTGGTGCTGAGGTGTCCTCCACCAGATGGCAGTCTCCTTGCGTTAAGCTGAGGCGGTCCCTTTGGGTGGGTGCCTGGAATGTCCGATCCCTCAGAGAGGATGATCACCTGTCTCTGTTATGATCTGAGCTCAAGCGTTTGGACATCTGTATTGCAGCACTCTCTGAGGTTCGGAGACCGGATTGCGGCAAGATCATGGCAGGAGGTCACAACTACTATTGGTTTGGTCACTATGATGGTTACCATGCCCAAAGAGTTGCTGTAGCTGTGTCCAATAAGCTGACTTCAATGATAATTGAGGTAACACCAGTCAACGAGCGTATAATAAGACTAAGGATTTGTCACTCCTTGAGTGTCATTTCCCTGGTCTCTGGATATGCTCCGACTAAGGCAAGTGATCCCACCATGAAGGACACATTCTATGCCACGCTCGAGTCTGTGGCTGAACAGTGCCCCAGGCGAGAAACTCTTTGAGTCTTGGGGGATTTCAATGCATCAATTGGGACCAATGGGGATGGTTATGAGACATGTGTTGTTCCCCATGGGTCTGTAAATATGAACCAGAATAGCACTAAGTTCCTTAACATTGCAAGAAGTCATGGTTAATGGTTTCTGGGTTAATGGTTTCATCGCCCAAAGGCTAATCGCTGGACAGGGTATTCCAACCCTGGCAGTGTGGCAAAGAAGATTGACCATGTGATTGCTCATGGTCGCTGGAGGATAATTCAGAACTGCAGGGTCGACCGGAGTGCTTAGTTCCTCAATACCGACCACAAGCTTGTTGTACCAACTCTGAAGTTGCAGCTTAAATCCAGGAGAATGGTACCATCCCAGCCTAGGCTGGATCTTGGCAAGCTCAAGTATGAGAGGGTAGCTGAGGAGTTTGCAAACAGGCTGGGTGGAGATTTAGGGGGGGGGGTCTGGGTGCTTTGGGGGATCCTGAAGAGTTGTGGATTGCCTTCAAGAACACTGTCCTTGATGTTGCCGGTGGATGTCTTGGAACTCACTCTCGGGTGAAGAAGAATTTTGTCTCTCAAGGGACACTAGATACCATTGAACAGAGTCGCAGGGCCAGGCTGAATAGCAGAGGTGAGATGTTCAGGGAGCTGAGGCATAAAACTGTTCGTGTTCTCAGGGTGGACAAGGAGGCCTATGTGCAAGGAATCTGTGAGGTGGTAGAGCATCACCTGTGGTCAAGTAATTCTCATCCTGCTTGCAGGGGAATTCACACATTGCATTCCTCCAAGCCTGTCCTTCAGTGTACTACAGTTAGAATAGAGGGTGGTGGACTCTTGACAGAGGAGTCCGAAATGATGGCCTGCTGATCTGGATAGTTTGAGTGGCTGAACCAGGCAGATAGATTCACCAGCTGTTGAGTTGGATGTCAGGGGTGTTTCTATCCATATTGCTGACCCTCCACTCAACTGTGATCCACCTTCGTTTGTGGAAACACAGGCTGCAGTGAACCAGTTGAAATGGGGTAAAGCTGCTGGGATTTATGGCAGCCATGCTGAACTTCTCAAGGCTGGAGGAAATGATGGACTCATGTCATTGCATGCAGTCGTGTCATCTGCTCTTCCTGGAACACAGGCATCATCCCAATTGACTGGAAGAGGGGGGTTGTAGTCCCCTTCTGGAAATGGAAGGGTGATCGCCAAGCCTGCAACAACTACCGAGGGGTGACGCTGCTCTCAGTGCCGGGCAAGGTCTTTGCTTGGATAATTCTTGATAGGGTTCGCCACCATCTACTTGAGCACCAGCCTCCAGAGCAGTTAGGCTTTATACCAATGAGGTCAATGATTGACCGTATCCTTGCTCTTCGGGTCTTCACCGAATACAGAGGAGAGTTTCGGCAAGGGCTGCTTGCAGTCTATGTCGATCTCTGTAAAGCATTTGATGCAGTGAATCGGGATGCCCTCTGGAGGATTCGTGGTCTTTGTGGGGTGCCACCAAAACTGATCAATCTGATGCCTGATCTATACTCTGGTATTGAGAGTACTGTGAGATGTGGTGATACCATCTCTGACTTATTTCCAGTTGTTACTGGAGTTCGTCAGTGGTGTGTACTGGTCCCCACGTTTTTCAGCACTTGTATGGACTGGATTATGGGGAGGATGTCGGAGAGATCAAGTTATGGAACATCGTTTGGGAATGTCAAGATCTCTGGTCTTGATTTTGTAGATGATACAATCTTTGCAGAGACTCTGGATATCCTTTTTGGGGCCCTCAAGGTGCTGAATGAGGAGTCACGCCACTGGAATTATGGGTTTCCTGGATCAAAACTAAGATCCAGGCTTTCAGTGACATCTTGGATGCTGCTATCCTATTTCTACCTGTTTGTGGCAAATATTTTGAGGTCATGGAGACATTCACTTACATTGACAGTGATATTCCGATATCTGCTGGCTGTGAGCCAGAGGTCAACAGATGTCTTGGTTGTTCCTGGTGAGTCATGGATTCACTTTATCATGGGGTGTGGCGCTGCCGGTACCTGTATGTGCGGACGAAAGTCTGAGTCTTCAGGTCCTTGTGGTTTCCAGTCTTGCTCTATGGATGTGAGACTTGGACTGAACAGGGATCTGAGACGGAGACTTAATTCCTTTGGTACCAGGTCTCTTCAGAGAATACTTGGCCATGGCTGGTGAGAGAGACTCAAATGAGATTTGTTACCTGCATAGTCCATGAGCATCAGTTGTGACTGTATGGACATGTGGCTCGTTTTCCTGTCGCTGATCCTTCTCACCAGATTATCTTTGTGAGGGAGCCTCATGAGTGGAGGAGGCCAATGGGCTGACCACGTGCCTAATGGTTGCAGCAAATTGATCAACATTTCAAGGAGATGGGGATGGGCCAGGCAACTGACTGGAGGTTGGCCAGATGGAGGCGCTTGGAGTAACGGGAGAAAGTGGATGCGGCGACGCACTACTCTAGCACATGCTCCCATACCTGACCTGACGCTAAGTTTATGCTTGGTGTTGGCTTAATGGTTAGGTTGGTGGGCTTGGTATCTTAAGGTCCTTAGTTAAAATCCTGCTTGGTTGTTGAATTAATACCAGTTGGGGTTGACTCAGCCTGTCTTCCTTCTGAGGTCGGCATAATGAGTCCTTGCTTGGTTGAATGATTGAGCCATTTGAGCATCCTGTGTTGGAGTGGTGACCCCTCCAGGATTGTGCTCAATAATAGCCCAGGAGACTTCTTCAGCAGCACTGATGCTCTGTACAGAGTATGTTCCTGATGGATGGATTGTAAGTTTGATAATCTGGGATGAATTTGCCATTTTACTCATTGATTTTGGTGGTTTGTTATTCTGGTAGGATTTGGGAACTCACTCCTCGATATTGTCCATTTGTTAATCTGGGAAGACTTTGGTACTTTACTTGTTGATTGTTTGTTTGTTGGTATATCTGTGTTTGTTTGTTCATTAAGACTGTGAGATATCTCTCAGTAACTCCATTAAAGGATACATTTTGCTTTTATTTTTCACTAAAAGTTTCAATTTGTATTTGAAAAGTTTTCAATTATATATTTTATCCATCATATACAAATTCA
>NC_140964.1:60843731-61013731 GCF_056783735.1 Eptatretus burgeri | reverse complement strand
GGCTCAGGGGAAGCTTGTTGACTCGAACCCGGTAAACCACTGTCATACACATTCTGTTCGCGTCTGTCGGTACCTTCGAGCATAAATCATTGCACATTGTCCCGAATGAACTCGATCATTGAAAGTATTGGGATGTAAGCTATGTATTAAATTTACCTGCAATGTAAACGTCCCTTTGCCCTCATGCGGTATAACCTCAGTGGACGTTAAAACAAAATTAATACATGTTCAAATAATGTTCACAAAAAACTTTGGTGTTTTTAGGGTAGTTTTCATAATTGAGGCAAAAGATTGTTGTTGAAGTCAGATGTGACAAATATTTGGTTGGGGACATTGGAACGCATTGAAATGTTAATACAAAGACAAGTGCCCATTATTGCTATTTTTTGTAGATAAATGTGAAAAAAAGAAACTTTCATTCGGAGGAGTGGATTGTTGGAATTAAGGATAGATAATTGTGTGACACCTGCCCACAGGTTTGGTGTAAAGTACTGAGCTTCATCCATAACTACCTGATGGGGTGCAACTACTTTTGGATGCTGTGTGAGGGAATCCACCTTCAAACACTAATCGTTGTGGCTGTGTTTGCCGAGGAACAGCAGCTTTTCTGGTATTACTTACTTGGCTGGGGTAAGCACATCACAATCTCTATATCTATCTATCTATTTATCAATCTATCTACCTGTCTGTCTGCCTCTCTCATATGAACAAGTGAAAAACTTGATTTGGTTGTCAGTACATCTGTCTATCCCTGTCGATGAAATACTGAAAGACATAACTTAAAGTGTATGGAAATAGTCACCGAGTCCCATTGTGCTCATATTTTTAGTGGGAGATTATAAATGGCTGTACGTGGGTACAAAACAACGCATACATACGTTTAAAACACCCAATAATGAACAGCACAGTTCCTATTTGAGTGTCTGTCTCCCTGTTGAATTCAGCATTGTAAGAGGTGAAGCGTAAGGTATCATATTGTAAGAGGCGTCATACTCTATTTTGGGAACGTGCCGTGCATTTTCTCAGGATTTCCTGTGATTCCAGCTCTCATTCATGCCATTGCAAGGTTGATTTACTTCAATGACTTGTAAGTTATATTTTCATCTATCTCCTTACCACTTACTTTTTATTGTGAGATAGTGTGTGTGTGTATGTGTGTGTGTGTGTGTGTGTGTGTGTGTGTGTGTGTGTGTGTGTGTGTGTGTGTGTGTGTGTGTGTGTGTGTGTGTGTGTGTGTGTGTGTGTGTGAGATCAATGAATGTGCACATGCATGTAACTTTCATCACTTGCTGTATTAAACATCATTTTTCACCCTATTCCTACTGGTTTTTAAGTAAATGTATCTGGGATTGAGTGATAGTCATGCGAGATTCACACCATAATACAATATACATTGTCGACGTAAAGTGTCATGGCACATCTCCTTAGGGAAGACACTTCTAAGTATTATTATTATTATTATTATGACGATTATTTTAATAATATCAACTTTATATTGCAGTTGCTGGATCAGCACGAACACCAATCTGATCTACATTCTTAATGGAGCTTTTGCTATGGCATTACTGGTAAGAGATTTTTCGCTCATCTTTATTTATACAGGTATTGAGGCTCATGGAAGGGCACAATAGCAGGGTGGGGGGCAGGGCAAATGTCGACAAACGCAAAATGACAAAGGGAAAATAGTGTGACAAAACTTATTTATGCACCACAACACAAAGGGAGTATTTGTGGGTGAAGAGCAGGAGCAGGTTCTCAGCGATTGTAGTAAAGCTCAGTTAAAAATGTATGTCCGGTTTAACATGCAATCAGTAGTGTGTAGAGCCTGTGAAAGACACTGGACTGCCCACAAGCAGTGTCAACTGCCACCTGCATCCTGCAGCTCAACCAGCCAACATTTTTAGCAAATGCCAGCCCATCCATTGGGAATCAATTCATTGATGTGTTTCTGACTCACTGGCCTTCATCAGCATGGAATTAATTAGCCCAAAATATGGTGGATGTGTGTCAGGAACCCGCTATTGGTCAGAACCTGTGCAACAATTGGTATTGTGAGACAAGGGTTCAGGATCACCATAACAGTGAAGAGGTACCATTTAATATTCATACCACATCCATCCATCCATTGGGACCATACTCTGTGCAGAGCGTTGGTGCTGCCTAAGCAGTCTCCTTGGCTATTGGGCACAATCCTGGATGGGTCGCCACTCCGACACAGGATACCAGCAAGTTGGCACTCATTTTGCCGACCTTGGAAGGATGACAGGCAGAGTCAACCCCACCTGGTATTAATTCAACAGGGGAGGGGGATTTGAACTCAGGATCCTAGGATCACAAGCCCACCACCCTAACCACTAAGCCAACACCAGGCCAATTCATACCATATGGTATAAGCTAACCAGCCCAACCTTTGTGGGAATCCACTCTGCCTGAAGAGTGGTTCGCAGTTATGGGGTCACCATGCATCCTGACCCTTTGGGCTAAGATGCCTGTGTTTATTTGACAATGTACTTCAACCTTCGGGCTGAAGTACATATGTACACTAATTTGACAAGCTTTTTTGTTCTGTGTACTTTGGTGGTGGGGCCAAAGTGCACATATGCTGCTTTATTGCAATGTTTGATGTTTTTAACCCTTTTCTAATAGAAAAAGGTTCTCTGAAATAAGGATGAAGGCCAGTGAGCCAGAAACGCATCCATGGATAGATTCCCAAGTGATGGGCTGGCATATTTTTTTATTATTAAATTTTGCATAGTCAAAGCTTGTGGAAGAGTGACAACACATAATGGAAGACAATGCAACATAACAAAAGGAACAGAAGAATGAGAGGGGGAAATGCCAACAGCAGGGCCAAAGAAGAAAATAGTTGGAGATGGACAATCAAGGGATGCAGGTAGCGATGAGGGGTAGGGGAGGGCACATGGTGTGGAAAAGATCGATATAGATGCAAAATTTTGGAGGGGCAGGGGTGGTGTAACGGGTGGAGAAGATATGGTTTTGGATGGGGGATGATTTGAGATGGTGGTGAACAGCTGTCTTGAAGACCTGAAGGGAAGAATGAGATTGAAGAGTGTGTGGAAGTTGGTTTCTCAGGTGGGAAAAAAAGAGGAGCAAATGAGTGGAGGTGAGCAGTGCTTCTGGATTTTGGCAGTTTCACGAGGAAGGGGTTGCTGGATGACCACATGCATCCTGCAGACACCTGGGGGAGGGGGGGGTCAAAGCATGGAGAGGGCAGAGTGTACCAGATGAGAAAAGAGGCGGAAGATGACAGAGAGACCACCAACCTGTGGAGGATGGCAAAGTGATAGGTCTGTCGACTCAGCTTCAGTGTGAGAGATTCCAATGATCTTGAAAGCCTTGGTTTCCACGGCATCAAGCTGAGCAAGGTGTGAGGCAGGGGAGCCAGCCTGGAGGGGAGAGCAACACTCCATAAAGCCTTAATGGTGGAGAGGAGCTCAGGTGTGCCAAGGAAGGACTTTGCATGATGGAGGATGCCTGGTCGGTGTCTGGCTTTTGGAGGCCAACTTTGAAATGTGGCATGCCCCAAGAGGGATCATGGCTGATAGTGAGACCCAAGAGTTTGAGTGATTGAACTTATTTGAGAGGGTTGTTGAGAAGTAGATGGGAGGGTTTGTGGTGTGGTCCATTCAGAGAAAAGAGAGAAGAGAGAAGAGAGAGAAGAGAGAGAGAAGAGAGAGACGAGAGACGAGAGACGGGAGAAGAGGATGTTTAAGCCTGGTGTTGGCTCAGTGGTTAGGGTGGCTGGCTTGGGATCTTTGAGTCCTGAGTTTGAGCCCCATTGGCCACTGAATTAATACCAGGTGGGGTTGACTCAGCCTGTCATCCTGCTGAAGTCAGCAAAATGAGTACCATTGCATTGGTATAATGGTTGTATTGGTGCTGTTCCATTCCTGTGTACAACCGCAGTGTGGAAATCTTTATCCTGATGAATCAGCACTTATATGGAAGGAAGGGAGGAAGGAGGAAAAGAGTTCTGTATAGGATTTCTCAGGGTTAAAATTCCAAGTGTTTGATGAGTTTGTGATTTTTTTCAAGGTCAGAAGAGAGGGAAGAAGCTGCTGCCTGTCTGTCAGAAGAATGAGGGATGTCACCACAGAGGGTGGAGTAATCAGCAAAGAGATAAAGGAAATTTTCCAGTCAGAGAGATCATTGATAAAGATTAGGAATAGGATGGGGGCCAAGAACACTACCTTGGGGCACCCAAGCCTTGACAGGCAGATAATACAAAAGGATTCCTTTGAGAGCCACATGTTAGCCAGGAGAGTGGAGAAAGTCAGTAACCCAAGAGTAAAGGTGGTCTTGGAAGCAATTAGCAGACAGTTTGGAGAGCACGGTGGGATAACATACTGTATCGAAAGCTCAAAATATGTGCAGAGAAACAGCCCTGATCTCATGTCTAATATTGAGGACCTTCATCCATTTGCTAAAACAATGTTGGATGGTTGACCTGCAGACCGCAGATAGGAGCTGATATTGCTTGTGTGCTCTGCACATTCCTGTGTCTTTCAATGGCTTTGTCCACTTCAGACTGCATGTTAAGCCAGAAGTGCATTTTTATTTATAGAAATCTTATTTCTCAGCTACCTAAATCCTTGTCCACTGTGTAATGGATGCCTACATAGGGTGAATGTGTGGCAGACACCCATATTGGCCAGGACCCTTGCAGCAATGGCTGTTAAAAGACAGAGGTTCAAGGTGATCATTCCAATGATGAGGTACCAATTTGATAGACAATATATTCTCCTGATCGCATGGCATGCCATTTAAGGTATTTCATTGTATAGTAATTGAGCTGAAAAGTGATGTTTCCTCACCTTGAAAGGTAATTTGGACAAGTACAGGTACATTCAAAGTACACTGCCCCCATGCCAAATCAATAAATAACAAATCCTCGGCGACATTGCCGGAGCGCTTTAGGCACCCGGGGATGCCACCGTGCAGCATATGGAGATGGAGTTGGGAGGAAGTGGTGTAACAATAATTGATTGATTAATTGCATAATTAAAAGAAAAAAAATAATAATCGAAAATAATTAATTTCTCAATCAATTGCCAAATAGCATACTTAAACCACCACTGTTTCATCCAAATGTATAACTTTTTGAAAATTAATTCATCGAAAAATGAAAAATGAATCGATTAATTGATAAATCAATAAATCAAAAGTATCCTTTTTAGCCAAATTACTTGTTCACTGTCTTGTTCAAATATCAGCTTCCAAGCTCAAAAGGTGCCCGAGAGATTGCCCAGATGAGAAAGAAAATAAATCAGTCCTAAATAAATCGATAATGATTAAGTAATTAATCAATTCATTGATTAATCAAAAAAATTTAAAAATACAGTTTTTCTTCAAGCACATTTTCACTTTTGTCCCCAAATTTCAACTTCCTAGCTCAAATGATGACAGGTATCGCCCGGACAAACAAACAAGCAGTCATAGACTGGTACTAAAGGCCCGGTCACACCTTGACGTTTTAGCCAGCGATGGCAACGTATTAAAATGTATGTAAAACGCTGGCTTACGTTGAACTTTTGATGTTTTTTTTTTAAGATTTGGACGTATTCATAGCGACTTGGTCTTATGTATAACGCATTAGTAACGTAAACAGAACGTTTCGTTGTGTTATAGATAACTTATACCAACGAATGCTGAACCTGTTGTCGGCCTACACAACCGATGCCCAACGATAGTCTAACTTCGGCATAGCGCGTTGCACGCATCGCCGACGATGTCGTGACGTAGCCAATTAAAAAGCTGACGCACAACGATTCGAATCATAACTGCCGTAGAAATGGAAGTGTCAACATCGCGGTCACACCTTGGCGATCTTGCCAGCGTATGCCGACCCAAGAAAAATGTGTCTAAAACGTTGGGGCACGTCAAATACGGTATGAGTAAGTTTGGTATACGTGAGTAGAACGCTAAAGTACGCTATCATACGTCGTAGTAAGTAGAGTACATCAAGAAATTTTAAACATGTTCAAAATTTTACGACGTACTCGGCGTATGACACATGTTCCGCATGCGATGGGGATAAGTTGTACACAAGATATGCGGACGCTTACACACGTCCACAAAGGCTACTTATAAGCTACTCATAAGTCGAAACACGTCGCGGTAATGTCTTTTTACGTGAAACTTATTTCTAACTTATGTTTGACGTGCTTTGAACCAATTCTTTACGTAGTCCCAACACACATCGACGTATGTAGACGTATTCCAATGACGTCTTCCGGTCGACAAAAAAAAAATTAATGTGTTTCTAGCTTACAACTGCCATATAAAGACGTGGTCCCAGTGGTTTTGGGAATTGGTATATAAAAATGCTGCTCATAAAAGGGGAACCCAACAGTGTTTTCGAGTCCTTTTTGAGTCGATGTCCATGTCAGCAGTAACAGTATCAGTATCAGTATCAGTATTAGTATTAGTAGTAGTTTGTTCATGTTGGCAGTAGTTGGTGAGTGTGAGGGGGAGGGTGTGGGTTATGATGGATCGTCCTTGCGTCCGCGTGTCCACGGGTAGGAGACATCTTTTCACCATTGTTCGAAGTTCTTCGCGGCTAATTTTTTATGGGGCTTTTTGAACAATGAGCTATAGCTTGTTTTTACGATTTAGGTCTATTCATAACGGGTTGGACAAATGCACAATGAACTAATAATGTGCATAGAGCACTTTGATTACTTATAGATACGATATACCAACGAATAATTATCGTGAAGCAGGCGTTCACAAACTATGCGCAACGATAGCCTAACTTATCCATATCGTGTGGCAGTTTATCTTTGCCGGTGACGTAGGGTTTGCTATTCATAGGCTGCCACTCAACGATTTAAATGGCTGCATCTTCACTATTGAAAGTAGACGCTTGCGCTCAACAATTGGATTTTTTTTTACACTCAACGACTTTTAAACGGTACCACTCAGCTATTTTCATTGTTTACAATGAACGATTTAAATTGCTGTCACTCGCCTTTGTTTTTTGACGCTGGGGTTTTGAAATTTGAAGCGTTTCTTCTGAACGTGTTAAAACGCTCAAACTCGACTATTTTAAATAGACGCTGCCGATGGACAATTGGAATCATAGCCAAGCTAGACATCGAAGTGTGAACATCCTCGTCATGCCGAAGAAAAGTTTGAAGAATGCTGCAAATAAGTGTCCTGGCCGTGGCAGTGGACGCTGACGCAAGGACGATCCATTATACTGACGTCTTTCAGCCTATGAGTAACTTAAAAGTAACGTCTGTCGATGTGTGGCAACGATCGCGTAACGTGCCAACAACACGTTAATCATAGGTTAGAAATAAGTTTCCGGTACGCTAAACATTACCTCGGCGTGTCTCAACTTATGATTAACTTACAAGTAGCATGTGTTACGTCTGTCAACGATCGCAGACCGTGCATACAACTTGCGGCCAGCGTAGCGGAACGTGTGAGTCATACGCCGGCATATGTCGTGAAATTTCAAGCATGCAAAAATTTGAGGACAACCAAAAAGTACAACGTTTAAAGCCAACGTACAATGACGTATGGCAGTGTTTTTCAGCGTGCTCTCAATGTTATCAAAACTTACCCATAACGTATTCAACGTGTGCCAGCGTTTTAGAAAAAAATTCAAAAATCGGCATACGTTGGCTAAAACGTCAAGGTGTGACCGGGCCTTTACGAAAGCGTCAACTTGACCTCTGACCTTGTCTAATAAAAGCTGTCTCTAGAGAAGGTAGCGACGCAAACCAGAAGTTTCTATGATGATTCTGTACAAAACCATCAAAAATCGAATGTTTGACCTCACTGTGACCTTGACCTTTGACCGATTTTGACCAAAATCTAATCAGCACAAGCCACCCCCTCCTGAATCACGTGGTGTAATTTGACATTGGGAGCTTCTTCCGTTCTCGAGTTATCGTGCCTACAAACAAACACACGAACACACACACACACACACACACGTACTTACGAAATTGGCAACTTGACCTCTGACCTTGTCTCATAAAAGCTGTCTCGAGAGAAGGTAGCGACACAAACCAGAAGTTTCTACGATAATTCTGTACCAAAGCATCCAAAATCGTAACGTCGAGCGAAGCAAAAATCTCCATTTCTCTCTGCAATTATTTAATATTATTTCATCAAAGTCACAAAACCGTAATATTCGGCCATCCACCAACAATCTTTCCATAATCCGACGGCTCAGCGAGTCAGGCATGCGACGATAACATTTATTGGGATAAGAAATGACTTTTAAACACCATCATTATCGAAAACACCATCAGCGCGCACACGGAAAAGGTTTACGTGATCAACGACGCCTCTGCTCGAGCGCGCTGCACCATGTGACGAGCTGTGATGTGGCGAGTGAAATATTTTTTATACAATCTTAAAACGTCTCCAAAACATCTGATTTTTACCAGAATTTCGACAACCGAGTTTTAAGCGTCCTAAGCGATCGCAAAAACGAAGACAAAATTAAAATCGAAGTTAAAACGAACTCGTAACGTCGAGCGAAACAAAAATACTCCATTTCTCCACATGAATTTACAGAATTATGTTTGACCTCCCTGTGACCTTGACCTTTGACCGATTTTGACCAAAATCTAATCAGCACTTGCCATCACCCTCCTGAATCACTTGGTGTAACTTGACATTGGTAGCTTCTTCCGTTCTTGAGTTATTGTGCCTACAAACAAACAAACAAACAAGCAGTCATAGACTGGTACTTATGAAATCGTCAACTTGACCTCTGACCTTGTCAAATAAAAGCTGTCTCGAGAGAAGGTAGCGACGCAAACCAGAAGTTTCTACGATGATTCTGTACCAAACCATCAAAAACCGAATGTTTTGGATGTTGGACCTCACTGTGACCTAGACCTTTGACCGATTTTGACCAAAATCTAATCAGCACTAGCCATCACCCTCCTGAATCACGTGGTGTAATTTGACATTGGTAGCTTCTTCCGCTCTCGAGTTATCGTGCCGACAAACAAACAAACAAACAGAAACGGAAGTCATCAATATACTTATGAAATCTTTAGATTTCATAAGTAACAAGCAGTCATAGCCTGGTACTTACGAAATCGTCAACTTGACCTCTGACCTTTTCTGATAAAATCTGTCTCGAGAGAAGGTAGCGACGCAAACCAGAAGTTTCTACGATGATTCTGTATCAAACCATCAAAAATCGTAATGTTGACCAAAGCAAAAATCTCCATTTCTCCATGCAATTACACCTTAATGTAACTCAACGACGCGTCTGCTCGAGCGCACTGCATCATGGGACGACCCGTGACGAGTCGAGTGAAATATTTTTTATACAATCTTAAAACGTCTCCAAAACATCCGATTCTTACCAGAATTTCGACAAAAGAGTTTTAAGCGTCCGAAGCGATCGCAAAAACCGAAGACAAAATTAAAATCGAAGTTAAAACGAACTCGAAAGGTCGAGCGAAGCAAAAATACTCCATTTCTCCACGTGAATTTACGGAATTATGTTTGACCTCACTGTGACCTTGACCTTTGACCGATTTTGACCAAAATCTAATCAGCACTAGCCATCACCCTCCTGAATCACGTGGTGTAATTTCACATTGGTAGCTTCTTCCGTTCTCGAGTTATCGTGCCTACAAACAAACAAACAAACATACAAACAGATGATGGAAGTCATCAATATAGTTACGAAATCTTTAGATTCCGTAAGTAACAAACGGAGTAAAAACTGAGTGCTGTACTTCCTTCCTTCGGTGCCAAGCGATGACGTCATGCATTGCCTGCAAATGGAATTGGGAAGGAGCAGTGTACAATAATTATTGTTGCTCTGCAAAAGTGTCATTCTGTGGGCTGAATTTTCCCACAAGTCAATCGGTTTGACATAACATCATCACTCTGTACCAATGGGCCTTGAGCCAACCAATTCAATTACTCATCATCTTGTTCTGCAGCTGAACGTTTTCTTCTTACTGAACATTGTTCGGGTTCTTGTGACGAAGCTTCGTTTGACCCACCACACTGAGTCCCACATGTATATGAAAGCTGTCCGTGCCACTCTCATCCTACTTCCATTGCTGGGAATACAATACATCGTGGTCCCTTGGATCCCCCAAGATGCAAATGTGGCGGATGTTTACGAATCCATTCTCAATACATACCTGAGCTACCAGGCAAGGAGCCGATGACAGTCTTAACACAATATTAGTAATATAATATACTTTTGCTGAAAGTCATCAGTGGATGCCACATCACCTCCTTATGCCAGAAGTTTAAGAACTAGAAGTTTTCTCTCCATATTCACAATAAACCATGTTTTGTTTGTCCCTTTCAGACAAATGTAAGGATTATTTTTCTTCTTTACTTTGCAGGGTTTATTGGTTTCTGTGATATTTTGCTTCTTCAATGGAGAGGTGAGTAATATTCCTTGTTCCAATTACGATGGAAATAAAATTTTAATTTGTATTTTACTTTAAAAAAACAAAACGCTGCAAAAGGAAGTATGTGGTTCATGATCACGTGATTGCTTTTAATAAAGTAGGTAGTAGGGGGTGCAAAGGAGTGAAACAAGTCAGGACCCCAATGGAGACTTGTCTTTATGATTTGCGAGATAAAGTTGCCAAAAGTTTAAGAGCATAATAAAGCCAATAGTTGTGCCTCATTCTTTAGTTATATACTTTGTTTGATCATGTGACCACCTACTCTATGTGCGGAACTTGATATTTACACATGGTTAGGATGTTTAGAGTGGCTGGTAAAGTAGCTAAGTGGATTTAAAACTGAATTTGTGAGAGGAAGCAAAGAATGGCTGTATATGGGAGGATGCTGGGCTGAAAGGATGTAAGTAATAGGGTACTTCTGTGATCAGTACTGGGATATATTTATATTCATAATATAAATAGATGATTTAGATCGTGGGGTTTGGAGTCGCCTTTCCAAATTTTCAGAGGACACAAATGTTGCAGGTAAGGTACCTCGCAGATAGGAGGGATCAGGTTCAGGAAAGTCGAGAAATGTACTTTAATGGATTGGGCAAAGGATTGGCAGATGCAATTTAACCTAAATAAATGTAAGGTGCTGGGGATGGGCAAGAAAAATGAGAATTGAGATTAAATGCTGCAAGAGGCAATTTTGGAGCGTGTCACAGAGGAGAATAATCTTGTGGTGGTAATATATACCGGGGAGGGGGGAGGTTGTTGGGTGGGAGAGTAAGCAGACAGTACAGTGCCAGGCAGCTATAGGTAAAGCTAAGAGGGATTTAGGTTGTATTAATTTAGTAATAATGCAGAGGTCTTTCACGAAGTGGAAGTTACTTAATGCATGAAATGGTCTACCTGGAAAGGTAGTGGCAGCAAAAACAGCAGATAGATTTAAACTGGCATTACATCGGTCGGTAGAAGCATCAATTTAATGTTGATAGAGCACAGGCATAAGAGGCCAAATGGCCTCTTGCTGTGTGAAACTTTCTTATATGTCCTTGTATATTCTGGTTTATCCTTGTACCTGTAAATGTATTTCCTCAATCCTAATGCTGGCCTATTAAACCTGGCAGGTACAGACTGTGCTGAAGCGCCAGTGGAAACAGTGCCACAGAATGGTCCAGCATCATAAAAAAGACACCAGCCGGTCGGCCTCGTGCACAGGGGCATCACTAAGCGAGACCACCAGTTATACGAACACACACAGCGACCTGTCCAATGGAAGACAAGTTCCTGATGTCATTTGCCTCAGATACCAACCGTTCCAGTTGTAGTACTCCAGGCCACACTACTCTGGTGAAATAACTAATCAGTCCTAAGTGGGACTTGGACCTCAGAAGCCAGAAGAGTCTGTGGGACACAATCTTTGAGGCCCAGATATGAACTGTTTATACTGTATTTGAACGTTCCATGATGCTGCCGAGCAAGTTCTTGGTGATTTTGAGCATATTGGTGTCCACACTTTGTATGACAAAAGTTTACTTAACGATTTCCTCCACTTTCCTGTTTGTAGTGGACACTGTTAGGTTTGTCTCACATGCCATGGGCCTGTGACTCCTAAAGTTAGTGACAAAAAAGGACAAATAATAATAATAATAATAATAATAATAATGATAATAGTGACAAATGTTCAATACATTATAACAAGCACATTGTTGTAGAGTAAGATTACTTGCTGCCAATGTCAAATGTATGAGCAGAGTTTTATTCCCATTGATGAACTACAAAATAATGTAAACAAATACAGCAATTAGTGAGTCATAATCATTATATAGTGTTTTGGTGTCCAAATAATGTATATAGTGAATGTTGGCGATTTTTTTTGTTATTTTGTATTTTGTACTGTAAATCAAGAACTCTTCATGGTCTACTTTATTACTTGTGATACTTTATAAAACACGTTTTCTATGATTGTACCTTTATACTGTAAATAACTGCATTTGTGATGTTTGAATTATTTCATATATTGTGCGTAAACAACCTTGATATATATATATATATATATATATATATATATATATATATATATATATATATATATATATATATATATATATATATATATATATATATATATATATATATATATATAACAGTTTCAACAACACCGAGTGGTCTTACCGAGGCTGTGATGGCCATGGGACACCAATCAAACATCACAGAAAGCTATAAATGTGTTTGGGCATTAGTTACGATGTAACCAGTACTTGGCAAATGTTCATTGACTGCAGTCAAGCTGGTAGATCCTGATCAAGAGTTTGCATACATTATACTTACACTACTAATGGTTAGTATGTACCCAAATGTTCCTACAAATTGTAGGGAATGCACGAGAATCGCGTGCTAAGTAAACATTGATATAGTGAGCTTCATGGATATTCTGTGTGAATTTTCAGCAAAGGGTGTATAGTCTTATGTTTGTCCGATTAGAGCAAATAGGGCATATTAATAATAATAGTAAGAGGTAAGAAAAGACCTTTTCAGCTCATCAGACCATTTAATATGCTTGTGTTATACTACCCCTTTCCACCTAATCCAAATATTCACAAATTCGCCTTCCCTTTGTAATCACGAGAACCTGCAAAAGAATCCATATTTTCAGGCAACATACCTGGAAAAAAAAAAAACTGGTGGAGCCTGGTGTTGGCGTAGCCTGGTGTTGGCGCAGTGGTTAGGGCAGCGGCTTGGGATTCAAAAGGTCCCGAGTTCAAGCCCCGTTGGGCCACTGAATTAATACACCAGGAGGTTGACTCAGCCTGTCATCCTTCCGAGGTCGGCGAAGTGAGTACCAGTATACTGGGCCGGTGTATACCCTGGTTAGAATAGGTGTACCAGATCCCTGTGTCGTAAGAGGTGACCAGGGTTGCGTCAGGAAGGGCATCCGGCGTAAAACCTGTGCCAAATCATTATGCGGATCATAACGGAAGATCCGCTGTGGCGACCCCTAACGGGAGCAGCCGAAAGAAGAAGATACCTGGAAAAAAATTTTTTTACAGGCTATTCATTTTCTTTTACAGAAACTGTTTCACATTTTAAGAAGAATCCATTTGTATTGGAACTCCAAATTTATTGCATATAATTGGTATTTCGTTATTTGTCATTGTAATCAATTACAAACGATAACAGCACTCGGAAGAGCACATACCTCCATCAGGCTGAACAGTTTGTTTTGTATCTCACGGATCAGCTGGATCTGAATCTTGATCAAAATAGCTGTTTTGTTGTTTTTATACACAATATCAAGGCTCGTATTAGAGCTAACATATATAACATATAACAAGGGGAGCAGGAAACAAAGGGATGGGAGAGGGAAGCATATACCAGTGGGGAATGGACACTTGAGGAGATCTGTGGAGGGGACCGGGATGGGACGGGGTACATGGGTAAACAAGATGGACACTATCGGGACTCTCAGGAAGGAAAGGAGGGAATTTGAGGGAGGTTGGTTTCAGGTGGATTAATGGGGGTAGAAAAGGTTATGGTTTTGGATGGGGTAAAATAAGAGAAAGTGAACAGCTGTTTTGAAGACGTGGACGGAAGAATGGGATTGAAGAGAGTGTGGGAGTTTGTTACAAAGGCGAGTAAAAAGAGGAATGAAAGAATGAAGTTGAGCAGTGATTCTTCATTTCGGTAGTTTTACCAGATGCAGGTTGCTGGAGGACCTTAAACGCTCTGTGGAAATATGGGCGGGACAGATAGCAGACAGAGCAGGAGGGCGAGGCCGGAGAGGAGACTGCAGAAGACAGAAAGACCATCAACCTGCCTGCAGTGAGAGACCTAAAGGCTCAGCCTCAGAAGATACTGGCCAGGCAACTGGCTTTGGAGGCCAGCTTGGAGATGTGGCTTTCACAAGGACAGATCATGGCAGTTAGTGAGGCCCAAAAGTTTGATTGAAAGGACTTCTTCAAGAGGGTTGTTTGGAAAGTATATGTGGGGGCAGGGGGTGGGCGGGGGGGGGGTCCAGATGGTCCTTTCGGAGAGACATCGTGAGAGGGTGAGATTTGTCAGGATTAAAAGACATGTTCCACGTGTTGAACCAGCTTGTGATTTTAACCAGATCTGCAGAGAGTGAAGAGGCTGCTGCTTGCCAATCTGAGGGATGACAGATGTATGACAGAGCTTGGAGTCATCAGCAAAGAGATAAAAAGGATTTTCCAGAGTTGGAGAGATCATTGATGAAAACGAGAAAAAGCACTGAGCCCAGAATGCTGCCTTGAGGAACTCCAGCCTGGAAAGGAAGAGGAATGGAGTGAATTCCATTAAGTGCCACATGTTGGCTGTGACATGAGAGGAAGTCTGTGAGCCTTGAGTGGAGATTGCCTTGGACACCACAGGAAAAGAGCTTCGTGAGCAGGGCGGGGTGCCAGACCACATCAAAAGCAAGCGATTTGTCTCGGGAGATGGCGCTGATCTCATGTCTGGCATTGAGTACCTCCATCCATTATTGGGAAAGCAGGAGAAGCAAGTCCAGGGTAGAGTGACCTGGTTTGAATCCGAACGGATGATCAGATAGCAAGCCATTGGAGAATAGGAAGGATTTAATGTCTGAAGTTATAATGGATTCCTCAACCTTGCTGATGATTGGGAGAAGGCCGATTGGTCTGTAGTTGCAGGGATCTGTTTTTGCACCTTTTAATGAAGAGTGGTAATATTAGCTGATTTTTCCAAGCATATGGCAGATGACCTTGAGCAAATGAGAGGGTGAATAGAACAGATAGTGGGAAAGCAAGAGCAGCACAGCATGTTTTTAGTAAATGTGGGCTGATGATATCTGGACCGGTTTCAGAATCAGAGTCGAGGTTTGACAGCAATCTCTCCACCTTGTCAGAAGAAAAGGACACAGGGTCCAGGAACAGCTGGGTGTGATTGGGTAAGGTGGGTAAAGAAAGCGATTGGTTTGGGACACAAGATTTAGAAGCAAAAATGGAGTTTAAGCATTCAACCTTTTTAAATGCAATGACAGCTGAGTGGCCATTTGAGGTAAGTGAGGGGATGGATGGGGAACATACACCAGAAATAGACTTAATTTGATGCCATCTGGGTTTTGGAGGAGGGAGACAGGTTTGAGAGTTCAGACTTGAGATTAGTAAGATGTTATTTACTGGCTAACCTGAGAGTAGACACACACTTGTTCCGATCTTTGTGGAAGGAACTGAGATTGCCTTCAGTTGGATGGTTTTTTTTGTAAACACTGTTGAGGCTCGTATGAGAGCGGACACACAGCCTGTACAACAAGGGGAGCAGGAGACAATGGGGGTGGGGGCATGGAAGGAAAAGACAGTGTGGACAGAGACATGAGGTGATCTGTGGAAGGGAGTGGGATGGGGTGTGGTACACAATGTAAATAAGATGGACATGACAGGGACTTTCAGGAAGGAAAGAAGGGAATTTGAAGGAGGTGGGTTTGGGGTGGATTCATGGGGGTAGAAAATATTGTGGTTTTGTATGGGGGAAGATAAGAGATGTTGGTGAACAGCTGTTTTGAAGACATGCAGGGAAGAGTGGGATTGAGGAGTGTGGAAGTATGTTCCAAAGGTGGGGGAAAAAAAAAAGAGGGATAAAAGAGTGAAGGTGAGCAGTGATTCTTGATTTTGGTCGTTTTGCCATAAGTGGATTTCTGGCAGACCTTGATCACTCTGCGGAAATAGGGGGGGGGGGATATATCTCAGACAGAGCAGCGGGATGAGGCCAGAGAGGAGACGGCAGAAGACAGATAGACTACCAACTTGCCTGCAGTGAAAGAGTGAGACCCAAAGACTCAGCCACATCGCGGGAGATACCAATGATCCTAAAAGCCTTGGTTTCCACAGCGAAAAGTCACAAACCAGAGATGGGGGATGTGTCGATTTTGGAAAGGTCCATCAAGAAAGAGAGTGGTCACAGCCTAGCCTCCCAGCCTGTTGCAAAAGGTGATGAGCGACATTGACCGATGGTGGAGAGGGTCGCGTGTAGAGCATGTGAAGAGCATGTGAAGAGCAACCGAGAGTCGAAAGGCCATTAGCTGGCTATTTATGTCGACCAGGCCTTGTCCTCCATCGGTCAGTGGTAAACTGAGGTCCCCAGGTCACAGCCAGTGTTTTCCGTCCGAGAAAAAGGACAAGAAGCACCTCTGGAGCTGTTGAAGCAACACCGCTGGAGGATGCAGCATGAAGAACCTGTGCCATAGGGTAGAGGCCACCACCCAGGTCGAAAAACCAGTTAAAACCAGTACACATTTTCAACTGGTCTCTATTGGTTCTAATTGGTCTTTAACTGGTCTCTATTGGTTTCAACTGGTACCAGTTAAATTCAGTCAGAATTCCAATTTCCCAGTTGAAAAAACCAGTAGCTCATATTTGTACCAGTTAAAGTCTTACTGGTTCCAGTTGATACCAGTTGCAATGTACTGGTCCCAGTTGATACCAGTTGCAATGTACTGGTCTCCCAGTTGATACCAGTTATTAAATACAATTGTATTTCAACTGGTAATATATCACTCTATTCCAATTTCCATATTAAAACCAGTAAGAAACCAACTGGCTTTACTGGTACCAGTTGGCTACTGGTTTTCAACTGGTACCAGTTGACCAGTAAGCTACTGGTCTTTACTGGTTTTTCGACCTGGGCAGTGTGTTGATGACCAAGACCCTTCTACGATATGACAGTTGTGTGATCAGACCTTTCCATTTTTGCAGTTTACCCTCAACAAACTCGAGCAGACCAGCCCAATTCTTTGCTTCTGTGGTATTATTACCCAAGAACACTTCAAGGTATTTCACACCATCATTGGCCCATGAGAGTGGAGCAGGAAGTCTTGGCGCCAAGTAGCACAACGGACCGAGCCAAAGGGCGCTCGTTTGGTTCCAATTTACTTTGGCTGAAGAAGCCTTTTCGAATAAGGATAAACAATAACGAACGATGTTAATGTCATTGATATCTTGTACGAATACACATACGTCATCGGCGTATGCCAGTACCTTGATGGGCCGTTCAAGCTGGGACAAACTAACCCCTGTTAGTCTACAGTGCAAAGAAACCAGTCGGGGTTCGATGGAGAGAGCATGAAGCAACCCAGAAAGAGGGCAACCTTGTCTAATTCCCTTGTTAACAGACAAAGGTGCAACAAGTTCATTATTTATCTAAAGCACACTATAAATATTATTATTTAGTATTTTAATAAAAGAGATGAAGGTCGAACCAAGTCCAAACCGCTCAGGTACTTCGAAAAGGTACCGACGGTCAAAGGCTTTCTCCTGATCAAGGAGAAGAAGTCCTAAATCTTGAGGGTTTTCCTTGCACAGTTCAATGATGTCTCTCACAAGGGAGATGTTGTCATAAATGGAACGTTTTGGGACACAGTAACATTGGTCTTCTTCCAACAACGAGGATAAATAAGGAGTAAGTCGCGATGCCAGGTCTTTTGAAAATATCTTATAGTCCGTACATAACAGGGAGATAGGACGCCAATTTTCAATACTCAGCATGTCTCTCTTTTTTGGGATAAGGATAAGAAGAGCTCGTCGGCAACTCCAGGGTAGCTCTCCAAGCTGGCAGCTTGTGTTCAAATTGTTAATGAGTTCTGGACCCAATAAGTGCCAAAACGTCTTGAAAAATTTGGTTGTAAGTCCATCCAATCCAGGTTCTTTCCCAATGGCAAGGCCCTGCAGGGCAGTGCCAAGTTCATCCAAGGTAATGGATGAATCTGATAATCGCAGCTGAGAAAGCTGTTTACTGGGAAGACGTTTCTCTAAGGAAAATAAGTCATTGGTTGGTACGTCTGCCTCATTCAGGTGTCGCACCCTCATCCGATCTAAGGCACCACGTGCATTCCTCTCGGTTATTTCCTTTAATAAGGACTGTTTCTCAGTTAAGGTTTTTTGTATGTTACTATTATTTTGTCCGATGACCCGTTGGAGTTGTAAAATCTCTAACTGTAATATTTTTTTTTACTTCATGGTCAGCCCTTATTGAGAAAAACTGATATTGTTGACAGAAACCTTTTAATTTGGGTTTTTACTAAATCCCACCATATCAACGGGTTAACGGAACAGCTTAACTTCTGTTCTAGGAGAGCCGTCCAGAAGGATTCAAAGACCTGAATGAAGTTGAGGTTTTCTAGTAAACTGTTATTCAATTTCCAATGAGAGCTCCCTGGACATGGTTTAGGGAGTTCAATAAAGACTCGAGTTCGGGAATGGTCGGAGAAACCAGAAGGCATGATATCGGATTTATAATCTCCATGTAATAAATGAGAATTTACATCGATGTGATCGAGCCTCGCAAGTGAGATGTGGTTGTTTAAACAAAGACACCATGTATAAGACCGATCAGAAGGGTGCTGCACGCACCAAATATCATGAAGATTATATTTCGCAATGATGTTTGCAAAACGTTTTGCGGTACATGGTTGGGGGTTCCGGCCAGTTCCGGTCAAATGAAGCATTAACAGTACAGTTAAAATCGCCACCAATAAGGAGACAAGTCTGCAAATCCAGTGTTTGCAGGAATTTTCTCAGTTCGGCGAAAAAGGAGATCCACTCGTCATTTTTGCTTCGAGTGTACACATTGAGAATTGTGAACTTGATCCGATTGATAGAGAAGGTCACGGAGGCAAGGTGTCCATCAATAATACTCATAAAATTAAGGCAGGACGGATGGAAATGTTTCCCTCAGACAAACATGATGCCTGCCTTCGACGTGGAGTTGTTACTGAAGAAACATTCCTTGTCCATAAATAGTCGTCACTGAGCCTGAACAGATCGGACAGCATGGGTCTCTTGTAACAAAGCTATGTCAAGACCGTTGTTCTCTACCAGCTGTTTAATTTGGATCTTGCGGAGCGAACTCCCACCACCATTAACATTTATTGTTCCAATCTTGAAACTGGCCATGAGGAAAATAATAGTTTCTAAGAATAAGATCAGAAGTGGGATAGTTGACTAGATAAGAATCCCTTTATGCCTTGGCAATCACTTTTTTTTAAGCGGTGACAGTGTGTCAGGTGGAAACCAAATAAGTCAGGCTTACGTATGAGAGCCTGAGCACACCCAAGGATGGACAGTAGATCTGGAAAGTATTCCATCAGGTTTATATTGTGTTTCCTGTATGTATTTTGTAAGAAGAGTCTTATTTGTTCAGGGAGGGGGGGGTAGGACCTTGACTGGTCAGCTTCTCCACCGTTTCCACCTGACTGTTTCTGTTTGTTTCCTCCAGGTCAGATTCGTCAGAGTCGGTTTTAGTTTCCGAGTCACACAAGCTTGTACTGTCCTGCATGTCAATACTGTGGTCAGTATTGATACACGGATCTGTAATGGTTACGACGTCTATGTGCTCTTCCATTGTGGGAACATCTCCTGGTGAAGTAATGGAAATAATCGGGGGATTTGATGAAACGGAAACACCATCAGCGGATGCAGCAATATCGCTTCCCTCGATCGTAACAGTGTTATCGACCTCCAACGGCGTGGAGGTAGATAATACTTTGGGGGTCTCTCGTAAAACATCCATTTTAGCATTTCCTGCGTTTCCAGCTTCACCACGTGATGGACTGGGAGCAGTAACAGGGTTAACATTTGTTTCTCTATTTCCTGCTGACAAGGATTCAGGGTTAAGATTTACTAAAGTGACAGCAGGTTCATCACTAGTGGTCTGTGTATCACCGGCAATGGACTTTCCAATAGGAGAGTTTTTAACGAGTGAAACAGTTTCATTTAGGCCGAGGTCACATTTGCCACGGCGGCCATGGGGTCTCCAAAATCTACGGCCACTAGCAATTATACGGCGGCCGCAGTATTTCCACGGTCACACAATGTAGCAGTCACATATGTTTTTATTTTTCGGGGAGCCGCACGGCGTATTTAGGGCTAAGTCGCATTTGCCACGGCGGCCGTGGGGTTTCCAAAATCTACGGCCACTAGCAATTATACGGCGGCCGCAGTATTTCCACGGTCACACAATGTAGCAGTCACATATGTTTTTATTTTTCGGGGAGCCGCACGGCGTATTTATAAATTGTGGAGACCGAAAACGTGGGGTTGCCATACGGTCTTTGATTTGATGTCGCACGGTGACCTTAGGGCGTTCCTGCGGCGGCCATATAATTTTCAAGGCAGACGCAAGGTGCCTGCAAAGCGACCGCAGGGGGACCCTAACGCGAACATGCTGCCAGACGGATGGGAACGAATGGGTTAATTTTATTATTTTTTTACCAGTTTTTTTTTTTTTCGGCTCGTCGAATTGCTACGGGGAACGTAGAAATGAAAAAACTTATAAGTCCGAGTTATAATTCCACGGCAATCTTACGACCTGTAAAATATAGCCAAACGGCGGAGGGCCACCTCAGAAACTCTGCGGCCGCCGCACGTTTCGGTCAATTCAGAGGGCGTACGGCCGCCATATCCTCGCCGTAGATCAAATGTGACTTAGGCCTTACTGCGATAACAGGTAAAGCTGTCTCTGAAAGGGGAACGTCTATGTTCTCACCCGAAAGTAGGGTAAACTTGGCCGTAGGTACCGGGTCCATTCCGGGTAAGCATTGTAGAGTGATGTCAGTCACAACTGCAGGAACATTACCGACAGATTCCTCGTTTGTAAATGCCGCCTTCTTCTGGGTTAAACGGCCATCAGGTAAAGTCTCTCTCTTCCTTGATGAGACGATGGTGAAACCATCCCAAACATTCGTTTTGCTGTTTAGACTATCGGGCTGGGAGGACTAGGCCTTATTACCGGACACGGGATTCGCTTCCTTCACAGTCGAGGAAGAAGAAGACGGATTCTTGTTGACGAGGTTTATTTCATCGTTCGACGAGGTCGCCTTTGGGCAAGATCGTTTCAAGTGTCTGAAATTACCACATTCGAAACATTTCAGGGTGTCAGTGGTTATGTAAACTTGGTAATCATGATTATCAATTTTGAGTTTTAAAACGATGTTCAAGGTTCTTTCAGCGTTAGAGGGAGGAAGCACCACATAAGCTCGTCTCCGAAAAGACATCACATGCTTCGATCGTCCTTGCTACGTAAAGGTAACATAGTGATTTGAGAAACCACAGAACCATAACGAGATAGTTCGGAGATCAGCGTCTGATTCTTCAGGAAAGGAGGAGCGTTTGAGATATTGACCTTCACGGCCGGTGTGTCCAGAGGGGAGACGAGCACGAAATGTCCGTCATCTGTTGATAGTCCGGTCGATACGATTTCGTGAGCCAGTTCTGTCTCAGACACGAAGATTACCACACGTTTGTTCATTCGCGAGGCTGCACGAACTTTATCAGTACTGACTACGTTTCCTGTAGCGATAACGAGATCCTCAACGCTGACGTCGTCAGGCGGGACACAAATGACGCCATGTTTTCGTGTTAATGCTTCAAATGCCGCATAACGGGAATACAACGTCATATTTAGGAGGGGGGAGGGGGGATTGCTCTTGTGCAGTAATTAATTACGAGCCGAGACAGGCTTCCAAAGGAAATAAACACAGCTTCAGTGAAGAAGAAAAACGCTGAGTTAAAGGGCCGGGATGGGCTGCAAACTAAAAGCTATCCACAAAGAAGATGTGGGCTCTTTCTCTCCGTATCTCTGGGAAAAAGTATGCGAGGAGAAAGCAGGGGAATGTGGAGGAAAGGGGAGGGGAGGAGAAGAGATGAACTGAAGGGAAAACCGCGAAATAACAAGGACAGATGGGCGGGGTGGGGTGGGGTGACGACGGCGCGAGGGAAGGCCGAAGCACGGGGTCTTATGAAGAGGGGAGGGTGGGGGCACAAATAACGATGTGTAGAAGGAAACAAAGGAAAGGAGGTGAAAAAATGATGCGAAAGTGGATAGAAAGGTGAAAAAACAGGGCAGATCACAGCTCACCAAGACCACACAGCCGCCATGACACACACACACACACACACACACACACACACACACACACACACACACACACACACACACACACACACACACACACAGACAGAGACAGAGACAGACAGAGACAGAGACAGAGACAGAGACAGAGAGAGAGAAAATCTATTTTAAAATGATCACAGCACCAGTCATTATCTTTCATCCAGAAATCCCTTGTACACAAGGGGCAGCAATACTTGATCATGTGAAACCTTTGATTGCTGGTTGCATCATTTTCTGGGGGCACAGCTGTGCTCATGATGCAGTGCCCTGTATTACCAGATCACTGTTACTCATGTCACCAGCCTCAGAAGGATGACAGGCTGAGTAAACTCCACCTGGTTTTGAATTCAACAGCTGATAGGGGCTTGAACTCAAGACCTTAAGAACTTTGGCTTATCATCTTATCCATTAAGGCAACACCAGGCTTAGCATATTTTGTTGATAGTTATCCATACTTCCTGTTAAGTTGTCTTTCCTGTCCACACGATCTCACTGTCTAGTCGAATGGTTGAAGACTTAAATACTTGTCCCACGGCAGCTCGTTTATAACAACCTGAACGTTGGTAGGTGTGGTGAGTATGGCACACGCACACCTTTTACATTAGTTATGACAGAGACTTTTCATTCTGTATTCAACTGTAAAGTGGATAAATAAATAGGTTGGGGATGGTGGGGTCAGGGTGGATACCAGTCCACTGATATCTGATGCTTGCGTATTCCAAAGTAATGACATTATTTTCAGTGAACATAAAAGAATATATAATAATCCATCTATTCATTGTGACCACACTCTTAGTCTAGGCACCCTGTGGATATACCCGAAACGAATTGCAATAGTTTTCGGACATTATTTTTCCAAGTCCTTCTACATCTGGGAGATTCATATTGAAAATCTACCAAAATAAAAATAGTGGAACATATTTTTAGGGAGACAGTTTAGCCGTACCCCCTTAAATTTCAGAAATGGTATCGGGTGAAAATACAAAATAACAGAAATACATCCAAATGCTTTCAAAATGAGTTATAAATGGTATGGATGAATCATATAGTCATATTAAATGTCACTATTAGTCCAGTTTATACAAACAACAAGAGTTCAGTGGAGTGCAAACCGCGTCCCGGCCAAAAACGCGGATCGATTTTTACCTCTATACCGATGTACTTGTATTGTTGTCAAGTAAAGCACAAAATAGGCCAATGTACTCCTATTTATGTTATAATATGATCTACATACAAATATCCATGACCATGATTCTTAAAAATGTGTAGCTCTGCAAGTTTTACACTGTGTGAGATGAGTTTAGTTATGATTTATTGATGATTTTTTTGCAGAAAGTCTGAAGTGAAACATCGAGATGGATGACTGTGTAATTTGCCAAAAAACAGTGTCAGGTGGAGAGCGAACTGTTACTTTAACACAAAAGGGATGTGATGATATCCTGAAAGCCAGCGAAGCCAGAGGCAAAGATATAACAGTCGCAGCTGGCCAGTCTGTCCATGTGAAGTGCAGAAGTGACTATATCAACCCTAGATCAATCCTGTATCACAACAAACGTAAACTTTCTGGTGAACAGGATCATCATCTTCAGCACACACTTAGATCGAAAGAAACTACATTCAGTTATGATGAGGATTGTGTATTGTGTAGTTTTTCCAGATGTATACAAAGGCAAGAAATCAGAACATAAACTTATTCCTGTTAGAACAATGGATTTCCAGAACAAAATACTGAAGGCATGTGATGAGTTCAAGGGAGAATGGGCTCACATTGTAAGAGGTAGGGTGCTTTTTGTTCAAGACCTGCAGATGCAGTATATCACAACATTTGTAGTGTTAACTTTAGAACAGGAAAACAAGTGCCAATCATTTTTCAGAAAGCCAGAGAGCAGAGAGCTGCAAAATGCAAGAAAAATCAGTGGAAGTGGCAGACGCAAGGACTCGAAAAAATCCGAAGCTTTTCAAGCAGTAGTAGAGTATCTTGAAAACACTGATGACGAGCAGGTGACCATCAACGATTTGATAAGCAAGATGAAAGAATATCTCCAAGATACTGACATAGAGCCGTACAGCTTTCCACAGATGAAATCTGAACTAAAAAAACATTTCAGTGACAAAATAACCATCACAGAGATTAATGGCAAACAAAATGTAGTAACATTTCACACCACCTCTTCCAACATCCTACATAATTTTCATCAACAAACGATGCAAGACAAAAAGGATGAGAAGACCCACATAATTGAAGCAGAAGCTAAGTTCATAAAACAGGACATAAAAGACCTTAATCAGACCAGGAACACCTATCCCACTGCCGCCGAAATATCAACAGAAACAGCACTGGAGTTCGTGCCACCATCCTTGCAGCAGTTGTTAAACACAATATTCTGTGGAAAAGATCGAAGCACCAAAATTGCTTCAATAGGACAAGCGATCATGCAGGCAACGCGGCCTCGTATCCTTCTGGCACCATTACAAATTGGTTTGGGTGTTCAAATGCACCACCACTTCCAATCAAAATTTTTGGTGGATTCTTTATATCACCGTGGGTTTTCCTGCTCTTACAGTGAAGTAAAGAAGTACGAAAGAAGTTCTTCAGTTGCACATGGCACAGAGATTCAAAACTTCAGTGCAAACAATTTTATACAATATTCTGCTGACAATGTTGACCACAATGTGAGAAGTATTGACGGCAAGGGTACGTTCCACGGTATGGGAATTATTGCTATGGTGACACCCGGGACAAAATCATCAAGAACCATTCCAAGAGTGAAAGTCACATCTGGTGATATTGCTTCTGTTGGACGGATAAATGTTCAGCACTTCTTCTCAGAAAGAGATAGCCTCCAGTCTCTCCTCTACCAGCCGATAACAAACCCAAATGTGAAAGAACCATGTGCAGATGTAGATCTACTTTGGAAGTCATCGCTGCTGCTGAAAGTCCCAAGACCCCAGTGGTCTGGGTTCATGCAGCTCATCCACAAAGGAGAACATCCTGGTGTGTCGTCGGTCATGTTTCTCCCCATGATTGATTTGGATCCAAACGATCTCACCTGCATTTATTCTACATTAAAATTCATATCTTCTCATGCAAGTCAGTACCAAGCATACCCAGTGGTGACATTTGATCAACCGTTATGGTGGAAGGCACACATAATGGTAGAGAATCTTCCTGAATTGCAACCAACTGTCGTTCGTTTGGGAGGCTTCCAAACAAAAATGAGCTTCCTGGGATCCATTGGCCACCTGATGAGTGGATCAGGCCTGTTGGAAGTAGTGTATGCTGACAACACAGTGGAACATATATTATATGTTCTCAGGAAAGGCAGTCAGCCGTGCAGTTGGAGGTCATTTGCTTGTTGATGCTGCACTGAATACACTGGTGACATCAACTGCATTGAACGTCCCTCTTCCGTCATCATCTGAACGTGCCAAACCAGAAGAAACTTTCCTCCCTGATGATGACAATGATGATAGGAGTGTTGACAAACCAACCCCATCAGTTACAGGTGATTAATTTACTAATACCTCAATATCTTCTAAAATGTTTCAAATCAATTAAACAATCTTTTAATAAGGTGGATCGAACAAAGTTGCCACATTAACTTAGACTATACAAGTAAATGTTTTCACCTGTGTTTCAGATGCTACATGTATTGATGCTGATGCAGAGAACAATCTTCTTTCCTCTTTGACCAAGCTGTTGAAGGGTGTTCTGTCTGGGTCAATTTCTCCTGCTGATGTAGAAAACAATGAAATCTTGAGTACTCTAGGAGAGAAAGTGGTCACCGAGAAAAATATGCCAGTAGACAACCGGATGGCAACACTTTGGCTATAGTATATGGACATGATAGACCTCCTCCGCAGATTCATCAAGGCAGAAAGGCTTGGCAATTGGGAACTTCATCTCCAGTGTCTTTATGACATGTTACCTTACCTTGCAGCATCACGACATAATCTTTATGTCAAAAGTGTGCATGTGTATTTGCAGAAAATGTCCAGGCTTGAGGAAGACCTTCCTGATGTCCACAAATACTTCATGGATGGATGTCATGTTGTACGCCGCTCTGATAGGCTTTGGGCTGGCATTTCAACTGATCTTGCAATAGAACAGTGTCTCATGCGTCGTTTGAAAACTAGTGGTCTGACAAGAGGACGAGGATTGACCGAAACCCAACGACTCATATGGATTCTCTCCACTCCGTCCTGTGCAGAGATCAATAGTGCCATGCAAAATTTTACGGGAGTAACTTTCACCACCAGTGAACAACACAAGGAGACCAGCCATGCTAGAATGACCAAACACCACAGTGACATTCAAGAGCTCTTGCAATATCTGGTAGAGCGTAATCCATTCAGTACAGATGGGCCAAAGGCTCTGCAAAACATTGCAACAGGAGTAACAGCACACCCCACTGTGAATTGTGACAATGCCAAACATGTGGGTCAGCAAATACTGCAATCAATGCTAGGCAAGAAGGTGGTTGACCACACATTTAAAAAGAAAAACCAAGCTGTAACAATGGACACCAAAAGCTCCGTGATGATTAGTGATGAAGAAGTCACCATCGATCCGCTACTCCTCTTGCAACGTCTGGTGACTGCTGGTACTAGATTGGATGAATTGCCAGATGTGTTCAGATATGAGCTATGCTCTTACCCACCTGAATTATTTGAATCCAAAGATGTGATGAGGTCAGGAAACAAAGATAGTTTGGCTGATAGTCTCTGGTCCACAACACTTGAAGATGCCGCTAAACCTTTTGACCAGGTCCAGTATGTTTTGGATGGTGGCACACTTCTCCACAAACTTCCATGGACAAAGGGCACTTCCTGGGACGAGATTCTGAGAATGTACACCCAGTATGTTACTCGCAAATATGGCAAAGCCATTATTGTGTTTGATGGATACAGTGACTTACCCAGCACAAAGGACTGTGTTCATAAACAACGAAGCGAAGGTTGCATTGGTGCAGCAGTTCACTTTGATGAGACCATGAACCTGCAGACGAAGAAAGACGAATTTCTGTCAAATGTACAAAACAAACAAAGGTTCATTAACTGTTTAGGTAACAGACTGGAGAGAACTGGTTGTGATGTTCACCATGCCAGGGGCGATGCTGACGTGTTAGTGGTGGAGACGGCTGTTGTTTGTGCGGAGCAGAGACAAACCGTTGTGGTAGCAGCCGAAACAGACATACTGGTCCTGCTAATTCACCATGCTGTACATGTCGAAAACAACATTTGGTTCCAGCCAAACCCAAAGAAGAAAAATACAAAGGCTCCACGGTGCTGGAACATTGCAGCAACAAGACACCACCTTGGGAGTAATGTATGCAGCAATATTATCTTCGCTCATGCACTACTCGGATGTGACACCACGTCAAGGGTGCTTGGGATCGGTAAAAGCAAAGCAGTAGTGAAACTAAAGAATGACAACGTCTTTGCTTGACAAGCAGAGGTGTTTCTGGATTCCACGTCAAACACGGAGGATGTCGTCAAGGCAGGAGAACTTTGTCTTGTCTCCTTGTATAATGGAGATGACGACGAAAGCCTGGATGACCTGAGGCTTCGCACATTTTATTCCAAAACCACACGACGTACTGCAGCAGTTGAGCCACACAGTCTGCCTCCAACATCAGCTGCAGCTAAATATCACAGCCTCAGAGTGTATCAACAGGTTTAAGTGTGGTTCGGCCATGGTGAGCAAGTACCTCCAGATCAATGGGGCTGGAAAGTGAGTGAAGGGAAACTGGCCCCAATTTTGACCGACAATACACCAGCACCACAAAAGTTACTGAAAGCGATACGGTGTAATTGTGAAACAGGGTGATTCAGTTTGAGATGTATCTGCCGAAAAAAATGGATTGGATTGTTCCATGGCCTGCTGTGAATGTCATGGGGTGTGTGCAAACATTTCACTGTCAGCTGACACAGACTCGGAGGAAGACCCAACAGAGCGTTGAGTTTTAGATGGCTGTGGCCTCCCCATGTTTCACAACAGATTCAGCTTCAATTGTGATTGTTTAACCCTGGTGTATACAGATGTAATTGATGTGTAATACTATGTGAAATAATGTACTATTTAAAGTTACATCAATTTTATAAACGCGACACTTCATTATGTGAAATGTTTTTACCGGTACGTACTGTGGCCAGCCGCCCGCGGAGCCCGGTCACCGCCAATTTTACCAATGTGGAATCATTCTGACCCATATCAAGTATTTCTATAGGTTTAGATTATGTTTTTAACTGCCAGTGCAAATATCTGATGCTCCTGTCATATATTAAACTATTGTTTATAAGACTGAAACACATTTTTGTTATTTTTCATTTTCGACATTCAAATTTTTGAATTTTACGGGTGGGGGTAAGTTTTCACAAAAAAAAAAAAATGTTCCACTGAATAGGTTTTGGTAGATTTTTAATAGGATAGTCCCAGGTACATTAGGAATCAGCAAAAACAGGTTTGAAAACTATTGCAATTTGTTTCGGGTTACCACCTTTTTCAGCACCGGGTGCCCAGACTATCTGCGCAGAGCATTGTATCTGCCGAAGCAGTATCCTTGGCAATTGGGCACCACTCCGACACAGGATACCCTCAAGCTGGCAATCATTTTGCCGATCTCGGAAGGATGACAGGCAGGGTTAACCCCACCTGATATTAATTAAACTGCCCAGTGGGATTTGAACTCAGGATCCTTGGATCCCAAGCCCACCACCCAAACCATTAAGCCAACACCAGGCATATATTTAATAAGAAGCTCAAAAATTCTCATTAACGCAGATTTTCACTGAAAAACTTCGAAGTTAAAACATGTCGTGTTGACGTTCTCTGGCGTAGAAACATTCCCTTATGGTTGGGTGGGGGAAGACTTTTTGACGACCCTAACATGCTTATTGATGGTCTTTCTCGTAAGGCTTAAGTTTATCTAAAACCAAATCCGTTCCTCCCCCCAACCCACCGTCACTTTGTCCATTGTATTTGAGTTTGTATTATTATCGATTCATCCAACTTCATTCTGAATGGCCATTCTTATGAACTCCTCATTCGAGACAAATTATTTAGCTTTGTAGAAACATTTAATGGACTCCACTGGTCTCTCGGGCAATTGGACAAGTGCGCTGGCACAATGCACGATCCCTCTTCCAATTTCCTCTTTGCTTTATGACCCTTAAACTTTCTCTCACTCCACCTTTTCCTGTACCTCAACTTTGGCATGTCAAATAATCTTCGGCTATTTCCTGCACTGAGACACTGCAGTCAGGACAATATACGTTCATCAGGATGGAGCCAAATATGATGTCAAGACAATAACGGTACAAACCTCTAAACAGTCACATCATGATGCTATTCTTGAATAATGAGCAATTATTAAGTCATCATAGTTCTCTATGTTGCATGCCATTGCTGCTCGATATTGAAAAGAACCATTACAATTCACACTCAACAAGAAAAAAATGTTCGGGACAATACGGTCAGTTAACTTGGACGGATTTGTATGTTTTCCTCTGATTGAGATACAGCTCCAGTTTTGAAATCTCCTAGTTTTGATGGAAATGGATGATCTATTGAAGTACAGAACCTGATCAAATTCGAGTTGGGCCAAAGTCTTTTCCAGGATGACCCCACAATAAGATGGTTATCATTTGTGCCTGAAAAAAGAAGTCGCTATGGTTCACATGGAACTATTTAATATTCCCAGAAGATTGATTGACATATCGTATATGTTTTGTTTCTTCGACGAAGAGAATGAGGAGAACAAGGAGTTTCCATTTTTAGCCTTAGATATTCTTCAATTGAACAACCTGTGTTTATAAGTTATTTACTCAATTATATGATTCCAGCGGGGCTGACCCATCATTTCGCTGATGGACCAATTAGTTGTCCTGTTTACCAAATTTACCCGTGTATAGAGTGCTTTAACCCCTCCCCATCCTCACATCCGACTCCCCCACTTGTCCCCCTGTTTGTCCTGATGTCTCTTCCCGGTAGAAATGTCTCACATACTATGACGGGCTTTGGCAGACCCCTCCGTTGGGATGGGGAGGAGGGGAGAAGGGAAGGAGGACAAGTTTACTCATGTGAAGAGTGCTTTAACCTCAGCGTTGCCCAGGTAATAAAGGAAATTATAATACCCTCTACCACCACCATGTAGTGCTAACCAATACACATTTACATCGAGAATTTATGCCCCCCTCCCCCGGTTCCCATATCCCCGTGTGAGACTGCGGACACATAGCCTGTGTTATCCCCCCCCCCCCCACACACACACACACACACACACACACACACACACACACACACACACACACACACACACACACACACACACACACACACACACACACACACACACACACACTGGTATTTGTACCCCATGTTTGGAGTTTGTAACTTAAAAGATATGGCAGAGAGGGACAGAGAGAAAGAAAGAGAGAGATAGATCGATAGATAGATAGATTCTCAGTTGAAAAGACAGTTAAAGTAGAATAGAGTCAAACAAATTAAATGGAAAAGTCATGGGGGAATCCTTCTTTGATCTCCTCCCAAGTTCCTGGGGGTACAGTATAGAGTCATCCCAGTTTGACCTCTGAAGTTCCAGGGGATACAGTATGGAGTCATCACAGTTTGACCTCCTCTGGAGTTCGAGGGTGGTACGGTGTAGAGTCATCCCAGTTTGACCTCCTCTGAAGTTCAAGGGGATACAGTATGGAGTCATCCCAGTTTGACCTCCTCTGAAGTTATAGGGGATACAGCATGGAGTCATCACAGTTTGACCTCCTCTGGAGTTCTAGGGGGGTACAGTGTAGAGTCATCCCAGTTTGACCTCCTCTGAAGTTCCAGGGGATACAATATGGAGTCATCCCAGTTTGACCTCCTCTGAAGTTCCAGGGGATACAGTGTAGAGTCATCCCAGTTTGACCTCCTCTGAAGTTCCAGGGGATACAGAGTGGAGTCAGAAAAATGATATGAAAATAAGGCAATTATCTGTACGTATGTCCATGAATTATAGCATCGAAAACTGCTCAGCAAATCTCAACCAAACAATGCACACATGCTTAGGGCACCTCGGTCAGGTTCTTCTTCTTTAATGCCATTATCCAACATTTCTTGTGGAGTTGGCCAGGGGAAGCTTGGCCCAAGTCTTAATGAACTGGTTGGCCAGGCCTCACGTTCAACTGGTTAGGGGATGAATTTGTAATTTGGCCATGGTTCCAGCAATAGCTCGCCTACACTTCGCGAAGGACACCATCCATGGAATCTTTAAGATCCACCAATGAATGCTGGCAGATAGGACGTCCGTTTAACGTCCATTTGAGAGAAGGCATGCACATTGATGAATCACCCTGTTTGTCAAACACAGACTGACAGTTTATAGCTGAATTTGGAATCAAACCCAGGCTAGACAGCTTAAAGGCGAGTGTGCGTACCTGGAGGCCATTCTGTCAGCCCACTTGGGTCAGGTTATGGGTACAAAATAATTACACCCCACCTTCACCCCCTCCGTCAATGAGAATGGGAGACGACTTGAGATTTTCGTCTGTACAAGTGGCTTAACCACTGACTACTGCCAGAGGGAGCAGCTATTGACAACTTCTTTCACCCTGTGAGGGAACAGGTGTTACTATCACTGAAAGGACACATCCTTCCATCACACGAAGAAGCAGAACCTCAAGCTTTAATATTGCGAGTGGTTCCTGCTGTCATAGAATAATAAAAATGGTACCATTGGAAAGCTAGTAATCAATTTATTTGGTTGGAAAGCTAGGAATTGATTTACTTGGAAGAAAAATTCCCGTTGGTGGGGCAACTTAGCTAAATATAGCATAACAATTGTGCATTTTATGAGGAAAGCACCAAATTTGGCACACTAGTAGCCTATCATATTAAGAACACATTTGGATATTGGGCCGTCTCAAATTCAGCCGCTGATGGCTGTGGCAGCCATTTTCCACTGCCATCAAAAATTTTGAGATGGCCCAATATCCAAATCTGTTCATAATATGATAGGCTACTAGTATGCCAAATTTGGTGCTTTCCTCACAAAATGCACAATTGTTATGCTAAGTTGCCCCACTACGTCCTTTAATCCTAAATGTACCTGTTATAAAAGCTCGTCATTCCAAGATTGAAGAGGAAAATGTGGGATTGAGAGTTTAATGTAGCAGTTCCCCCGGTAACATTAATTACTCCACGACAGCAGGAATCATTTCGAAGGACACGGAAGTAGCACACAAAATTGTATATACAATAGTAATACTTATAAAAGCAATAGAAAACTAGGATGGCGTTCGGTGGAGCGCATACCTCTACCAGGCTGAACAGTTTATGTTTTGTATCCCACCGATAGGATGAATCTGAATCTGGACCTTTACCAAAATCGAATTGGCTTTTTCTTGTCACATAACCAATTCATCGACCAAGTGTTGACATAATCCGTCCACAATTTTTTGAAATATTATGCTACACTGTATATGGTTTTTAGCCCAATATCTCAATGGTGAATAATCACGTTTTAAAAATTCTCGGATTTGGATGCGGATTCGGATCATCACCAAAATCGAATCAATTATTTCGTGTCACACACCCAACCTGGCCACCAAGTTTGGTCCGAATCCATCCATAACGTTTTGAGATATTGTGCGATGTATAAAAATCACACTTTTTTGAGATATCGTGCTTTTTGGCCTGAACACTAAATGGCGTAGAATCACTTTTTTAAAATCTCGAATCCGGATCCAGTTTCAGATCTTCACCAAAATTTAATCAATTCATCCGAGTTCACACACCCAACCTGCTCACAAAATTTCGGCCGAATCCGTTCATAAATTTTTGAGATATCCTACTCACGGACATACAAACAGACAGCGGTGAAAACACAACCTCCGTCCGCCGAATGCGGCAGAGATAAATATTTAAAAGTACATGGAAGAAGCACATCAACAACAACTACAGGCACGGCGACAGCAACAACAACAATAATTACGAGTTATAAAAAAATACTTTATTTGAATGTTTTTATGTATGTAGATATGTATTACGTATATGTATGTATATGGAGGAACCCTATCAAATCAAAAACCGCTTCACAAACCTCCATCAAATTTTGCAAAAGTGCTCAGGGTACCGAAGGTCAGGACATGGGCACAAAATACCAGTCCCCCCCCCCACCACCTCTCCCAAGACGACTTGTACATGTGGAATAGTGTAAGTGGTTTCACGACTGGGGGAAGGGTTATTGACACCATATTTCGCTTCCCAACCAGAGTGGGTATTACAAGTAAAAGGAAATCCAAATAACGTTGGCACAGGGGAAGGCCGTTTAGCCCATTATGCCTGTGCAGCACCAACTGCAGAAACCCTCACCCATCCACACACAAGCTACCGTCAAGTCCTGCCCATATCTCAATGCCCTTCTCTTTCTCAAATGCATCCTGGTATACCTAATTCCAAATTCACCACAATTTGACCTCCTGTGAAGTTTCTGAATGTATGATATCGTTATACTTCATTTAAACTTCTTCGTCTTCAACGACCTTTAATAGTGTCCATTGCCCCGAATCATAATTCATTCATAAATTTTGACGTCATTGTGGCTTTTAACTATGATTCAGGGAAGATGTATACCCGAGAGGAACGAGGGACCTTTTCTCATCCATCAAACTATCCATCCGTGAGATGGGCGATGGGAAAATAAATCTTCCTTGCAACAAGCATGTAAGCTAATGAAGCATTCCCAAAGCAAAAACATTCCAATTTGATATTACTCCCCAAACTGTGCACGTTTTTGATCGCGATTCTTCTGATGATGGTAAAACTAAATTAATCACTTTTAAGAGAATGTTAAAATTGAATTGTCTCCTCATTTTTGTCCCTGACCTGTCCTACACATTGCAACTTAATCTCAAATCAGCTTCTTTCATTCCCACTCGTGCTGGAGACCTTCCATATTTCACTGAATCTCATTTGGAGGGGGGGGGGAGGGTGTGTTTGGCATACTCGCCAAGTGCAGGTTGGTGAGAGCTAGCAGCCGTGGGAATCAAACCTACATGAGCCGGTTAAGAAATAAACAAGTCTTGAACCACTCGACGAAACAGTTATATACACAAGTTCCTGCTCACCGTGTTTGTCCTCAAAGCACTCTAAATGGATTCACCCTGTAAAGAAATGGGAGTGTGAAGGGGCCTTACAGGTATCCATCCATACCTTACAAAGTAAGCGCACTGGGGATGTTTCCGAATCTGTCTTACACCGATGAAGTTGTGAGACAAAAATGGGCTTCCTCGAATTGTCGTGCTCATCTCATGGGTATTGAGCCATAAAAAAAAATATGCTCAATCACGTGGTAAGTTTGGGGCCTTTGCTGAGAAAGCATTTTTTTTTTTTCTTTTTCCATCCACGGCATGGGCATTGTTTGAACAGCTGCCCCCACCCCTACGCCAATCTGTGCACCCCACCCCAAACTCCCACCCAACCACTTTCTTCTGAATTTCCATCATACGTTTTGCCAAGAATATCTCTGTGTCTGACTGCCGAATTTATTGAGCCATGACCAGATCTGGAAGGCTCCCATGTAATCACGTGGCTGGTTGAGCATGTCGAGTTAATCATAAACAATGTTTGGGGAATGCTGTGGAACAAAAAAAAACAAACTTTGTTTAAAATACACTGGAAATACCTCATTGTTCTTGGGAACGATTGTTGTACACAAAGCACTTAATGTGTGTTGAAAGGATTGCTCACCCTGACATGGACCCTTAGACATCAGTAACCAGGATACTTTACCATGCTCGTGTTTTACCAATGTGTTAAAAGGACGTGTCACCCTGGCCCATTATACAGGGTGTTTCTGAAGTCCTGAATCATAGGGATATTTATTTTACAATTGTGTTACAATAATTGATCAATTTTCGAGCCACTGACATGCACACACATATTCATTATTGCATGTAGGTATCTTTGAACGTTCTTGATCGATTATAGCACTTTCGTTTCTGATTTCATTCTTTAGATTCAATAGTACATGGTTTTATGGTGTAAACTAGTGATTTCAGATCCCCCCCCCCCCCCCCCGCACCAGACGTAATGTGGCGTCAACTTTGAACTACGTGGGAGCCATTCCATCAGTCCACGAATATCCTCTTTCTAATATCCTAAATGTGTAAAAGGGAAGAAAGAACTCTAATCTTCTTCTTCTTTCGGCTGCTCCCGTTAGGGGTCGCCACAGCGGATCATCCATTATGATCCGCATAGTGATTTGGCACATGTTTTACGCCGGATGCCCTTCCTGACGCAACCCTGGTCGCCTCTTGCGACACAGGGAAGAAAGAACTCTAATAAGGAGTATAAAAGGGTCTTAATGGTCTTAGGGGTCTAAATAGTCTGAAAAGGTCTTAGAGGAAGGTATTCACGGTCTCAAGGATGTTATGGGTCTTAAGGGTCTTTTTGCACACATGATCAAGGCTCATGGAAGAGCTAGAACACAGAACTGATCAGGACAACATAACAAAAGGAACAGCAGGAGAAGGGGGAATGCCAACAACAGGGTGGGGGGAGAAAATAGATGGAGATGGACAAACAAGGAATGTGGGTAACGATGAGGAGTTGGGGAGAATACAAGGGGTGAACAAGATGGATAATTAAGCAAAATTTTGTAAGGGGTGGGGGTGTTTTAACGGGTGTAGAAAAGATCATGGTTTTGGATGGGGGATGATTTGAGATGATGGTGAACAGCTGTCTTGAAGACCTGAAGGGAAGAATGTGATTGAAGAGTGTGGAAGTTCGTTCCACAGGAGGGGGGAAGGAGCAAATGAGTGGAGGTGAGCAGTGGTTCTGGATTTTTGGCAGTTTCACTAGGAGGGGGTTGCTGGTGGACCGCCTGCATCATGCAGATACCTGTGGGTTGTGGGACAAAACATGGAGAGGGCAGAGGGTGCAAGACCAGCAAAGAGGAGGTGCAAGAAGAGAGAGACCACCAACTTGTCAGCAATGGCAAAATGACTTAGCTTCATAGTGAGAGAGTCCAATGATGTTGAAAGCCTTGGTTTCCACGATGTTAACCTGAGCAAGGTATGAGGCAGGGGAGCTGGCCAAGAGGGGAGAGCAATACTCCATCAAGCTGTGGATGAAAGCCTTGTTGGTGGATAGGAGCTCAGGTGTGCCAAGGAAGGAGAGAGAGAGAGAGAGAGAGAGAGAGAGAGAGAGAGAGAGAGAGAGAGAGAGAGAGAGAGAGAGAGAGAGAGAGAGAGAGAGAGAGAGAGAGAGAGAGAGAGAGAGAGAGAGAGAGAGAGAGAGAGAGAGAGAGAGAGAGAGAGAGAGAGAGAGAGAGAGAGAGAGAGAGAGAGAGAGAGAGAGAGAGAGAGAGAGAGAGAGAGAGAGAGAGAGAGAGAGAGAGAGAGAGAGAGAGAGAGAGAGAGAGAGAGAGAGAGAGAGAGAGAGAGAGAGAGAGAGAGAGAGAGAGAGAGAGAGAGAGAGAGAGAGAGAGAGAGAGAGAGAGAGAGAGAGAGAGAGAGAGAGAGAGAGAGAGAGAGAGAGAGAGAGAGAGAGAGAGAGAGAGAGAGAGAGAGAGAGAGAGAGAGAGAGAGAGAGAGAGAGAGAGAGAGAGAGAGAGAGAGAGAGAGAGAGAGAGAGAGAGAGAGAGAGAGAGAGAGAGAGAGAGAGAGAGAGAGAGAGAGACAGACCATGGGAATCGGTTGAGAGAGTGGAGGCAGCCATTGTTGGGAGAGTGGAGGCAGCATGTCCAAGGTAGTGACCTGGTCTGAATCCTAATTGATGATCTAATTCACGTACAACCAGTCACATTCCGTCTTAGGGGTCATATTGTTATGAACTGTCTTATAGATCTTCGGGGCCTGAAACGGTCTTGAGGATTTTTGGGGTCGAAGGGATCTTAAGGGTCATCGGGGTCTTCAAGGATTTTAGCAGTCTCAATTGGTGGGAGTCTTTAGCAGTCTTTCAAAGCTGTAATCAGCTATTTTGATTGACAAGTACGAGGCATGCCTTCCCTTCAATTTGCCGATGGCTTTAATCAAAATATAGCATGTAGGACTTCACAAACATATTGCATGTCTATCTGTGAAACTCAATCTATTATATTGTTGCGGTCTTCGCGCCCGCCGGCGTGCGAACGGCCACGTAACTCGAATCGCGGCACGTCGCCCACCGGACGGACAATCCAGTCGTGACCCTCTCGGACTAACGCCGGGAACCAGTCACGGGTGGACCTTTCGGTCTCACCGCGATCGAGCCAATCAGCCCCCGCGTGGGATAGGGTTGCTCGCCAAATTCGACCTACCTAAGTACCCACGCGGAGGGTAGACCGGGCGATCGCACCTCGCCGCAGGTCGACTTCGGAGACGGGCCACTTAAGCGACCCGTTCCGTATTATCAGAATAACCGAGCGGTGTTATCGTCGACCTCGACGGTTTGATTAATTATCGGGCGTACTCAGCCCACTACCAACCCTTTACGTGAAGCAAGATGAGGGTTCAATGGGGGAAAAGACGAAGCGAAGCGGGAGAACAGTTCAACAATAAAGCACATTTATTCGCGGCACACGGGAAGCACACAAATACAATTCCACCAAAAGCACACAAAAAAAAGAAAACACAATTCCATTTACACAAAAAGCAAACATAAAAGTGAAAACACAGTGCAGAGCTAATACCGACTACCGAGCACACGGCAACACTTATACAATTCTACCTCACAGACGGCGCCGACAACACATACCCAAAACCAAGGAAAAGAAATACCCTCAAGAATGAGGCGGGCCTGAGGCCGAGACCGGGTCGCGCCTACCCGTCTGGTGATGAGACGCGGAGCGGCGATGGCGCCTCTCTCCGCGGGCCTCGCGGACAGTGTCAGGCAGGGGGTGGGAAAAGGGGCCCCCTTGGTCGCACTATCTCAGCGCGGGGGGAAACAGGAGGGGGTTGCTGATGCTCGGGGTATAGAGGATCTTTATTATCCCTGGTGTGCGTCTCCACCTCGGCCAGGTCGCGCTGCCGGCCTTCCTCGGGCGTGCAGCTCCCGGCACCGTCGCGAGCACCCCCTCGTCTGCCTTCGCCGCTGCCGCCTCTCCGCCTCTGGACTCTCCACCCTGGACTCTTCTTTGGACTCTCCTCGTTGGACTCTCTTCAGCTTCTCCAGCTACTGCAGGCTTCGGGCTCCAGACTTCCACACTCGTCCCCTCCGTTCCGACTCCTTCTCGTTCTGCTGACTGACGAACACCGTCCTTTTATCCCCCCCGTAGCTTCGCCTTTGACCCCCTCCCTTTGACCTTTCACCTCGCTCCCCATTGGCCCGAGAAAAAGTGGGCGTGAAGGCTTTTTGATCCACAAATTTGCATATATCGATCGTTCTGGAGGCGGGGCCAAATCGCCCCTCGCTCACCGATTGGACGGCAAAAAGTGGGCGTGTGTCGTTTTTGATCCGTTTTTGAAGCACAAAATCCGTGATTTTGTACACGCTGTTCGACGCGCGCCCTGCACGAGTCCAACACCGGTACCCACAGCGGGGCAAGAACGGTGGCGATGCTACGGTTGCGAGGTGTGACGTGAAGGTCGTGGCGGTTGTGGTGAAGCGGTGTTGTGGTTGGTGGTTGATGTTGTGGTTGTGGTGGTAATCATGGCGGTTGGTCCAAAATAAAGATAGTAAAAGAAAAACGGCTATCCTGAAGAGTCGCAGCTCGCATAAATGACATGTATTCCCACTAGACAACGGGTTCGGGCCTAACTACACATGTACTTACCGAGATACCTCACCTAAGGGACCTGAATGGTGGTTTGCGAATTTGGTAACCACAACAATATAATACAAAGCATGGTGTCTGTCCGTATGATATGAGTGCGTCGGCTGTCTCCCATTTCCGGCGGCCACTTCCCGCGTTGCTTTTGAAAAGCTCCGAATGAAGGCAAAGCTCAACATTCAACCAGAATAAATGCATGATGCCAAACAAGATACATTTTAACTGTATATATATATATATATATATATATATATATATATATATATATATATATATATATATATATATATATATATATATACACAACATGGAGTCACAGTTTGTTTATTAACTGTGCGCTAAGATACAACTTGGGTTGACAAGATGTCTTCGAAGTACTCACACTCACCTCTAAGCTGTCGATCCTGGGTTTTAATCCGGACCCAACTATAAAATGCCATCCCGGTATTTCACCGGCATGGTTATTCATCAATATGTGTGCCGTTTCTTTGATGGACATTAATCTAGGAGTCCCGTCTACCGATATTAGTTGATGGATGTTTGAAGATCCCCATGGTGTCCTTCGCGAAGAGTACGTAGAAGAGCTATCGCTGGCACTGTGGCAAAATTCCTGCCTGAACTGCTGCTGGGAAGGCAATGGCAAACTACCCAGTACAACCCTGGCTCAGGAAGCTGCTTCGGTGGCACCGACGTTCAATGACAGAATATGACGATTATCACAAAGTTGAATAAACCGTGTCAGCATGGGTAATAGCAGTAGCCTATACTGAAAACCTCCCTCAATTTATAATTGTGACCTAAAAATAACGTTTCATAATTAGCTTCAAAGAGCTCCAAAATAAGCTTTAATTTAATTTCCGATGAACTCGATGACATATTATTAATTAAGAGCCGAGGAATTTGGCATTTCAAATCTCGGTCAAGTAATGAGTTATTTTAAAAAAAATTAAATATGGTGCATGTTGCTTCCTTGCTTGACACTCAACGTGAAAAAGGATAGAGCATGGACCTATAGAGAGAGGGGGCTCTTCCATGAGCCACGACTGTATACAAAAAAACAGACATAGGTTGACAACCATTGTGCAAGCTTGATGGGCCGAATGGTCTCTTTCTGTGTTGAAGTTCCTTGGAAGGGAAGTCATCTATATTAATATTTCGGCACGCCCCTTTTTTTATTCCACCATCAGATTTTTGTTACTGCATGAAATGAAATAAGCTTTGACATATATAGTAATGATATTATTGTCTTCCAGAAGAGGCCCCTCAAAATTCGTTTTGATGATTATGGTAGTTAAACAGTTCATGTTCTCCATTTGCAAAATGGGAGGAATTATTGCACAAAAAAGAAATAAAAATGTTTCCCATTTTTTTGAGGACCACTAAGATGAGTTCGGCTCATAGAATCACGCTCCATTTGGGGAGAAAACAGTTGAGTTCATACCTGACGAATTGCCACTTTCCATGTGCCGTAGTTTCTTCACAAAACCATGACTTTCTGACTAAGTACAAAGTATTTCTTTGCTTTTTTTATACATGGTTGCCGTTTTGAAATTTTCATCGACCGATACCCGCTGCCCAGCCGGACCAACTGCCAACAAAGTATCGCCCGGTCGGTTACGGTTAAACCCAAAATCATGATCATCGTTTTAGTGTCGAGGTGAGTACTGACAGTGTACTTGGGTCTTTTCCGGGTGGGTGCGGGATTGAGCACGTGCACACAAAAATCTCGGGTCTCCGCATAGTGGCGTACAGGCTTAAGTCGTACTTCTGTTTACTACCGTAGAAAATCACAGAACCATCCGATCGACATGCTGTTAACAGTTTCAGAATCAGCTAGATTCTACAACATATGAATATGTAGACAAAACTGATCTGGCCAGCTAAAATCTACAAGATATGAATATGTAGACGAAACTGATCCGGCCTTTTGGATCACTTTAAAGTAGGGTGCCCTGTAATTTTAATGCGCTCTATGGATCCTCCGGAACTCACGAATGGTACACGTTGTGTAGTCACTAAACTACGTGGTAATGTCATCGAAGTGGAGCTACTGCAGGACAGTCGAAGGGGAAAACCTGAATGATAATAATCAATGGATAAAAATGATGTAATATATTGTTTAAAATACATTCATGCTATCTGTCTTTTACCACATGTTGCCAGTGATGCCCGTCGAAGACGGGCACCTTTACTCATATATTATACATTGTGTTCCTCCTTTCTTCTTCCCTCCAGGTCTTCAAGACAGTTGTTCACCACTATCTCATATCACCCTCCATCCAAATAAAAACCATGACCTTTTCTACCCCTGTTAACCCCAAACCCCCAAGCACACCTCTTTCCAAATTTACATGGCTGAAGCATTCTGTTCGACTGAAGCATTCTGATGTGGAGTGTGAGACACCAACATGATCGTCATGATCTCCTGAGTTGAGAAGCCTAATTAACGACAATGAACCTGGAAGAATTCCCATGTTTTAAACGCAAGCCATGTTAAGGTGTATAGAGTAGCTTAAAGATCCTTCCATGGCATGGCATTCTGATTGCAAAATAAATAACAAAAATAATGGTAACATTGTAACAAAGCATATCGTAATTAATACTGTTCTAGGAATATTCACAACAATAATAAGAATAGTCGCTTAATTTTGAAAAAATAAAAACAACCACGTAATCCCCATCCTGGCACAAGCACATCTGGGATTGGTGACAGGCAAACTAATGCTCAAGCAGTACAGCAGGCAAGTATGCAACAAGGCCATGAAGACCAATGAAAATTTGGTCCAATGGACCAACATGCCCACTCGTAATGCAAACTGCTGGCATCAGTTGTTCTGCTGATCGAAGCGATGACCCTGAGCAGACATTTTTTTTCTGTTTGACCGGCTCAGCAGAGATATTAAACATGGATCTCTCACTCAGCCTTGATGTGGATGCACTTTTTGTCCATTTAAGCATTCAAATTCCTCCACGTTCAATATCTTTTTTTAATGATGAAGCGTTGGTGGCAGGTAGGGTGAAAACCGGCTCAGTGAGGGATGTTGGGGGAAATCTATACCGATTAAATGTTCATGCTGCATCACAATTTCATGAGTCGATCAGTCCAGATTAATCCATTTTCAAACACACTCTACAGAGAGGTGGATCCAGAATTGTTTTAGGGGGGATAGGGGGTGGAGGTTCACTGAAGGTTAAGATGTTCTCCTATTGTGAAATATACCACCAAGCCTTAATCAAATCAATGTAATCGTCGAGGAAAAAACTGTTAATTTATCCAGAGCGAGCAGTGTCGGGCAATAAATTTACTTTCTCTCCAAGAAAATTTGGGAATATCGAGCTACTTGACGAAAAAGGCATCAGGCCTGTCACTAACTGATTCTAAAGAAAAGCTGAAGATTTTGGAATCTTTGCGACGGATCTTTACAACAATGTAAATACACAAAATGTTTCCAATACTAATCAATGGAAATATCGAAAGGACAAACACAAAATGCGGCGAAATGACCTCGAGCACGAAACTTAACTCACCATTGCGGATCATCAGATCATCGATACATGACTAAAACTCTCATCTTGTATATTCCTGAAATACAGCCAAAACGGCACAGGATAGCACAAAAATTTTTAGGGCCACCTTACTCACCATTCTCCTGCGGTGTGCAGTATCAAGTTTCGTTAAAATCAGGCAACGACAAAAATTATTTAAAAATCTATTCCCGATTCAGTCAAGTACTCTTTGGGAGTATTTGATCAATGCAAACAACCTCAGCGGTATAGCTCCCTGGAGCTATCTTTTTTATTTTCATCAACCGCTGTCACAACGGGAACCTAACGGGTTCACGGGTCATCTAGTTAATTATAATAATGGATTATGTAGCCACTGGATCTTTGAATTACCTACTAAATAGTTCAGGATTGTAGTGTGCTTTGCCGTGGGACACGATCCCGAAAATGTTGCCTTTCTCTTTGTAGCTATAACTCAACACTGAGTCGCAGGGATTAATACAGACCCAGCGGTGAAAAGTATAGCGGCTCGGATTCATTGCCGAGTGAAAGCCAAAAACGTGCGATTGCTGATTGTCCAGTGATATCTCGCACGACGAACATGTGATATAATTGTAAGAGTGGAGGGGAGGGGGTTCACGTGCACCCGGTGAACCCCTCCCACCCCACCCCCTTGGATCCACCATTGACCGTGCCTAGTCCATCTTTGGACCGTGAAAGAATGTACACTGTCGTTCTTGATGAAATCGTCGTGCAAATGAAATTTGGCACCTTAAATTTGATTTTTCTACCGACATTCTGACACCTCCGGCAGAAATCATGGATCCATGAGTGCTGCCATTTTGACCACTCACATGATGAAATCAAGTGATCTGTTTCATCCGTCGTCAGACTCCATCGAGGAACGCACCTTGCTTTAATTCCTTCATAGGTGTGTGTAGATCCATGAAATAGAATCAGTTTTCCCATCTGGAAATTAAGTCCAGTAATGTTTCCATTGTTTGTAGGTTTGGTGTTATCTGTTGCCCTTATTTGTCAGATATCAGTCAACCTGTGGCATCATCATGGTCTTGAGCTTCATCCAATTTCATCATCAACAGACTTCATCCAAAGAATCAAAAAGCAGAGTACAGTATGCACAATAGCTTATACTGTGTTGGAAAGGTAATACAGAGGATCTAGAATGGAGAATATAGAATCGAGGATCTAGAACGGAGGATCTAGAACATCCACAAGTGAGTGGTAGCAGATGAGTCAGCTGGCTAACTGTCTTCAAGGAAAGGAAGGCATACAATGTGATGCAACACCACCCGTGAAGCATCAGGATGAAAGCTTGTTGTCGGATGCCATTGCGTCATGATTCGAACCAAGACATATTATGTACGCTAATACAGAGGACTTTATATACCCCTCAACTTTAATACTATCTCCTCCCAGTTTTTCCCCCTTCTCATCCCACCCTCTCCTTTAAATCATCCCCATTTTTATTTTCCATTTTCTCTTCCCTCTCCCATGTGTGTACATAAGTAAATGCATGACTTTGAAGTTATCCTGCCATTACTTTGCTTTTTATTTTTTTTACATTTACATGACTTTGCTTTGCAAACCAATAACTTCATGCATTCCCTATCCATCGGCTCTGTTCTCACCCAAAGAAGCCGAATTCTGTTCCACGCTGGGGGTGGTTCCTGAATGATGTAACGCGGCAATCTGAGGATGCGGCACGGGTAGCATGGTCCAAACGAACTTTTCTTGCCTCTCACTTCCCTTTGCATCCTTCTTCTTCTACGTACTTCCATCAGTTCCATGAAATATGGAGGTTCATGAAAAGTAAAATGTACTTATCCTTCGTTGTCTCCTCAATACTCGTCAGCCCCATGGTGTATATTTCTCTGAAGTCACATCGCAAAGGGAAATGCTTTTCTTGGCAAAACTAAAAACTTTCTCAAAAACTCAAGACGCCAGTGATCGGAAGGACAGTGGTGCACCACCCAAACCACGCCTTTCCTGGTCCAGTTCAGCACGGTCTGCATGAAGGAAGTCTTTCTGGTCGGTTTCTACCCACAGAGCCCAGATCGGTTGTGTTTATATAAGGCCACAGACGTTTCCAAAACGAGCGAGGAAATTAACATTTCCCGCAACGTACGGAACAACGCCCAGTGCTGAGAACCCAACGAGGGCACGAATGAATAGAGTACACCCAAGCCTGACCTCACTCCCATCCTGCTCATTACTTACGCGCACTCTTTGGCATTTATAAGATCTTTTCAAGACAATGCACAATCCCTCGATTGCTTTCGTGCCGATTCCTCCTCCAAACGAAGGTGACCTTATTATTCAAACAAGTCATGGGTATTTTAAGTTCTCACCTGCACACAGCATGGAAAAATGCACATCTGTGATGTCATCATCAACCTCTTGTGTATATAAAATATCCCATGCGACTTTTAGAAAAGTGGAGGCCACTGTGTGCTGGGAAGATTCCAAAACTCCTGCATCTTGATTGTAAGGCTACAATGAGCTGACGCTGATATGGTGCTTGAAGGCAAATTAAAGGCCCTGTCACACCTTGACGGTTTAGCCAACGTATGCCTGACGTATTATATGCAAAATTGGACTAAAACGCTGGCTCACGTCGAATACGTTATGGGTAAGTTTGTATACGTTAAGAGCACGCTGAAAAACACTGCAATACGTCGTAGTACGCTGGCTTTCATCGTTGTACTTTGCGGTTGTCCTCAAATTTTCAGCATGCTTGAAATTTCACGACTTACTAGACGTAGCACGAAATATGACAGCGCACTTCATCGTTTTTCAGCGTGCTCCTAACGTATACACAACTTACCCATACCGTATTCGACGTGTGCCAACGTTTTAGACACATTTTTCATAGGTCGGCATATGCTGGCTAAATCGTCAAAGTGTGACTGTGTGGTTAACACTAATTTTTCAGGCGGTTATGATTTAAATCGGCGTGCGGCAGGTTTTTGACAGGCTACGCCACGAGTTAGTCGGCGATACGTGCAGCGCGCTATGCCTAAGTTAAACTATTGTTGGGCATAGGTTGTGAATGCCGACAACAGGCTAAGCATTCGTTGGTATAAGTTATCTATAAGACAACGAAACGTTCTGTGCCCGTTACTGATATGTTATGCATACGACCAAAACTTAAAAAAAAAACATCAAAATTTCAGCGTACGCCAACGTTTTACATACAAGTTTATACATTGCCATTGCTGGCTAAATCGTCAAGGTGTGACAGCGCCTTAACGTCCAACTCACGTAATATTTTGAGGGGGAGAATCTCTCTCTCTCTCACTCTCACACACACACACACACACACACACACACACACACACACACACACACACACACACACACACACACACACACACACACACACACACACACTTTAGAAAGTATTCACATCCCTTGACTTTTTCACGTTTTGTTGTGTTACATCCTGAATTTGAAATGGCTTAAATTGAGATGTATTGTCACCGACCTACACAAAATACCCAATCACGTCAAAGTGAAAACATGTTTTTAGAAATTTTTACAAATTAATTACAAATGAAATACAGAAATATCTAATTTACATAAGTATTCAACCCCTGATTAAATACTCTGCAGAAGCGCCCTTGGCAGTGATTACAGCTTCGAGTCTTCTTGGGGATGTCTGCATCAGCTTTGCACATCTGGATTTGGGGATTTTCTCCCATTCTTCCTTGCAGATTTGCTCAAACTCTGTCAAGTGGTATGGAGATCATCGGTGAACAGCAATCTTCAAGTCTTTCCACAGATTCTCAATGGGATTCAAGTCTGGGCTTTGGCTGGGCCACACAAGGACTTTAAGCCTCTTGTTTTGAAGCCATTCCAGTATTGCTTTGGATGTATACTTGAGGTTATTGTCCTGTTGAAACACAAACGTTCACTGCAGTATAAGGTCTTTTGCACTCTGAATCGGGTTCTCCTCAAGGATTTGCTTGCATTTCATGCCATTCATTGTTCCCTCTGTCCTTACAAGTCTCCCAGTCTTTGCGGCTGAAAAGCATCCCCATAATAATGATGCTGCCACCACAATGTTTCATGGTAGGGATGGTGTTAGATGGGTGATGAGCTGAGCTCAGTTTCTGCCAGACGTAGTGCTTTGCATTCAGGCCAAAGAGTTCAATTTTCATCTCATCAGCCCACAGAATCTTTTGCTTCATGCTCTCAGTCGTTCACATGCCTTCCAGCAAACTCCAGGCATGCTGTCATGTGCCTTTTTCTCAGGAGTGGCTTCAGTCTGGCCACTCTCCCATAAATCCTAGACTTGTGAAGTGCTGTCGAGACTGTTGTCATTCCGGCAGGTTCTCCCATCTCAGCCAAGGAACTCTAGTTCTGTCAGTGATCATTGGGTTCTTGGTCACCTCCCTGACCAAGGTTCTTCTTGCCTGGTTGCTCAGTTAGGTGGGACGGTCAGCTTTAGGTAAAGTCTTGGTTGTTCCATATTCTTTCCATTTCCTCATGATGGAGCTCACTGTGCTCTTGGGAACTTTCAACACTCTAGAAATTGTTTCATACACTTCAACAAATGTATGCCTCCAAACAATTATATCTCGGGGATCTACGGACAATTCCTTGGACTTCATGGTAGTTTCTGCTCTGACATGCACTGTTAACTGTGGGACCTCATATAGAAAGGTGCGTTTCTTTCTCAATCATGTCCCACCAATTGAGTTCGCCCACAGGTGGACTGCAATCAAGTTGTCGAGACTTCTCAATGATGATCAAAGGAAATTAAATGTACCTGTGCTCAAGTTGGAGTGTCGTTGCAAAGGGGGTGAATACTTATTGATGCACGATATTTGAAATTTTCATTTGTAATCGATTTAGAAAAATTTCTAAAAAAAAATAAAAATAATTACACTTTGACATTATGGGGTATTTTAAGTTGATATGTGACAAAAAGAAAAATCTCAACTTAATAATTCATTTTAAATTCAAGCTGAAACACAACAAAATGTGAAAAAGTAAAAGGGTGTGAATACTTTCTGAAGGCACTGTTCAGTACACAAACACACAACACACACACACACACACACACACACACACACACACACACACACACACACACACACACACACACACACACACACACACACACACACACACACACACACACACGCACGCACGCACGCACACACACACCTTGACTGCAGGTAAAAGGTGGTTTTGATTCAAATCGTTACTCGGACGTTTACGAGGTAGTTTCCATGATAATTTGAGTGTAATCCAGAACTACTAAAAGTCTTTACCACAAAGCAGACGATCTCCAGGTTTCCTGATACCCACAGACGTTCAAAAACTTCGGAACGAGACACTCATAGTCCGAGAAACGTCACCTTATTTACATTGTTCAGTTTAAGTCGATATAATTAGGAAGGAACTTGTACTGACAATGTATCCAGCTGTATATTTAACAATGAAACCGGTCGTGTTTCTTGGGTAACTGCGAGGGTCTCGTTCCAGGACCTGTGAACGTCCCTGGTAAGTTGATATAAAAGCCGCATGGCGTTCAAAGTCAGCGCAGAGAGTCTCATGTGTGCCAAATATAAAGTTTGTTCTCTTTCCATTAGGATGAATAACTGACTTTGTTGGTGTGTTAAAGCACTACATCTTCCCAACGACAGCCATAACTAACGAGCCTTGAACATCAGGTAAATCCAGGTATACGTAATGTTCTATTGTATTATCAATGAAGAGCGTTTACTCTGAAAAAGCCGAAGATGTGACTTGAACAGAACGGGCAAGCAGCATCGGTGCTACGACTGTCCATGCCAGCAGCGTGCGAGGAAGGAAGAGAGGGGCTGCTGTCAGCTCACATCCGTCCATTGTGCTCCCCAAGCCAAACACGAGCACGCAGAACACGCTGCAGGGTTGTCAGGCAGAGGTCACAGCCCCCCCCCCCCCACAGGAAAACACCCCCTCGGTTATGGCGCTGATTTGAAGCTCACACCGATGTTAGTGTGCTGGACTGATCTCTAAGAGTGCGGAGAAGGCTCAAGCCAGATATTTTATACAATTGCAGCTTATGAGCCATTTATTTATGACGTATGCTCAGGAGGGGTGGTGGGCTAAATTGAGATAAGGAACAGGAAGGATGATAGGAGAAAGAAAGGTTAGTGTCGGGGAAAGCGTGGAGAGAAGAGAAAGGAAGAGGAATGGATCGCGGCATGAGTGGAAGCACAAGGCGTGGGAAAGGGTCAAAAGATTCCGCCATGTTTGCGTACGTAATAAATAGATGGTCTTGTCTGTTATGTCCAGGCTGTCGATGCAGAATTAAATCTCGTGATGGTTAAGTCAGGTCGTGCAACTGGTAAAATAACTAATGAGTGATGCGGATGTGACTCATGGTTATGTGACGTCAGGTTATGAAATGTGACGTGAAAACCGAGACATGGCGACGAACTGAGAGTAACAAGCTCAAATGAGCTAAGATCCTCGTCCTCTTAATTATGACGTCATAAAAACGAATATGACGTTATTGTGATGTATCAGGTTTGCGATAAATTATCTGTGCTAATGCCCGGCTTGATTCCCGCAAACAAAATTCAAACAGCTTGCCCAGTTTCGGAGATAATGGTATAGGCGATTTCCATTAGCGGCGATATTATGACGTCAACTTTTTTTTCTCGGAAGAATTTCCAAAATCGGAGATGGTTACTGCCTGCACGTGAGCTTTCTGGATATACGTGGCAAGTTTCACGAAGATCAGATCAAAACTCTGGGTTGTGAAACAAAAAATGTCAAAAAATAGGAATGACGTCATAAAAATTGATATGACGTCATAGTGATGTATCATATGTGCGGTAATTCATCTCTGCTAATGCCCTGTTCGATTCCCGCAAACAGAATTCAAAAAGCTTGCCTCGTTTCGGAGATAATTTTTTCGGCGATTTCCATTAGCGGAGATATTTTGACGTCATAATTTTTCTCGGAGGAATTTTCAAAATCGGAGATGGTTACTGTCTGCGCAGAGTATTTTTACATATATACGCCAAGTTTCAGGAAGTTTCGATGAAAACTGTAGGCTGTGAAACAAAAAAGTCCACAAGAAGAAGATGAAGAACAACAACGTGAGTAAGACGAAGAGATCCTCCACGAGGATCTAAAACGGGTATCGAGATGGGTACGAAAAATTCCAGGAAACAGTATCCATGTTTCCTACAGATTTATACAATAGGAATCAAGAGTCCACAAAGTTTACTTGGTTCAAAGTTTGGTTTACCATTCCGTTTTTCGATAGCACCGAAATACCTGTACCTTACTCGCAGATATGCTCGGTATTTCGGTGTGAACAGATCAAAACACCGGATGGAGGAGTCCCAGAGTGATTTGTAAAATCAACCACGGGTTGACTGAAAGAGTTTAATGGATTTCTTTATTTTAAAACCCTATAAATGAGGAAACTTATTGAGGGAGAGATAACTTTGAGGAGAGACAACCTTTGGTTGCACCTGCTGCGTCCCTTTTCCAAGCAATTTGGGTTTGGTGTTGGACCTGCAGCATTCAACCCTTTCATAGAAAACAGGTTTCTGGCACTAATGGAGCAATTTCCTTTTGATTAACACCATACAAGTATCAACTGGATATTAGTGTCAACTATATTAATGAAATGATAAACAAACCAAATAAGTACTTACTATATGGCATGCACAGAGCACATGGTTGGTGGGGGGAAGGAAGGGGAGCCCACACATCTCATCATGCCCGAAGGGGATATCGACTTAATACGTAAGTACAGGTGAAGCATACATGAGAAAATTTAAATTTTGAAAAGCGAGAGGAATAATGAGGAGGAGGAGATTGGGACCATACTCTGTGAAGAGCGTTGGGGCTGCCGAAGCAGTCTCCTTGGCTATTGGACACAATCCTGGACAGGTCGCCACTCCGACACAGGATACCAGCAAGCTGGCACTCATTTTGCCGACCTCGGAAGGATGACAGGTTGAGTTAACCCCACCTAGCATTAATTAAACAGATGAGAAGGATTTGAACTCAGGACACTTGGATCCAAAGCCCACTACCCTAACCATTAAGCGAACACCAGGCATCATAATCAGGATAGAGTGTGATTATAGTGGTAGCAGAAGGGAAATAAGCTCGGGAGGTGGAATATCATAGCTATAAGATGTGGGTGGGGAAAAAAGGGTCATGTACGTGCAGAGTAGCGGTAGGGAGGGAGGCTCATGAATAACCCCATAACTTGCGTACGTAATAAATAATCCCTGTTGTCACGCTCATATCAATAGCAAATGCAATGCAATGTACAAATGTGTTGTGCTACAATGAAATGCAATAATCCTTCTCATACTGGCAGATCTGTGGACTCAATAGGTCTTTACCGCCATTTAAATAGTGTGCAACCATTATGGTGCAAGCACACCGCCCTGTGGATGTAAATGACAACTACAACAAAATCTCTATGGTGATGTTCCCTATTTGTGTGCTGGTTATGAAATGTTGTACAAACCAAGACAAAAAGAAAACTCACTTTGAGATACTTGCTTCAAATCAAGTCCGGTTGATGAAACAAAAAATCCTTCCCATCGCCTCTCCAACCGTTTCCTAAGAAGGATGGATTCCTTGATGTCGAAACGCTGAGACCTCAAGATGGTGCTGGATGTAAAGGATGAAAGTGCTCGTTCGTCGTCATCGTGGTTTCTCAGCCAAGCAAGCGAAATCCACTTCACCAATAGTTATGGTGGTGTGGAATGAAAGTCACTATGAAATATTGACGTGCTGTTTAACTCCTGAAACTAGAGTTCATAGAACACATCATCCTGCACAGTCTTAAGAAAAAGGACATGGGGAAGGGTTTTGTAAACACTTGCTTTGCATTTCCGAGCACAATCTATATTTCCTATGAGCTGCCATTTTGCCTGAATCTCGATATTCCCCAACGCTGAGAACGTTAACGGCAAATTTGATTGGTCGATAAGGCATAAAACTGCATTATATTTTGGCCAAGTACTGCAAAATTTGAGGTTTTTGGAAGTGACAAGAAGGGGATTTGTGCTCTCTGTATTAAAGTATATAATTCAATTGAAATAAAATATAGGTTTTAAACGCTGCAGAAAAAAACCACAAATACTGTTGGGGACCGGGGGTCGAGGTAAGAAGACAACGAGGTGGGGGGGGGGGGGAAGCCATCTCAGGTTCCCACCAGACCTTCTGGAATCTCAGGCCGTGGCACATGAATAACTTTGTGACATGGCGGGTCGCTAATCGACCGTGAACGCCAATAACTCGACCACGTGACTTAGGGTCCTCAGTCTTTAAATACCGTTTACCAAATAATCACGTGATCTAATTGCTGGGGGACATGCCCTCGGTACGCTTTGTACAAACCGGATCACCTTACCGGATCAGATGCAGCCAAGCGTAACTGTCCAAGGACCTAGCGGCTAGAAAAACAGATCATTGGGGAATAACGTCCCGCACCGGATCAGATGCAGCCAAGCGTAACTGTCCAAGGACCTACCGGCTATAAAAAAAACAGATCGTTGGGGAATAACGTCCCGGCTCGGCTAGGATACGAACCATGCTGGACCAATGAAGGAAAAGATGAAAACGAGCTGGGAACATTTCTATGCAAAGCATTAATTTACAATCAAGCGAGGAAAGGTATGTGGCACAGTAAATTGGGGTTTATTCGTATGTAGAGCAGGGATAGCAAGAAATTTGTGGGTTGCGGCAAAAGGACAAGCAATTTTACAAAGCAGACACAGAGCAGACTTATCCCTATAGAACTTCTACATTCTTAACTTAAGTGATGACAGGCGCCATTACACACACACACACACACACACACACACACACACACACACACACACACACACACACACACACACGGAAGATTACATAGCCAGAAAGAAAGGGAGCAGATGAGGATAAATGAGCAAAATATCCCAAACCAAGTCATGCATAGGTCTGCTAGTGTAGAGTGTACCTCCCTGTGACGCTCCACTTGAGCTTTCCCACCTTGAGAGTTGGCACGTTATCTACAGCTTAGTCACTTTGCTGGGACTCGTGTCAACGTGCGCTCCGCACTGGTCCTCGGGAGTAAACACGTCTCAGTCGCACACCAAGCGCGAGTGAAGAGCCAGCGATGGACAGAGGCAATGAAGAGCCAGCGATGGGCAGAAGTAACGAGGAGCAGTGAAGAAGAGGGCGAAGCAGAGAGGCGAAGAAGAGGGCGAGCGGCTCCGCGATCCGTCTTTTATAAGGCAGATCCGCCTGTGCTGAACCCACTCTCTGACATCTATATCCTTCCTGAGTTGTGTTGACCAAAACTGCACACAATGTTCCAGATGTGGCCTCAATAAATTTCTATATGATGTTGACACCACCTCTTTTGATTTATAATTGATCCCCCTCTGAATACCACCTAAAACCCTATTTGCTTTTTCTATAGCTGCCTGGCATTGTGCTGCCTGCTTACCTCCCATATCTATTATCACCCCCAGAATCTTCTCATGTTTGACACACTCCAAAATTAGCCCTTGCATCCTGTAATTTATATTTTACTTGTTCTTTCCCATCCCCAACACCTTATACTTGCTCAGGTTAAATTCCTTCTGCCAATCTTTTGCCCAATCTCTGCAAGTATCAATACTTCCCGAATCTGATCACCACCCCTCAGCTATCCACCTTACCTCCAAGCTTTGTGTCATCTGCAAATTTGGAAAGCTTGCTCTTCACCAAACTATCCAAATTGTTGATACAAATCATGAATATTCATGATCTGAGTACTGATCACAGGTCCTGGGCCATGAGTAATATAAATATTAGATATGTATATATTCTACCAGTCAAAAGTTTTAGAACACCCCCATTTTCCCAGTTTTTACTGAAATTTAAGCAGTTTAATGTTTCAATGTACTCTGAAATTAAAGCATAGAACAAATAAACAATTGCAGATAAAAAGGAAATCATGGAGTTGTTTTGTTGAACAAAATTTAATCTAAACTTTTCACTCATCAAAGTAGCCACCTTTTCCAGATATAACAGCCGAACATACTCGTGGCATTCTTTCATCAATGGAAATCAAATATTGTTTGGAAAGTTCTTCCCAACACTGTTGCAGAAGTTCCCACAAATATGTTGCACTCGTAGGTTGCTTTGCTTTCACCTTCTGTCTAGTTCATCCCAAACCAGCTCGATGGGGTTTAAGTCTGGAGACTGTGCTGGCCATTCCATGATTTGAAGCCTACCGTCTTGTTCTTTTCTTCGAAGGTAGTTCTGACATAGCCTGGAGGTATGTTTTGGGTCGTTATCTTGCTGTAGGATGAACTCCTGACCAACTAGGCTGAGACCAGAGGGTATTGCATGGCGCTGCAAAATGCTGTGGTAGCCCTTTTGGTTCAGGATGCCAGTCACTCCATGCAAGTCGCCGACTCTGGATCCAGCGAAAGAACCCCAAATTCTCATGCTTCCTCCTCCATGTTTGACAGTTGGTGTCACACACTGAGGAACCATCCTTTCGCCTACTCGATGGCGTACAAAAACCCTGCGTGATGAACCGAAGATTTCAAATTTTGATTCATCGGTCCATGAGACCTTCTTCCAGTTTTCAGTAGTCCACTGGTGGTGCTTCATGGCCCAGACAAGCCTCTTTTTCTTATTTTGCCATTTTGGCAATGGCTTTCTTACTCCCACTCGACCTGTCAAACCTGCAGCTCGAAGTCTTCTCTTCACAGGTGAAACTGAGACTTCCTTACTTCGACCAGTGTTAAGCTGTGCTTGAAGCTGCTGTCCTGTGAGCCACCGATCACGCAGGCTGTTGACTCTCAGAAACTTGTCTTCTGATTGTGTTGTGGCTTTGAGTCTGCCAGACCTCTTCCTGTCAGAGTTTCCTACAGTTTCCAAGTACCTTTTGATGGTATAGGAAACTGTACTCACTGACACCTAGGCTTAATTTGCAATTTTTTTAAAGGAAAGATCTAAACTTTTAAGGGTTATAATGATCTGTCTGTCTTCCTTTGTTAATTGTCTTTTTCTCACAATTATGATAGCAATATACTACTTTCTTCCGTGCAATATTGTCCAAATAATGCTTCAGAGGAGGAAGCAACATAGTCTGTTCCAACACTGCTTTTATACAGACAGAGGATTTGTAACTAATCAACAAAAGTTGGGACACCTGTAGGAATTGTTTGCATCAACTGTCAAGGCTTAATTTGCTTCCATTGCTGCAAAACAGCTGCAGTTGCTAACCCATTACTTGTTCCCTGAAAAGGGCCTTTTTAACAACTCTGAAATTTACATTATTTTTCAGTTTTTGGTAACCTAAAATTTTTTTAACCTCTGGCAGTTTACCGCTTAGCTTTGTACCATTTTCAGGTTATTCAATGGACATGAACTGCTTAAATTTCAGTAAAAACTGAAAAATGGGGGTTTTCTAAAACTTTAGACCGGTAGAATAGTTATAACCCATGTGTTTTGTTTTGTTTCATTCCGGAAATGTGGCATAAGGATGTCCGTATGAGTCTGCTAGCTTAGATACGCAACACATTAGGTTAATTATTTTTGGGACTTGTATTTGAAATGTACGAATGAGACCACTTCTGGCCATTGGGGCCAGGCAGCGTAAGGCCAGAGTTCAACAGGAACGCACAACTTTGGTGACAATGCATCGCTTCGGGTCGTCACCCCCACCCTACACCATGGACCTCATAAAAGGCGGATCGTGAAGCCGTTCAAAAAGCTGGGATCTCAACATTTGTTGGATGCTCCACCTGCCTCACGTGCTGGCTCTGCCTTCTCGTCCGCTGGCTCCACCCACTGCCTTCTTGCCGACTGACTTATCCACCTTCTCATCTGCTGGCTCCACCCATTGCCTTCCCTGCCTGTCAGCTCTGACTATTCTCTGGACCGGTGCGCACACTACGCCCGGCACAGTAACCAAGCAGGAGACAACGTGGCGACCCTCAAGGTCGGATTGCTCAGCGGAGCCTCCCCGAAAGTGTACTGGGTAGCACGGCTGGCTGACCCTGCAAGGTAATACGAGACCGTTAGCCCTCATATCCTCTCCTTTCTCATGATTATTTCCTCTTCATCGGGTTTTGTGAGTGTGTGTTGGTGTGTGTGTGTGTGTGTGTGTATGTGTGTGTGTCATAGCACCTAGCCTTGCCCAAGTTAAGTGTGTAGAATAAATATATCGGGATAAGTCTGCTCTGTGTCTGCTTTGGTAAGTTGCTTGCTTTCTTTTTGTCGCACGCCACAAATTCCTGACTATCCCTGCTTGCATACAACAATAAATCCATTTACTGTGCCACGTATTTTTTCCTCGCCTGTCTGTAATAAATGCTTGTGTAGAAATGTTCCCAGCTCGTTTTTGTCTATTATTTCATTGGTTCAGCATGGTCCATATCTTAGCCTCGCCGCGACTTTATTTCCCAACGATCCGTTCTTGGCAGTGTCGCTCGGCTGCATCTGACCCGGTAAGGTGACCCGGTTTGGACAAGGCATACCGAGGGTGGTTCCCCATTAATTAAGTCATGTGATTATTTTAGGTAACTGGATAAACCTCAGACGGGGGACCCGAGGTTACGTGGTTGAGTTATTGGCGTTCACGGTCGATTAGCGACCCGCCGCGTCAAGGCGTTATCCGTGTGCGACGGCCTGCGATTCCAGAGAGTATGGTGGGTACCCAACATAGGTTTCCCACCCTCGTGGTCTTCTCGTCCCGACCCCGGTCCGCAACAATATAATTTACCCTTCCTTAAATGTCCCTAACTCCTGTTCCTTCAACACTGCACAGAATTTTACATCTACGATTCTTTCTGCAGAATGAAGAATCTAAATATTTAATTGTCTCATCACTCACAAAACTGTCTCCCATAACTCATTTCTACCAATCTCTATTGCTGCAACTTCACCACGACCTACACCCACTGCACTGCCACCACTACCTGCACCCTATGCACTGCCACCACAGTCTTCACCCACTGCCTGCACCTGCTGCACAACCACCACTGCCTGCACAAGCTGCACTACTACCAATACCTGCACCCAATGCACCGTCACCACTGCCTGCACCCAATGCACCGTCACCACTGCCTGCACCTGCTGCACCATCACCACTGCCTGCTCCCACTTGACTGTCACCACTACATGCTCCCACTGCACTGTCACCACTGCCTGCACCCACTGCACCATCACCACTGCCTGCTCCCACTACACTGTCACCACTGCCTGCAACCACTGCACTGTCACTGCTGCCTGCACCATCACCACTGCCTACGCCTGCTGCACTGACACTACTGCCCGGTCCCGCTGCACCGTCACCATTGCCTACTCCTGCTGCACCATCACCGGCTAATAATAATAAAGGTCATGTGTCAGTGTCAAGTGTCTATTCAAAGAGGAGTTGCATAAAAGTGGGACATCTTGGTTTCCAGTCATCACTGCCAGCAGTTATAAAGTGGCAGTTCTAGTTATGTCTGTTATTAATTGGTAACACACCAGTGCACAAACACCACACAAAATATACAATACAAAACTGAACAAACACTCCACAAAACAAGTTCTGGTGAGGGTCCACAATCTCTGATTGCTCTTTTCTTGTTTTCTTTTGTAACAGTTTAGTTTATGTTTTTTTTTTTTTTTGCAGTTTACGTTTTGTATCCCACTGATAGGCTGGATCCACATCCGTACCTTGACCAAAGTCTAATCGGCCTGTTCTTGTCACATACCCAACTCATCCACCACGTTTTTCATAACTCGTCCATAACTTTTTGAAATATCATGCTATATGTAGTTTTTGGCCCAATCACTCGATGGTGAAGATTCACTTTAAAAAAAACTAGAATGGCAGTCGTACAGTGCATAGTCTCGTTTCACGTATTCATTCTGAACAAAAATACCATCGCCAACTGAATACAATACAATGGACCATATACACGTATTATAATCCATGCACTTTATTATGTCACAAGTTTCTTGGCATGAGTTATGAATGTCATATTTAATTCTTCACTCATATCCAGTCAAAGATCAGATATATGAAATTTTAGATTTTTTGGATAAGGATTTCAATTCGATCAATTATGGCTGGAATACCAATTCTCTGATGTCGTCATCATTTACATCCTATATACCCCATGGGGAGTTGACGACATTCGCAAAGTTAAATTTTTTTCATTGAGCAGTTTTGTAGAAAATGTCCAATTTTTTTTTCTTTAATCCAATATGGCTGCCATGCCATGTGACCAATGACATAATACATTTCATTCTTCACTCACATAGAGTCATAGATCAGTTATATGATGGTTCAGACTTTTCGGATAAAGATTTCAACTCAATCAATTATCGCTAGAACATCACTTCACTGATGACATCATTGTTATCACCCTATACTGTATACCCGATGGGGATTAGATGACGTACGCAAAATTTCAAATTTTTTTGTTGAGTGGTTTCAGAAAAAAAAATTGTGTCCAAATGTTTTCCTTTAATTCAATATGGCTGCCATACCATGTGACTTGGCGTCAAGTTCGCAGTAACATATTCTCCATGATGAGTCCCTCCAATGTTAAAGTTTCACATCGATCAGATAAATGGTTGCAGAGAAAACCATTTTTAAAGCGAAAATATATAGAAGCGGGTGGACGCGAGCGCGCACGCATGCACGCACACACACACACACACACACACAAACATTGCGATAGTCTCGCATCCCCTTTCTGGCAAGACTAATTATCGTATCCAGATCTGAATCCGAATCCGAATCAGGATCAGGATCTTTGGATCCGAATCTTCACCAAAATAGGAATCCATCTACAACCTTTTGAGACACCGTGGCCACAAGCAAAACAGACAAACAGGTGAACACAAAACCTCCATCCACCTTCGGTGGCAGAGGTAATGAACAAGTCATGCATCGATAAATCAGTGCAAAATTAAATAACCCTGTTCTGTCAAAGCTGTGGCAAGACCGACAGTGACCTGCAAAAGTATTCACCCCGACCAATTATGTCACATTTATATGAATTACGAATGATATCGAAACAATTTTTCCAATTCAACTTTTTTCTTCCAAACTGGAGAGATCAAACGAAACACTGTTATAGTTGAAGGAGGTTACAGGAATACCCACAAAAAACATGTATAAATCAAAATTCACTGGTTACCTCCGCCACCGAATAGTCAGGTTCCTTGTGTCCATAATTTGACGTTCGTTGGAATTTTTTGGAGAGTAGCTAACCGCAACATTTTTGGAAAGGTTAAACAATACAAAAACAGAAAATCCATGTTTCACATTTTTTTTCAATGCATATAATGTGGTCAAATAGGTGGTTTTGGGGTAAAAACCCATTTCTTTAATATCAGCTCTGAAAATTCAAAACTAATCGCAAGCAAGCAACTGATGAAGCATAATTGTTAACTGGAGGACAGTTCTTAATATAGAATACATATATCTGTATTTTGAACAATGGTTGCCGTGGAAGCGGCTATCATTTTGTCAAATTACCGTTTATTTAATGTATTGCTTTCAAATCTTGAAACAAGTAACACATGAATATGGTGATCAGTGAAATGTACTTAATGTCAAATATGAGTTTGTAGCCAATTGGCATCACTGTCTCGAATGTCACTCATCATTGCCATCGTCATCATCACTATCGTGGTCATGCCGTTCAATGTTTGAGTATTCGTCATTCTCACACGAAGTGCTGCACATGCAAAGATCAGTGCATGTTAAGTTCCTGGCCCTGCAGGAACATCTCTGTGATGAACATTCTGTCTTGCACTGGCACCTTATCATCTCGATAATTGCCTTTGGTGCAGGGAGAATGTCTGTTGTCGGTTTGAGTTGACCACTCGTGTCCTTGTGGAAGTCATTCTTTAATGGATCAAGAAATATTTGCTGAGAAATTGCTGCTTGACCCCAAACGTATGCCTGGATATGTACCCGCATGATATGCTGCCTCAGAGCACCGACAGTTGGTGGTAACTTGTCATTCTCAGCCATGTTCTAACATAAGAGATACCACCGAAGTTCAGGGATGCTGGAAATATTGACACCACTTGGACAATAACCTGAACAGACAAATCTTGCTAAAGTTGTGTATAGGTCCTCTGACAGTTCAGCATCCTTACAGAGCAGAGCAAAGGCATCTACCATGTCGTCATCGGCCTTCAAGTAGCACTGGAACCACTTTGCCTTACCATGTCGAGCGAACCGCCCAGTATTATCAGCACCTGTGAATGCGTGGAAGGCTGGCAATGCTTGGGCTCTCTCCTCACCAAGGGCCTTCCAGATTGGCTCGATTTTGACAATGCGAGATGCCATTGAGATAGATGTGTGTCTTGGCAGGAGATGATAGTCTGCTATGGCAAGAACCAGAACATCCGTATCAGGTGAGAATATCGTCAGCTCAATATCTCCCGTGTGTTGCTGTGATGCAGCTAATGCTTGCTGGATCATCAACGTATCGGCCTCCTCATGGTTATTCTCCTCAAATTGGAGACCCCTGTTGCTCGACGTCCGCCAAGATGCCGAAACGACTGCCACCTTTGTTGAATCGCGGTTGTATTCTAGAGTTTTCTCTGCCAAGTACTCCGTCAGATCAGCCTTGGTTTGATTATGGGACAGAAATCAACTCATCATGATGTGTTTGATACTGGTATCATCCTTGACCTGATATTGGACTGGTGCCTTTCCTTGATGTCGTTTGTCTCTGGTTGTGCTCTTGAGGGAATCTTGCTTGTACATATCAAAAACAAGAATTGCATGGTTGAAGCCTCTGATCAGACTCATCACCCTATCATTGAAACATTCACTGAGGTCCTTCACTGTCACGACTATTGCTGGTTTCTTAGTCATTTTCTGGAAAACTACCATTCCAACCACGACTGCGACCTTCGTGTAGTGCTGCCATCAATTACAGCATCAGCGGGTGCTGGTTCCATGTGGCATCATGCTCATCTTCTGGTAAAGACGGTTCCTTGTTGGCAAACTTCTCCAAGTTGTTGATTAGCTTCGACTTGTCGGTGCATGACAGTAAGCTACCGTTTGGTGCAAACAGGGCCCTCAGTGTCACAGTGAATTCAAAGTTGCCAATTGCATCCTTCTGGTTGACGTCCATGCTGGATCTGGAGAGGACCATCAGTCTACCATACAAATCCTTGGTTTCTTTTAGATCTACTGTCTTGTCCCTGATCTTGATTGCTCGTGTTGTATTGCCAGACATGTACATTCTGTTCTCCTTCTTCACTGGCGCCCATCGGCTGACATCACCATTGATCCGTTTAGCAACAAAATCTTCATAGAGATTCTGTCCCGTTTCATCAATGTTCAGTATCTGTGGTACAAATTCTTCTGGCACATAAGCGTGGGTGACCACGTTGAAGAGCTGGTTACCCTGAACTTCAAATGGATTTTCATGACTAAGTATGGCAGCCTTGATTCGGTCAATTGCATTGTGTTCACGCTTGACGACACTTGGAGACAGGCCATGGTGCTCAGTGATCTCACCTTCCTTCAGACCAAACTGTCCCTTAAACTCGTAAGACAGGCGTGACAGTTCAGGTGCAGCCAAGAATCGCTGTCTGGCATTTGCATTATTTGATATGCCAATCAGACCAGAGTGAACCTTCAGCGACCTGTTCAGATGTTCAACAGAGTGGTCTGCTCCGATGGATACAAATGGGATAGTATTCTTGGTGACCGAAATATTGCCTGCTTCGAGCTCCCCCCAGGTCTCTGCATGGCTAGTCTTAAGCGCATACATGTCGGATATGTACCTTGACCAGAGCCGCTTGTACTTGATTCTGTCCATGGCAAAAAATATCTTGCTGAGTTCTTCACCGGCTTGGAATAGCATGTTCGGTGCCAGACAGCCTTCTCCTTTTGCAACAGTTCTGCTGACATCCCCTCAAGTCGTTTATGAATCTGTACATAATCACCATCCTGTAAAGTGGCTCGCTCCTGTATTGTCTCTATCAAACGGCAGAACGACTCGACTTTTGGTTGCAACACCAAGGACCCTTTCAGGGAAGAATTATCTTGGCACAGGATGCATTTTGTCCAGTTCGTTGATCCTTTCATCTGGCATGAATCCTTGCCACTCAGTGGTACTTCATCCATCATGTTGTTGGTCCTGCAAATATAAAAATAAATTGTCAGCTCATGAATGTCAAATCTATCATACGTGATACAGCCTATAAAACTTGGGCTGTGCCTATGTCGAGGGCCATATCAAGGGCACAAATAACATTCATCACCATAAAAAGCAAACAGATGAGAAAAAACAACATCCTTATTTTCATTGACTAATTTATTGACCTAAACTTATGTGATTTAAACGGAAGATGCGGGGAAATGTCACAATGATAGAACTTTATTAGAATCCAAAATAAAAACCGCTACTAAGATGTAAAATTACCTGAATAAAATAAAAGCAGAAATGAGTGGGAAATCAACAATACGCGCTAACTACATGTCAGTAAACTAAATAGAAACTCCAAATAGACTCCCTCTGTAATTCCAACCTCCGGGCACAAAGCTAACCTAATCCTATCCTATTACACAGCAGTTAATCTCATGGAACAAAATACGTCAGTGACTGATTACATTGATGGTGACTTTCTTTCCCGATAAATGAAAGCACGAACCAGCACATAAGGACATATTTAAAGATCAACCCGAAATAATAGAAAAAGGATAAACACAGCTATAACATGATGACTGCCCGACTTCCAACGCCTAGCCTAACAGGAAACGCAATTAAAACCTCCAACCCCGTGGCCATTCAAACCATAATCTTACCCCATACGGAACATAAAATGACAAAAAGGTACATACACCTCAAAGGCGATCAGAACTTACCGAAAAAAGGAAGAAAGGTGTTGAAAACCGTATGTGATGAAACGAAGCTCCGAAGTAAACTGTCATGAATAAATCGAGAATAAACAAAGCGAACTGAAAATGACGTCATAGTGCTGCATGTGCTTGGACGCGCGCCGCGCCACATCATGACGTCATGCCACGCCTAGCAACCGTAACCTGAGGCGATGGCGTGGCATCGCGACGTGGCGTCACCTATGTTCCCTATAAGATCACACTTACAATACATCAAACTACAAAACTTAAAATCAAACGTTTTGCTACTGAAGGTGCCGAAACCTTCTGATATTGAACAACAGACACACCAATGTTTCATTGCACAGAGGGCTGTTTCCATGGCAACCAACTGTTCCAATACTTGAAAATCATATTACTTATGTGTAAGTTAGTCATGGTCACTATATTTAACAATTATTTCGGCCATCCGATGGAAAATATAATTTTAAAAAATATACAGTATATTAAAAAATGGCAATTCCACTCCAAAAATGCTGTTTCCATGGCAACCGACAGTCAAAATGGAACATTTTATTATCTTATAAAATCCATTGTTAGCCATTTAACAGTAATCCATCATCAATTGGTTATTTTGTATTGTTTCAGATTTTTTTAAATTGGAATTCAAAAAAAGCGTTTTTCACCCCAAAACGACCATTCCAAAAGTTGAAAAAAATGTGAAACATCATTTTTTTTATTTTAAATAGATTTTAAACTTCTCAAAAATCTATAGGTTTGCTACTCTCCAAAAAATTCCAACGAAATTACACAAAGAACCTGACTAGAAGGTGAAGGAGGTGATGTTTTCAACCCCTGTCTGTTTGTCTGTTTGTGTACAGAATATCTCAAAAAGTTGTGGACAGATCCGAGAGAGAGATAGAGAGATAGAGAGATAGAAAGAGAGAGAAAGAGAGAGAAAGAGAGAGAAAGAGAGAGAAAGAGAGAGAAAGAGAGAGAAAGAGAGAGAAAGAGAGAGAAAGAGAGAGAAAGAGAGAGAAAGAGAGAGAAAGAGAGAGAAAGAAAGAGAGAGAAAGAGAGAGAAAGAGAGAGAGAGAGATATAGAGAAAGAGAGATAGAGAGATAGAGAGATAGAGAGGAGAGAGAGAGAGAGAGAGAGAGAGAGAGAGAGAGAGAGAGAGAATGAGAGAGAAAGAGAGAGAAAGAGAGAGAAAGAGAGAGAAAGAGAGAGAAAGAGAGAGAGAGAGAGAGAGAGAGAGAGAGAGGAAGAGAGAGATATGGAGATGGAGAGAATTGAGAGATGAAATATGATATGTAACACGATATCTCAAAAAATTTGGATGGATTCAGACGACACTTGGTGGACATGTTCGGTGTGTCGCAAGGACAAAATTATTCGATTTTGGTGAAGATCCGAATCCGGATCTGGATACGAGATTTATTTAATTTTTAAAGTGATTCTTCACCATTGAGAGATAGGGTCAAGAATGATATTGTACTGTATAGCATGATATTTCAAAAATGTATTGAGCCCGGTATGTTCTCGTGGACCAGGCATTGCGTGGCGGAGGTATGCACTCTACCGCGTGCCCTTCGAGTTGTAAATGTATTCAGCCCTTTCGGTCAGTACTTGGTGGAACAACCTTTTGCAGCAATAACTGCTTTGAGTCTTTTTGCGTCGGTCTCTACCAGCTTTTAACAGTGAGATGGTGAAATATTTACCAATTCTTCTCGTGAAAATTGTTCTCGTTCTGCCAAGTTTTATGGGGATCGTCAATGGACTGCAATCTTCAAATATCGCCATAAATGTTGAATTGGGTTCAAGTCAGGACTTTGACTGGTCCACTCAAAAACATTTATTTTCTTCTTATTCAGCTACTCCAGTGTGGCTTTAGCTTTGTGCTTCAGATCATTGTCCTGCTGAAATGTGAATCTCCAACCTGCTGAATCAGATTCATGGCTGACTCAAGCAGGTTTTCATCAAGGTTTCTCCTACACTTTACACCAAACATTGTCCCTTCTATCCCGACAAGCTTGTCAGTCCCTACTGATGAAAAGCAGCTCCAAACCATGATTCTGCCACCACCATGCTTGACAGTAGGGATGGTGTTGATTGGGTAATGTGCAGTGTTAGGCTTGCATCAGACATAACGCTTTAAATTCAGACCAAAATGTTAAATTGTTGTCTCGTCAGACCACAAAACGTTTCTCCACATTTCTGCAGTATCATTGAGATGCTTTGTCACAAACTCCATATGAGCTTTTAGATGCGTCATTTTCATTAATGCCTTCCTTCTTGCCACCTGTCCATAGAGGCCAGCTTTGTGAAGGGAACAAGATATCGTTTATTGATGAACACCGACCCCAATCTCAGACATAGAGCCTTTCAGATCTTTCAAAATCATTGCTGGATTGCCTGTGACCTCCCAAACCAGTTTCTTTCTTGTCTGGCTGCTGAGTTTGGATAGGTAACCTGATCTGGGTAGAGTCTGGGGAGGGGGGGGGGGGGTACGATACGTCTTCCACTTCTTAATGATAGATTTCTCCATACTCAAAGGGATAATGAGTGACTTTGAAATCTTCTTATAACCCTCTCCTGAACGGTGTTTCTCCATCACTTTATGTTTCACTTCTTTGGAAAGCTCCTTGGTGTTCATGTTTGCCTTGTTTATTGACCAAGTGAGTTGCACCTTAAAACTCCTTAGATAAGTGGGGAAACTTAATTTTTTAGTTAAACCACTGTATGTATACAGGTGAAACCTATTATGGTTATTTTGTAACCTTTCAAGTTAATAATTTGCTCCAAAAGTGATTCAGGGTTAATTAGGCAATGGGTTTGAATACTTATGCAACTGAGAATCAACTGATTTTCTCTGTAAATCAAACTCAGTCAAATTTTATCTGCATCTTTTTAGCTTTATCACTTTGGAGTAGTTTGTGAAGACTTGTATATTGATTTTGATTTGAGAGCATCATGAAATAAGCTCAGGTGGCAGCAAAGAGGAAGGTGAATGCTTTTGCAGGTCACTGTATATGTCCACCGATCCTCAGGATGATATTGGACCTAAAAGCTTCCATGCCACTGATGGTGTATTCATCATACAATCATAACCTGGATGAATCTGCTTCAGGGAGCCAAGGCCCTGAACTAATCATATTCATCCAAACTGCCAGCCAAAATGAGGTGGCCTGCCTGCATATTCTTTATGATATGCAAACAATGAATCATGCTTAATGAACGCCCACATGGCATAACGTAACAAATTTAGTGCGGGAAGCTTCAGATCAAGGATATAAATCTTCACACAGTGGCAAAGATGTGGCTTCTCCAGATGTAATCAATACTGGCATTCAAAACAGAGCTGTTACATGCAAACACTGAATGTATGAACAACGTATGATGGCACATTTATGAAAATTATTTAATCCTGATAAGACCAAAGGAAATTTCTACGCATTTTTGATCACCACACTCTCCTGCAGTCGAAAGGCAAACAAAACACTTGAAAACACCACAAAGGCAGATCAGAATCATGCCAGCACCCCAAAGACAAACAAGAATCTTGCCAGAACCCCAAAGGCAGCCAAATATTTGCCAGCACTCCAAAAGCAGACAAAATACTTGCCAGCATCCCAAAGGCAGACAATAATATTACCAGCACCCCAAAGGTATACAATAATCTTGCCAGAACCTGAAAGTCAGACAATAGTATTGCCGGCACGTCCTCATCGGCAGACAATTACTTTCCAGCACCTCAAAGGAGACAAATCCTTGCCAGCACCCCTCATGCAAACAATAATCTTGCCAGCACTCCAAAAGCAGACAAAATACTTGCAAGCACCCCAAAAGCAGACAAAATACTTGCAAGCACCTCATAAGCAGACAAAATACTTGCCAGCATCCCAAAAGCAGACAAGATTCTTGCCAGCACCTCAAAGGCAGACAAAATACTTGCTAGCATCCCAAAGGCAGACAAAATACTTGCCAGCACCCCAAAGGCAGACAAAATACTTGCCAGCCACCCAAAGGCAGACAAAATACTTGCTAGCATCCCAAAGGCAGACAAAATACTTGCCAGCACCCCAAAGGCAGACAAAATACTTGCCAGCCACCCAAAGGCAGACAAAATACTTGCCAGCATCCCAAAGATGCACAAAATACTTTCTCGCATCCCAAAGATGCACAAAATCCATGATATGGGTGACTTTTTACACAAGAGTTGCAAAACAGCTACCAAGCCTGGAATCGTGTTCTTGGGAAGTTTAGGAAAGATGCCAACTCTATTAGTAAGGTGACACTGTGCATGTGTGCAGAGTACAACTTCACCGTTGCCAAGAATGATGCACTTCCAACTTTCGGTCAAACGGCAGTAAACCTGGCAACACTCATGTTCGAAAATGATGTTCTCGTGCATCAAAAGGATCTTTCTGATATTGAAGCCATGTGTGCAGCAATATGTTCTACTGACCATGTAATCATTTGCGTGAAGTGTTCCTTTGCCATCAAGCATCTACCGAAGACTTGCAAACGTCATGAGAAAATTTAACCCTGACCTGACAATGCAGGTACGTGGGATCAACTTGAGATCAACTTGGCCACCAAGCTAGAGCAATTTGGTTCCGTCATTCCACCTGCAATGTTAATGAGCAGTGTAAAACAATGTGCGATATGACTTACCAAACTTCTGCGATGACATTAAGGTGGCCGATAAGGTGCCATGCAGATTGATTTGGTGAATTCTGATGATTTAACTCAGATTCCCCTTTCAAAAAAAATGAAAAGCTTGAGCGGGGTTATTGTCCGGTTATTCGATGAGAACTAAGGGACGGACGGCTCTTAAAAGCTGACAGAGCCAAAGTTTGGTTCTGTTTTTTTTTTATACTAAACTGAGTGATTCTCAAAATTTCTAACAAAGATGATACAAAAGCTTTCTTTGCTGCATTTGAGGAAGTTTACTGACCATAGGATAATGATGTAGCATCTGTGAAGAGTGCAGATGAGAACACAATGCTGCTTATAGAGAGATCAAGTCTTAGACAGATGGGTTTCTAGATCTGTTGCACCATCCTTGAAGCATTACTAAATGATCACGAAAAGAAAAATCCAATATCTACCTTTACGACATGGCCTTGATGCGCTTCTGCCAATCAAAGAAATTGGAACTGCGATTAAGATTATCTGGAGAGGTAAAACCAGAGGTCTTGCTGGAATTCTGGTCAAATCTTAAAGGACCGTGGAGATAATCTCCATGAGGCCTTACCCATATTATCGTACATGATGGGATGGTGAGGAACGTCCACAATAATTTAATAATATTCCTGCTGTACATAATATATCATCTCCATTTACAAAAGGAAAGCTCGATCAGAAACGATCATGGAAATTCACTGCAAATGAAATGGCCTCTGTTATGTGAAAATGCTTGGTGGTGGCTTAATGGTTCGGGTGGTGGGCTTGGGACCCTAGGATCCTGAGTTCAAATCCCATTCGGCTGTTGAATTAATACCAGGTGGGATTGACTGCCTGTCATCCTTCCGAGGTCGGCAAAATGAGTGCCGGCTTGCTGGTATCCTGTGTCGGAGGGGCAACCTGTCCAGGATTGTGCCCAACAGCCAAGGAGACTGCTTCGGCAACAACAATGCTCTGCACAGAGTATGGTCCCAATGGATGGATGGGATGTGAAAAATCTTGGAAAATTTGAAGGGTCTTCTCGTCAGGTGAATTATTTACCTGGTCTGAATGGTGAAAACCATGTTTGACAGACAGATGCTGTGCTCGGCATGAAAAGGAAATAAAGGTTCATGTTAGTATTAATTATGAGTGAGGAAGCTCGTGCGTACACCACAAAGATCGTAGCATGAGACAAGACAAGATGTTTCTATGAACGTCATATTTGATAAAAAAAAAAAATTAAAAAACAAGGCGTACAAGACGTTCAAGCCAGTCAGCACCGCAGGATGGCTACAGCACCATGTGAGTGTACTGCTCTGTGCTTTGGTCGAGCTGTCACGACTAAACCATCAGCCCCCCTTGGATGGACGTTGAGACCACTCATGGAGGAGGGTGTCTGGATACATTGTTGGATAAAACAACAAGACATGTAAAAGAAGGGCGGCTCCTGCAGAGGGATAACTGGCCATTCATGGATTAAAGTGCGAAACTCTCAGGTGGTTACATTATAACCAGAAGGACACAACGGTGGATAAGGCAGATGAAAAAGTTTCATATATTCCATGGCTGACAAGGCAGATGAGGTCATGACTCGTTTGAGAAAATGTGGCAAAAGATAAGTCTAATTGTGACTTCAAACCAACAAGTATGAAGAAGAAAAACGTTTTTCCAAAATATAGATCCCTGATGTATGATATGGTAGAAAAGGACAAGAGAAGATGACTTGGCAAGGTCAGGTTAGAGTGATAAAGGGTAAAACTCAAGCGATCTTCATCAGCTGTGCAAATTCTAAAATGAGCGTTAAAGAGAGATGCTTACAGTGTGAGTGTTTCACAGCCAGGGAATGACAGCACTGTGCTCATCCAAGGCGTCTTGGATCAAAATCCAACAAACATGATCGCATGGAGGTGAGGCCAGCATGTGTAATCAATTGTAACAAAAGCATTTCAATGAGGCTGAAGCTTCTATAAAAGCACCAGGCATTCCATGGGATCTGCAGTCAAGCAATACCTGGGAGAAGTTTGTGGACAAAAAAGCAGCAATGGCCAGTTACTCATCCGCCAGCTACCGAACCGTCCGCACCGGTGGAACCAGCGCCATGATTGGCTCCAGTGGCTATGGAGGCTCCAGCAGCAGTCGTGCAATGGGGCTTGGAATGGGCGCCGCAGGCTTGTCAATGGGGGGAGGAAGCTTCAGAGTAGGCTCTGCAGGGATAGGAGGTATGGGCATTTCCAGTGGGATTGGAGGTATGGGCATTTCCAGCGGGATTGGAGGTATGGGCATTTCCAGCCGTGCCGTGGGTATGTCTGCCTATGGAGGAGCTGCGTCAGGAGGTGCTGGAGGGCTTGTCAGTGGTGGGGTGCCAATGATCGGTTATGGAGGTGGTTCTGGTGGTGGGTATTTTGGGGGTGTAAGCCCCGGGATCATGGCCAGCCCAGCATTTACTGCAGGCCGTGCCATCACCTCAGCAGGTATGTCAGGAGTGGTAGGAACGCTGGGTCCTGCAGGTGGAATTGTTCCTTCACTGGTGAGCAGGGATGAGGTGAAGAACATCTTGGGCACATTGAACCAGCGCTTGGCTAGCTATGTGGATAAAGTAAGGCAGCTTACGATTGAGAATGAGACACTGGAGGAAGAATTGAAGAATCTGACTGGAGGTGTTCCAATCTCTCCTGACTCAACCGTCAATCTGGAGAATGTGGAGACACAAGTCACCGAAATGCTGACAGAGGTTTCCAACCTGACGCTGGAACGTGTACGTCTGGAGATCGACGTGGACCATCTGAGAGCCACAGCCGATGAGATCAAGTCGAAGTAAGACCTTTGGAATGCAAAAAAATAGGTTGTTGTTTTTAAGCTTGTATGAAACTGGGAATGGTTATTTTAACTTCCATGATTATTGTGATCATTTTAATGTTATTTTTTTTAGGTACGAGTTTGAGCTTGGCGTGAGAATGCAACTTGAAACTGACATTGCAAACATGAAGCGGGTTTGTATGAACACAAGATCAACTGTTCATCCATTAACGAATTTGTATTCAAAAGATGAGCTTTTCAGAAACAATTGAATGTTTTTTTAAATCTTTATTTGTAGGACCTTGAAGCCGCAAACGACATGCGTGTTGACCTGGAATCAAAGTTTAAGTTTTTGACTGAGGAGCTGACATTCCAGAAGAAAACACAAATGGAGGTAAATTGGTTCTGAATCATTAACTTCGCAAAATGTCAGGTGGATAAACTTCACAAGATGAGGGAGATTGTGAAGATAATAAATAAATAATTTATATTCTCTTTTCTTGTGTAGGAACTGAACACCCTGAAGCAGCAGTTTGGCAGACTTGGACCAGCACAGACATCGGTGATTGAAGTAGATAACGTGAAGTCCGTCAACCTTACTGATGCCCTCAATGTGATGCGTGAGGAATACCAGCAGGTGGTCACCAAGAACGTCCAAGAGGCTGAGACATATTGCAAGATGCAAGTAGGTTCCTCTAATTGAGGCCATTACGAATCCCAGTTCCTCTCAATATCCTGGCATTATCCCCCGATGGACTAATTGCCTGACCTGTATCTCATGTGCAGATTGATCAGATCCAAGGAATCTCCACCCAGACAACTGAGCAGATTGCTGTTCTGGACAATGAGATTAATACTCTGGAAAAAGAGCTGCAGCCACTGAATGTGGAGTACCAGAGGCTTCTGACCACGGTGAGGATTCTTTAATCAGGAATCGTATTGTACAATTGTAAACTTCCACCTAAGCTTTGAACAGAGAATCTGTCTGAAATAAATTTAGTATAACCATTTATTGTTCTTTTTTCCTGATATATTTCCATCCCCACACCAGTACCAAACCCTGGGAGACCGACTGACAGATTTACAGAACAGGGAGAGCATTGATCTCGTCCAGTTCCAAAACACTTACACCAGATATGAACAGGAGATCGAGGGAAACCAGGTGGACCTGCAGAGGCAACTGGTGACTTATCAACAGCTTCTGGACGTGAAGACGGCTCTGGATGCTGAAATAGCGACGTACAAGAAACTCCTCGAGGGACAAGAGACAATGTATGTCTTATGGCATTGAAACATACGATGTTTGAGTTGTTTGTCACACCTTATTATCAAATATCTTGTTGTTTGACAGGTGTGTAATTTGTGGAGGCTATTTCTCCATGATGAAATGGATGTACATTGTTACCCTCACCGCAGGAGAGGGAATTGCATTTGGGTCTGTTTGTTTGCTTATCCGCACAGAACTTTCATGCTTTTCTCCGCAACTGCTTGACTGTTTGAGACAATATTTACAAAATAGGTGCAACTGCACATGTAGAATGTTTTAATGATAATTATGACGTCATATGTCACGTGGTGTGGAGCCATATTGGAAAAACGGAAAAAAAAATTGGACCCCTGTATCTGTGAAACCACATCACAGAAAAAATTGAAATTTGGGAAATGGCAAGTACTCTTCATGGGGAATAAGTGTCATTTTTTTATGATATTATAGGTGCCTTCATTATGACGTCATAATTGCATATGTAGAATGCTACATCTGATCAGTATGAAAAATTTTTAGGGTCATCTAGGGATAAAATGGTCGAAGGAAAAATATTTGATGATGCCAGCGATCACATGATTAGGCAGCCATATTGTTTAAAAAAAAAAAAAACAACCTTCAAACATCTTCTCTGAAGTGACTGAACAGATCAAGGTGAAACTTGATAAGTATGACCTCTTATGCACGAGGAACAAAACGTTCACACATGACATCATAGGTCACATTGTTTGGCAGCCATATTGGATTTACCCTAAAACCTATAGAAAAAATCTTCATTTCCAGAACGGCCAGACAGATCGAGGGGAATCTTAACACAAATCTTCCTCAAGCCTTAGGTGCACAAATTTATGAATAATTGATAGGTCACATGGCTTGGCAGCCGTATTTGATTTACGAAAACATATTGAATGTTTCCTCTGGCACAGCTTAATCAATCGACGTGAAACTTCACAACTATGATCTCGTAGTGAAGGAAAATACATATTTTAAATTTCAACTTGATCAGACAATGGTCTGACAGCCATGATTATTTTATTTTTGATCTGGGTTCTTTTTTTGGTGGGGGGGGGGAGGAGGGGTATAAGGCTCACTTGCCTGTGCCTGGATGGATTTGAGGGTAGAGGAGTAGCAGCTGAAATGCGAATCCTATCCAGGTTCCTCCTGATGACTTAATATTTGCTTTTTGCTTGTTTAGGTTCCTTATGATATGATTACTGCAATGCAGGACTGAACCTCTTTGGTCCTCCATTTGATTTGAATTTCATTTATTTTAAACCCTTTCTGAATTCAATTGGATAATAATTTTAAAAACGTCATGGGTCAGGGTGTCCAATCAAAGCGGGGTTGCATCAAAGAGGGACATCTTGGTACCCAGTCATCACTGCCAGCAGTTATAAAGTGGAAGTTAGGTCTAGTTATGTCGCTTATTAATGATGTAACACACCAGTACACAAACACCATACAAAACTAAACAAACACCACACAAAATAAGTCCCAGCGATGGTCTGCACTCTCTGATTGCTCTTTTTCTTGTTTATGTTATGTTTTCATGATGGATTTGCAGCTGAGTGTGGGTTCTGATGTTCATTTCAGGGTAAGGACGGCTCTGGCTGATGACTTTGCTAATGCTACTGTTGTCAGAAGTGGAACTGTTGGTGGTGCTTCCTCAATTGGTGGGGGCTATGGTATCAGTTCAGCAACACATGGTGCCATTTCTGGAGGCTACAGCTCAGGTGGAGGAGCAGGCTACAGCTCAGGTGGAGGAGCAAGCTATAGTGTAGGAGGTGGTTATAGTGGTGGAGCTAGTGCAGTAATGGAAGGTGGTTCCTCTGGTGGAAGCGCCATGCTGGGACAAAGCACATACAGCAGCAGTTCCATGAAGAGAAGCAGCTCCAAGAGTGCCAGTGCATCTTCTGGTGGTTACGGAACAAGCGGACATGACAGCACCATCATCCTGCAACAATAAACTGTAAGGACACAATATATTACCAACACAAAAACCAATATTATTATAATTGCATTGATGAATACAATTAATGATCACCTTTTGAAAAGTGTTTGTTTGTGAAATTATTTAATGCATCAAAATCGTCCATCTTAGATAATGTAACGGAATCCCTTTCCTAATGGGTACTTCAGAAATGGTCAGAATTTGCAAGAAGATAAACCTTATGACTATGTTAACGGATAACGTGACAATGCACATGTCAAGGAACTCAAAACTAACAATTTTTGTTCATAAAGGTATGAAAGTTAGTTTACACCAAATTTCACACTCATGCCATGTTTTTGATACAGTCTAGCATCCTGCCTTGCTCTCCAAACTGTCTGCCTATAGCATTCAAGGCCAACTCCCACACATGGCGTACCGACTTCCTCTGCTCTCAGAGCCAACATGTAGCACTCAATGGAATACTTTCATATCCTCTCCCTGTCAAGGCTGGAGTGCCCCAATGCAGGGTTCTGGGCCCAGTCTTATTCCTGATTTCCATTAATGATCTCTCTGACTCTGGAAAATCCTCTTTAACTATTTACTGATCACTCCACCCTCTACCTTGATGTTCCTCATCCTTCAGACAGGCAGGCTGAAGTCTCTTCCCTCTCTTCAGACCTTGAAATAATCACAAACTGGTCAAACACTTGGAACATGTCTTTCAATTCTGACAAATCTCACACTCTCACTATGTCTCTCTGAAAGGATCATCTGGCAAGACAAACCCTCCTATTTACTTTCTTAACCAACCTCTGGAAGAGGTTCAGTCATTCAAACTCATGGGTCTGACTAGCAGCCATGATCTTTGTTGGACAAACCACATTTCAACATTGTCCTCCGAAGCCAGCCATTGACTGGGCATCCTTTGTCATACAAATTCCTTCTTTGGCTCACCCGAACTCCGATCCACCGGCAAGGCCTTCATCCACAGCTTGAAGGAGTAATGCTCTCCCCTCTGGGCTGGCTTCCCTGCCTCACATCTTGCTCATCTTTACACTAGAAACCAAGGCTTTCAACATCATTGGAATCTCCTGCGCTGAAGCCGAGTTTATGGGCTTCTCACTTCACCATCACAGACAAGTCAGTGGTCTCTCTGTCTTCTACCGCTTCCTTTCTGGTCTTGCACCCTCAACTCTCCGTGTTTCCCACCCCCCCCCCACCCACCCACCCTCAGGTTTCTGAAGGGCCCACACAATCCACGATCAACCCTCTTCTGCTAAAACAACCTAAAGCCAAGATTACTGATTACCTCCACTCATTTGTTCCTCATTTTGTTTCCCACCTGTGGAATCAACTTCCACTCTTTTCAATCTCATTCTTCCCTCCAAGTCTTCAAGACAGCTGTTCACCACCATCTCAGATCCTCCCCAATCCAAAACCATGTTCTTTTCTAACCTCGTTAAACACACCCAAATCCCTCCTTATTTTCCAGTTTTTCCTCCTGAATGAATTCCTACTCCATGCATGTGCGATTTTCCTCTGGTGTTTGTCTGTGATGTCCTGATTCACTCAGTGTGCTAGCTCTTCCACAAGCCTTGACTATCTCCACAAAAAACACTAACCTGTTCATTAGCAGAGGTATCAGATACGGCATAATTATCGACAGCTACTCACACACAATGTTATGGAGGCACATCATGAGGGCTTCCTCGCTTGCTCATGGGAAACTAGTCATCACTGTAATCTCGATCTCACACACCATGTCATTTACATTGAATGCATTCCTTTTATGTCTTACTGGATATATAAATAGTAAAACAAGAACTAGGCGACAATGGGTGTTTTAATTTGTGTTTTATGAGACATCAACCTATTTGAAACACCTGTCTCATTAATAATCACTCAATGTCTCTCCTTTGATTTGTACACATTTGAGTTATTTTCACAAAAAGGTGACTCACAACTACCTTTTCGTGATGGAATGCTCACATCGATGCAAAGTTTCAGATGGCTGCTGTTAAAACATCTTGAACTCCTTTGATTTCATAACAGATAAAATCTCAGCTGAATATGCATATGATATATATATATATATATATATATATATATATATATATATATATATATATATATATATATATATATATATATATATATATATATATATATATATATATATATATATATCACGATCACAGGAGGGTGCATTGGAAATGGTTATCCAAAAAATAATCTTTGCTCAACACATATTGTGATGAAAACTTCACGAATGTTATATAAACCACTTCGACAATAATCATTTTTATTAATAATGTGTGCACACTTACTTAAATCCAATTTCCTATTTTCCTTTCCAGTGCCACTGCCTTTGGAAAAGATTTGTGAAACAACAACGCAAGTCTCAACAGCCATGCAAGAAGGTTATCCCCAAAATCACATTCACAGATCATTCATTCACTTTCCCACAATCCAGATGATGACAACAATGTGAGACTTGACAGTTATCTGAGTGCAAACAAATAAAAGTTATATTGCCTGGTACATGTGTTGTTCTTTTGTAATTCTACATCTACAGATTAATGCTTAATCACTGGGATGGCACTAAAGTTGATATTTAATTCTCAAAATATTACATTTCATCCTCACAATGAATGTCATCCTTTTCCCCTTTTATTCCCCAATCTTAAATAGAAAAGAAACACAACATGAAGTCTTAGTCAAACAGTCAAAGGGGTATTGTGATGCAATTTTTAAACCTGTGGATGAAGTTGTGGTTCAGTGGTGGTTAGCATAACCAGAAATACTATTTGCTCACATGTATGTTAAATTATAAAGTGGGCTGGGATGCCTTGTCAGAGTGAGGTCGTCTTTCTTCGGTCGTCACACTTCATGGAAATGGTCACTCAGACAGCTTGGATGCAGTATCAACCAACAAAGTCAAATCTGAACTCGAATGAGTCCACATAAGTTGTCATGTCGATGAGCCAGCATCCAAATTTCCGCTGGTGTTAATGAATTATGATCCATTGTGGTGCTAGTGTCGGTGATTACAGATCCGAGATGCACTCGTGAAAGTTCCTGGACATTGGCGTCGCAATCCACTCCGAGAAAAGCAAAAACTGCTTTGTTCTGTGAAACCCTGACACGTTGAATGCCGACGAATAAAGGGAGAACCCTAAAAACAGTGCTGTGTGTCACGTGTTGGCACCGTGCCTGTCACTTCACATGCCCATCAAAAACAAATTTCTGGTAGCATTGGAAAAAAAGAGACAGAAATGTCATTGGGATCTCCTGCTAATCTGCCAATCGTGATCGTGTGAGCTTCTTGCCAAGGCATGAATGATTAGTTTCATGGGTGTGTATCCTCCATAATAATAAAAGTGTGTGTGTGTGTGTCAGTGTGTCTCCTCCATAACTCTAAAACCATGAAACCTAGCGGCCTGAAACTTTGCATGCATACAAAAGGATTCTTGGTGAGCACGCTCACACTCGCAGGGGTCTTACTAAGTTCGCCATTTGTTTTGGCCTTCTCAACAATACCTTGACTTGGAACAGGCCGCAATGGTTTCTTAATGATAAAGTGCTCCAATTTTTTTTCTCTCCACTTTCCTCACTCACATCATCGAATGCCTGGTCTTAATACCAACAAATCGCTGTATACATTGTTTTTTAGGTGCTATAGTTTATAAATTAGGATCTTGGAGCAATTTTATGCATTATATGATGCGATTTTCCAAGATATACTATCACGGACTAATTAAAGTATTTAACGGAAATATGATTACGGTTTTGAGGATCGGATCACATGGACTAAATAACTGTCAAAATCTGGAGTGAAATCTGAAAATGTGAAGAATTAAGCAATGTTTTGGTTTTTGTGGGTGGGTGACATTTCCAATCAGCTTGCTGCTGCTTGCCAAGCCAGCAGCCATTCCTTATTAACCGTTTTGTTGGAGTGCTTGCTTGAGTGGTTAAGTCAATTGGCGAGTGCTCTACTTGCTGCTTGGTTGTTCGTTTGCAAGCCATGGCGATACCCAGGAAAAGTATGTGCACTGTCACTGAATCGACGTACAAAGTTCAGGTCCCACCCACATTTGTTGGGCTGAGCATTGTCATGCAGTGCCTCGCCTGCTGAAAATGTTGTGCAATGCCATCTGCTTATTATTTATTACATGACCCATTACTTCGACATAGATGGATACATATAAAAAAAGATTAAACATTTCATTTTTTAATGTTTCTTCAACCGATTTGTTGGAATGCTTGCTTGAGTGCTTTGGCCACTTGGTGAGCACTCTACAAGCTTCGATCTTTACAAGCTGCCATGGCGATACGATGGATCAGTTATCCATGGAGACATCTCAAGAGTTAGGAAGGCAAAAAAAAATCATCAGATTACAATGAGTAAAGCGACGGGACAAGTGAAATGCGAGTTCAGGAGAGAATTGAAAAATGTTTTCAGTGGCTGCAAAACAATGAATCCCCAAACCATGGCATGATGGCCAAGAGGTATGCATGCTCGCTCTAAGCTGTGGAGCACAGGTTGGAATCGCGAATCTCAACCCAGCTATAAACTGTCATCCCGGTGTTTCACAGGCAGGGCGATTCATCAATGTGTATTTCGTCTCTTGGATGGACATTATTCGAGGCATCACAACTGCCAGAATTTTTCTCCCCCCCCCACTCACCAGTCTCCTCTACCCCTTGTCTCTCGCCCACCCTTCTCTCCCCTCTGCTCTCCTCTTCCCATCCCCCCTCCCTCTTAATAGTCCCATCAGAAAAGCGACAGATTATATTTGTGAGGAAAAATTAATGATGCATAAATAATTACAGCCACGGTGTGCATAATAAGAAATAATAAGTCACTATATCCAGCTCTTACAGTATCTGGATCAATGAGTTTAAAGAATCAGTGTGTCCCCTCTCCCACTTATTTTTCTGCTGCTCTTTTTGTTATGTTATGTCCTGGTCCGTTCTGTGTTCTTGCACCTCCCTGAGCCTCAAACCTATGGACCAAAAAATGAATTAATACGTTAATTGATAGATAACTAGAAGGACACTTGGAAGAGCGCATACCTCCACCATGCAATGCCTGATCCACAATAACATATTGGGCCGAATGCATTTTTGAAATATGCAATACAGTGCTGTATCGTTTTCGGCCCTATCTTTCAATGGTGCAGAATCATTTAAAAATGAAATCACTCTCATATCCAGATCCGGATTCGGATCTTCACCAAAATCGTACAATTTGTCGTGGTCACACACCCAACCTGTCCATCAAGTTTCATCCGAATGCATCCACAACTTTTTGAGATATCATGCTACATATTACAGGGACACCACAGAAAACCAGGAAATTTGGTACAGTTTATTTAAAACAAAACAAAAGCAAACTTAGATGTAGTGTAAAACAATCACCTCAAGTTGAAAATTTGATAACTGCTGCATTCTGAAATAAAATAAAAAAACGGTTAGAAAATTTATATGTTAGTTTATTGATATGGTAAAATATGGCAAAATAAATCTCAAAATCTCAAATTTCCTGGTTTTCTGTGGGGCACCCTGTAGTTTAAACCTATCTCTCAATAGTGAAGAATCACTTAAAAAATTCACTTATCCGGATTCGGATCTTCACCAAAATTGAATCAATTGTTTCTTGCCCACCCAACATGTCCACCAAGTTTCACCTGCATCTGTCCACAACTTTTTGAGACATTGTGATGTGTGTGTGTATATATATATATATATATATATATATATATATATATATATATATATATATATATATATATATATATATATATATATATATACATACACACACATACACTGTATATCATTTTTGGCCCGATCTCTCAATGGTGAAGAATCACTTAAAATTATAATAGTTGGATCCGGATCCGGACCTTCACCCAAAATCTAATCAGTTCGTCCTTGTTACACACCCAACCTGCCCACCAAATTTCATCCAGATCCATCCAAAACTTTTTGAGATATCCTGCACACAAACAAACAGACAAACAAACCAATGAAATTGCTCGTTGAGCATGGAATTGCCGGAATAACTTTGTCATATCTCCATGATCTCTGAAAAAACAAAAACCTGGAAATCAATTTGGTTCTTATAAGTCGATAGTGCTACTGTTTAATGAGTTATAGCACTTAGTTTGGTCATGATCATAACTTGGAAGTCAATCGGACTTGAAATGGCGTTTTTTATCGCAATTTGAAAGTTTTGACCCGACCCCCCCCCCTGACATTCGACCCCCGACCGCTAAGAAGGGTGTTGGTGTGACACCCCAATGAGACATATGGTTGGATGCAGAATTGGAAGGTGCACATTTTGGATTTGGTTTGAAGTCGATACGACCATTTTAGCGGACGTTATTGCGAAAATAAGAATTTCGGTGACCTTGACCTACATTCACCAAAAATGACAAGTGTCGAAGTTGGACCATTGCCGACGTCTGTTTCGTCATGATCGCTGAAATGGTGTGGCTGCTACAGGGTAAACAAACACACAAACAAACAGACAGACAGACACACAGAACCGACCAACATAATTGCCGAAATCCAAAGGATTCCAGCAATTAACAAGAAGAAGACGTCATGCAGAGCGCGACACTTGCAAAATCCAGAAAACAAATTTGACCTACAAAATAATTGGTGGTTGAATTAAATAACAAAATATGCAACTCCTCTTCAAATTTCAAGTGAATCGGATGAAATTTGAGTTTTAGAAGTTCGGCCTATGTTGACGTTTTGGCCGATGTGAACCTCAAAAATAATTGGCTGGTTTAATTCAGTGACCTGAAATATAAATCCTCTTCAAATTTCAAGTAAATCGGATGAAAATTGAGGATTTAAGAAATCTCACCTAAGTTGTTGACCTTTGGCCTATATTGACCTTTTGACCTCAAAAACAAGAGTGTTCTTCCTTATGACAAACTCTACTAAGTGATGATGAAGTTTGATGAAGTTTCGTGAAGTCTACTAAGTGATGATGAAGTTTGATGAAGAAGGATGATGAAGTTTCGTGAAGATTGGGTTAAAATTGTGACCTGTAGGCGACAAACCGTTAAACAAACAAACAGACAGACAGAGACAGAATAACAAAATCGTCTGACTGATATATTTGAAAAATCTTCCATTTTGCAACTAACAAACAGACAAACAGGGGTGAAAACATGACCTCCTTCACCTTGGGTGATGGAGGTAATAAAAGCTGAAGCCCTAATCCCATATCTGCACAAATCTCACATCTGATGCAGTTTTCAGTGGCAAATGAGTTTATGCAGAAGTTGATCAAGTTGGAATCAGTGTTGCTTGAAAGCAAGTGGGAACAGTGCCACAATTTGTTGTAGCTTGAATCTGCATCACTTGAACAGTGGCTCGAGGTGACTCAGATTCTTTGTCAGTGCAGACAACTTAACTGACAGTTTTTGCAGTTTTGGACTTCCCACTGAAATGTCAGATGAAGTACTTCTCTTTTCTGGTAAACCTGAAAGGGGACCAGGAAGGTTGCAGCTCGGAGTCAGACAATATCGTTGCATAAGAGCATGTGAGTACAAGACCAAAAGGTTTTTGTCTATCTCCATGACATGATGTTAAACTGCAGTGGGAGTTGGATGTAACTTGCTCATTTTCTTCTGCAGTCTGCCGACGTAAATGCTTGGGTCAAAACTGGTTTGGATCTTATCAGGGGTAACAAATTGCCCAGGAGGGCAGGTGCTGATCCAACCACTAACTCATCTGTGATGTAGCCCAGATCAGCTTTCACAGGAGCACAGATGCTTGACGGCACTACCTTGCAGTTCTGCTTGTGTTTTGAGGGAAGACAAGTTGTCAATGGAAGCATTCATCAAGTCTATTTACAGCCAGGTGGTAGGAAGTAAATCTGGTGCATTTACTCCTAAGTGACTCAGTCAGTGCCTTGCAAAGTGAGGACTTGAATTGCCATCCTGTCAGTAGCAAAAATGGATGGGGAACCAAACATTGCTACCCATCTGGAAACTAAAGCTTTAGCTACTGTCTCCACCACTATGTGAGGGAACATGAAAGCTTTCGACCACACAGTAAAACAGTCAACAATGTGAGCAGACGTGTTACCGTCGGATGGGGAAAAAGGACCAACTAAATCATGTTAACTAAACCAACTAAATCAATGCACACACAGTTAAAAGGAGCATCAGAAGATGATAAGGTACTGAACGTTGTCACAGTGTGATGATGTGCTTGCACTCGGTGACACCGTAAACAAGTTTTGGACCAGTTCCTCATGTCCCAGTTTACACCAGATTAGACAAAACACTGAGTCACATGTTGCTGTGTTACTTTGATAAAAGGATGAGACAGATTTAATGAGACAGATTGCGTCAAACACACATCTGAATTTGGCAGGATTGTAAGGACGGGTAGTGGTAATAAGAAACTGTCCCTTCAAAAGTAGGAATCGGCACTTCGCTGAACTAATACCATGTGGGGTTGTCTCTGAGCTGCATTGTCACCTCTGCTTGAGTAGACTTTACTGGGGTAAAAGTTGCAGCACATTACTTGGTTCAAACCATAGACCTGTTCTGTGTGAAGACGCCAGTTAGCAGATGATGAGGGTCTGAGCAGTTCGAGAAAAATCTCCTCCAGAAATTTAACATGCCAAGAAACACCTGTAACTCATGCACCAATGCTGGCTGTGGGTAGTCCTGGAACACATCAACCTTGTTGGCCAGTGGAAGGATGCCATTTTAGTTGATAAGGTGTCCCAAAAACTGTAACAAGGGCACTAGAACTGACATGTGGCAGGGTTGATAATGATGCTATACTGCGATAAGCGAGAGACCAAGAGCTATAAATGCCATTCATGCTCCTCAAACGTCTCACTGGCTATGAGCAACTCGTCAATTTCGGCATCCTAAATAACCTCATCGATGAAACGCAGGAAAACTATAGCAGCATTTCATTGTGTGAAAGGCATGCACACAAATTTGAGCAAGCCAAAAGGAGTTGAAGTAGCTGTCTTCTGTATGTGCAGCAGGCTCTTCAGGAATCTGACGATATGTTCTGACTCATCGATCTTGGAGAAATCTTGCATTCCCTGCAGCTGATAAGTAAAATCCTGTAGGTGTGGTATGAGGTACCTGTCTGGTCCGGTGCTCAGTTGTCAGCACAGGGCCTCCAGTCACCAAGTGTTTTATTCTGGACCATATACGGTGCCGATGGAAAGTCTACACCCCCTTTCAAAATTTTCACCTTTTGTTGCATTATAGTCTGGAATTAAATTGCATTAAATCAGACTTTTTCCCACATTTATTTACACATTATAACGCACAACTTCCAAGTGAAAAACAAATTCTACAAATTTCACAAAATTAATTTAAAATAAAAAACAAGAATATCTTGGTTGGTTGGATAAGCGTCCACCCCCTGAGTTAATACTTCATGGAAGCATCTTTAACAGCAATTACAGCAGTGAGTCTGTTGAGACAGGTCTCTACCAACTTTTCATACCTTAATTGGGCAATATTTGCCCATTCTTCTATACAAAACTATTCAAGCTCAGTCAAGTTGTGTGAGGCGCATTGAGAGACAATTTTTAGTCATGCCACAGATTTTCGATTGGGCTTAGGTCGGGGCTCTGACTGGGCCACTCAAGGACATTTATATTTTTGTTCCTTAGCCACTCCAGTGTAGCTTTGGCTGTGTGCTTCGTGTCGTTGTCATGCTGAAAGGTGAACTTCCATCCCAATTTCAGCTTTCTTGCAGAGGGCAGCAGGTTTTCCTCTCGGATTTTTCTGTATTTCACTCCATCCATTTTTCCTTCTATCTTGACAAGTGCCCCAGTCCCTGCTGATGAGAAACATCCCCATAACATGATGCTGCCACCACCATGCTTCACAATAGGGATGGTGTTCTTTGGGTGATGTGCTGTGTTGGGGTTGTGCCAAACGTAATGTTTTGCAATTACGACAAAAAAAGTTCCATCTTGGTTTTATCAGACCACAAAACTTTTTGCTACATGGCTTCAGAATCTCCAGGGTGTTTTTTTAATGCATACCTCAAATGGGACTCAAGGTGGGCTTTCTTGAGTAATGGCTTCATTCTTGCTACCCTGCTGCACAGGCCAGACTTGTGGGGTGCTTGGGATATTTTTGTCACAAGCACACAGTGAGCAGTCTTTGCCATAAAGGTATGTAACTCTTTCAAAGTTGCCATGGGCCTCTTGGTGGCCTCTCTGATCAGTCTCCTCCTTGCTTCGTCATCCAGTTTTGAAGAACGGCCTGATCTTGGCAGGGTCTTGGTGGTACCATACGTCTTTCACATCTTAATGATTGTCTTCACTCTGCTCCAAGGGATATTCAAGGACTTTGAAATATTTATATATCAATCCCCTGATCTGTGCCTTTCTACAACTTTATCCCAGAGGTCTTTTGAAAGCTTCTTGCTTCTCATGGTTGAGTTTTTGCTGTGAAATGCACGAGCCAGCAGAGGAAACATACAGGAACAGCTGATTTTATTCTGAAACAGTCACTACAACAACTGAATGGTTAGTCAGCCAATGACAATTTATAAAGGCAGAAAACAAAATTGTAACTGTTTACTTGCAAATCTACTGCACTTAATTCGATTTATAATAAAGTTATTTCATTTGGGTGTGACACTTCCTGACTGTGAAACAGGGCGAGCAGGCAAAACTGCAGGGCTGAACACATTTATGGGTATGTTTTCCAAAAGACAATGATAACCCACCGCTCCTCCAGCATGTTGCTGCGCATCAAGCAGAAGAGATTGTTGTCTCTGCCCTTGATATTTTTCTAAAACTTCAACTTAAAATGACATCTAAGAGCATGCACCTTGTTGGATAAAACACACTTCTGGAAACTCCACTCGTGTTTGAAGAGGTCTTCTCGTGCTTGCAGTCCTTGCATGTTGGACATAGCTGGGGCAGACATCCATCACCTGACTGGGATGTGACAATACTGATGGAGAACATGTTTGCGGTGGCGACTTTGACGATTGTGTCAGCTATGTAAGCGAGTTGGTCAATGGTAATCAAGTCACTGTTTGAAACAAGGATGTGCTGAGTATCGGTTGGCAGTTGTTGGAGAAGCAGCTGTTTGATTATGTTATCATCATTATTTTCTTGTCCAGCAGTTCTTGCCTTATTCATTGCAGTTAAGAAGGTTTATATTCCCCCAGGTTCCCCGAAATAAAAAGGTGATACAAGCACTCTTGCTATGCCCCTTGGGTTCACAGGTCTGTGGAAGAGTAAGTCACCATTCGAACACATCTGGAGATAAGTGCAATCTGGATACGTCCGGAGCCAAAACTCGCCCAGACACGTCTGGAGACAAACACCGTCCAGATATGTCCAAAGACAGAGACAGAGGGGGAGAGAGACAGAGACAGAGGGGGAGAGAGACAGAGAGAGACAGAGACAGAGGGGGAGAGAGACAGAGGGGGAGAGAGAGAGGAGAGAGAGAGAGAGAGAGAGAGAGAGAGAGAGAGAGAGAGAGAGAGAGAGAGAGAGAGAGAGAGAGAGAGAGAGAGAGAGAGAGAGACAGAGACAGAGACAGAGAGAGAGACAGAGACAGACAGAGACAGAGAGAGAGAGAGAGGGGGAGAGAGAGACAGCTTGACAGAGACAGAGGGGCAGAGAGACAGAGATACAGAGAGAGACCGAGAGAGAGAGAGAGGAGTGGCAGGAGGGTGTTGGATGGCACAAGAGAGAATATGTTATGCGTTAGGAACAAAACACACACACACACACACACACACACACACACACACACACACACACACACACACACACACACACACACACACACACACACACACACACACACACACACACACACACACACGCTGAGCCGATATCGACAATTTTTCGAGAATCGGCAGGTTGGAGTCAGTGTGATTACCGACTGCTGTACGTCATGCATACAACCCAAAAACCTTGAGTTGCTTTCACCGAAAAACAACGTTACATTTATATCGACGTTTCAGGGATATGTTCACAAACATTAGTCTTCATAAACAGCTGCGAGTGAGGGGTGGAAAAGTAATTTGGCTCGGCAATTTAGAAAACATGTTAATACAGCAAACGGCTTGGAAATCGGGGGTTATTTCACAACTCGCTCAGAATAACGGAGCAGGAACCACTCGCGAAGGATGACGAGCAGGAACTACTTGCCCAGGATGACGGAGCATGAACCACTCGCGAAGGATGACGAGCAGGAACTACTTGCCCAGAATGACGGAGCATGAACCACTCGCGAAGGATGACGGATCACGAATCACTCCTTCAGGATGACAGAGCAGGAACTACTTGCCCAGAATGACGGAGCATGAACCACTCGCGAAGGATGATGAGCAGGAACTACTTGCCCAGAATGACGGAGCATGAACCACTCGCGAAGGATGATGAGCAGGAACTACTTGCCCAGAATGACGGAGCATGAACCACTCGCGAAGGATGATGAGCAGGAACTACTTGCCCAGGATGACGAGCAGGAACCACTCGCGAAGGATGACGGATCACGAATCACTCCTTCAGGATGACAGAGCAGGAACTACTTGCCCAGAATGACGGAGCAGGAACTACTCGCTCTGAATGATGTGGCACGGCAAAAGCGATCACAGGAAGTGAACGATGAGCTCAGAATGATGTGTCGTGGTTCCGCTGTCGACTATAGGGTGCTTGGCAAGTGGCTTAAGCACTCAAGCAAGCACTCCAATTAAATGGTTCAGAAAGGAACAGCTGGCCATGCTATGGCTGCATACCATACAGGATCCATTTAACTTCAAAGCAGGTCTTCACGGCACACGAAGCAGTTAAAGAAATAAAATGAATTTGTTCGCATAATGACTTCATTCACAAAAGAGTTTCTACTTCATGCAGAACAACCCTGGAGACATCCAAAAGTTCAATAACCCGTGAAATATACATTGTTGGTATAATTGGCCTTGTTGGCTGCAAATTTGACCGGAGCCTCCCCTTCCTCTCATGAGACACAATAGAGGATGAGACACAAGGAGCAGGTGCAATGACTTTCCAGGTCATGTTAAAACAACTAATGATTGAGCAAACGAAAGAATTGATGGGACAAATTAATTATATGGAAAACAAAATGAATGAACAAAGGAATGAAATGAAAAGAAATGAATGAAATGAGAGAACAAATGAATAAACTAACGAATGAAATAAGGGAACAAAGGAATGAAACAAGAAATGAATGGACGATTGGAAAGGAAAATTGAAGCGGAAATAAATGGCATCGCTGATCAAATGAACGAAATTTAGAAGGGAATAAAACAAGAACTGGAGGTACGAGTTGGGAAAGTGGAGGAAGAGGCAGAGCTCCGAATGGAGGACAGACTGGGAGAATTTGAGACGAAATTGGTCTCTCGATTTAGAGGAATGGATACGAAAACGGCCAAGGGATTTGAGTCAAAGAGGGAAGAAATATTGGGACAAATAGAATAGGGTCAAATCCAGGCAGTCACAATGGGAGAAAAGCTGGAAGACAAAATTTGGTCCACAAACAAAATAATTGACCAAGTAAACGAGGACCTGGAGGACATAAAGCAACCGCAGAAAGAGGAAATGAGATTTTGTAAGTGCCAGAGTGGTGGTTTGACTGAAGAGGTGCAAAAGCTGGGGGCCAGTGTGGCAGAACGAGAACGGGCATTAATTGATAGAGGCCCAAGGGAGCCCCAATTGAATGGGGACAGAGTGGATGAGATGTTACAGGAGCGGCTGAACATTGTGCACAGTAACATTGAGGCAAAGGTTTCTTGGGTCCAACATAATTTGTGAGACAAAGTGAGTCGGTCTATTAGGCAGATGCAGGATGAGACTAAAATGACTCAGGGGACCCCCACCTTAAATTACATTTGGGTATCAGAAGCTCCCAAGTCAAATACAATATTGGGCGAGGGGTGCCTTGGCCCTGAGCTGGAATTGGATATGGAAGGATTGGGGAGAAGAGTTTAAAAAAAAGTGTCGTCCCCTTAATATATTTTGATGGGTTAGGGAGTCCAGAGGCTTTCCAATTTAAATGCGTGTCTCAGCTAAATGGTTGGGGGGGGGGGGACAGCACATGGGAAATCTGGTGGTGACACTGCTGGGCCAAGCCGCCAACGTTTTAAACATGATCCCAGAGGATACATGGATGCGTGAGGGCATTTGCGATGTCTTGAACCATAGGTTTGGGATGGATGTGAGGCGCGATCTGATCCGGGCACAGCTGCAGCATCGTGAAATGAAACCTGGTGAAACGTTACAGGAGCTGGCCCAGGATGTATACCAATCAGTGAGGACTGCATATAGGGGCCTGGCAAAAGAGACGTGGGACAAGCTTGTGACAAAGATTTAAGGCCGCTCTTCCTGATTCCGAGGTCCGAACAAAAATGGAACTGCAGGGCCTGACCACTGTGCACCGAGCGGCTGAGAGACTGACATTTTGAAGAAGTCGAACCGCATATCAGACAGGCCGTTAGTTACGGTGCGACAGGTGGAGGTACGGGATGAGGAAGAGACGCAGGAAGAATCAAACATTATCCGGTTGCTAAGGGGGATCAGCTGGCAGCTGTCAAATTTGACAAAGGGGAAATTTGTAGCGGGTGAGTCACAGCGGGGCAATCCGGGGTCGCCAACAGGGCAGCCCGACCCTCGACAGGTTGGCCCGGGATTTGGGCAAAGTGCTCTGTCCGGATTCCTGAAGGGTCCATTTATGGGGAGTTGTTTTACATGTGTTGAGAAGAGGGCACATGCACATGCAGCGATACTGTCGGAACCCACCCATACGCAGACCCCCGAGCAGGCTTCACAGCTCGGAGAGGGAAGGACCTCCCAATGGATTACAGGGTCCGGAGAAGGGGTCATTGCATAGGGTGGGCCCGGCAGCCGCTGCGGTTTGTCTGGGAAACTAGAGCGAGCCGAGCATACGGGGTCATGTTTGGCTGGCAATTGTGTGGAGAAGCGCCCTTCTTTGGTGAATATAGTGAATTGCAGAAGAATTGGCACAGGTAATTTGATGGTTAGATGCAAAATTGAGGGGGAATTTTGTGAGGGTGTGGTGGACGTTGGGGTCAGTGACACCATTATAAATCCGAATGTATTCTACCAGAGAGTTGGAGGCTGGGATAAAATTGATAGGTTAGTAAGACACAGCCTTCAACTGGCTACGGGGGCGACTGCTCCAATATTGGGGAGCGGGGTTATGAGGATGGAGTTAGGCAGTCTGGAGGGGAATGTGGCGGTATGGGTGGCCGAGGTATGTGACCATTGTCTCCTGGGATTGAGTTTCCTGATGGAACACGACTGCCAACTACACATTGGGCAGGGCCATATGTGGTTGGGTAGTGAGAGGCTGCAGTTGATCGGACTGGGGGATGACGAGGAGGTGCAGGGGACATGGGTGCAGGTGGTAGTAGTAATAGTAAGGAGGCAGGGTTTTTAATTGCATGGAACGCTTGGCTTGGTTGTTGTTGTTTTAAGGACGTATTTCCTTTTTATCGCCAATCTTGTAAATACAGAAACACAGGAAAAGGTTACAGGAGCAATCACATTCTGGGAGAAATTGGCCTTGATCCTCACCTAATTTACACAGCACCGGCCCCTATGCGGTGAAACATAACAACTTAAGCTGACATTTTCCCTACGTATTTGCATTGAGATGTCTTCTGCTCATCCACATACCATGCTACTTGATACAATCTTACCTTTGCGATGAGATTCCTCCATTTACCCCACAAACATAACAATACAAATGCAACATTGTGTTTTTTAATTTGTTTATTAAAATTCCGCCAAACAATAGTGAAGGCTACTCAAGGTTTTTGGTATGTATACAGTACGTACTGTAATTGGTAATCACACTGACTCCTATGTGCCAATTCCTGAAAAATTGCCGATATCACCCAAGCACGAGTGTGTGTGTGTGTGTGTGTGTGTGTGTGTGTGTGTGTGTGTGTGTGTGTGTGTGTGTGTGTGTGTGTGTGTGTGTGTGTGTTTTCATAAGGAATAACATTTTCTCTCTGCGAACTCCCCTCCTACGTCTCCGTCTCCCTCTCCCTCTCTCTGGACGTGTCCGGACAGCGTTTGTCTCCAGACATGTCCGGATGGTGTTAATCTCGAAGCAGTGTTTGTTTCTGGACTGTGTTTATCTCTGAATAGGTCCTGGCGGTATTTATAGCATGACCGGTACAAAATGGATTTCAGACATTATTTTGTTTCCATCTTCACCGTTATTCTATGCAGAATCATTTTGATGATACAGTATGAATTGTAATTAATTAATGCTCCACTGAATGTCTGCCTTCCCTTCCTCTAACCTCATGTTATGGTCCCTTCCCACACTCCTCCTCTCTCTCTCCCCACTCTCCCCACCCCCCACCAACCTTTTAGTGTTCCTGTCAACAAAAGTGACAGGTGGTATTTGCGAGTGTCAAATAAAATAACTCCAACCCGTCAGTTTTGATGGGCTTTTATAAAGTCTTAATAATAAAATGTTTATTTGTGTGTCCGCCCGTCTGTCTGTGACATTCCGTTCCACTCATTGGCTGGACTTCGCCTGACTTTACCCACAATTTATATTTGGGAAAAAAATCATACCGTCACCTGCCATGTCCGTAAACATGTATATGATTGGTAGTTGTGAAAATCGGTCTCAGTGATCGTGGCAGCGGTCTGTTAACTGATTCACCACCCAAATAACTATGTGGCATTCTATCAAGCAGGGATTAAAACCATGTCATCATATAAGATCATTTTCCGAGGTCATTATTTACTTTTAACGATGTGTATATATGCATCAGGAAGATGATAATTGGTTTCTGGTCGTTTATTCCTTATTGTGACAGATTGTATGTTTAATTCCACATATCTTGCAAGATCATGCCTTTCTTGCAATGCCTCTGGATAAGTACTTCAAGACAACAGTGATGAAAGAAAAGGAAACTGAGAAGGTGACCTTCGTCGTGAAAGAGAGAGAGAGAGAGAGATGTCAGCAGTGGATGTTGAAGATGGCAGAGCAGATTACAAGAATCCCAATAATGATGAGGAAGATGTCGAAGAGAAGCATGAAGTACATGATAACTGCAGCAGACAGAAAGCAAAGGGAACAAAATGAAAACGACTGCCAGGATGTTCTGGTCCAGCGAAGTCTAAGCGTTGCAAATGGAAGGAGGAATATGTGAAGTACGGCTTATTTTTACCAAGAGATGAGTGCTTGGTTCCCTTTTCCTCTGGCACAGTGCCTTTTCTTCCCTGTGAGGTACAACAATGCTTGTCTTGCCTCCTTCAAATTTGCAGTCCCATTGGAACATCCAGCATCCTTCTTCGAGACAACACCAGCTGCACACTGGAACCAGCAGAACTCACTGGAGAGACCAGTGGTTTACCAGGACCGAGATGAGAAGGCACTTGTCTTGGCATCTCTCAAGATTGCTCACATCCTATTCCAGAAGAAGCAGCCATTCATCGAAGCAGAGAACGTGATCCTGCCATGTCTGGAAGTTGGGCATTGAGTATCTCCATGGAGGAAAGAAGGCAAATGACAAGGTGAAGCTAATTCCTCTATCCAAATGTACAATGAAGAGGAGATGTATGTCAATTGCAGACAACTTAAAAGATCAATTGCTTGTAAGGCTGAAGGAAACTCCTTGCTTCAGACTGCAATTTGATGAGACAACTGATGTGGCATTGAGGCTTAGCTGATTACATATTGCCAATTTGCTGATGTGCAAGCAAAGAAGTTAGCAGAGCACTATCTGTTCTGCCTCCCACTTGGTGTGCAAACGATAGGAGATGCAATATTTACAAAGATGGATGAATTTGTCCAGAAGGCAGGCCTGAATTGGAACAAACGTGTGGTTCTGACTACTGATGGAGCTGCTGCATTAACTGGAGCTCACCAAAGAGTGGTCACACGCATCAAAAGCGTATCTCAAAACTGTTTTCTGATTCGCTGTTTGATTCATAGGGATGTGCTGGCTGCAAACTGGCGATCTGTGAATGTTGGTTGTGTGAAAAAGGCTGTGAACAACGATCTTGAAGAGGTCCTTCAAGATACTGCGAAAAATAGTGAATACTGTCCGAACACGTGCCACGAACTCCCATTTGTTGTCGCTGCTGTGCAAAGATATGGATGCGATGCACACAAAACTGCTGTTAATGCAGAAGTCCAGTTCCATCAAGAGGTAAAGTGCTTTCCCGAGTTCTGGCTCTGAAAGACGAATTGCCTGTGTTCTTTGAAGAAGACAGGGAGAAGGCTTCGAAGTTTCAGGATGATTATTGGCTTGCGAAACTGAATTACATGTCCTCCATATTCGAATCCCACAACAAAAGTAAAATGTCAAGATATATTGTGATGCTAAACCAGAAATCCGGAATCGCAATTCCGGTTCCGGTTTTAGAGCAGCGAGAGATCTCCTTCGGGGCTCCCTGCTGACGTTCTCAAAGCTAAGTTTCCGGTTGTTATTTGTCCCGTTTTAACTGTTTAATTTTCTCACCTACATGTTACTGTGTGTTGCTAGTTCGGTTTTGTTTCAAAAATCGTGCTATTTTGTGAGTATTTTTGTCGACGTTCTTACCTGTGCTTGAGGCCTAGGCTTGAGGCCTACCGGTTCCACTCGGTGTTCGATCGTTTTTTTTTTGTTTGTTTGTTTTTTCTCCCCATTACCTTCAATTTCTATCCTCCCCATTACCTTCAATTTTGATCCTCCCCACTTTCCAAACATCCCCCATTCTCCCAACTAATCTCTTTCTTATCTCAAAAAAAATAAAAATAAAAATACCCTACTGCAACAACAACACGCTCACCTTCTCCCGATTCTGCTTCTTCTTCTTCCTCTTAACTTCCTCCTCGTCTTCTTCCTCGATTTTTTTTTTTTTTTTTTTTTTACACTTCCATGTTCTAATCTGTTGAACTCTCTCATATATCAATATTAACAACAAAAATATATATATATATATATACCCAACAACAACAACACGCTCACCTTCTCCCGATTCTGCTTCTTCTTCTTCTTCCTCTTAACCTACTCCTCGTCTTCTTCCTCGATTTTTTTTTTTTTTTTTTTTTTTTTTTTTTTTTTTGCACTTCCATGACCTAATCTGTTGAACTCTCTCATACATTATTTTTAACAACAAAAACGATCTTATAATGCTTCATCTTCCTCTCTCACACATGTGGTACTCTTTACTGTTTCACAATGCACTACTCTTCTGCTATTTTAACAGACTGCTCTCATTTCGACCTCTCCTTCATTCCTTGCCTAAAAAATCCAACTATTACAGCGCTTCTTCTCTCCATGCTCTGAATTCGCCTTCATTGCACCCATCAAGAATTGTGTTAAATCGCATCTCTGACCTAAAACTTTTAAAAACCACAGTTTGCCATGGATGCTCGCTTTCCATCAACCATTCTTTTTTTCCAACTTCAGTGCCAACTCACCCCCTCACCCCTCACTCTCACTCTCAAAGCAACCATCCCACTCTTCTCCCTCCAAGCCTCCCTCTCACCTCTCTCAAAAACTCCCCCTCACCTTTCTCCCACCTTTCATCCCCCTCACTCTTCCTTCTCAAAGTTGCCCCCCTCTCATCCACCAACCTGCCTCCCTCCACTGCCCTCTCACCTCCATCTCTTCACTCCACCTCCTGAAATCCTCAACTGCCTTCTTCCTTGTCTCTTGTCCCCCCTCTCCCCCAGCACCACAGAGCCTTTTCTCATCCTCATTCGGCCCCCTCCCCTCGCTGTTCTGCAATACCCCACACTCCTTCAGCAACCCTCCTTACCTGCCCCCCTCGTCCCTTGTCCTCCCCTCCCCCTCCCCCTCCACCTCCTGCACCCAAAGCCTCCTCCCCTTCCTCTTCATTAAAAGTGTGGACCTCAAATATCCGGGGCCTTCGCTCAAACCTTTCAGATCTTTCCATACAGGTTGCCACTGACAAACCAGACATTATCTGCCTAACAGAAACTTTCCTCTCCCAAGATGTGTCTGACTCCCAAGTATCTCTCCCTGGCTACTCCCTCTTACGGTATGACAGACCTGAGCCTCGTCCTGGTGGAGGTGTTGCTCTCTTCATCAAAGACTCTATTCCTCACTCTCCATGCACTGCTCTCACTCCCCCACACCCCCAGGAATACCTCTGGCTTCGGCTTCCCCTCCACTCCCACCTCATGTTTATATGTGTACTGTACCGTCCACCGAACAGTGATGACTCCATCTACACCTCATTATCCGAAAACATGGACCATCTTCTATCTTCTCATCCAAACTCTCTCTCTTCCTCTTATGTGGTGACTTCAATTGTCATCATGCCAGTTGGCTAGGTGTGGGTACCTCTCTCACCTGCCATGGCACCTCAGCAAAAGCTTTCTGTGACTCATTGGGACTGACTCAATCGGTCAACTTCCCGACCCGGATCTCAACCAATGGTACTCCATCTCTTCTGGATCTGGTTTTGACAAATTTCCCTGACAATATCTGCTGCTCTTCCTTCGCTCCAATTGGTTCTTCTGACCACGTCCTTGTCAAAGTGGACATCTCTCTGGCTGTTATCAGAGAACCACCTCACCGCCGTCGAGTCTGGCATTTCACTCAAGCCGACTGGCAGGGTCTCCGAGCAGCCATCAAACTTACAGACTGGTCTCCTATTACTACTTTCTCAAACATCAACTCATCCTGGGAATTCTTTCAAAGAAACTTGCTCTCCCTCATGCACAGATTTATCCCCTCTCGTGTTCAGTTGTCTTACCCTTCCTCCCGCCCTTGGTTTACTGAAGCTTGTGGCGAGGCAGTTGTCCTGAAACAACTTGCCTTTGCCTCATGGAAAGCAAACCCAACTGAGGGTAATCTCAGTTCTTTCCACAAAGCTCGGAACAAGTGTGTATCTACCCTCAGGAGAGCCAGAAAACAACATCTTTCTCATCTCAAGTCTGAACTCTCAAACCTCTCTCCCTCCTCAAAATCCTGGTGGCGTTTAATCAAATCTGTTTCTGGTGTATGTTCCCCCTCCATCCCCTCCCTTACCTCAAATGGCCGCACTGCTGATTCCACACGTGATAAAGCTGAATGTCTAAACTCGGTGTTTGCAGCTAAATCTTGTGTCCTAAACCCATCACTATCTCTACCCACTTTACCCAGTCGCACCCAACTGTCCCTGGACTCTGTATCCTTTTCTCCTGACAAGGTGGAGAGCTTGCTTTCAAACCTCGAGTCAGATTCTGCAACCGGTCCAGACGGCATCAGCCCACGTGTCCTCAAAGCCTGCTCTTCTGCTCTTGCTCACCCTCTCTCTGTTCTATTCACCCTCTCATTTGCCCAAGGTCATCTGCCATCTGCTTGGAAATCTGCAAACATCACTGCCCTGCATAAAAAGGTGCAAAAACAGATCCCTATAACTACAGACCAATCAGCCTTCTCCCAATCATCAGCAAGGTGATGGAATCCATCATCGCTTCAGATATGAAATCCTTCCTCTTCTCCAATGGCTTGATTTCCAATCATCAATTTGGTTTCAGACCAAGTCACTCTACCCTGGATATGCTGCTTCTGCTCTCCCATCAATGGATGGAGGTCCTCAATGCCAGACAGGAAATCCGAGCCATATCCCTGGACATATCACGTGCTTTTGACATAGTCTGGCACCCTGCCCTACTCACCAAACTCTCTTCCCATGGTATTCAAGGCCATCTCCACTCATGGCTCGCAGACTTCCTCTCCTGTCACAGTCAACGTGTGGCCCTAAATGGAGTTCTTTCATCCCCTCTTCCTGTGCAGGCTGGAGTTCCTCAAGGTAGCGTTCTGGGCCCTGTTCTTTTTCTGGTTTTTATCAATGATCTCTCAGACTCTCTGGAAAATCCTCTATTTCTCTTTGCCGACGACTCCACCCTCTGCCGTACCATCTGTCATCCCTCAGACCGGCAAGCAGCAGCTTCTTCGCTCACTGCAGATCTGGATAAAATCACAAACTGGTCCAACATGTGGAACATGTCTTTCAATCCAGACAAATCTCACACTCTCACTATGTCTCTTCGAAAGGACCGTTTACAAAACCCCCCCATCCACTTTCTCAACAATCCTCTGGAAGAAGTCTTTTCTTTCAAGCTTCTGGGTCTCACTATCTGCCATGACCTTTCCTGGGAAAGTCACATTTTCAACCTCGCCTCAAAAGCCAGTCGCCGACTGGGAATCCTCCGTCGTGCCAAGTCCTTCCTCGGCCCTCTTGAGCTCCTGACCACTTACAAAGCTTTTGTCCGTAGCCTGATGGAGTACTGCTCTCCCCTCTGGGCTGGTGCTCCTGCCTCCCACCTTTCTCGGCTTAACGCTGTCGAAACCAGGGCATTTAAGATCATCGGCATCTCCCGCAATGAAGCTGAGTCTTTGGGCCTCTCACTCAATCACCGCAGGTTGGTCGGTGGTCTTTCTGTCTTCTACCGACTCCTCTCCAGCCTTGCCCCCCTGCTCTCTCTGCGATTTGTCCCCACCACATTTCCACAGGGCGCTCAAGGTCCGCCAACAACCCCCTTCTGGTAAAACTACCAAAATCACGAATCACTGCTCATCTTCACTCTTTCATTCCTCTTTTTTCCCGCCTTTGGAATAAACTTCCTCACTCTATTCTTTCCCATTCTTCCCTCCAGGCTTTCAAAACAGCTGTTCACCACCACCTCTTATCTTCCCCCATCCAAATCCTCGATCTTTTCTACCCCCGATAATCCACCCAAGCCCACTTCCTTCATTTCTCCTGCTTTCCTTCCTGAAAGTCCCTGTAATGTCCATCTTCTCTTCGCCATGTTCCCCGTCCCATCCCCATCCCTCTCCCTTCCACAGTTCACCTAATGTGTCTGTTCCCCACTGTTTTGTCCCTTCCACTCCCGCCCCTCTTGTCTCATGCCTCCTTGCTGTGAGTTATGTGTTTGCTCTCATATGAGCCTCGACCAAGGTATACAAAAAAAAAAAAAAAAGAAAAAAGAAGAGAATTGTTATGTCGTATTGTGGCATCGTAATGTGATGTCATTCCTTCCTTGTTTCGTTGTTTTTAGCTTACCTGGAACGTAGTTTCAGGGAGCTTATGGGATGGTGCGTCATCCGTCCGTCCGCCCACAAATACCAAAAGAGGATTCTGGTGTCATATTGTGGCATTGTAATGTAGTGTCATTTCTACTTTCTTTGGTTATTTTTACCTCACCTGGAACGTAGTTCTGGGGAGCTTAAAGGGATGGCGCATCGTCCATCCATCTGTCCACAAATACTTTCAACTTCTCCGAAACAACACCTACGATTTTGATGAAACTTTCCCACAACGTTCATCACCATGTATGTACCAAATTTTGTTCATGGCATTACGAAAAATCTGGCCCTAAAGGGGTCTGTGGGGGTTTCCCCCCAAAAGAGGTATTTGCTTTCTTTTCAGAAACTAAACACAATTCTGATGAAACTTCACCACAACCTTCATCACCCATGATTTACCAAAGTTTATTCATGACATTAGTTTGTTCATGACAAATAGGTACTTGCTTTGTTCTGAGAAACGACACACAATTCCGAGGAAACCTTTGCACTACCTTCATCACCTGTGATATATTAGTTTTTCTCAATTGTTTACACACTGTAACTGGTACTATAAACACAATGAGGAAAACTTTGAGATCATTTGCAAAAAGAAAGACAATTTCTTCAAAACTATGAGCACATTTTGCTTGTTTTTCACCCAAATTTCAGTCTCATTTAACCATTTTCCAAAACACTTGACACAATTCTCCTCATTCGGCACAATCTTCATGAAGGAAATCGCTTGTGTTCACACGGAAAACACTGTCAATGAAAATATGAAACTTCACTTATCAATTCAACACACTCACTCCTCACAGATAAAACACTAGTTCCTTTAATTATTCAATCAGAAATCAGAACTTTCACACAAATAAAAGGGCTACAGGTGAGCTTTAGTGTGTTGGAGAACAATGACTGACAACATTGTAGCAAGAGGCAGAGCGATAGAGAGGAAGGGTGAGAATGAGAGGAGGAGAAAGAGAAGGAGAAGGAGGATGAGGATGAGGAAGAGGATGTGGAAGAGCAAGGAGGGCAAATATCTCAGACGAGAACGGGGTGACTTTGGTTGACCATGTGGTTTGACCCTGAGGGAGGTCACGTTCCCTGAGGGAGGCTAACCCTAACACTAACACTGTACACATTCCCAGAGAGTGTGAATCCCCAAAGCCAACCTCCACCAATCAGAGGAGGCAGGGGAAGGGGGAGTGGGAGTCTGGAGTGGGGTAAAGGGTGAGATGGGGCAGGAGTCCAGAGGGAGAAGGCAGGGATGGGAGGAAGGAGGGGAAGGGGTGGGTGGGAGTCTGGATGGAGGGGCGGGGTGGGAGGTGTTAGGGGAAGGGGAAGGAGTGGGGTGGGAGGTGTTAGGGGAAGGGGAAGGGGTGGGTGGGAGTCCGAATGGAGGGTGGGAGGAGGGACACAGCTTTACCCAGCAGTGCTGGGCACTCCTGCTAGATCCAAATAAAAAAAAACAATCTTCAAAATTAACAAATCAATTAAATATCTTCATAAGAGGGCAATATCGTAATCCTGACAGCAGATTCTTACTTCAAAAAAGGATGAACTTTTATGATCAAAGTAGGAAGCTTTTGTACTTACAAACAGGGCTGGATTTTCCAATAGGCAACATAGGCCATTGGCCTAGGGTCCACCAGTAACTGGGGGCCCACCGGAGACTTGTGGGTTCTCTGATCGGCCAAGGAGTAGGCTCGTAGAGCCTATAGTAAAATGAATAAAATATAAAATAAGGTAACGAAAAATATAACAGTTCATTTTTAAATGCCCCTTTCCCACCATCCATCTACTGTATCTATCTAGACATAAAGAATCTGTTTCGCTTTTTAACAGAGTATGACAGTATGAACTATGATGAACAAAGCTCAACTGGAACTCCTTGTCAGTACCTATTCCAGTGACCTGGAAGCATCTGTTTTAGATGAATTTTTGCAGTTTAAAGACATTTTGTCTTGTGAATCTGACAGGTCAGTGACAAACATTTCCACTTTGTTGAGGTCTAAGGATGATATTTTGACAACTGCCTTTCCAAACATTAGTATCTTGGTAAGAATGTTCCGTACCATCCCCATTACAAATTGTCAAGGAGAGAGGTCTTTCTCTTCTCTATCTAGGGTGAAGAATCACCTGAGATCAACTTTGGGACAAACGAGATTAAACTCACTTTCATTACTATGCATTGAATCTGACCTCCAACAATCCCTTGACACAAAGAGTATCATTGACAAATTTGCCATCGAAAAAAGCAGGAAAATGTCATTTTGAACTTCACATAGTTGTTATGTGCGTGCAAAATATATTATGCTTCAATTTAATTGTATTTTTTCCATTATTCCTATGTGTAAGATGTACATGATATGGAACTTGATTTACTTTGATGTACACTGATGTACTTCATATGGAACTAATTTGATTAAAAATTATTGATGTGTTACATTATATTGTAATTCTTTTTTTTTACATTACAATATTACTATATATATATATATATATATATATATATATATATATATATATATATATATATATATATATATATATATATATAACAAAAAAAATTGGGGGGGGGGCACTGATAAGGTTTGGCCAAGGGCCCACAAGCAAGTTGATCCAGCACTGCTTACAAACATATCAGATGCAATGATGACTTCGTCGATGAAATGTATCTGATGAAAGTAAATAATTTAATATACTCAACTTAATTTTTCCATGAAAAAGGCAATGGCTGTTAAGATTTGTCATCACAGTGCATTTGAACTTTCAATTTCCATTCTCTTACTCTTGCTTCTTTTGCAAATCCTGTAAATCTCCTCTCCAAAGTCATGGCAGTGTAACTAAGAGGCAAATTGTATTGGGGGGTAAGGTGTGAATGTTTCTCAGCCAAGGAATGACAGAATTGTGCTCATCCAAGGCGTCTTACTCCAACAAACATGATCGCATGGAGGTGAGGCTAGCATGCATAGTTTATTGTCACACATGCAATTGAGTAAGGCTGAGGCTCCTATAAAAGCACTAGGCATTCCATGGGTTCTGCAGTCGAGCAATACCTGGAATAAGCTGGTGGAACAAGAAACAACAATGGCCTGTCACTCATCCGTCAGATACCGCTTCCTCACCGGTGGATCCAGCGCAATGATCGGCTCCAGTAGTTATGGAGGCTCCAGCAGCAGTCGTGCAATGGGGCTTGGAATGGGTGCAATGGGACTGTCAATGGGGGGAGGAAGCTACAGAGTGGGCTCTGCAGGGATGGGAGGTATGGGCATTTCCAGCGGGATTGGAGGTATGGGCATTTCCAGCCGTGCCATGGGGATGTTTGCCTCTGGAGGAGCTATGGGAGGAGGTGGCAGAGGTATTTAAAAAAAAAATTTATACACATTGTCGAGGCTCGTATGAGAGCTGACACACAACGCACAGCAAGGGGGGCATGAGACAAGAGGGGCGGGAGTGGGAAGGACAAAACAGTGGGGAACAGAAACATTAGGAGATCTGTGGAGGGGAGAGGGATGGGGCGGGGAACATGGGGAATACAAGATGGACATTACAGGGACTTTCAAGAAGGAAAGCAGGGAATTTGAAGGAGGTGGGTTTGGGTGGATTATCCGGGGTAGAAAAGATCGAGGTTTTTTTATTATGATTGAGGAGGATGAAAACAGCTGTTTTGAAGGTCTGGAGGGAAGAGTGCGATTGAATAGAGTGAGGGAGTTTATTCCAAAGGCGAGAAAAAAGAGGAATGAAAGAGTGAAGATGAACAGTGATTCGTGATTTTGTTAGTTTTACCAGAAGGGGGTTGTTGGCGGACCTTGAGTGCCCTGCAGAAATGTGGTGGGGACAAATGTGGTGGGGGTGTAGAGTGGGGTAGAAAAAGCAACTATATAAACCACTTCAACAATAATCATTTTTATTAATAATGTGCACACTTATTTAAATCCAATTTCCTATTTCCGTTTCCAGTGCCACTCGCTGCCTTTGGAAAAGATTTGTGAAACAACACTGCAAGTCTCAACACCCATGCAAGAAGATTATCCCCAAAATCACATTCACAGATTATTCATTCACTTTCCCACAATCCATATGATGACAACAATGTGAGACTTGACAGTTATCTGAGTGCAAACAAATAAAAGTCACATTGCCTCGTATATCTGTGTGTTATTCATTTGTAATTCTACATCTACAGATCAATCCTTAACCAGTGGGATAGCATTGGATGACTAGAGTTCATATTTAATTCTCAAAACATTATGCTTTGTCTCAAAATGTGAACATCCTTTCTTTGACCCTTTAAAAAAAAAATTAAAAATTAAAAAGTAGACATACCATGAAGTCTTACTCAAACACTCAAAGGGGTATTGTGATGCAATTTTTAAACCTGTGGGTAAAGTTGTGATTTAGTGTTCGTAAGAATAACCAGAACAAATATTCACTTGCACGAATGTCAAATGACGACGAGACCAGAGAAGCCTCATCAGAGCAAGGTCGTCTCCCTTCAGTCGTTGTCCTTTGTGGAAAATGTCACTCAGATGGGTTGGCAGCAGTACCTCCGGTTGAAGTTGAAGCTAATAGTTGTATGCTGGGGGACAAAAAAAGGTGACTGCAGGCCTTTCAGTTAAAAGCTTTATCTTTAATGGTGAGTCTCCTAAACCTCTTGCATTATTGTTGCAGACCGGGTATCAACGATGAGCACGACCGCTAGATGGAGCAGTAGAGTCGACTCCACCGACACCCGGAATTTATAGGTCGGCACCCTGGTTAACTCCGGGGCCGACGGGTCCCTTATCAGACCGAAGTTCGCCAATAGGTCGACCACGTGGGGTGGGGTCGATTGCCAATTTCAATTTACCTAAATACCCACGTCATCCAAACTACCGGGGAAATTCAACCTCAACGGCCCTCGTACGAGTCGAGCCGTTAGCGTGCTCAACCCATGCGCAACCCAAGTGGACGGTTGGCGAAGTTCCTTCGGTCCGAATGTACCTTTACAGCGGCAATAGCCTTTATAATTCACCAACACGCATCACGCTAAGCCAATGGAAGAAACACAGCAACGAACTGATGCATTCAGATGCAATGGTGTCAGTCACAGCGAGGTGAAGGAGAGGGTGGTGCTGGCATGGTTGTAGTTGATGGTGGTGGTGCAAAAATAAAAGAAAACCCTGACTATCAAAGTAACTCACAGCACATATACATTTATTCACCCCATTAGACGAGGGAAAGGGAGCTATCTCTCCACGTTTACTTATTGAAATAACTGAGCTATAAGGACCTGAATGTCGTGTGCTCATGGCTTCCAGATTCGCAACACAACCCCCTCCCATTTTTACAGACTCGTCCCGAGTCATCAAATTTTCGAGTGACCAACATGTGTAAGTTCTCCCCTAGTACATTTTACCTTCGGATCCCTGAGTGCGACACTTTTTCATACATGTCCCAAAAATAAATAACCTAATGCGCTGCGTAACTAACAGACTCACACGGACAACTTAAATACATTGCCGGCGCTAAGACAAACATACAGGTGGGTTAAGAACTTATTTACAGTTTTTACCTTAACTAATATTTACACGAACCATGGCCCAGTACCTACCATCTGTGGGGAAAGAAAGGCACAGCAATGTCAACAGTTTGTGTGGGTGTGGGTGAGTGCTCAGCAGCTGAAGGTCAGTCGTCCTCAGGGCCTGCTCAAAAGGTCCCCCTTGAGTGTTCCTTTCAGTGAACCTTTTGCTCTCTTCCTTTCATACCCCCAGCTGCTGAAAGCAACTCACCCTAACACGGCATGCTATGTGCCATCCCACAGGCCATTTCAATTGGCCATCATGCAGAAGTGGTGGCCAGGCTGCTCAATGCAGTCTCTGGCTTACGGAAATGGATGGATGATGCAAAACACAGAATATGGATGGTGTAGCCGCCTGCAGGGCAGTCCTTGCAAAACACTGGATGATCCTGGCACACATGGATAGTTGGTGGACACAGGGGCAATGCAAAACAGGGTAGCAGGCATAGGGTTATGGCAGAGGCAGGTGAACAAGGCATGGCAAGGCAGATGCGGACCAGACGATGCAGCACAAGCAGGCCGGCATGTGAAGCTGGCCGGCCTCTGGGATTATCCGGGAGGTTCTGGGGAGGGAGTGTGGTGGTGCCGGCCACTCCGAAGTCGGGCTCAGACCTACCTTACTGTCTCCCCCCAACCTATCACCTTTGCCTGTCTGACTGTCCATACCCACACTTAATTTGCAATAACAACAAAAAAAAATGTAGCCCCTTTTTATTTACTTTTTTTTTTCTTCTTATAATTCCTTCTCCCTAACCCCCTCTCTGTCTTTGTCCGGCTAACCTATCCTGTCAACCTCGCCGACTCCCAACCCCTAAAATCCTTTCTGGAGGGGAATAAGGAGAGACGAGTGTCTTATCCCGAAGCCCAACAAAGCCTCAGAATGGCCTCCTCAGATTTCAGCAATCTACCAAGGTGGGTCCAGCGGTCTACAGAGAGCGAAGGGATGGATGGTGCGAAGGAGTACATTCCCTAACTATCCTAACATTTATTAACCTTAAACTACCCCAGGGCTTTCCCATACGCCTGTCACTTTCAACTATGGGTTCGAACAACCATGATTCCCGTCGCCTGTGTTGGTGTCTATTATAAATTTGGGCCTAGCCCTCAGTAGGGTGAATATACTGATTCTGGCTCACTTTTCCCCATGTAAATGAATGGGGGATTTTCAGCGATTCATTTTTTTTTCCCTAAAAAGTAAACCCCCTTTTTAAGCCAAGGTATATTTATTTGTCTCCCCTTTTAACCTCGGGACACTTTTTTTCAAAGTACCAATGCAATAAATACCACTATCTCTACCCACTTTACTGAGTCGCACCCAACTGTCCCTGGACTCTGTGTCCTTTTCTCCTAACAAGGTGGAGAGCTTGCTTTCAAACCTCGAGTCAGATTCTGCAACCGGTCCAGACGGCATCAGCCCACGTGTCCTCAAAGCCTGCTCTTCTGCTCTTGCTCACCCACTCTCTGTTCTATTCACCCTCTCATTTGCCCAAGGTCATCTGCCATCTGCTTGGAAATCTGCTAACATCACTGCCCTGCATAAAAAAGGTGCAAAAACAGATCCCTGTAACTACAGACCAATCAGCCTTCTCCCAATCATCAGCAAGGTGATGGAATCCATCTTCGCTTCAGACATGAAATCCTTCCTCTTCTCCAATGGCTTGATTTCCAATCATCAATTTGGTTTCAGACCAGGTCACTCTACCCTGGATATGCTGCTTCTGCTCTCCCATCAATGGATGGAGGTCCTCAATGCCAGACAGGAAATCCGAGCCGAATCCCTGGACATATCACGTGCTTTTGACACAGTCTGGCACCCTGCCCTACTCACCAAACTCTCTTCCCATGGTATTCAAGGCCATCTCCACTCATGGCTCGCAGACTTCCTCTCCTGTCGCAGTCAACGTGTGGCCCTAAATGGAGTTCTTTCATCCCCTCTTCCTGTGCAGGCTGGAGTTCCTCAAGGTAGCGTTCTGGGCCCTGTTCTTTTTCTGGTTTTCATCAATGATCTCTCGGACTCTCTGGAAAATCCTCTATTTCTCTTTGCCGATGACTCCACCCTCTGCCGTACCATCTGTCATCCCTCAGACCGGCAAGCAGCAGCTTCTTCGCTCACTGCAGATCTGGATAAAAATCACAAACTGGTCCAACACGTGGAACATGTCTTTCAATCCAGAAAAATCTCACACTCTCACTATGTCTCTTCGAAAGGACCATTTACAAAACCCCCCCATACACTTTCTCAACAATCCTCTGGAAGAAGTCTTTTCTTTCAAGCTTCTAGGTCTCACTATCTGCCATGACCTTTCCTGGGAAAGTCACATTTCCAAACTCGCCTCAAAAGCCAGTCGCCGACTGGGAATCCTCCATCGTGCTAAGTCCTTCCTCGGCCCTCTTGAGCTCCTGACCACTGACAAAGCTTTTGTCCGTAGCCTGATGGAGTACTGCTCTCCCCTCTGGGCTGCTGCTCCTGCCTCCCACCTTTCTCGGCTTCACGCTGTCGAAACCAGGGCATTTAAGATCATCGGCATCTCCCGCAATGAAGCTGAGTCTTTGGGCCTCTCACTCAATCACCGCAGGTTGGTCGGTGGTCTTTCTGTCTTCTACCGACTCCTCTCCAGCCTTGCCCCCCTGCTCTCTCTGCGATTTGTCCCCACCACATTTCCACAGGGCGCTCAAGGTCCGCCAACAACCCCCTTCTGGTAAAACTACCAAAATCACGAATCACTGCTCATCTTCACTCTTTCATTCCTCTTTTTTCCCGCCTTTGGAATAAACTTCCTCACTCTATTCTTTCCCATTCTTCCCTCCAGGCTTTCAAAACAGCTGTTCACCACCACCTCTTATCTTCCCCCATCCAAATCCTCGATCTTTTCTACCCCCGATAATCCACCCAAGCCCACTTCCTTCATTTATCCTGCTTTCCTTCCTGAAAGTCCCTGAAATGTCCATCTTCTCTTCGCCATGTTCCCCGTCCCATCCCCATTCCTCTCTCTTCCACAGTTCACCTAATGTGTCTGTTCCCCACTGTTTTGTGCCTTCCACTCCCGCCCCTCTTGTCTCATGCCTCCTTGCTGTGAGTTGTGTGTTAGCTCTCATACGAGCCTCGACCAAGGTATACAAAAAAAAAAAAATAAGATAAAGACTTGTTCAAGTAGTAAAGTAGTAATGTGATTTGTTAGAGGTGATTCTAAAGAAATATCTGAAACATCTAAGCCTCGGGACACTCTTTTTCAAATAACCAATGCATATTGTTTAGCTCACTCATTGAACCTATAAAGATTTGTTGATTCTCAAATTCCTTCACAGTTTAATTTTATTTGCACAATAATCCCCATCTAAAATATTTAAAAACAAAATGATAAACGTCTCTTAATGCTCTTGTTTGACCACCTCCTGAGTCACATATCATTTTGAGATTATAGTAAATTGTTTTTCCATTGTTCAATTGATAACCATCAAAGTTTTCAGTCCATTCAAGGATATATATTTTTTTCTTTACATCCTCTAACTTACTAGTTTTTAAATTGATTCGCTTATTTGTTCTATTTACCTTTGTTTTAGTAATTTTTTCAATAAGACTTATTTGATATTTTTCACATTCATTATGTTTTCCATTTATATACCAAGACTGAAATTTTCTCCACTCTTTAGTTTGATTAATACTTGGTTTGACCATTTCTATATTGTGAAAAAATGCGGCGGTAGCCCTTAAAAAACCCAAACCCATCTTCCCATCGTTAAAACACAATCTATTTTATACACTCTATCATACAATATCCATATGGAACACAATATATTCCATTATCTAAAATAAATCTCTTATCATCAAAGGCTCCTAATGCCTTTTTATTTACTTCTTCATTATATATGTTATGTTTATAACTTCTTATTGTATTCATTTTCCTATATTCTTCTTTCTTATTCATCAAACAATTATAATAATTTCTAAAAGTTATTGATTTCTTTATTACATATTTCTTTATTCCCTTTAACCTCTTATCAATCTGATCACCATACTTGTAAGCATATGCCTTTGCTCTCAATCCAATAAACTCACTCATTACTTTTCCACCCAACTCATCCTTAAACTTACCAATAACCTTTTCATTCTTTTTGGAAAATAACTCGCTCTTCTTACTAAAATTACTTGTATCATATACTCCAATATTTTTCTTCATATCTTTATAAACATCATCAGTTTTTATATCTAGGATAAAACTATCAGTGTCCATATACAACAACGAAACATTTTCACCATACTCTTTCTTTAAGCCATTATACAAATAATCGTACATCAATATCTTTGATAAATCAAGAACTGCTGTTCCAATATAAATTGGTTTATCCATTACAATACTTTCCTTTTCCATATGAATAGCAGAAAAGTTCTCTGAACAAAACCTCTTCTCTCTTAAAACTTGGTTTCTTTATCAATCTCGAAGCTTCTTTCCAAGATGTTGCAAATCTAATGTTTTGCCTGTTTCTAACATTCCCCATTGTCTTTCCAAAGACAGCATTATTCATCAATTTATATAAATCCCCTTCAAATTTTACTTTTGTATTTGTTCTCATATCTGTATTGAATTTAATATACTTTTTCATCCAAGGACTTTGTTTAAATTTTAAAACTATGAATTTTAGCGACTCTCAATCCTTCTCTCAAAAACTGTTTTAAGCTTCTCTGATGCAAAACATATCTCTCTTTACCATAGAATGTTGTTAATAACTTTTCTGTTGATTTGCCTTTAATAGTAAAACTTTTATGATAATCACTTAACCATTCTTTCTTAGGGGTTTCTTTCTCACATGCAAAAGGAAGGTCTTTATGCTTATTATGAAGATCACTCGGGTACCTCAAATCAACTTCAAAATAATAACCTTCTTCTTTCTCATTCAATTCCTCTTGAGAATAAATAACAATATTTATCAAAGCCTTTTCATAATCCTTTTCTTCCACCCACTCTAATTTACCATAAGGCAGAGATTGAGACATTGCCCATCAAAACAAATTATTAGCATCAAAATACATCAAATAATTACTATCTTTTTCACTATCATAATTTGGAAGATATTTATTATTTGCTTTCGCATATCTTTTTGAACATACTTGTGATATTCCACCTCTCTTCGACTTCTCAATCATCAAAAGCATATCTACATCACTGATTAAATCTATATCTTGTTTTGTCATTTTCAACATTGCACTCCAAGATAAACCAGGAGCTGTGAAATAATGGGCAGGATCTAATTAGTCAGGTTCCTTGTGTAATTTCGTTGGAATTTTTTGGAGAGTAGCAAACCTATAGATTTTTGAGAAGTTTAAAATCTATTTAAATTAAAAAATGATGTTTCGCATTTTTCAACTTTTGGAAAGGTCGTTTTGGGGTGAAAAACGCTTTTTTTGAATTCCAATTTTAAAAAATCTGAAACAATACAAAATAACCAACTGATGATGGATTACTGTTAAATGGCTAACAATGGATTGTATAAGATAATAAAATGTTGCATTTTGACCGTCGGTTGCCATGGAAACAGCATTTTTGGAGTGGAATTGCCATTTTTTAATATATTTTTTTAAATTATATTTTCCATCGGATGGCCAAAATAATTGTTAAATATAGTGACCATGACTAACTTACACATAAGTATTATGATTTTCAAGTATTGGAACAGTTGGTTGCCATGGAAATGGCCATCTGTGCAATGAAACATTGGTATGTCTGTTGTTCAATATCAGAAGGTTTCGGCACCTTCAGTAGTAAATCGTTTGATTTTAAGTTTTTGTAGTTTGTTGTATTGCAAGTGTGATCTTATAGGGAACATAGGTGACGCCACGTCGCGACGCCACGCCATCGCCTCAGGTTACGGTTGCTGGGCGTGGCATGACGTCGTGATGTGGCGCGGCGCGCGTCCAAGCACGTGCAGCACTATGACGTCATTTTCAATTCGCTTCGTTTATTCTCGATTTATTCATGACGGTTTACTTCAGAGCTTCGTTTCATCATATTCAGTTTTCAACACCTTTCTTCCTTTTTTCGGTAAGTTCTGATAGCCTTTGAGTTGTATGTACCTTTTTGTCATTTTATGTTCTTCTGTATGTGGTAAGATTATGGTTTGAATGGCCAATTGGTTGGAGGTGTTAATTGCGTTTCCTGTTAGGCTAGGCGTTGGAAGTCGGGCAGTCGTCATGTTATAGCTGTGTTTATCCTTTTTCTATTATTTCGGGTTGATCTTTAAATATGTCCTTATGTGCTGGTTCGTGCTTTCATTTATCTGGAAAGAAAGTCACCATCAATGTAATCAGTCACTGACGTATTTTGTTCCATTAGATTAACTGCTGTGTAATAGGATAGGATTAGGTTAGCTTTGTGCCTGGAGGTTGGAATTACAGAGGGAGTCTATTTGGAGTTTCTATTTAGTTTACTGGCATGTAGTTAGCGCGTATTGTTGATTTCCCACTCATCTCTGCTTTTATTTTATTCAGGTAATTTTACGTCTTAGTAGCGGTTTTTATTTTGGATTCTAATAAAGTTCTATCATTGTGACATTTCCCCGCATCTTCCATTTAAATCACATAAGTTTAGGTCAATAAATTAGTCAAAGAAAATAAGGATGTTGTTTTTCTCATCTGTTTGCTTTTTATGGTGATGAATGTTATTTGTGCCCTTGATATGGCCCTAGACATAGACACAGCCCGAGTTTTATAGGCTGTATCACATATGATAGATTTGACATTCATGACCTGACGATAGTCTCACCTGATACGGATGTTCTGGTTCTTGCCATAGCAAACTATCATCTCCTGCCAAGACACACATCTATCTCAATGTCATCTAGCATTGTCAAAATCGAGCCAATCTGGAAGGCCCTAGGTGAGGAGAGGGCCCAAGCATTGCCAGCCTTCCACGCATTCACAGGTGCTGATAATACTGGGCGGTTCGCTCGACATGGTAAGGCAAAGTGGTTCCAGTGCTACTTGAAGGACGATGACGACATGGTAGATGTCTTTGCTATGCTCTGTAAGGATGCTGAACTGTCAGAGGACCCATACACAACTTTAGCAAGATTTGTCTGTTCAGGTTATTGTCCAAGTGGTGTCAATATTTCCAGCATCCCTGAACTTCGGTGGCATCTCTTCTGTAAGAACATGGCTGAGAATGACAAGTTACCACCAACTGTCGGTGCTCTGAGGCAGCATATCATGCGGGTACATATCCAGGCATACGTTTGGGGTCAAGCAGCAATTTCTCAGCAAACATTTCTTGATCCATTAAAGAATGGCTTCCACAAGGACACGAGTGGTGAACTCAAACCGACAACAACAGACATTCTCCCTGCACCAAAGGCAATTATCGAGATGATAAGGTGCCAGTGCAAGACAGAATGTTCATCACAGAGATATTCCTGCAGGACCAAGAACTTAACATGCACTGATCTTTGCATGTGCAGCACTTCGTGTGAGAATGACGAGGACTCAAACATTGAACGGCAATACCACGATAGTGATGATGACGATGGCAATGATGAGTGACATTAGAGAGAGTGATGCCAATTGGCTACAAACTCATATTTGACATTCAGTACATTTCACTGATCACATATTCATGCATTACTTGTTTCAAGATTTGAAAGCAATACATTAAATAAACGGTAATTTGACAAAATGATAGCCGTTTCTATGGCAACCATTGCTCAAAATACAGATATATGTATTCTGTATTAAGAACTTCCTCTAGTTAACAATTATGCATCATCAGTTGCTTGCTTGCGATTAATTTTGAATTTTCAGAGCTGAAATTAAAAAAAAAATGGTTTTTATCCCAAAACGACCGATTTGACCACATTATATGCATTGAAAAAAATGTGAAACATGGATTTTCTGTTTTCGTATTGTTTAAGCTTTCCAAAAATGTTGGGGTTAGCTACTCTCCAAAAAATTCCAACGAACGTCGAATTATGGACACAAGGAACCTGACTAAATCCATAACAATTTTTATTATGACAGAGTGATCTAAAAGCTTCAAAAATTTCAAAGTCCAGTTGCTAGGCAACGGTGGTGTCAGAGCAACGGTGCTCAAAAGCATAGAACTAGATAGTGGTGTGAACCTACCTGTCAAGTTTCATCAAAATTGGTTGACTCCTCTGGCCTCCAGAGCTGTCCATTACATACAAACAAACATACAAACATACAGACATACAGACAGATGGAAAAAGTTAAAATAAGGGTATTCTAGCGACCACCTAACAGACGGAAAACCTGAGAATAGTGGTAGTCTCGCGACCATCCAACAAGAAGAAGACTTCGTGCAGAGCACGATACTTGCGAACTCCATAAAAAAAATTGGACCTCAAAAATAATTGGTGGTTGAAGTCAATGACCAAATATGCAATTCCTCTTCAAATTTCAAGTCAATCGGATGAAAATTGACAATTTTAGAAATCTGGCCTATGTTGTCCTTTTGGCCGATGTTGATCTGGAAAATAATTCGTGGTTGAATTCAGTGACCTGATATGCAAATCCTCTTCAAATTTCAAGTCAATGAGATGAAAATTGAGGATTTTTAAATTCCTCCTTAGTTGTTGACCTTGGACCTATGTTGACTTTTTTTTCTCTGTTGACCTAAAAAAAAAATGGCTGATTGAATTCAGTGACCTGAAATATAAATCCTCTTCAAATTGCAAGTCAATCAGATGAAAATTGAGGATTTTAGAAATCCCACGTAAGTTGTTGACCTTTGGCCTATGTTGACCTTTTGGTCTATGTTTACCAAAAAAAACAAAATTGCCTGGTTGAATTCAGTAACCTGAAATTTATATCCTCTTCAAATTTCAAGTCAACCAGATGAAAATTTACAAGTTTAGAAATTCGGCCTATGTTGACCGCAAAAATAATTGGTGGTTAAATTCAGTGACGTGATATGAAAATCCTCTTCAAATATCATGTCAATCGGATGAAAATTGAGGATTTTAGAAATCTCAGGTAAGTTGTTAACCTTTGGCCGATGTTGACCTTTTGGTATATGTTGACTGAATAAAAATATTTGACGAGTTGAATTCAGTGATCTGAAATATAAATCCTCTTCAAATTTCAATTCAATAGGATGAAAATTGAGGATTTTAGAAATCTCACCAAAGTTGTTGATCTTCGGTCTATGTTGACCTTATGACCTCAAAAAGAATAGGCTTCTTCCAGACGACAAACTCCACCATGTGGCGAAGTTTCGTGAAGATCAGTTTAAAATTGCAACTGGTAGGAGACAGACAGACAGAATAACAAAATCGACTGACCAATATACTTGAAAAATCTTCGATTTTGCAAGTAACAAACAGACAGAAAGGGGTGAAAACATAACCTCCTTCACATTTGGTGGCGGAGGAAGTAAACTAGATAGGCGTTCGATAGGGCACATGCCTCCGCCACGCAATGCTTGATCCAAGAGAACATAATGGGCCCAATACATTTTTAGAAATATCATGCTATATATCGTTTTTGGTCCAACCTCTCAATGGTGAAGAATCACTTTAACAATTAAAGAATTCTCATGTACAGATCCGGATTCGGATCTTCACCAAAATCGAATCAATTCGTCCTTGTAAACCTATCAAGTTTCAACTGAATACGTTCACAACTTTTTGAGATATCCTGCACACAGACAGACAGACAAACAAACAAAAGACATCATGCAGAGCACGATACTTGCAAAATCCACCCCCTCTCCAAAGGTTGTCATGAATACATCAAATTGTCCATTTCATTCAGATTAAAATTGACAATCTTCATCAAAGCTCAGGTCAATCGGATGAAAATTGATTACTTTTCAGATTGAAATGGATAATTTTAAAAGTTTGACCTTGAGTTGATCTTTGACATTTTGACCTCAAAAGTAGTTGCTTTCCCAATTCAGTGATGGACTATGCAAATCCTGTTCAAATTACAAGTTAATAGGAGGTAAATTGACGATTTTTCAGTTGAAAATTGATGATTTCAGAAGTTTGACCTTGAGTTGGCCTTTCACCTTTTGATCTCAAAAGTAGTTGCTTTTCCAATTCAGTAATGCACTATGAGATTGCTGTTTGATGTTCAAGTCAATCGGATTCAAATTGACGATTTTTCAGATAAAAACTGATTTTAGAAGTACGACGTTGAGTTAACCTTTGACCTTTTGACCTCAAAAATAATTGGTCCCCCAATTAATTGACGCAATATGCAAATCTTGTTCAAATGTCAAGTCAATCAGATGAAATATGACGATTTTAGAAATATGACCAGAAGATGACCTTTAACCTTTGACCTCAAAATCAATAGGCTTCTCAGTTGGTACTACCTCTACAACTTGGTAAAGTTTCATGATGATCGGTTTAGAATTGTGACCTGTAGGCGACGAACAGACAGACAAACAGACAGACAAATGAACACAGAATAACAAAATCGACTGACCGATACACTTTAAAAAAAACAAACAGGCAGACAGGGGTGAAAACATAACCTCCTTCTCCCTTCGGTGGCGGAGGTAACAACAAAAACAACTGGAAGTGCACTCGGTAGAGCGCATACCTCTGTCACGCAATGCCTGATCCATGGAACATATCGAGAACAATAACTTTTGGAAATATTATGTCATATGCCGTTTTTGGACGTCTCTCAATGGTGAAGAATCACTTTAAAAATTTCGTAGTCGGATCCAGATCCGGATCTTCACCAACATCTAACCATTACGTCCTTGTCGCACACCAAACCTGTCCACAAAATTTCATCCAAATCCGTCCACAACTTTTTGAGATATCCTGCACACAGCAAACAGACAAACACAGAGAGGTGTGAAAACATAGCTTCCTTCCACCTTTTGTGGCAGAGGTAATGATTACGTTGCTATATAGCATATATTAATTAATACTAATATTTACAACAATAACAAGAATACTGGTTTCATTTATCACTAATAACGAACATATCATCCCTGTGCTGGCACCAATCACATCTGGCTTTGTAAAAGTCAAGCTAATGCTCAAGCTCACAGCAGGCGGGTGTGCAAAAAGGCAGCAGGCGGGTGTGCAAGAGTGTCCAATTAAAATTTGGTCCATCGGACAACGGGCCCACTAGTGTGTCCAAATGTGTCCGGTGGGCCACACAGGTGGAATTGATCCTTCACCAATGAGCAGATGAGGTATACAACATCTTGGCCACATTGAGCCAATGCTTGATAAGCGACCTTGATAAAGTTTGGTTATGACCACATTCTCCAACAGACGAAACCTCTGTTGTTCTGCAAACTCATCATTGGTATGTAACTCTTCATCACCGTCATTGTCCTTTGAAGCCTGGTATTGCTTAGTGATTCGGGAGGCTGGCTTGGGATCCTACGGTCCTGAGTCCTAGGGTCCAGAAGCCTAGGATCCTGCTGAGTCTGAGGGTCCTGAGTTTGAGCCCCGTCGTCCGCTGAATTAACACCAGGTGGGGTTAATCCAGCCTGTCATCCTTCTGAGGTCAGCGAAATGAGCACCAGTGTTCTGGTAATAGGGGCACTGCATCAGCGGCATAGCTGTGTCCCCAACCAATGATGCAACCAGCAGCCACAAGGCTGCTACACAAGAGTGTGGTGTGTGCATTGTCCTTCAAGATTCCCTTTAATTCACAGGCAGAGTATCCACAGGTTTTAGCCTCACTGAATCAAAGCCAAGCCCATTGCTTTTCAATCAAGTTTCTTCTTGATTGAACTCAAACAAACATGATCGCATGGTGTGGAGTGGAGGTGAGGCTAGCATGCATAATCTATTGTCAAAAATGTATTTCAATGAGGCTGAGGCTCTTATAAAAGCACAAGGCATTCCATGGGATCTGCAGTCGAGAAATAACTGGGAGAAGTTGGAGCAAAAAGCAACAATGGCCTCTCACTCATCCGTCAGCTACCGCTCCGTCCGCACCGGTGGATCCAGCGCTATGATCGGCTCCAGTGGCTATGGAGGCTCCAGCAGCAGCCGTGCAATGGGGCTTGGAATGGGTGCCGCGGGTCTGGCAATGGGGGGAGGAAGCTTCAGAGTGGGCTCTGCAGGGATGGGAAGTAGTGGGGTTGGAGGTATGGGCATTTCCAGCCGTGCCATGGGGATGTCTGCCTATGGAACAGGTATGTCAGGGGGTACTGGGGGCCTTGTTAGTGGTGGGATGATCGGTTATGGAGGTGGTGCTGGTGGGTTTATGGGGGGTGTAAGCCCCGGGATCATGGCAAGCCCAGCATTTACTGCAGGCCGTGCCATCACCTCAGCAGGTATGTCAGGAGTGGTTGGAACACTGGGTCCTGCAGGTGGAATGGTTCCTTCACTGGTGAGCAGGGATGAGGTGAAGAACATATTGGGCACATTGAACCAGCGCTTGGCCAGCTATGTAGATAAAGTAAGGCAGCTTACAATCGAGAATGAGACACTGGAGGAAGAACTGAAGAACCTGACTGGAGGAGTACCCTTCTCTCCTGACGCATCCGTCAATCTGGAGAATGTGGAGACACAAGTCACCGAAATGCTGACAGAGGTTTCCAACCTGACGCTGGAACGTGTACGTCTGGAGATCGACGTCGACCATCTGAGAGCCACAGCCGACGAGATCAAGTCGAAGTAAGACCATATGAATGCAGACACATGGGTTGTTGTTTTTAAGCTTGGACAAAACTGAGAATGGTTACTTTAACTTTCATGATTATTGTGATCATTTCGATGTTGTTTTTTGTAGGTACGAGTTTGAGCTTGGTGTGAGAATGCAACTTGAAACTGACATTGGAAACATGAAACGGGTTTGTGCAAAGACAAGATCAGCCATTCAACAATTCATGAATTTGTTTTCTAAAGATGAGTTTTCAAAAACGATTGAATGTTTGTTAATCTCCGTTTGTAGGACCTTGAAGCCGCAAACGACATGCGTGTTGACCTGGAATCAAAGTTTAATTTTTTGACTGAGGAGCTGACATTCCAGAAGAAAACACAAACAGAGGTAAAATGGTTGTGAATCATTAACTTCACAAAATGTCAGGGAGATAAACGTCACATGATGTGACGGAGATTGAGTGTTGATAATAAATAAATAATTTATATTCTCTTTTCTTGTGTAGGAACTGAACACCCTGAAGCAGCAGTTTGGCAGACTTGGACCAGCACAGACATCGGTGATTGAAGTAGATAACGTGAAGTCTGTCAACCTTACCGACGCCCTCAATGTGATGCGTGAGGAATACCAGCAGGTGGTCACCAAGAACGTCCAAGAGGCTGAGACGTATTGCAAGATGCAAGTAGGTTCCTCTAATTGAGGCCATTACGAATCCCAGTTCCTCTCAATATCCTGGCATTATCCCCCGATGGACTAATTGCCTGACTTGTATCTCATGTGCAGATTGATCAGATCCAAGGAATCTCCACACAGACAACTGAGCAGATTTCTATTCTGGACAAAGAGATTAATACTCTGGAAAAAGAGCTGCAACCACTGAATGTGGAGTACCAGAGGCTTCTGACCACGGTGAGGATTCTTTAATCAGGAATTGTATTGTACAATTGTAAACTTCACATCTAAGCTTTGAACAGAGAATCTTTCTGAAATAAACACAGTGTAACCATTTATTGTCCATTTTTCCTGATATATTTCCATCCCCACACCAGTACCAAACCCTTGGAGACAGACTTACAGATTTACAGAACAGGGAGAGCATTGATCTCGTCCAGTTCCAAAACACCTACACCAGATATGAACAGGAGATCGAGGGAAACCAGGTGGACCTGCAGAGGCAACTGGTGACTTATCAACAGCTTCTGGACGTGAAGACGGCTCTGGATGCTGAAATATCGACGTACAAGAAACTCCTTGAAGGACAAGAGACAATGTACGTCTACGTCATTGAAACATAGGCTGTTTTAGTAGTAATTCAACACTTATTACCAAATATCTGGTTGTTTGACAGTTGTGCGATTCGTGGATGCTATTCTCCATTTGGAATGTACATTCTTTATATTATGTTTCTCATGATGGATTTGTTGATGAGTGTGGGTTCCAATGTTACTTTCAGGGTAAGGACAGCCATGGCTGATGACTTTGCTCACGCTACTGTTGTCAGAAGTGGAACTGCTGGTGGTGCTTCCTCAAGTAGTGGAGGCTATGGTGCCAGTTCAGCAGCACATGGTGCAATTTCTGGAGGCTACAGCACAGGTGGAGGAGCAGGCTACAGCACAGGTGGAGGAGCAAGCTACAGTGTAGGAGGTAGTTATAGTGGTGGAAGTAGTGCAATGATGGAAGGTAGTTGCTCTGGTGGACACAGCATGTACAGCAGCAGCTCTATGAAGAGAAGCAGCTCCAAGAGTGCCAGTGCATCTGCTGGTGGTTACGGAACAAGCGGACATGACAGCACCATCATCCTTCAACAATAAACTGTAAGGACACGAGCTGTTACCAGTACAAAAACCAATGTGATTGTGATTGTGTTGAATGCATACTATTCATGTACTGTAGCGCCTTTTGAACGGCGTTTGTGTGCAAAATAAATAAACCTCTTCATTGTCTAAACACGATAATGTAATGGGATCTCTCTGCTAATGTGGACTTCAGGAAACATTAGAATTTTCAACAAGGTGAATCATTCGTTTTTTTTCTTCATCATCTGTGCACACTTATCGAAATGTCATTTCCTATTTTCTTTTCCAGCGTCGCTGCCTTTTGACAACATTTGTGAAACAACTTTGAGTCGTGACAGCCACACAAGATAAACCCCGATATCACATTCACAGATCATTCATTCACTTTCCCACAATCCAGATGATGACAACAATGTGAGACTTGACAGTTATCTGAGTGCAAACAAATAAAAGTTACATTGCCTGGTACACGTGTTGTTGTTTTGTTATTCTACGTCTACAGATCAATGCTTAATCACTTTGATGGCACTGGAGTTCATATTTAATTCTCAAAAAATTCTGCGTCATCCTCAACTATGAATGTCCTTATTTTACCTTTTTATTACCACTTACGTAATAAAAGTCAACGTAACAATAAAATCGTACTCACACACTCAAATGGGTATGAGTGGAGGTCAGATGTGATGTTGCATTTATTTTGCTTCATTCGTGGAACATCCTTATACCCTAAACCGCAAAACTGGGTTTGGTTCCATTTTTAACTCACCTGGACTTGTCTGGTGAGCTTATGGGATCGTGTAGTGTTCATATGCGAGTCAGTGATCAGTCAGTCCGTAAACACTTCAGTCAGTATCGCTTGAACTAAACACACGATTTTGTGAAACTTGGCCACAAGCTTCATATCTGATGCCCAACGAAAGTGTATTGACCATGTCAAAATCTATGTTCAACAAGGGGGTATACGAGGGTTTTTTTGACCCCCCCCCAAAAAAAAATAATAATAATAATAATAAGAGGTATTTGCTCTCTTCTCCGAAATTACACACACACACAATTTCGATGAAACCTGACCCAAACCTTCATCACCCATCATGTACCAAAATGTATCGACCGCATCAAAATCTGGATTCATTAACAATGTTGACGAGAGGTTTTTTGACACCCCAAAACAGGTAGGTTGCACATTCAAAAAACAAAAAAATGCACCCATATATGCCTGGTGTTGGCTTGGGATCCTAGGGTCCTGAGTTCAAATCCCACTCGGCTGTTGAATTAATACCAGGTGGGGTTGACTCTGCCTGTCATCCTTCCGAGGTCGGCAAAATGAGTGCCAACATGCTGGTGTACTGTGTCAGAGTGGCGACCCGTCCAGGATTGTGTCCAATAGCCAAGGAGACAGCTTAAGCAGAACCAACGCTCTGCAAGGAGTCTGGTCCCAATGGATGGAAACTCTCTTCTCTGAAACTACACACACAGACACACACACAATTTTTTATCAAACTTGTACACAACCTTCACCACCCATGATGCACCAAAGTGTATCGATATATGCCTGGTGTTGCACCACAGCTTTATTTTGATACCGATCCATTTCGAAATTTGCGTTTGGTGGACTTTTACTGGGTTTGAAGTTTCCTGTAATCGTACATGATGACATTTCATTGAATGTCGGGAGGGGGGAATGATTTTGCATTGTTGCTGATGCTTTGTCACCAGTTTCAATGGCTCAGCAACACTCACATTCTGACACATCTGGAGGCAAAGCAACAGAGGTCAATATAATTTCCGAGAATTGCTGAAACAAGCTCAAATGAGCTAAGATGCTCGTCCTCTTAATGATGACGTCATAAAAACGAATATGACGTCATTGTGATGTAACAGGTTTGCGAAAAATTATCTGTGCTAATGCCCGGCTTGATTCCCGCAAACAAAATTCAAATAGCTTGCCGAGTTTCGGAGATAATAGTCTAGGTGATTTCCATTAGCCGCGATATCATGACGTCAACTTTTTTTCTAGAAAGAATTTCCAAAATCGGAGATGGTTACTGCCTGTGCGTGGGATTTCTGCATATACATGGCAAGTTTCACGAAGATCCGATGAAAACTCTGGGTTGTGAAACAAAAAAATGTCAAAAATAGGAATGACGTCATAAAAATTGATATGACGTCATAGTGATGTATCATATGTGCAGTAATTCATCTCTGCTTATGCCCTATTCGATTCCCGCAAACAGAATTCAAAAAGCTTGCCTAGTTTCGGAGATAATTTTTTAGGCGATTTCCATTAGCGGAGATATTTTGACGTCATAACTTTTTTTCTCGGAGGAATTTTCAAAATCGGAGATGGTTACTGTCTGCGCAGGATATTTTTACACATATGCCAAGTTTCAGGAAGTTTTGATGAAAATTGTAGGCTGTGAAACAAAAAAGTGCACAAGAAGAAGATGAAGAACAACAACGTGAGTAAGACGAAGAGATCCTCCACGAGGATCTAAAAACTTGGAGAAAAGGGTCATACCTGGCTGGCGGTCCTTTTTACTGCCATCCATGAAAAAGGGCAAATTCCTGCAGCCTGGAAGAAGGCTCATGTTATTGCCATCCTAAAAAAAACTGGTAAGCCTACAGACATGCTTTGCAACTACCACCCTGTAGCCCTGCTTTCAGTGACGGGAAAGCTGATGGAGTGGGCCCTGCTATCTCATTTATCCCGCACTCTGGAGGCCTTTCTACCTGATGAGCATGGAAGCCTTTAGACCCGGCCACAGCACCTGGGATCAGGTTCTCTCCGTCTCCACCATCATCGAGGCTGGCTTCCAGAGAAAACAAAAGATGGCAACCGCCTTGGTGGACATGTCGTCGGCCTGCGACAGTGTGGCACAGAGCGCTCCTTCTCAAAGTCTTAAAAATCTTCATTGCCAGAATCAGACTACTATCGGCATTCCTTCGGGACTGAAAGATCCACGTTAGTCTCAACAGCAAAGCCAGCCATGCTCGAACCCGAAATGATGGCCTTCCTCAAGGATCCATCCTAGCCCCAGACCTCTTTAATCTCTATGTCAGTGACCTACTGATGACGACATCCTTCAAACTCACCTATGCTGATGACATTGCTTTTTTATCGCAGGGCCCTGACCTAAAATCTGCTGGGACCAACTCATCCGAGATCTGAGAATATTGGAGAAGTACTTACAAAAATGGAAGCTCCGGCCAAACCGCAAAAAAACAGCCATCTTCACCCACCATCTTGATAACTGCACAAAAAATGCAGAGGAAGATGTAACATCCCACAGTATGAAAGTTGAAAATGTCTGTTATCCCAAATACCTTGGGGTTGCACTTGACCGGACCCGAATCTATAAAGAACACCTGCAAAGATGCAAAGAGAAGGTCTGGGCATGGGTAAACTGCCTCTGTAAACTTGCCGGAATGTCGTGGGCAGTCGGCGCTAACACCTTACTTATGGCAACTCTCACCCTTATATACTCGACTGCAGAGTATTGTGTGCCAGTCTGGTCAGCGAGTGCCCATAGAAAGGCTATCAATCTTCAGTTAAGCACCACAATGAGAGCCGTGTCTGGAATCCTCAAGTCAAGAAACACTGAGTGGCTCCCTATCCTCTCCAATATTGCTCCACAGTCATCCAAAGGGAAGTACTGTCATCCTGATACTCGAGCCACATTTTGGTTTCCGCAATTCCAGCCTAGCGCCTCCGAGTTGAACATCCGCGCTGCTGCCTCAAGTCCAAAAAACCACTATGGAATGGTATAAAGCTCCTTACACCCATCAATGTGAAACCAACTTGTGGAGGGCCAGCTGGGAGGCTGTTAGAGCTCCTAATAAACATATTATACAGTATCCAACCATTTCTCCATCCAGTTTCATTCTCCAACATAGGCAATGAACAGCCCACAACAGGCTCTGAACTGGACAGAGTCGTTGTGGAAGCACCCACCACCAATGGAGGATGAGACCGGATGCGCTCTGCGACTGCGGAGGAGTCCAGACGATGGAACACATCACATTGCACTGACCCTTGTGGCAGCTATCGGGAGGACTTTCAGCCCTCCACCAACCCACCCCTGAGGTAGCCACATGCTTGTCGAACCTAGAAATTCACCTTTAGCGTACCCCATATTGGCCATAAGAAAAAAGAAGAAAGAAAATCTGGAGGGACTCAGTAAATTGCAAGGGCAGTCCCATGGAATGTGTTGCGTCCATCAGCTGTGTTAACCTTGGCATCGATGTTATCAGTTGAACACCTAATTGGAAAGTTTTTCAAAAGTCCTGGTGGCACATATGCCATTGAAATTTTGTATTTCAAGATGGCTGCCATAGGGGTTATTTTTTTAAAAATGGAACTAACCTGAATGCTGCTATTTAAAGGTCCACAGAATCAGAAAAATAAATAAATAAATTTTAATGCGATAATGTTGATTTTTAAGTAATAAACAATGAACTGAATATGTTTTTTTTTCTAATTTTTTGAGCTATTTCAATTATAAAAGCAAACCTGTCGGGTAGCACATCTAAAAAAATAATTCAGAAAACTGCCATGATGTAATGAAGGGAAAAAATTATCAGCACACAATGGATAATGGGCACACAACTCACTTCAAACTCGTCAGAAAGTGAATTTGAAGAATAATTTTCTGATTAAGAATCATCAGATTACGACGATAGTCAAAATCATTTCGTAGAAGGTGCTCTAAGACCACATGTATGAACCTGAGGTTGAGATGACGTGGTGGGTTACACGATATATGATTGCCGTTTTGTGGGGGCCGGTGCCAATTGATCATAAAAGGACACAAGAAAACACTTAAATCTTCATTTCAATATAATTGATTCAAGAAAATAACAACGATTAAGCGTTAAGTGAAGCCATATCTATTTCTTAAACCAAACATGATTTTTTTTGATTCAGTGGTGAGGGTACAGCAATAGAGACAGGTAGGAATGAGGTCTGGGACACAGTTTTTGTGGGTGACGAGACTACTAAATATGTCGATTCTTCATTCTGCAGGAAGGATCATAGACATAGAGTTCTGTGCAATTTTGAAGGAGCAGGAGTTAGGGACATGAAAGGAAGGATAAATGACATTTTATCGGGTCACAGGAGGAAGAAGTTGGTTGTGGTCCACCAAGGAGCAAATTATTCAGGGAAAGTTTACTCGGTTGTGAGGTAATGTTTTCTGGATGCTTAGAAATCTGGGATTCTTAATGAAGGAGGTAATGTTTTCTGTGATTCTACCAAGATGAGGAAGTGAAATATAAATTATGAACACAGCAACAGATATAAACTAATGGCTGGAATAATGGTGTAGGAAGGAAGGTTTTGCATTGAAGAAGCAGTGGGAATCATTTCAGGGACAAAGGGAGTGTTTCCAGAATGATGGCCGTATAATAAATATAAAGGGGGCAGCAAGGTTTTTAGTGGGAAGGTATTCAGGCTTTTTAGGTCAGTGAAGGGTGGGGAAGTGATTAAGGAAGGAACTGATGATGTCATTGTGATTAGTAAGGCCAGGCAAGAAAATATAATTTCAGGAAGGGAATATTTAAACATATATTAGACCAAAGTCAGGAGTTTGAATAATAAGATGGAAGAGCTTGAGGAAAAAGTACATCGCGAGGAGTAAGAGATATTTGCAGTAAATGATACATGGTTTCATGAGGAAAGTAATTGGAGGACAGGATTAGATGGCTACAAGGTGTATCGGTATGATAGGAAGGAGAAAATAGGAGGAGTAGAAGAAATCTGGGTAAAAGACAGCATTACATCGAGAGAAAGGGGTGACATTAAGGAGGGAATTAATGTGTCGGATTCTGTATGGATGGAGATTAGAGATTGTAAAAACAGGAAGATACTGGAAGGATGCTTTTATATGGCTGCGGGTGTGAAGGAAGAAGAGGAAGAGGAGTAGGACATGATCAAAATAAAGACATATTCATGCACTGTAGTCCCAAGAAGGAAGCCAGACATAACAACACACATACACACACACAAACACACACATATGTGTATACCTCACATACACACAAACACACATATACAAATGCATACATACATATACATATATACACACGTACGAAGACAAAGACTATATTTTTATGGCCTAGGGTTTAAGGTTCACCATGAGGGGAAGCACTCAATTTTGTCCCAAACACCAGGTCCTGAGGCCGCTGACTACAGATAACTCCATGGTCCAATGGGCTGTTCTGACACAGCTGTAGCTGCTTCACTTGGACTACCGGCCTTGCAGGGTTATGCATTAATGTTTCTGCGATACCTTTCAATTGGCATGGCAACCTAATTAGAGGCCATGCCCCCAGCGCCGCACCTTGTGATCTTCTCCTGAGCATGACAGATGGGTGCAGCACTGGCTAAAAGAGCAAATGATGTGAGGTACAACTTCCCAACTCACTGTGCTTGTACAGCGTTTCGGATGTAGTGTCAAAATGGAGGGTTTGCCACAGTAATTTGTCCCATTCTTAGTCGCAATATTCGCTCACTTACGCTCACTCATATTTCTCCTTTTCAAATGGAACACATTACTTCAAACACCTCTCTTTTGACATTGCTACCCTGCGGGGCTGCGCTTCGCCTTCCTTTCATGTGATCATTTATTTAACCAAATTGAGTTCTCATAAATATTTCTTTATGTTTTATTTTTGGGAACAACTTAATTTATTCAGCAGTAACAAAGGTGGCGGGAGCCCGTTAAAACCCCCAACCCCATTTTTATTTATACTTATACTTTAAACCCATAGGGTAATGTAGTTACTCCATCACCCATTACATATGTTTTATCATCAAATACGATTAGACCTTTCTTACTAACAGTCTCTGAGAATATTTCATGTTTATAATTTCTAATAAGATTAATCTCTCTATAAACACCTTTTCTCTTCCACACACACTCAAGGTAATGTTTAAAGTTCACAGTCTCCTTTAATACACTCTTCTTTAGACCTTTAAGTTTCTTTTCACATTTGAATTCATTTTACCCTCTAGTTAAGTATTCATAAGCATATGCCTTTGATCTATCACCAACAAATTCACTTAATATCTTTTCACCTAATTCGTCATTAAATTTACCAATAACCTTTTTATTCTTATTTGAAAGGAGCGGGTTATTAGCATCATAATTACTTGCATCATAAATATCTTCATCTTCTTTCATATCCTTATAAACAGCATCTGTAGTTATCTCGAGTTTGAAGCGATCTGAATCCATATATGGCAATAAAATATTCTGACCATATCTCCTCTTTAGATTAATTATCATAAAAGTAATTATTATTTTTTTGTATACATTGTTGAGGCTCATATGAGAGCTAACACAAAAAACACAACAAGGGGTGCAGGAGACAAGGGGGCGAGTGAGGGAAGGACAAAACAATGGGGGAACAAAGACATTAGGAGATCTGTGGAAGGGAGAGGGATGGGGCGGGGAACACGGGGTATACAAGATGGTCACCACACAGACTTTTAGGACTTTACATGACAGGGAACTTTTGGGAAGGAAGGCAGGGAATTTGAAGGTGGTGGGTTTGGAGTGGATTAACGGGGGTAGAAAAGATCGTGGTTTTTGATGGGGGAAGATAAGAGGTCGTGATGAACAGCTGTTTTGAAGACCTGGAGTGAAGAATGGGATTGAAGAGGGTGTGGGAGTTTATTCCAAAGGTGGAGAAAAAGAGGAATGAAAGAGTGAAGGTAAGCAGTGATTCGTGATTTTGGTAGTTTTACCATAAGGGGATTGCTGGCGGACCTTGAACGCCCTGTGGAAATATGGGGGGGGGAGGGACATATTGCAGACAGAGCAGGGAGAGTGAGACTGGAGAAGATACGGTAGAAGACAGAAAGACCACCGACCTGCCTGTGGTGAGAAAGTGAGAGGCCCAAAGACTCAGCCTCACCACGGGAGATACCACTGATCCTAAATGCCATGGTTTCCACAGCGTAAAGCCCAGAAAGGTGAGGGGGAGCAGCACCAGCCCACATGGGAGAGGAGTAATCCATAAGGCTGTGGATGAAAGCTTTGTATGTGGTCAGGAGCTCAGGTGGGCCGAGGAAGGGTTTACTTTTGCACGATAGAGGGTGCCCACTTAGTGACTAGCTTTGCAGGCCAGGTTCGAAATGTGGCTTTCCCAAGAAAGACCATGGCAAATAGTGATACCCAGAAGCTTGAATGAAAGGACTTCTTCCAGAAGATTGTTGTGAAAGTAGATGGGGAAAGGGGGGGGCGGTGAGTTCCAAACGGTCCTTTGGGAGAGACATCATGAGAGTGTGGGATTTGTCAGGATTGAAAGACATGTTGCATGTGTTGGACCAGTTTGTGATTTTATCCAGATCTGCAGAGAGTGACGAAGCTGCTGCTTGCCAGTCTGAGGGATGACAGATGGTACGACAGAGGATGGAGTCATCAGCAAAGAGATAAAGAGGAGTTTTCAGAGAGTTGTAGAGATCATTGATGAAAACCAGAAAAAGTGCAGGGCCCAGAAGGCTGTTTTGAGTAACTCCAGCTGGGACAGGAAGAGGGGATGAAAGAACTCTGTTTAGGGCCAAATGTTGGCTGCGACAGGAGAGGAAGTCTGGAAGCCATGAGTGGAGATGCCCTTACAAACCATAGGAAGAGTTTGGTGAGCAGAGCAGAGTGCCAGACCATGTCAAGAACACGTGATATGTCCAGGGATATGGCTCTGATTTCATGTCTGGCATTGAGGACCTCCATCCCTTGTTGGGAGAACAGAAGCAACATATCCAGGGTAGAGTGATCTGCTCTGAAACCAAGTTGATGAATGGAAACCAACCCATTTGAGAAGAGGAAGGAGTTAATGTCTGCAGTGATGTTGGATTCCAAAACCTTGCTGATGATTGGGAGAAGGCTGATTGGTCTGTAGTTGCAAGGATCTGTTTTTGCACATCGGTAATGTTTGCTGATTTCCAAGCAGAGAGCAGATGAACCTGAGGAAATGAGAGGGTTAATAGAACAGAGAGTGGGTGACCAAGAGCAAAGGAGCAGGTTTTTAGAACACATGGGCTGATGCCATCTGCACCGGTTGCAGAATCTGAGTCGAGGTTTGACAGCAAGCTCTCCACTTTGTCAGAAGAATAGGACACAGAGTTCAGGGACAGCTGGGTATGACTGGGTAAGGTAGGTACAGAACGTGATGGATTTCGGACACAAGATTTAGATGCTAACAGATTTTAGACCATTAGCCTTTTCACGTGTGGTGTCAGCAGTGTAGCCATTTGAGGTAAGGGAGGGGATGGAGGGGGAACATACACCAGAAACAGCTTTGATTAGACATCACCAGGATTTGGAGGAGGGAGAGAGGTTTGAGAGTTCAGACTTGAGATTAGAAAGATGTTGTTTTCTGGCTCTGCAGAGGGGAGTCAATCATACATTAAATGCTTTGAAAGATCTAAAACAGCTGTTCCCACAAAAATCGGTTAATCCATCTTTATGCACTCTTTATTCAAATGAACAGCACAAAAATTATCTGTAAATATTTCTGCTCTTTTAAAGCTTGGCTTATTTATCAACTTCTCCACCTGCTACCAAGTCATAGCAAGTCTTACATTTTGTCTATTCTTTATATTTTCCATTGTTTTACCAAATACAGAATTATTCATCATCTTGTAAAAGTCCTTCTCAAAATCATTATTATGAGCCTTTGTTCTCATCCTCGTATTATAATCAATATATTTCCTTAACCAATGACTTTGACTAAATTTTAGTGCCCAATGTGCCTTTTCAAACTTTCATTCCTGCTTCTTTTTAATTGCTTTAGATTTCTTTGACGTAAAACATACTTCTCTTTATCAACCCATGTTGTCAGAAATTTGGCTGTAGGAATACATTTCAACTCATTTGAAGAACTAATGAAATGTTGTTGATAACCACTGAATCGCGCTTGATTGGGTATCTCTTTTTCAGCTCCATCAGGAAGGTCTTTATGTTTGTTATGAAGTTTTCTAGGATACTTTATATGCCCTTCAAAATAATTCCCATAATCCCGTTTATATAAATCTTCTTGACTTGTGGAGGTTATATCACCCAATAGAGATTTCTACTTGTATTCTTTCAAACATTTAAAATTACCATCTGGTTGAGAGTCAGCCATTGCTCAACCAAACAAGTTATTAGCACCAAAGTACAGGGTGGCCATAAAGTCTGGAAAGATAGGCGAATATACATTACAAGCCGGTAGGCGACATGGCTGCTTGCTCTAGATGGAAAGCTGGCCGACGCGACTAGCCGATATTCATGTGCAAATGCTATCAATCAATTTAGCACAATAAATATGATTATCACAGCCATCTTAGTTTGCGCCCAGAAACCCGCCTTGTGAAATTTCAGGTATGTTTCCAAAGAGACTCTAACAAATGGCAGCCCTGGTGATTCCATTTATCTATTCGCTAAAGATTTTATTTTTTTATATGATGCTGTAAGACATTCTCCTTGGGCACAAAAAAAAACAGGTCCCTCGGAGGTCCAGTTTCGGAGGTATTGATTTTTTTTGTATAGTCCACAATAAGTGTACGATGTACGATAAAGTATTTTAGCTGTTGCTAAGCAACGGAGGTGTGCATAGCAACCATTCATTTTTGTGTACATGCTAGCCACATTGTACACATTTCATCCAAGTTTCATCAAAATCAGACTCTTTCTCTTCGAGATATTGGCAATAAACCGTTTCTGAAATGTTGGACATGTACTCGCCCAAAACCTATCTCCTCCTTCAAATATTTTTTGTTAGGGCTGCAAATTGGCATGAAGGGAGCTCGATAGATTGCGCACAGAACTCTAAGCTTCGATTTTTCGATTTTTTTGATTTTTTGACCACTTTAAAAGGTCGTTGCTATGCTGTTGCCGGGCCCGGGGTCCCATATTTGAAAGCACACGATTCCCAGAAATATTGGTCCTACCTACCAAATTTCATTGGAATCGGTTGAGTGGTTTAGCGCCTAGGCTTGACCAAAGTTTCGCGGACAGACAGACAGATGGAAATGTCCAGAATAAGGGTGCTCTAAGAGCAGCCATAAATGGGTATTTCACATATGTGAACAGGGAGGTGAACAAGCAAAACATGCGGTACTGGTCGCAAGACAATCCACACTGGATCTCCCCGACCAAACAACAAGAACGATGAAGGGTGCATGAGGGACAACACATTGAGCATGTCATGTAATGTCATTGAACATATCATATATTGTAATGTAATGTAAATAAACCATTTATAATGTATATTCACCAATGTTTCCAGACTTTATGGCCACCCTGTACATTAAGTAATATGTGGGCTTATAGAGTGAGAAGTCTGGAAGATATTTATTGTTTGCCTGAGTATATCTCTTGAACAAACTTGTGAAATTCCTCCTCTTTTAGCCCTCTCAATCATCAAGAGCATATCTACATCACTTAGAAGATCAAGGGGATGTTTAGTCATTTTTAACATGACACTCCAGGCGAGTCCAGGATATGTATAATAATGGACAGGATCAAGTCCATAGGAATCTTTATGATAACAAACTTCTCTAAATGTCTGAAACAGATCAGCTTGTAATAAAACATCAGTTATTAAGTGAAGGTCATGATATTCACCCCTATTTTTTTTTAATCTCAAACTCTTTCCAAACTTGTTTCACTCTTTCATATTCTTTACCTGTAATATAACATCTTCTTAACTTGTTATAAAAACGCTTTTTAGGAGGAAGTCTTGTTTCTTTAAATCTTTCAAAGGAATTCATATAATCATATGGGTAAATGCCCTTTTTAGGAAGAAAAGAAATGTCTTTACCCAAGTCAGCTTCAGTCCTAAATTGACTATAAAGTGCAGGAAAAGAGGAAATGTTTGAAACCAATGAACTTAGAGGGCTTGACATAAATTTATTAGTCAACTAATGTAATATTTGTATATACACCCATTTCAGGAGTATAAATCCGCTTTGTAAATCAGATGTAATTTTGATCTGCATGAGGAATTGCTGTTATCTTTCAAGGAGTCTTCATTTGTTCTTTGATCAAGAGATGCGTATCATTATGTCAAATGTTATGAAGAAATACAAGTATGAATGTAGGGATTCTATAATTAAGATTACAATTATTATGAGCTGCTCCTCTATATTTCCCCATAATATGGCAATGATCTCTCACCCTTTTATCAGTTTTTACCAAACCTCTGAGCATATATGACAAATCCTTGCTTCTTCAAATTATTTCTCTTCATTAGGAGATAAGTCAAGAGGTTTATTTGTTCTTGACATAATTTCAGTTATCTGAATACAATCATCCTCAATTCTTTAAACAAATTAATCAGCATCATCAGGCCCTCTATACAACTCCAAGTTATTATATTTACTTCCACCAGATGATTTAATGTAATAACAAAACACAGAAGGAATATGCTTTTGTTATTTTTTAATATCATCAGATTTTTTCCAAGATGCTCTCAAAATCAGCATGTATTACAAATGGGTGTTTCATACATTTACTTGTTTTGTTAAATACAACTTTCTCTCCTGGTCCTGGCATCTCAACAACTGCTGCTTTATGATAAGAACAATACTTTAAATGTTTCTCAAGTCTTCGTTGAGATCAAAAGATATTTAGACATCTCTTCCAAGGATATAATTTATTCTTGGATTTATAAACTTGACTACTTACCAATCCAGAAAAGTTTTTGATAGAAGCATAATGAGCAGTTTCCTCATTCGTGAAATAAAGGAGATCTACATGTCGGTCATTTGACCAATTATCATTGGATATAGTATTACTAACTCTTAGAATTTGGACTTTGTTTTTACCAGTAAAGCCATAAACATTTATTTATAGTTTAGTCATATTCTGAAACTTTGTTATATCTTTTAAGCTCATGTGTTCTCCTCTAGAGATGCCTAGATCCCCACTTTCTAATTTATTCTCATATTTCTTATACTTTGAAACTTTTTCACAGCCCCTTTCCTGTGGATAAAGATGTGCTAAGATACTCCAGACAAAGCATTTATGATCAATATAATTAATATTATTTATTGCCCTTTTTTCTTTATTTCCTAAGGTAAATCAATGTAAGAATAAGCCTTCAGCAGAGTGGATTTAAGAATATTAAGATTGATATATGAAACATTCCCAATGTTGAACCCACTACTTTGTTGTTGTTCTTCCAATTCAATCGAACAAGCTCTTCAAAGATAGGAGATTTAAGGAAGCTATTAATTGATGTATTAATAAAATAATGCATTATCTTGAAATTAAACCTGAACTCAGGATAAAACAGAGTTTCCAAAAAAGCCAAGACAAATTCAAATAATTTATTTTCTAAATATATAAATGAATGATTTTTTTACTCGTTTGGGAAAATAAGATAAAATTTACCAACCATAAAAATCTTCCAAATTCATTAAGATGTCGAATAGTTGATTCAAGTGGATGTGGGAAAAGCTGCTTGCTTTTGAAGCTGCTCCTTATTGCAGAATTATCGTTCATCTCACAACTTTTTGGATGATAATAATTTAATAAGTTTCACAAAGTCAAATTTTAAATGCGAGTATCAGCTACTCTCACATGTTTTTAATGTGGCTCTTCAAAATGAAGACATCATTGGTTTATTTAAACTTCAAAACAAACTAAATGATGATTACATTGAAGATATAATACAACTGTTTTGTGATACTCAGAAATGTAAAAAGAAATTAAAACCTTCAACTTGTATTCTTAGTACGAATAAGGATGAAATACCTTCACCCCAAGATTTGGATAAATCAAAAACGAACCGCATCATTTTGATGATTGTGTTAATGAGAGAAACCAAATGGTTATGGATAGCGACTACACAAGACGGAGAAATTCTTCTTGTAATTGTATTTATCCAAGTCAATCATACTTTCATCTCCCTTGTCGCTCAATAAGAAATAGTGCTCATAATTTTATTCCATCCAGGTTAAATTCAAGAGATATAAATCATTTTTTGGGTGGCAATTGTTCTGTACTATGTCGTAAAAAGGAATTTGAGGAGTATATGAAACACACGACTGGAAGATATAAATATATTGTTGTGAAACAAGATGAGATACGAAATTATATTTTTCAACAAATAAATGGATGCAAAAGAATGAGCAAGAAGGTTGAAAGAGCATCAAGAGTTAGTTTAAAAATTTGTAAAACAACAGGAAGACATAAAGAAGAAAAGCTGCCAGAAACTAATGGGTGAAGAAGCTTTTGAAAGAAAAGAAGATAGAAATTTTTTTTAACCACTTTTAAAAACTTCAACAAATTTCTACAGTTCCTATGATTGAATACATGCCTAATAAACTTCAAATGTTAAAAGATTTTCGTTAAATGACAGAGGAAGAACCAGAGAATATAGGGGAATTGGAATATGATGATGAAGAATTGTCTCAACAGCTGGAAGAGATAAATAAACACCCTGATTATGTTGTGGACATGAGTATTCATAATGAATGTTGTGAACATGAATATGCTCTCCAAATCAAAGAATATTCAACAGATTCAACAAACAAAGAATATTCAAAAAAAACACAGCAGGTCTCATTCCAACAAAACAACCAGCAACATTCTATCTTCATAAAAAGAAAAGGTATTGATATGTTGTGATGAATTCAAGGACATTTGGTATCCAAGGCCATCTCCACTCATGGCTTACAGACTTCATCTCCTGTCGCAGTCAATGTGTGGCCTGAAATGGAGTTCTTTCATCCCCTCTTCCTGTCCAGGCTGGAGTTCATTAAGGTAGGGTTCTGGGCCCTGTTCTTTTTCGGGTTTTAATCAATGATCTCTACGACTCTCTGAAAAATCCTCTTTATCTCTTTTCTGATGACTCCACCCTCTGCCATACCATCTGTCATCCCTCAGACTGGCAAGCAGCAGCTTCTTCGCTCACTGCAGATCTGGATAAAATCACAAACTGGTCCAACATGTGGAACATGTCTTTCAATCCGGACAAATCTCACACTCTTACTATGTCTCTCCGAAAGGACCGTTTAGAAACTGCCACCCCCCCCCCCATCCACTTTCTCCACCATCATCTGGAAGAAGTCCTTTCTTTCAAGCTTCTGCATCTCATGATCTGCCATGATCTTTTTAGGGAAAGCCACATTTCAAACCTGGCCTCCAAAGCCAGTCGCCGACTGGGAATCCTCCGTGGCAGGTCAGGTCGGTGGTCTTTCTGTCTTCTTCCGTCTCCTCTCCAGTGTTGCCCCCCTGTTTTCTCTGTGATTTGTCCCCCACCACATTTCCGCAGGGTGCTCAAGGTCCGCCAACGAGCCCCTTCTGGTAAAACTACCAAAATCACGAATCACTGCTCACCTTCACGCTTTCATTCCTCTTTTTTCCCACCTTTGGAATAAACTCCCCCACTCTATTCAATCCCATTCTTCCCTCCAGGCCTTCAAAACAGCTGTTCACCACCACCTATCATCCCCCACCCCATCCAAATCCTTGATCTTTTCTACCCCCGTTAATCCACGCCAAGCCCACCTCTTTCAAATTCCCTGCCTTCCTTCCTGAAAGTCCCTGTAATGTCCATCTTGTATTCCCCATGTTCCCCGCCCCATCCCTCTCCTTTCCACAGATCTCCTAACGTCTCTGTTCCCCACTGTTTTGTCCTTCCCACTCCCGCCCCTCTTGTCTCATGCCCCCTTGTTGTGCATTGTGTGTTCGCTTTCATACGAGCCTCGAAAAGGTATACAAATTTTTTTTTTGAGGTTTTTAGGTTCTGTCCGACCACCTGTTAAATTAACCCTCAGATTATTGTTTCTTCTTCCAAAAGATGGAGATTACATTTTAGCCAAGAGTTGAGTTTCAGATTATTTCAATGAGCCATTAAATATGAAAAATGAGGATAATGGGAATATATTGATTTGCTAAACTCACTTGATTATGGGGTTAGTGTTGCAGGGAGAAGAAAGAAGAATGAAAAGGAGAAACACATATTGAGGCTTTAAGTGGGCTTGGTTCAGCTGTTAGTTTTCTTCCAGGAACTCTAGCCTGGACAGGAAGAGGGGATGAAAGAACACCATTTTGGGCCACACATTGACTGCGACAGGAGAGGAAGTCTGCGACCCATGAGTGGAGATGGCCTTGGATACCATAGGAAGAGAGTTTGGTGAGCAGGGCAGGGTGCCAGGCTGTGTCAGAAGCACACGATATGTCTCGGGATATGGCTCCGATTTCATTTTCGGCATTGAGTACCTCAATCCATTGTTGGTAGAGCTGAAGCAGAATATCCAGGGTGGAGTGACCTGGTCTGAAATCAAACCATTGGAGAAGAGGAAGGATTTGATGTCTGAAGTGATGATAGATTCCATTACCTTGCTGATGATTGGGAGAAGGCTGATTGGTCTGTGGTTGCAGGGATCTGTTTTTGCACCTTTTTGTGCAGGGCAGTAATGTTTGCTGATTTCCAAGTAGATGGCAGATTACCTTGAGCAAATGAGAGGGTGAATAGAACAGAGAGAGGGTGAGCAAGAGCAGAGGAGCATCTTTTTGGGCATGTAGGCTGATGCTGTCTGGACCGGTTGCAGCATCCGAGTCGAGCTTTGACAGCAAGCTCTCCACCTTGTCAGACGAAAAGGACACAGAGTGCTGGGACAGTTGCGCGCAACTGGGTAAGGTGGGTACACAGAAAGCGATGGGTTTGGGACACAATATTTTTATGCAAACACTGAGTTTAGGCATTCAGCCTTTTCATGTGCAGTTTCAGCAGTGCACCCATTTGAGGTAAGGGAGGGGATGGAGGGGGAACATACACCAGAAACAGATTTGATTAGACACCACCAGGATTTGGAGGGGGGATGAGAGGTTTGAGAGTTCAGACTTGAGCATCGAAAGATGTTGTTTTCTGGCTCTCCGGAGGGTAGACACACACTTGTTCTGACCTTTATGGAAGGAACTGAGATTACCCTCAGTTGGGTTTGCTTTCCATGTGGCAAAAGCAAGTTGTTTCAGGACAACTGCCTCGCCACAAGCTTCAGTGAACCATGGGTGGGAGGAAGGGTAGGACAACTGAAGATGAGAGCGGATAAATCTGTGCATGAGGGAGAGCAAGTTTCCTTGAAAGAACTCCCAGGAAGAGTTGATGTTGGAGAAAGTAGCGATGGCAGAACAGTCTAGAAGTTTGATGGCTACTTCGAGACCCTGCCAGTCGGCTTGAGTGAAATGCCAGACTCAACGGCACTGAGGTGGTTGACTGATAACAGCCAGAGAGATGTCCGCTTTCACAAGCACGTAGTCAGAAGAACCAATTGGAGCGAAAGAAGAACAGCAGATATTTTCAGAGAAATTTGTCAAAATCAGATCCAGAAGAGATAGAGTAAGACCGATTGAGGCAGTCCCAATGAGTCGCAGAAAGATTTTGCTGAAGTGCCATGACAGGTGAGAGAGGTACCCCACACCGAGCCAACTGGCAAGATGACAATTGAAATCACTACATATGAGGAAGAGAGCGTTTGGATGAGAAGATAGAAGTTGGTCCATTTCTTCGGATAGTGAGATGTAAATGGAGTCATCACTGTTTGGTGGACGGTGCAGTAGACATGTAAACATGAGGTGGGAGTGGAGGGGAAGCTGTAGCCAGAGGTATTCCTGGGGATGTGGGGGAGTGAGGGCAGTGCATGGAGAGTAAGGAATAGAGTCTTTGATGAAGAGAGCAACTCCTCCACCAGGACGAGGCTCAGGTCTGTCATACCAGAGGAGGGAGTAACCAGGGAGAGATACTTTGAAGTCAGACGTCTTGAGGGAGGAAAGTTTCTGTTCGGCAGATTATGTCTGGTTTGTCAGTGGCAACCTGTATTGAAAGATCTGTAAGATTTGAGTGAAGGCCCCGGATATTTGAGGTCCAGACTGTTAATGAAGAGGGAGTGGAAGAGGCTTTAGGTGCAGGTGATGGGAGGGGAGGGGGAGGTTAGGACAAGGGAGGAGGGGGAGGGGGAGGTAAGAAGGGTTGTTGAAAGAGTGTGGGGGATTGCAGAATAGCTTGGGGAGTGGGCCAGATGAGGAGGAGAAAAGGCTCTGTGGTGCTGGGGGAGAGGGCAAGAGAGGAGGCAGAAGGCAGTTGAGGATTTGAAGAGGTGGAGTGATAAGATGGAGGTGAGAGGACAGGGGAAAGTGGCAGCTTTGTGGATGTGAGGGGAGGCAACTTTCAGAAGGGTGAGTAAGAGGCAGGGGGAATGGTGGGAGAAGAATGAGTGGGGAGAGTTGAGGGAGAAAGGTGAGGGTGGGGAGTTTTTGTGAAAGCTGAGGGGGATGTTTGGAGAGGGAAGAGTGTTATGGTTGCTTTGAGAGGGTGGGGTGAGAGTGGTGAATTGGCACTGAAGTTGGAAAAAAGTGTGGACAGTTGAGGAAGAAGGGTGAGGGGGAGTTTGGGGGAAAGGTGAGAGGGATGTTTGGAGGGGGCAGAGTGTTTTCGTTGCTTTGAGAGGGAGGGGTGAGAGTGGTGAATTGGCACTGAAGTTCGGAAAAAATTGATGATTGAAGGAAAGTGAACAAGCAAAGCAAAATGGGTTTTTTTATTTTTTAGTTCGGAAATGCAACTGAAGACATTACTTGAGGGATGCAATTAAGGCGAAATAAGAGAAGAGAGAGGAGAAACGTTGTAACAGTTGGATTTTTTTAGACAATGTATGAATGAAAGGTCGAATTGAGAGCAGTCTGTTGATATAGAAGAAGAGTAGTGAATTACGATAGAGTGATGAGAATCACACGTGTGAAAGAGGAAGACGAAGCATTATAAGAGATCGTGCTGATTCTGCTTCTTACTAATATTGTTGATTATGGGTTTTTTTTCGGACAATTTCTTTAGGTACTCGACGAAAACTCACAAAATAGCACGATTTTTGAAACAAAACCGAACTAAAACACACAGAAACACGTAGGTGAGAAAATAAACAGTTAAAACGGGACAGATAACGACCGGAAACTTAACTTTGCAAAAGTTGGCAGAGACCCCTGAGTGCACCTACCGTTGCTGCAAACCCAGAATCTTGGAAAAAAAAATCGAAAACAATTGCACCTCTATTACTCCAAAACCACGCCATGGAAAATATTTTAATTATCATTATCAAGTACTCTCCATACAGAATAATGTGCTTATGATGATGTCATCAATATCCTCATTATGACGTCATAATTCGACAAGTACAACGCTTGATTCGATTAGTAATGAAATTAATTTTTCTTTGCAACTGTTGGTCCAATTGACACGACATTTTGACCATGGTTGTGCCTCCTCTTGCAGGAATAGTTCTTGATAATTATGACGTCATAGATCATGTGGTACAGGTGTTATCTTGGAAAAACCGAAAAATTTTGCACCTCTATATCTCCAAAACCTCTCGATGGAAAAAATTGAAACATGGCACATTGTCAATTACTCCACAAGAGGAATAAGAAATGTTCATGAGGATGTCATTGCTGTCTTCGTTATAACGCCATAATTCAACAGGTACAACGCTCAATTCGATAAGTAATGAAAATGTTTTCCTTTGCAACTGTTGGTCCAATTGACAAGAAATTTTGAACATAGGTGTATCTCCTCCTGCAGGAATATATACTGTTAATTATAATGACATAGGTCACGTGGTACAGGTGTCATCTTTGAAAAATCGAAAAAAAAAATTGCACCTCCATATCTCTGAAACCACTCCATGGAAAAAAATCTAAACATGGCTCATTATCAAGTACTCTCCATACAGAATAATGTTTTAATGATGATCTCATCAATGTCTTCATTATGACATCATAATTCGACAAGTACAACGCTTGATTCGATTAGTAATGAAATTAATTTTTCTTTGCAACTGTTGGTCCAATTGACACGACATTTTGACCATGGGTGTGCCTCCTCTTGTAGGAATAGATCTTGATAATTATGACCTCATTGGTCACGCGGTACAGGTGCCATCTTGGAAAAAAAAAATTGCACCTCGATATCTCCGAAACCACTCCATGGGAATTTTTTTGACATGGCTCATTGTCAAGCACTCCCCAAGGCTCCCATCCAAAGGCAAAACCTAGTAACTCATTTTTGATCAAAACTCAGCTAATACTAATTTTGGAGTTACTAGGTTATAGGCTTCATGTTAGTGTATAAGTTATTGTAATTTGTTCCCTACGTATGCTTGTACGCTCATGGCAGGACCTAGCAACTCCTACAGAATTCGGTAAATACCACAAAAAAACCTAGTATCTCAATGGACCAATCTGATGCCACGCTTTAGTCACATGACATTGAAATGGCAGCGCTCTAACATCTGTAAAGGAATAATCAAATCTTCTCGAATGGATACGGCTTTAATATATATAAAAGCAGTTTTTCTTTGTTTTCTCAAAATCAATTAGAAGTGAGTTACGAGGTTCTGCCTTTGGACGGGAGAAGGGGAATAAGATGTGTTGATGATAATGTCATTGGTGACTTCATTATGACGTCATAATTTGACAAGTGCAAAACTTGATCTGGTCAGTATGAAAAAAAAATTCTCTGCAATTATTGACTAGGCCATGAGCGAGACCTGGTAATTTTTGGCCACCGGTACCATCCGAGGGGAATAATGCTCATCGTAATTTTTGGCAGGGTATACATCTCTGCAGTCAGAAACTATGTGATAGTATTGCATTGGTAGCCTTTTGTGTGTTATTAGCCATTTAGTAACCCCACCCAAAATAAACTTTTCTGAAACCAGCGTAAGACAGAAGAAGACATTCCACTTAACACTAATGCTTCTCTGTAATTATAGGCTATATCTTCTTGAAAGTTGTTAGGCATGTCACTCATGTTATTTGCCTGCAATTGTAAAAGGAAGTGTTCACTACCAAAATGTGTGTGTTTGTCAAACGGACTGAAAAGCACTGATATGTGCAGACTGCCAGACTGTGAGAACCAGGCATCCATCTTTGAGTCAGATGATGTGGAAAGTTTAGATGAGGATATTGAAGAACTAGATAATGATTATGATTTATAAGTTCATCTTGAACATTTTATATCACTTACAATCAGTCCATATGATCAGAGATGTCTTAGAAACTATAAAGGACCCATCTATGGTTCATAAGACAATATGTTTATCAGCAACACATTGGGCCTTGGTAATGGCATTGTTAGTGTGGAACACCACATTTGTGTTTCTATCCTGTAATTTTATGCCCGACAATAGAAGATTGTGTTTCATTTTCATCTTTGACTCATTCATCAGATTGCACATGATTAACCATCTTGCTGCTGTCTTATTGGTTTCTATTGTGTAATATGGGTGTTTGATACCTTCATATGTGCATTATTGAGTATCTAAATCCCTGAAATTCTGTATTTTTTGAGAAATTACAGGGGAAAAACATTAATCTTGTTCATGAATATGCTATCATTTACCTTTGTTTGAATCTTGGATAGTATCCTTCAACAACAACAGGGAAAATATCATGACATTGACCATACTACATAAATCCATCCAAATTAGGTATTTTTTTTCATTTGGGGGATGGGGTAACATTGTCTGCGATACTGATCTTAATATACAACATCCAAAAAAGAAATTTAGATTTTTGGATTTCTTAATAAATTTGCAAAACACCCATGTAATTATATTGTTCCAGAACTTTTATTTACTTTCCACAGTAAATGAAAGACAAATACTTTTCTAAAGGTGGTATGATTTATCACACAGGTAATAGACACTGATATATAAGTGTCGCCAATGACATACCTTTCAACCTAGGCAGATTTAGCACTTTTTGTTGAAAAGCAAATGATCCTAGCAAAAGGTGAGACAAATTTCAATGTTAATGTTTGACTGATAAAAAAAATGTTGTGAAGTTGAAGTAGGATGTCTTACCTTGTACTGGCCATTTTGCACAAAAGCTTATTACAGGGTAGGCATGTAAACAGGGTGATAACACAAAAAAGGTACCATCGATGCAATGTTATCACATATTTTTATAATTTTAGGGTTGTATACCTTGCCAAATATCATGATGAAAATTATTCCTCCCCGATGGAACCGAACAACCCCACTGGCTCATGGACTAATCCAATGAACACAATATTCACCATTGGAGTGCCTCCTCCTGTGTAATTTTTCAATGATAATTATGATGTCATATGTCACGTGGTACAGACGTCATCTTGGAAAATCCGAAAAACATTGCCCATCTATATCTCCAAAATCACTAAAAACATGAATCATGACTCATTGTAATGTACTCCACAAGGGGAATAAGATACTGTATGTAAGCACGAATGTTTGGCACACCTACGTGGCCAATCGCTTAACCTCTATATTCACTTATTTAGCGCAGTGAAATAATGGTGTTACATTTGCGACTCTCCAATCCTCCGGTACCTGACTCAAATGAGCTTTTGAAAATATCCAATAACATTTCGCTTACCTGCTCAGCTACCTCCTGCAATACTCTCAGGTGCACATGGTCTGTCCCAGGAGTCTGTCTTACCAACTCCGATTTCCTCGCTGTTGCTTTACTTCCTCCACTCCAACCTGGTTCTTCTGTAAAAGCCCTTCTTCAACTCCTTGATAGTTACTCTCAGCTATTGACAATTCTTCTGTCTGTTCTTGTGTCAAAGTTGAAGCATAACAACTGCTTAATAAGCCTGCAATCTCACTTTCCTCACTTACCACTCTCCCGGTGCTATTCACCAATTGGCCCACAATTGTCCTTAACTGTTCTTTACCCCTTATATACTTAAAGAATTCCTTGCTATTATGCTTATTATTCTTCACGATGTCCTTCTCATACTCTCTTTTGGCTTGCCTAGTTATTTTCTTAACTTGCCTCTGATTACTCCAACAGTGATATAAATCTAATGCTCGTCATGTTATTTTTCCCTCATAAATGCCTTCTGCTTCTCCTTAATTGCATTCCTTATTTCAATACTCAACCACCCTGGCCTCTTTCTGCTTCTAGTTTCACACCTCATTGGAATGTACTTATTCTGCACTCCACACTTTTGTTCCTTGAATGTTTCCCATTTTTCCGATGCCAATTGTCCTATTATATTGGCTTCTCCCAATCTATGTCACCCAGCTCTATCCCCATACCCTCAAGATTTGCCTTCCTGAAACTTAACAGCCTTACTCTGCTATCCTGAACTCTGACCATTAGCAGAATCTTTGCACACACAATGTTAAGGTCACTTGATCCAAAATGCTCCCCAACTTCCAGCTCCTCCACCATATTGGGATTGTTACTTAAAAGGAGGTCAAACACTGTACTCCCCCTTGTAGGCTTATCTACAAACTGGGTTAAAACACAATCCTGAACTCAATCTCGAAAACCCTCATCTGCTCTGCCCTTTCCCTGTTCCTGGACCCAATCTATCCCTGGCAAGTTAAAATCCCCCATAATTAATACTCTTCCCAAACCACATACCGCTTTGAATTCTTCATTTTCAACACTTTACTCCTCTTCCTTCACATCAGGAGCCCTATAAAAGCATCCCACCAGTATCTTACTGTTTTTCTATCTCTAATCTCTACCCATACAGAATCCTCCACATTAATTCCCTCCTTAAAGGTCCCATGACACTCAAAATGTTCTCGTTATTTATATATTAACTTGACCTTCCTAGTGAAGAAATCACCCATGTTTCTTTTTTTTAAATCAACAATGGGATAATTAGACCAATATTTCGAACATTTGAAGTGCTTTTCACAACTTGCTATGCCCAGCCCCTCAAAAAAGTTGAGTTCAGCGAACCGCAGGTCACGTGACCGTTGACATCATCTCCAGAATGCGACTCGCTCAGAGTGGATTGATTAGACGTCGCGCGCCGTATAAAGTACATACAAATGCATTGTGCACATGTGTTTGCTATCTCACTGATCGTCTTAATTCCCGTGATTGTTTCGCAGAAAAGAAATTCTGCTTCTGAGCCGTGTCTGCACAACAATCACGAGGCAATTATTTATCCCTTTACTACCTTGTCGTAGTCGTGTACAAATCTAATACATGTATGCACAATAAAGGGCTTTACCATGTCCACAAAATATAAAATGTGACTGTTGAACCTTTCCATTAAAAAAGAAACTTACAGGGCATACAAGTAAAATAAAATACGAAAGATTAATATTGCATCATTTCAAGGCACAAGGAGATCATTTTAAAATCAAACAATGTGAAAAGCCTGCACCCACATTTTGCAGCTTATTGAATTGTTCGTTGAAACCAGCCTGCTGGGATAGGTACGATTGATTCCACATACATGCAAGCCAGGTATGGCTGCACTCGACATACATGGGTTGATTCTAAAGTGAAGGTACGGCTTCCATTGGCTTGCTATTCATTAACATTTAGCCAAAATGCTGTAATAAATGAACAGGGAGAAATATGTTGGCACAACTATGAAAGACAAATTTATCTGTCCTATTACACGGCCTCATAGCCTCGGGACTCTTACTCATTGACTTATAGATTGTGTGCATGCTAATACAAGTTACTTGTCAACTCTAGAGTCTAGACGAGTCCGGTAAATCCGTCGTCCGTCCGACTAGTCCGATAAATCTGACGTGCTGTAGCTTTCTTTTATTATTCTCTTTTCTTCATTGTTTTCTACTGGTGTTACATGACAACAGTAGGAATAAAATAAATAAAAATGCAACAGAATGTCAGATTGATCGGACTACTCTAGATAATTGTGTTGCAAGGTGTGTTCTGCACATACGTTTTCATCGTATCCGGACAGCGAGATTGCTTTGTTGTTTTCTGCGTGGAGAGCTTCGGCCGATGACATGGGCTGGCCTTGCTTGCAATTCATTCACCGCAGAACAACATGTCCACTCCGCTGGTCACGTCACCTCACTAAAATATTTCTGATATCGAGCAGTATGCAAGTAGAATTTACATTATTGAATTACGAATAGGATTTAGTCTAACGAGTTGTTATTGCCAAGTCTTCCTTCGATGTCCTCCCGATCATCATGAACGCCGGGAATTTCATCGCCAGTTTCCTCTGCTTGTCCTGCTTCGGGCTCGAACTGCTAAGGCCGTATTCCATTTCCAGCTGCCTGAACTTCAACTCCCGCGACTACGTTATCCGACAATTCTCCATCTGATTCAGACCAAAATCCTTCATTTTTCTCACACTCACTGTCGCTACCAGACAAATCAAAGTCCATGTCATTCATTATTCAAAACCAAATGTTTGATTTTTTTAAAGCAGAAATGAACGAAACGATTGAGTCGACCAATCGAATGTGGAAACACACAGGAAGCCAATACAATCACGTAGACCATCAACCCAAGTAATTTGCGTGCAGCCTTTGTTGTTCTGGAGATGACGTCATGTGGGTTACGCCACTTTTAGTGGATTTCGGCAGAATTTTTAGGGGCGTTCCCGAAGGTTTTTAATTTTTTTCATTTTACATTTTACAGAATTGTGAAAAAAGAATTACAGAGTATTGTGAAAAAACATTGTCAGATCAGAAATCATGATGAAAACTCCTATAGGACATATATATATATATATATATATATATATATATATATATATATATATATATATATATATATATATATATATATATATATATATATATATATATACAATTTCAGTACTTTTGAGTGTCATGGGAACTTTAATGACCCCTTTTTCTTGATGAAATGCTGTCTTTTACCAAGAATGCTACTCCTCCTATTTTCTCCTTCCTATCACCTAGAAGGCTACAAGGTGTATCAAATCCTGTCCTCCAGTTATTCTTCTCCTTAAACCATCTCACTTACTGCAACTATATTGTACTCATCGCTATCTACTTTGGCCTCAAGCTATTCCATCATATTATTGAAACTCCTGGCATTGGTTTAGAATATATATTAACTTTTCCCTTCATGAGATTACATTTTCTTTTCTGGCCTTACTAATCACAATTACATCATCAGTTCCTTCCTTCATAACTTCCCAACCCTCCGCTGACCTAAAAAAGCCTGAATACTTTCTTTAATTCCTCATGCAGACCTTGTCGTCCCCTTTCTATTTCGCACTTGCAAATATCACCCGTTGCTTCACTGACGGGAATACTAAAGTTGGGGGAGGGGGAGAAAAAGAGGTGGGAGATAAAGAGATGTGAGGGGGAGAGAGAGAGAGAGAGAGAGAGAGAGAGAGAGAGAGAGAGAGAGAGAGAGAGAGAGAGAGAGAGAGAGAGAGAGAGAGAGAGAGAGGAGGTGGAATGGGAAAGAGACAGTAAGGAGGAGGCGTGAGGAGGGAGGGAGAGTGAAGAGGGGGGAGAGTGAGGAGAGGTAGGGAAGCGAGGAGGGAGGAAGAGTGAGGAGGGGTTGGGGAAGGGAAGGCAGTGAGAGGTGAGAGTAAGGGAAGGCATACATGTGGTGGACGTTAATTACATGTCATACTGTCTTATCAAAATGCTTCTGCATTGAATAACAGTGAAGATGGAAACAAAATAATGTCTCAAATCCATTTTCTACTGGTCACACTTTAAATAACACCCATAGACAACCACTGCCTAGACATGTCTAGAAATAAACACGGTCTGGAAACAAACACTGCCCAGAGACAAACTGCCTGGACACATCTGGAGACAAACATCACCTGGATATGTCTGGAGACAACTACTGCTTGAACACATCCAGAGACAAACTTCACCCAGAGAAAAACACCGCCCTGACACGTCCGGAGACAAACTCCCGTCTGAACTTAAACACCACCTGGACATGTTTGGAGACAAACCACTGGCCAGACACACCTAAATTCAAACACTGCCCGGATGTAAACACTGCCTAGACACATTCAGAGGCAAACTGCCCGGTCATGTCAGGAGCCAAGCTGTTCGGAGATAAACACCACTCAGACACGTTTGGAGACAAACTCCCATCTGGACACATCTGGAGGTAAACTCCCATCTGGATAAAAACACCGCCCAGACATATCTGGAAATAAGCTGTCTGGAGACAAACACTGCTTCGACACATCCGTAGATAAACACCGCCCTGACGTGTTTGGAGACAAACACTGCCCAGACATGTTCAGAGACAAACATCACCCAGACAAATCCGGAGCAAAGCTGCCCAGAGACAAATAACGCCCGGACACGTCTGGAGACAAACACAGACAAGTCCGAAGACAAACACCGTCTGGGCAGGTCCAGAGCCAAACACTGTTCAGAGATAAACAAACACTGTCTGGGGACAAAGAACAACCGATTACATCCAGAGACCAACTCCGTCCAGATACGTCAGGATACAAACTCCGTCTGGACACATCCGGATACAAGCAACACCTTCACTGTGCAGTTTCGCTTCAATATTTAAAGTGGCTCTGCAGAAAAAGATGTTTTTCTTAAAAAATAAAAAACCATATGGCTGCCAAACCACATGACCGTTGATGTCATAAAAACATTTTTTCTGTCAACCAGTCTATCCCTCGGTGAAGCTCATAAATTTTCTTACTGATCAAATACAGTGTCCTTCATGTCGAATTTTGACCACGATACCATTTCACTGATGATGTCAGTCAAATCACCTTTATACCTTTATTCCCTATGCAGAGTAGTTGCCAGGTGCTGAGTTTCAATTTTTTCCACGGTGTGGTTTCGGAAATATTACCGAGGTTGAAAGTTTTTCCATTTTTCCACCATGGCTGTCACCCCACGTGACCTACGACGTCAAAATTATCATTCAAAAATTTTCCATGAGTCGTCGCATCTCTGTTGAAAATTTTGTGTCGATTGGATAAGCGGTTTCAGAGAAAACAGTGAAAATTCGCATGGACGGACGTACGTACAGACGGACAGATGGCTGGATGGCCAACCCGAAAACATAACACCACCGGCGACTTCATCACCGGAGGCATACAAACTACAAAGAAAAAACGACACAAACAAACAAACAAGCAAACAAAAAATAAAACATTTTGCATTTTCTTTTTTGTTTTAATTGGTCTGGTGTTGATGTGGTGCAGGCACGATGGACCAAATGACCTCCTCCTGTGTTTAGATCCCTCATGATTCCTTGTGTTTGACCAGTTTGTGATTTTGTCAGGGGCTGCAGAGAGAGAAGAGCTGCTGCCTGTCTGTCAGATGGATGTTGCGGCGGAAGGTAGAGTCATCAGCAAAGAGGTAAAGAAGATCCAGACTGTCAAAGAGATCATTGATGAAGATTAGGAATATGATGTGGCTGAGAGTGCTGCCTTGGGGCACTCCAGCCTTGACAGGGAGAGAAGAAGAAAGATTCCATTGAGAGCCACATGTTGGCTACGAGAGTGAATGAAGTCAATACCCTAAGAGTGGAGCTGACCTTGGATGCCATAGGCAGAAAATCAGGAGGACAGCAAGGCGAGATGCAAGACTGTATAGAAATTTGAAATGTCTAGAGAGACGGCCTTGATCTTCTGTCTGACATTGAGGGCCTCCATACATTGTTGCGAGAGTCGGAGCAGCGTGTCCAAGGTGGAGTGACCTGGTCTGAATCCGAATTGATGATGTGAGATGAGGTCATTGGAGGAAAGGAATTATTTTATGTCAACTGTGATGATGGATTCCATGACCTTGGTGATTGGAACGAAGCTAATAGGACTGTAGTTAAGGGGATCCGTTTTTTTTCAACTTTTTATCTAATACAGTGATGTTTGCTGATTTCCAAGCAGATGGACTAAATCTGAAGGCAAATTATCAGGTGAAAAAAGCATAAAGAGGATGTCCAAGAGCAGCAGATTTTTAGGACACGTGAGTTGATACAGTTCGTTACAGTTGCAGAATCAGAATTGAGGGTTGAAAGAACCTTCTCCACCTTTTCAGGTGCAAAAGAGTGGGTACCGAGAGTGAGGGGTTGGGCACACAATATTTGGAAGCAAACACAGAATTGAGACATTCAGCCTTGTAAGTCGGATGTGGTGACAGTTGAAGAGAAGGAAGAGATGGATGGGAGGCACACTCCAGAGACAAACATAACAAGACACTACCAAATTTTGGAGGAGGGAAACAAGTTTGAAAGTGGGGGAGGCTTTGGGGGGCAGGATCATGGGGAAGCTTTGAAGGGGCAGGGTCAGGGGGAAGGATTGAGTGGGTGGGGTGAAGGTGGGGCATTGAGGGGGTGGGATGAGGGATGCAGAAACGGAGGAGATGAAACTTTAGGAGGATGGGGTGAGGAGGAAAGTGGAAAGATGGGGACATGAAGTCGAGCGATGCCGATTCCAATTTCCCAAATTGGACAAATGGAGATAATTATCACAGTTTGGGAGGTAAAAATTTTGGTTGAAGTCATGGAGAAAAGTGGTGCTGTTGGTGTGGGAGGAGGTTTGGTGGTGGATGAAGCATTTAGCTGACACAGTTTTGGAAATTACTACTTGTGATGAGGAAGAAGCAGAAGAAGAAGAAGAAGAAGAGGAATAAGAAGAATATATTGGCGAAAAAGAGCATGTGGTGGACTCCTGATAGAGAAATAAGGAAAGTGAAGCATTTTTAAATGTTTTGGCTTTTAAAGGAACAAGGAAGAAACCCTTTTTGGAGATTCAGTTTGGAGATATTGATAAAAGGGAGAAAAAAAAACAAAAGAATAGTGCACATGAAATACAAGCATAATGAAATTCAAGTGGAATGAGATCATTGTGGAGTGGGAAAATTTTGGGTTATTTTTTTTTTTTTTTGAAGCAAAGAGGGGGGATAGGACAACGTTGAATAGGGAGAAAATACAATATTCAGGAAGAAAGAAGCAAACTGAGGACTATGGAGACAAAAGGTACACAGATTTTTCACAGCGGCTGTCAGAAGAGGGGCTTTGAACAACACGAAAACAAATTTGACAAATACAGCACAAGAAGTCCAATTAAAAAGGGAAAATTTCATGGAAACACAAGCAGCACATACGAAGACACATATATGAAAGAAAAACTTGATGAATCCGGTTCAGAAAACTTAGCTTTAAAGATCTGGAAGCAGCATATACAGATTTGACCAACACGTGGAAAGATCCCTGAACCCAAAGGTCAAATTCCCCATTTAAGGAAAATGGGGGGCTTACACATTAGACCTGGGACATGTTCCGTTAGCCAACAGCATGCTATCGCTTTCCAAGCCAGCCATTCCGTGTCAACCGCTTTGCATGCTGCTTGGCAAGCGAAGCAAGTGATTAAGAGAAGTGCTTTGTTGTGTGAGTAAAGATTGCCACCGTAGTCAAATACTACAACCAATGAAATGTTGAGAGACATACCCTGTTATATATAGGCCTCCTCATAATATTACTGAAACCTACAGTTCATACTTTAATTGTTACTTCTACTTTTCTTCCTATTTATTTAAGATCTACAAACCTGCAAATCCCCTCCACCTCTCTCCAAAAATGCACAGTGGCAGAGCAGTAGATAAGCTTGGTCGGGGGGGGGCTCCACCTTCTGACTCCCCATTTCTTTCTTTTTCGTTCTTTCTTTTCCTTTTTCTTGCACTCTGTAGCCGCTACTAACACAATAAATTAATTTGGGGAAGTTGTTTTCACATGAGGATCGACTCGAATAAAACTGAAAACGATGGTCCGGACAGTATTTGCCCAATTCCCACTTGGTTATTTTCTTCATGTGTGAAAGGAGGCAAGTGAATCCTTCAACACAACTGAACTGCAACAGAATTGATTACTTTTCTTCTTTATATTCTCCCCACTCCCCTTCCATTTTGTGTGGGAAGAAGACCTCCTGCCCTTCATGGATCCTCCGGTCCCCTCCCCCAATTTCTGGCTGGTACTCTGTAATACACCTTGCGGTGCACCTTTTTTAATCTTCCATGAGTCTTAACTTTGAGAATATAGAAAATGTATGGCAAGCACCAATCCTACCTTCATGTTACATTACTGCTTCCCAGTTTGTTGCATTTGTGGTGTCATTCATTTTGAATCTTTGCAGTCTCTATTTCTTCTGGATACCATTCCTCCAGGCAGCTATAGCCAATCATACATAGTTTTAAGGGGAAAGCCCCATCTTCATTATAAAGCATTTCCAGTGTCATAACAAAACATCACATGGTCAACACTACTGTATTATTAACCTCACCAGAGGAGAAGGTATTGCATTTGGGTCCTTTTGTTTGTAATATGGTGAAATATATTTCGTTTTATAAAAATAAATTTTTCCAAGAATGTTGATCGTTTTGGTTTGTTTGTTCATTTGTTTGTGACTTGGTGAAATAAACGACCAGAGACAAAGTTTTGTAAAAATTGGTCATCGCGTTATGACATGACTGCAAATATCTCCGGAATGGGCAATATCTCCGGAACCGAAAGTGGTGGTAGCCAATATTATGCATTATCTTTTACAACTGAGTAGCTCGATAAGTATGTACAATTAGAATGTAAGTAATTCTCTAAGGTACATATTACAATGCAAGCAGGTCTATAAATTATAGCTACGATGGGAATGTGAGTATGTCTAAGTTGAAAGGATGTACAATTGATAATGTGAATACAGTACGTCTATAAAGTACGTGTATGAAGAACATGAGTGCATTGATAAAGTACGTGGTATAAGATCGTGCATTCGTCTATAAAGTATGGAATGTGACTATGTCTATAAAATACATACTATTGGAATGGGATTCAATACAATAAAACCGAAAAGGTGTTCGTATGAACATAAACCTATATCGTCAATGCATTGTCAACACACCACACAAACACACCAGCAAACAAAATACACGAGGGTCTTCAAACTCAGATTCCCCAGGGCCCTTATTCAGGAAAGTTTCCTGATGGTGCCATCGCAAATAAATATGGATGTGCTGCCACAAATACAACTGTAACAATAAACAATTTAATGAATAGAACATCCATATTTATTTGCGATGAAACTGTCGGGAAACTTTCCTGAACAAGAGCCCTGCGTGAGTTTCTGCTTCAAGTGACAGATTGTGTTTCAAGATGTAACCCCGTGAACAGGACCTCAGCACGAGTCACTTTGTCCTTAAGTACAGAATGGTATCTGCAGTACAGAATGAAGTAATGAGCCAGAACTGATTGACCGTCTTTGACAGCTTTAAATGTTCATTCCCATTAAGGTACCTTTTCGCATCATTCTCTCCTGCATGATGTGTGCCACACACCTGAAATAATTAAAACAAGAATTACAGTCATTTAAAAGTTCATGAGCAAAACAAAAAAAAATGTTACATGAGACTACCATATGAAATGTATGAAAAACAGGTAATAATGAAAAGTATTTTTCGTGTTGTTGGAGTTCAATTTCAAATATGTAATGTCCCACTTGTGCGGAAATATTACAAATCTGCCCCAAACAAAAATGATAGCCGATGTACCGTACACAATGCCTTCTTACGATTGTTATCGTTCTTAACGGTTTCGTGCAAGGCCATAATTCAAACCATTCTTGGAAAAATTTAGTGAATTAATGAACTCTTTTCTGTTTTTAAATGGAGTCGCAAGCAAATTGGATGCTTCATCACTCTAAATCGAAGACAATACGACAGGAAAAACCAAATAAAGAAGTCACAGAATGAGAAGTACGGCGGTATTAAACTGTGTCCAGTTGTAAGATTCCTAAAAATCTCGTTGTCAATGGCTGCCGTGCGATGCTTCTGAAAGAATCATCCTGATTGGCTGTTATAAAATGCTTTCTCTTTACCTGGAAACACAGGTTCATTGGAAATCAAATGCAGGTTGATTACTGCTTCGGTGTGTCAGTGGGTTTGGAGGTGAAAATATGGGACAAACCGGTCAGATGCGGCATTACTTGGGATCATTATCTTATACATACCAAAGCCTTTAAAAATTATCAGTGCTGTTCCCTTGCTTGACGCACAGCATTTAAAAGGATAGAGCATGGACAAGCAACCTTAGGTTGGCAATCATAGTCCAGGGTTTGAGTTTGAGGGGCCTAATGGCCTCCTCCTATGTTGAATTTCCTTTTAAGGAAACTATTATTAGCTTATCCAGAATGTAATTCCAGATAAGGTGTTGTCATCGCTCACCGTCCAGCCATCCGTCTCCCATTTCAACTTCTCCTGTGAAACCACTGGGCCGATCAGGCTGAAATTTGACAGCAACATTCCTCTCCTGACTCGTAACAGGAATTGCAAAGCTCGTTCCAGTCACTTGATTAAAGTATGTCAAAATGGCCGACTTAGTAAAAATTTTTTAGAAATATTCTTCTCCAGACCCACCACTCAGAATGCTACCAAATTTTGGTTAAATCAATAGGCCAGGGTAGAGATGTTAATTATATCATGGAAGTCATGCCAATCACGTGTCCGGAATGTGTCAAAATGGCCGACATGGTCAACTTTTGGTAAAATCGCATTAATTCCTTTAAATAATCTTCTTCTCCAGCCATATCAGTAAGCATGCTCCAAATTTGGATTACAACATTAGGACAGTCATGATAGTAAATTGCGGAGGTCATGCCAATCACGTGACCAGAAGTGTGTCAAAATGTAGGACTTGGTCAACTTTTGGGAAAATCACATAAATTCCTTCAAAAACTTTCCTCTCCAGACCCACCTGTCAGAATGCTACCAAATTTGGATTACAACATTAGGACAGGGTCCAGATAAGCTACAGCTCCAGTAGTCCGATAACAATTTTTTTTATTAATATATACACTATCCCCTCAGGAACTGTCGAGGTCTGGAATACGAAGGTGCGATTCATTAAGCAATGTATGATTCATCGAAGAAAACTTCAATGACTCAGAAATGAAGAAATTGTGTGAGATCATCATATTGTTCGAAAGAAAGGAAGAACAAAGAAGCAGAGGAAAAAAAAATAACGACAATGTCTCCCCAAAAAGAAGACAGAAGAATTTTAAAACGTGATGGCAGAAGTAGCATGAACTAAAAGCCATAACAAACACAGTGTAGTGAATACTTTAACTACCAGAGTCCATGACAAAGTCGATGATGATTCCAAGCAAGCAAAAATCTCCACCACAGACTAAACTACTCCTTGGTAGGGGTAAAGAAAATAGGCAATGGTGGAAGGATAGATGAATCAAACATCGATATTGCTTTATCGTGAAACAAGCAAACAATGTGAAACAAGGTGTGATGAGAGATACATCCTTCACTCATGAACTTGAAAAACACTGTCGGCCTTCACCAGTAGACACTGGGCGATATACGAGCAGTTTGTACTGCATTATTAAACCGCAATAAGCATGTGGACAAGCGACCATAACAAGTAGTTGGGCCCAGGGTTGATTTTGTGAACAAGGTTATGTTTCTCAAATACGAGACATATTAATCAATATTTGACCAAAGAGAGCATGTACATCATGTAATTCGTAGATGACCCAGTATATAATAAGGAAACCTGCAAATTTTTATGTTTATATTGAATGAGCAAAGTCCATTGTTCTTGGCAATTACATAACAAAGATGGAATTGCAATTTTGTCTTCAAAGGTGTCTCATGAAAATTAACAGGTGAATATGCTCAAGTTTTGGCAAACTTTACAATGAAAGAGGCAATTGTTATTCACGAGAGAAAGCAGAGAATCCCTCGTATAAACCAATTCCCTAAAGAAAGAAGAATAATGGAGAGGAAAAATGTATGGGAGGAAAGGTGTGAGCATTTCTCAGCCAGGCATTGACAGCAGTATGCTCATCCAAGGCATTTTGTAATAAAACGCCAACAAACATGATGCCATGGAGGTGAGGCGAGCATACTTAATCTATTGCCACAGATGCATATAAATGAGGCTGAGGTTCCTATAAAAGCACCAGTCATTCCATGGGATCTGCAATCGAGCAATACCTGGGAAAAGCAAAGAGCAGCAATGGCCTCTCACTCATCCGTCAGCTACCGCTCCGTCCGCACCGGTGGATCCAGCACCATGATCGGCACCAGTGGCTATGGAGGCTCCAGCAGCAGCCGTGCAATGGGGCTTGGAATGGGTGCTACAGGCTTGTCAATGGGGGGAGGAAGCTTCAGAGTAGGCTCTGCAGGGATAGGAGGAATGGGCATTTCCAGCGGGATTGGAGGTATGGGCATTTCCAGCCGTGCCGTGGGGATGTCTGCCTCTGGAGGAGCTGCGTCAGGAGGTGCTGGAGGACTTGTCAGTGGTGGGGTGCCAATGCTCAGTTATGGAGGTGGAGCTGGTGGTGGGTATTTTGGGGGTGTAAGCCCCGGGATCATGGCAAGCCCAGCATTTACTGCAGGCCGTGCCATCACCTCAGCAGGTATGTCTGGAGTGGTTGGAACGCTGGGTCCTGCAGGTGGAATTGTTCCTTCACTGGTGAGCAGAGATGAGGTGAAGAACATCTTGGGCACATTGAACCAGCGCTTGGCCAGCTATGTGGATAAAGTAAGGCAGCTTACAATTGAAAATGAGACACTGGAGGAAGAACTGAAGAATCTAACTGGAGGTGCACCAATCTCTCCTGATGCAACCGTCAATCTTGAGAATGTGGAGATACAAGTCACCGAAATGCTGACAGAGGTTTCCAATCTGACGCTGGAACGTGTACGTCTGGAGATCGACGTGGACCATCTGAGAGCCACCGCTGATGAGATAAAGTCGAAGTAAGTCAAAGTAAATGTGGACCCATTTGTGTTCTTGTGTTTTCACGTTGTACAAAATGAGACTGTTATTCACTGTTTAAACTGTGTGAATATTGTGATCATTTCATTGTTTCTTTGTAGGTACGAGTTTGAGCTTGGTGTGAGAATGCAACTTGAAACTGACATTACAAACATGAAACGGGTTTGTCCAAATACAATATAAGCTTTTTCAAATTATCTATTTGTTTTTGAAAGAGTTTTAAAAAGTTTTTTTTTTTGAAAGTGCTTTAAACAAATTACGATGTAGCAGGTGGCTGCATCTGTCTTTGTAGGATCTTGAAGCAGCAAACGACATGCGTGTTGACCTGGAATCAAAGTTAAAGTTTCTCACTGAGGAGCTGACATTCCAGAAGAAAACACAAATGGAGGTAAATTGGTTCTGAATCATTAACTTGACAAAATAGCAGAGTATTCTTGATTGTTGACAATAAATAATTTCCTTTCTCTTTTCTTGTGCAGGAACTGAACACCCTGAAGCAGCAGTTTGGCAGACTTGGACCAGCACAGACATCAGTGATTGAATTGGATAACGTGAAGTCTGTCAACCTTACTGACGCCCTCAATGTGATGCGTGAGGAATACCAGCAGGTGGTCACCAAGAACGTCCAAGAGGCTGAGACATATTGCAAGATGCAAGTAGGTTTCTCGAAATGAGGCCATTACGAATCCCAGTTCCTCTCAATATCCTGGCATTATCCCCCGATGGACTAATTGCCTGACCTGTATCTCATGTGCAGATTGATCAGATCCAAGGAATCTCAACCCAGACAACTGAGCAGATTGCTGTTCTGGACAAGGAGATTAATACTCTGGAAAAAGAGCTGCAGCCACTGAATGTGGAGTACCAGAGGCTTCTTACCACGGTGAGGACTCTTTAATCAGGTATCTTTTTGTATAATTGTGAACTTTACATCTGGGCTTGGAGCAGAAAATCTTTCTGAATAAAATTGAGTATACCCATATTCTTTTCATTTTTCATGAGATACTTCCATCCCCACACCAGTACCAAACCCTGGGAGACAGACTGACAGATTTACAGAACAGGGAGAGCATTGATCTCGTCCAGTTCCAAAACACCTACACCAGATATGAACAGGAGATCGAGGGTAACCAGGTGGACCTGCAGAGGCAACTGGTGACTTATCAACAACTACTAGACGTGAAGACTGCCCTAGATGCTGAAATAGCGACATACAAGAAGCTCCTAGAGGGACAAGAGTTAATGTATGTTCTTCATCGTGTATTCGGATGACAGGAATCCGAATCTATTTCAGAAGGAAATTGCATTTTTATGCCTTTTAAAATTCTCATGTTTATCTGCTGTTGATAGATTTGCAGCTGATTATGGGTTCTGATGTTCCTTTCAGGGTAAGGACAGCCATAGCTGATGACTTTGCTCAGGCTACTGTTGTCAGAAGTGGAACTGTTCGTAGTGCTTCCTCAATTGGTGGGGGCTATGGTGCCAGTTCAGCAACACGTGGTGCCATTTCTGGAGGCTACACCACAGGTGGAGGAGGAAGCTACATTGCAGGAGGTGGTTATAATGGTGGAACGAATACAGTAATGGAAGGTGGTTCCTCTGGTGGAAGTGCCTTGATGGGGGGACAGACCATGTACAGCAGCAGCTCCATGAAGAAAAGCAGCTCCACGATTAGTGCAAGTGGGTCTTCCAGTGGTGGTTACGGAACAAGCGGACACGACACCGCCATCATCCTTCAACAATAAACGGTACTGGGATTTCTTCCGATCTATGATATTATGAGTAAGAGCATCCCTCCAAAGATAATTCCATTTTACAATTGTCCAGATAAAAATTATCGATTCATCTTTTCAATTTGAATGATATTGAAGATGAAGAATCCATGAAAAAGCACAGACCCTGTTGGGGTTTGATAAGTGCATGTGTGAGTGTTAGATCGTCAAACATTGCTCATTATTTACTCTTAAGGTATACATCGAGTCTGAAATATCAAAAAAATCAATGAAACAAAACTACTAAATTAAAACTCTTGGGAGTTTGTGTGGAATGCATGATTATCGAAAAAACAAATGCGATTTTGACAGTTCACTGGGTCTGTGTACTATGATATTTGTGCAAATATGGTGCCAACTGGAACCTTTGTGGCATTTCATATCCATTTAGTGTCAGATATCTTGAGGATATGTTTAGCAGAATCCATCAATGTAGACAGCAGACAGGAGACAGTGGACTCGATAGTTAGAGAATTTGAAAAGAACGTTTGCTGAAGAATTTGTTGTCAATGAGATACATCAGAAATTGCATTTACAAAAAATTACATTTGGTCAATCATGTGATGTACAGGAAGTCAAATGTTGTTTTCTCTTTTCCTTTCTAGCACTGCTCTGAGATAAAGTTGAAAATCTTGGAAGAAACTCTTCATTTCAAAACATCCACAGGAAGATAAAACCCACAAGATTTACATTCCAGTTGCTTTTTCAATATTCATAACCGCAAGAGTAAAACACAAATTTAATTTAATATGCACAACTTCCAAAGAGTCATATGAGCTAAAATAATTAAGTTGTGATGTTCTAGAAGCAAAATAATTCAATAAAAAAGATCACATCAATGCTGAATACGTCTTTTTATTTCCCACCCCAATTGTGTTTTTTAAATTTACATACTCTCGGCTCGTGTATCATGGAATAGATATGACACAGAACAAAATCAGGACACAACACAACAAAGGGAACAGCAGGAGAAAGACACCTAGGTGGTGTACATTGAAAGAAAAAAAATAATTATAAATAAAGAAGACACCTCGGTAGTGTATTCCTTCACATGTCCACTCAAGCTGTCCTGGCAGGGCCAAAGGGGGGATTCCATTTTGTGAACCAAAGTAAAAATGCCTTGCTCTTTTTCCAATTAATTTTTGTTGAGCTCGCCAGGCTAAATAGTGCTGGCCAGGCCAGGTGCACGGTCGCATTAAATTGTATTCTCTCCCGATTACCTTCAATTCCTATTTTCCACACTTTCCCAACGCCCCCATCCTTCCCAACGGAACTCTGTTTCTTGGCTTAAATTTAAAAGAAGAAAAAAAGAAAAAAAAACCGACCTTCCTCCCTGCAAATCCACGAATCATGAAATCTCTTCCTCTTCATCTTCTTCATCTATATTCCGGCACACCATCGTTCTTCTATTTGAGCTGACCCACGATCTCCGTTGCTTTCACAATTTCTTCCTACAACCCTCCATTCCCGAAACTTATCCAATCCTCAAAAATTAATAATTTTCCTTGTATCCTCTTGATCTATGCACCTCCTGTAACCACGTGTCTCTCTCCACCCCCCTTCCTGATACTTTTCATCGACCCAGCAGCTTCACACTGCATTTACAGTTCCAAGTTTACCATACACCTCCACAAATTTACTTCAACCTTCCCTTTTCCGAATGTTACGCAATCGTTATTTAAATAAATAAATAAATTCACTTTTGACAATACACCTCCCACAGCCACGTGCTTCTCCCGTAACCAAGTGATCTGTTTCCACCTTCTGCGTTCACCGATCCAAAGTCACCAGTCACCTCACGATATTTTCTACAACCTGTCCATGACCTCATCTGATGACAACTCTCTCAAAAAATAAAAATAAAAAAAAATAAAAATAATAATAATAGAAACGATCTCTTATAAGGCTTCATCTTCCTCACTCACACGTGTGGTTCTCATGACTATCACAATTCGCAACTCTTCTATTTCAAGAGACTGCTCTCAATTCGACCTTTCATTCATACCTTGCCAAACAAATCCAACTGTTACAGCGTTTCTTCTCTCCATTCTCTGAATTCGCCTGAATTGCATCGCTCAAGAAACGTCTTTCATCGCATTTCTGACCAAAAAATAAAAACCCAGTTTGCTATGAATGTTTGCTTTTCATAAAACATTCTTTTTATTCCAACTTCAGTGCCAACTCACCCCTCTCACATCTCCCTCTCAAAGGAACCATCAAACTCTTCTCCCTCCAAGCACTTCAGCAAAAGACTTATGCGACTCATTGGGACTGCCTCAATTGGTCAACTTCCCGACCCGGATCTCAACCAATGGTGCTCTATCTTTTATTGGTCTGATTTTGACAAATTTGCGTGAAAATATCTGCTGTTCTTCTCTCGCTCCAATCAGTTCTTCTGACCATGTCCTTGTCAAAGTGGACATCTCTCTGGCTGTTATCTGAGATCCAACTCAGCACCGTCGAGTCTGGCATTTCACTCAGGCCAACTGGCAGGGTCTCCAAGCAGTCATCAAACTTCTAGACTGGTCTCCCATCGCGACTTTCTCCAACATCAACTCATCCTGGGAATTCTTTCAAAGAAACTTGCTCTCCCTCATGCACAGATTTATCCCCTTTCGTCTTCAGTTGTCCTACCCTTCCTCCCGCCGGTGGTTCATTGAAGCTTGTGGTGAGGCAGTTGTCCTGAAACAACTTGCCTTTGCCTCATGGAAAGCAAACCCAGCTGACGGTAATCTCAGTTCCTTCCATCAAAGTCAGAACAAGTGTGTATCTACCCTCAGGAGAGCCAGAAAACATCTTTCAAAGCTCAAGTCTGAACTCTCAAACGTCTCTCCCTCCTCCAAATCCAGGAGCGGTCTCATCAAATCAGTTTCTGGTGTATGTCCCCCCCCCCCATCCAAACCTTACCTCAAATGGCCACACTGCTGACATCGCAAGTGAAAAGGCTGAATGCCAAAACTCGGTGTTTGCATCAAAATCTTCTGTCCGAATCCCTCTTGATCCAGTCGCACCCATCTGTCCCTGGACTCTCCACTTCTTCTGACAAAGTGGAGAGCTTTCTGTCAAACCTCGACTCAGATTCTGTAACCAGTCCAGACGACATCAGCCAAAATTAGTCCAAGTGTCCAAAAAATCTGCTCCTCTGCTCTTGCTCACCCTCTCTCTATTATATTCACCCTCTCATTTACTCAAGGTCATCTGCCATCTGCTTGGAAATCAGCAAACATTGCTACGCTGCATGAAAAGAGGTGCAAAAAGAGATCGCTGCAACTACAAGCCAATCAGCCTTTTCCCAATCATCAGCACAGTTATGGAATGCATCATCACTTCAGACATTAAATCCTTCCTCTTCTCCAATGGCTTGATTTCAGACCAGGTCACTCCACCCTGGATATGCTGCTTCTGCTCAACCAACAATGTATGGAGGTACTCAATGTCAGACATATTGCGTGCTTCTGACACAGTCTGGCACCCCTGCCCTGCTCATCAAACCTTCTTCCTGTGGTATCCAAGGCCATCTCCATCTGATTAGTTTGGATTAGTTAGAGGGATTGTAGCCAGATTTAGGTTGGGAAATTTATTAATGGATTATTTGGAGACAGTGACAGACTTGTGGATGTGTAGAGGGGACGTAGCTTAGCTACGTAGTGTTAAAAGGAACGTGCTGTAGTTTAAGGGACGACGTGGGAGCACGAGTTAGTTAGGGGATGTAGTTAGGAGTATGGCAGAGTTCAGCGGTGTGTGTGTTGAAGAGTTGGTGAGTTATGATGTGGAGACATGCTGAGTGAGTGAGGCCAGCGGGTCTGTGTGTGTGGAGTGAATGGGGAATGCATGGTGCGATGAGTGATTGGGGGGAGGAGTGACTCCCGCCCAAGGGACCCCGGGGTCAGTGTAGAGTGAGTTAGCTGGGTTAGTCAAATTGAAAAATGGAGGTCGTTTTGTTGTTGGTGGGAGTGTAGGCTCGAAACCCATTTGGAGGGGTGCAGGAGCCCTGTTGACGGGCTTGGGAGCGTGGCTGCGAAAGGTGAGTATCGCTGAGTGGGTACCCCGGGCACCAGGCTAGTCGGCCGCGGTAGGCCATGGGCCCATGGGGGGCCGGGATAGAGTAGTGGGCACGGGTGCGCCTGCTTGGTGCGGGGGCCCGGGGCGCCATTAGCCGCGTGGGCAGTGTTGTGGGCACGGGTGACCCTCGGAAAGGGGCCCGGGAGGCCGGCCTGCCACGTGTGCGGTTCAGGGGAGGTGCCATGGGGGGCACTCCCCGGTGTTAGGGAGCTGGTAGGCTCGGAGGCAGTGTAGTGCCCGGGGGTGCCATAGCAGGAGAATCGGCAGAGGGTCGTGCCTGCCAAAGTGAGCCACGTGTCCCAGCCAGGAGACCGTGTGAGGGCACGGAGAGAAAATTGGGGGGCGAGGCCCGAAATTGTGAGGACACCAACACAGGCGACGGGAATCTGGGTTGTTAGAACCAATAGTTTAAGCGAGAGGCGCTTGTTGAAAGCCCCGGGGTAGTTTAACTGTTAAATGGTTAGGGTAGATTAGGAGATGTACCCCTCCGCACCATCCATCCCCTCGCTGTCGTTGTGGGCCGCTGGACCCACTTTGGGTTATAGATCGCCGAACTCTGGGGAGGCCATTCTGAGGCTTGAGTTGGGCCTCGACACAGGACGTTAGCTCTCCCTTATTCCCCTCCGGGAAGGGAACGTAGGGGTTGGGAGTAGGCTAGGTGACAGGATAGGTTAGCCGAACAAAGACGATAAAGGGGGTTAGGGGACGATTTATAGTGGGGGAGTAAAAATAAAAACAACAGAAAAAAATTAAGTTGGGGCTAAATTGGGGTTTGACGAATTAAGGGAGTGGGTATGTACAGTGACAGGCAAAGGCGATAGGTTGGGAGGGAGACAGGTAGGTAGGTCCGAGCCCGCCTTCCAAGTGGCCAGCACCACCGCACTCCCTCCACCAACCTCCATTGAACGGCAAAGGCTGGCTAACTTCATCGGCTGGCTGTTTTTCTTCAAGGCCTGTGCCGGCCAACTTCATCGGCAGCTGTTGTTTTGCTGCGAGGCCTGTGCCGGCTGGATCGTCTGCAGCTGCTGTGCTGCAAGGCCTGTGCCGGCCAGTTCATCGGCTGGCTGTTTTTCTTCAAGGCCTGTGCCGGCCAACTTCATCGGCAGCTGTTGTTTTGCTGCGAGGCCTGTGCCGGCTGGATCGTCTGCAGCTGCTGTGCTGCAAGGCCTGTGCCGGCCAGTTCATCTGCTGGCTGTTTTTCTTCAAGGCCTGTGCCGGCCAGTTCATCTGCCGGCTGTGTTTGCCTGCAACGGCCTTCTTCGGCGGGCTGTGTTTGCCTGCTGCCTTTGCCATGCCATGCCCACTGCCCACGTTCACCGCCCCGTTCAATTTTTGCTTTGCCCCCCCTGTTCATTTCCATGTGCGCCAGGATCCGCAAGGCAACAGTTTGCAAGCTGCAAGAACTGCCCTGTTGGCAGCTACAACACGGGCCTGCATTGGCGGCCCGTGCACCGTGTTTGTGTCCATGCATCCATTCGTTGTGTTCATTGCGTGTGCCACTTGAGCTGGCACGGAGACTACGTTTGTGCGGCCCATGCACCGTTGTGGTTCACTGCATTCAGTTCAAACCGTTCATGCATCCATTCGTTGTGTTCATTGCGTGTGCCACTTGAGCTGGCACGGAGACTACGTTTGTGCGGCCCATGCACCGTTGTGGTTCACTGCGTTCAGTTCAAAAGGGAAGGCCTTGGACTGCGTGTGAGCAGCCAGCCACGTTCCCTGTCACCTGCATTGTTTGAGTCAGAGACTGCATGCGGGCAGCCTGGCTCCCTGCTAACTGCTTTTCTTTTGCAGAGTTCAGTGATCCTGGGCCATGGTTTAGTGTAAAATTTGTAAGTTAAGGTTAAGATGTACTGTACATATGAGTGCGCCCCCGGCATGTCTGTCTAGCGCCGGCAATTTTATTTAAGTCGTCCGTGTGAGTGAGTTTGTTTAGATAGTTACGCAGCCCTCAGGTTATTTATTTTGGGGACACGAATACCATGAATGTCGCACTCAGGGATCCGTAGGTAAAATGTACTAGGGGAAAACTACACATGATGGCACACGAAAATTTGACGACTCGGGACGAGTCTGTAAAAAGGGAAGGGGGTAGTGTTGTGGTTACCAAATTCGCAAACCACCATTCAGGTCCCTTAGGTGAGGTATCTCGGTAAGTGCATGTGTAGTTAGGCCCAAACCCGTTGTCTAGTGGGAATACATGTCATTTATGCGTGCTGCGACTCTTCAGGATAGCCGTTTTTCTTTTACTATCTTTATTTTGGACCAACCGCCATGATTACCACCACAACCACAACATCAACCACCAACCACAACGCCGCTTCACCACAACCGCCACGACCTTCACGTCACACCTCGCAACCGTAGCATCGCCACCGTTCTTGCCCCGCTGTGGGTACCGGTGTTGGACTCGTGCAGGGCGCGCGTCGAACAGCGTGTACAAAATCACGGATTTTGTGCTTCAAAAACGGATCAAAAACGACACACGCCCACTTTTTGCCGTCCAATCGGTGAGCGAGGGGCGATTTGGCCCCGCCTCCAGGACGATCGATATATGCAAATTTGTGGATCAAAAAGCCTTCACGCCCACTTTTTCTCGGGCCAATGGGGAGCGAGGTGAAAGGTCAAAGGGAGGGGGTCAAAGGCGAAGCTACGGGGGGATAAAAGGACCGTGTTCGTCAGTCAGAAGAGTCTGTCGGAGAGTCAAGGAGTGGAGAGTCGGAGAGTCCAGAGGCGGAGAGTAGGAGAGTCGGAAGCAGAGGGTCAAGACTTCGCGGGCGGTGGAGCTGCTCATCGTGTGCGTTGGAGTCGGAACGGAGGGGACGAGCTGTGGAAAGGCGACGACACCAGACGAGGGGGTGCTCGCGTCGTGCAGGGAGCTGCACCCGAGGGAGGCCGACAGCGCGACCTGGCCGAGGTGGAGACGCACACCAGGGATAATAAAGATCCTCTATACCCCGAGCATCAGCAACCCCCTCCTGTTTCCCCCCCGCGCTGAGATAGTGCGACCAAGGGGGCCCCTTTCCCACCCCCTACCAGACACCCTCCGCGAGGCCCGCGGGGTTGGGGCGCCATCGCCGCTCCGCGTCTCATCACCAGACGGGTAGGCGCGACCCGGTCTCGGCCTCAGGCCCGCCTCATCCTTGAGGGTATTTCTTTTCCTTGGTTTTGGGTATGTGTTGTCGGCGCCGTCTGTGAAGTAAAATTGTATAAGTGTTGCCGTGTGCTCGGTAGTCGGTATTAGCTCTGCATTGTGTTTTCGCTTTTATATTTGCTTTTTGTGTAAATGGAATTGTGTTTTTTCTGTGTGCTTTTGGTGGAATTGTATATGTGTGCTTCCCGTGTGCCGCGAATAAATGTGCTTTGTGTTGAACTGTTTCCCGCTTCGCTTCGTCATTTCTCCCATTGAATCCTCATCTTGCTTCACGTAAAGGGTTGGTAGTGGGCTGAATACGCCCGATAATTAATCGAACCGTCGAGGTCGACGATAACACCGCTCGGTTATTCTGATAGTACGGAACGGGTCGCTTAAGTGGCCCGTGTCCGAAGTCGACCTGCGGCGAGGTGCGATCGCCCGGTCTACCCTCCGCGTGGGTACTTAGGTAGGTCGAATTTGGCGAGCAACCCTATCCCACGCGGGGGCTGATTGGCTCGATCGCGCTGAGACCGAAAGGTCCACCCGTGACTGGTTCCCGGCGTTAGTCCGAGAGGGTCACGACTGGATTGTCCGTCCGGTGGGCGACGTCCCGCGATTCGAGTTACGTGGCCGTCGCACGCCGGCGGGCGCGAAATCCGCAACACTGGTGTCAGAAGTGGGATACAAATCCATCGCCCTCCTCGCGGCACTGGTATCGGAGAACAGGAAAACAGGCTCTCCTGTCTCCGGCTAAATTCACGGGAATCGGTCCAGGGGTGAGAGAAGCGACCCCCGATTCCCTCCAAATTACGAGCGAGCAAATTAACCCTTCACGAGAAGCAAGATGGCGTCTCAAGGCGAGCGGGAGCCGGGGGTATTAGAAATGGATGTAGAATGTGTAGGATCCATGGTCCAGGATGGAATCCCCGAGCAGGAAATGTTGATTGTGCAGGAACAAGGACTCGCCCAACTGAACCCAGAGCCCGAAATGGGTGCGGCAGCGGCCGCGGTGTATGACACCTCCCCTTCCCCCCTCCACCAAAACCCTTCCCCGATCCCTGCCGAAACGGCTCACCCAAGCGCACCCGACATGGCCCAGCTATGCGCCATGCTGGCGGCAATGACAGCGAGAATGGATGCGAATACACAAAAAATGGATGCGAATACACAACAAATGAACGAAAAGATGGATGCGAATACACAACAAATAAACGAAAAGATGGATACAAATACAAACGAAATGAACAAGCAAATGAACGGAATGGAAACAAACATGAAGGAGGAAATGAAAAAGTTCCGGGGTGAGACGCAGAACATGGGCCGATGCCTGCAGGCGGGCATGAAGGCCGTGACAACGGAAATAATAGTGGAGACAAGGGAGGTAAAGGGTGAAGAGTTGGCAGTGACGGTAGCCGGGAAGGGAACGATAGAGGAGAGACTGCACGGTGAGGACGGGGTAAGTGACGCACACACAGAGGTAGTGGAGGACAATGGGGTTGAGCTCGCGGAGCGTGTTGGGACCCGGTGCGAGCACCTGGATGGCCTCCTCCAGGAACGAGGGGAGGGAGTATGCCCCCTTGAGGTGAGTCACGACCAGGTGAGTTCGGTCGTGCTTTGCGAGGTTGAGGGAACGAGTGCTGCGAACAGGTGCACGGAGAGCTTGGGGGGTATAGAGGCCCCGGAGACCCTTGTGGGGACACGAATCAACAGTGTGGTTGTCCCTGTGTGTGTGGTGCAAGGGGTGAGTGCGTCCCCGTGTGTGGAAGCGACCCCGTGTGTGAGTGGTGTGGTGGCGATGGTGCCAGAGTACGTGCTTCCCAGCACGCCGTGTGTGAGTGAGGCACGGTGTGTGAGTGAGGCACCGCGGGTGAGTGCCCCCGCGTGTGTGAGTGAGGCCGTGTGTGTGAGTGAGGCACCGCGGGTGAGTGCCCTCGCGTGTGTGAGTGAGGCACCGCGGGTGAGTGCCCCCGCGTGTGTGAGTGAGGCCGTGTGTGTGAGTGAGGCACCGCGGGTGAGTGCCCCCGCGTGTATGAGTGAGGCACGGTGTGTGGATGAGGAACCGCGGTTGAGTGCCCCCGCGTGTGTGAGTGAGGCACGAGTGAATGGAGCACCACGTGTGAGTGGTATGGGTTATGCAAGGGAGACCGTGTGTGTGAGAGAGCGGTATGTGAGGGAGATGTCGGTTGGCATGCGGGAGCACGCAGCCGCGTCTCCCGGTGTGAGTTTGATGGTGTGGACTGTGTGCGTCGTAACACGCAGGCATGCGTGTGTGGAATGGAGACTGAGACGGCGACATGTGAGAAAAGAAAGCCGAGTAGCGGCTGTAGTTGTTTCGGGGACAGTGCCGGGTTCACCCAGCAGTGAGCACGCGGTTCGTGCTGCGCAACGCACGAGACCACCACGTGCTCGCTTGCGAGAGTGAAACCCCGGTCCGGAAACGCACGCGGTGGATTTGCCGATCCCGCGGACGGACAAAGTTTAGGCAGGACTACGGATTTGGACCGGACGGGTTCTCCACGCGATCGTGTGTGTTAAGCTCCAACGGGCAAAGCACATGTGTTCGCGTGGGGAACCCCTCGAGACGTGGGGCTTGTGTTTTTTTTATGCGCATGGTGACGTCATGGCTGCACGTGGGGTTGGAATCCGGCAGGAGGGGTATCTCTGCCAGATGGTACCGTCCAAGGAGGGACGAGGAACACGTGCAGCTGCATGACGTCACGGGCAGGTGTAAAGTGCGCGAGCTCTGAGTGGCCGCGCACGTGCTGTGCATGAAAAAAAAACAAAAAAACAAGCCTCACTTTCGGGTGCACAGGATTCCTGGGCAAGGGGTGAAAGACCCCCTTAACTGGGCACAGGATGGAAACTAGTTAGGGGGAAGGGTTAGCTTAGTTTAGTGGATGGACAGCTGTTGTAACGCGGCAGCTGTTGTAACGGCAGCTTAGTTGGTCCCGGGCCTAGCAGCGCGGCCTGGTCGATCGGGCCTGGCCGACAACGCTTCAGAGGAGCGAACGGGCCTTGCTCTTTTAGAGTTGATGCTCTTTAAGAGCCCGCTCATTCCTCAGCGTCGCTCGACCGACTCGAGGCTCGATCGCTCGGACCGTCACGTGGCTTGCTGGCGACTTTTCTCCGGCTCCAACTTGACTGCCTCCACCGACCAACAACTTGGTGACTTGGCTGATCCACGACGAACGAACTGCACTCCTCCGACCAACGACCCCCTTGGTGTCAAAACGCACCTTTTTATAACCCCGAAGGGGTGAAGCCGCTGTGGGCTTCGCCACGCGAAGGTGGCGCTTGCCCCTTTCACCCTTAAACTTTCACCCCCGGCTGGCTCCGCCCCTTTCGTCGTTCTGATCCGATCTCGCCGTCAAACGCGGCTGTGTTTGAAATCCCTCTCCCAACGCGGCTGTGTTTGAAATCACTTTGCCGCTGTCGAGGATGCCATCGTGTTTGTTTGTGGAGATGTTGTTTGTTGGGATGTTGTTGTTGGTGAAAAGATGGTGGTGTTGTGGAGATTCTGGTGAGGAGAAGTTCATTTGTTTGTTGAGATGTTGTTGTTTGTGGAGATGTTGTTGTTTGTGGAGATGATGGCGAGGAGAAGTTTGTTTGTTTAAAATAAAGATAGAAAAGAATAACACCACCTCAAGATTCACAGCCCGGCACACGAATAAATCCCGTCATACATCGGTGGGGAAATCTAACCTGGACACACACTTAGACATAACTGATCTTCGGGAAACCTTAATGGTGTTCTATGAATTTCCACAACCGTAACTATGTATATGTATATATATATATATATATATATATATATATATATATATATATATATATATATATATATATATATATATATATGTATACATATATATGTATATATATATGTATATATGTATATATATATATATATATATATATATATATATATATATATATATATATATATGTATATATATATATATATATATATATATATATATATATATATATATATATGTATATATGTATATGTATATATATATGTATATATATATATATATATATATATATATATATATATATATATATATATGTATATGTATTTATATATATATATGTATATATATATGTATATGTATATGTATATGTATATGTATATGTATATATATATATACATATATATATATATATATATATATATATATATATATATATATATATATATATATATATATATATATATATATATATATATATATATATATATATATGTAACGGGCGTAGTGGCGTGCACCTGTAATCCGGCTACTCAGAGGCTTGGGTTGGAGGATCGCTTGAGGACGGGAGCTCTGCACTGGGCCATGCTATGAGAGGGTGCAGGGCAGCCCGGAATCACGGCAAAACCCAATCCTCATCCCTGTGTCATAAGAGGCAACCAGGGTTGCGTCAGGAAGGGCATCCGGCGTAAAATCTGTGCCAAATCAGTATGCGGATCATAACGGATGATCCGCTGTGGCAACCACTAACGGGAGCAGCCGGAAGACGAACAACACGCACACACCCTCGCTTCACCGATGGGGGTATTAAGGGAGGGGGGGTTGAGAGGAAAGACAGGAGGAGAGAGAGAGAAAAGCAGGTGGTGGGAGGGGAAGCAAAAAAACGGGGAAAGAGCGAAAATTGGGGGGGGGGGGATGTGGGGAGAGCGTTGCTCATGTGTGTCTCACCATGTGTTCTTAGTCAAGGCAAGGTTGAGCATGCCGAAAAACATGGTGGCTTCAGACCCCAGCAAGGTTACCCAGGAAACACCTCAAGACTCCAGAGAGTGAGGTGGCCCAGGATCTCCTCATGAAGGATATAATTAAATAAGGCCATTAATTATTCACAAAAGGGCTGTTTCAATTGACGCAAACACCCAATTTTCACTCTTGCACTTCCTTGGAGTTTTCTTGGTATGAATGCAAAGTTTCAGACTGCTCGGTTTATGGTTTTGGAGTTATGGAGGAGACGCACTGAAACACATTGACATTAAATTTATTAGTAAAGATATCCATTTCCATTTTAAATGGTCTTATATTTATTTACCATGCTGGAATGTTTCCAGTCTGCCAAGTAAAACACCCCTCTTCCCCAAAACAGATTGGCCTTCCAAATAATCTTTAATCTTTATTCAGGAGAACAGAATTATATATTATTCTTTTGATCTTATTAACATTAAGGGATTTTCATCATTAAAAAAAATTATATATTGGCATCTGAAAATCTGGCTGGAAGCTGGAATCTCGCTTCATTGGAATGTGTGCTTAGATAATGTCCAGATGACTGTTTGAATTCTTATCACCTTCTGATCGTAAAATTGTTCTCCAGCCCTTTGATTTTAATGTAACCTCTGAATGGCCGCTGCAAAAAGGCTTTGAGTGATCTTTTCCACAAATCCCAAAACTTCAGCCGCAGCAGATAACTTGTCTTGGAAATGACCAGATATCATTCTATGATCTCACCCTCTGCACTCTTGCTTATTATGAAAGAAACCCAAGATCCATGTCCTGGGAGGATCAGAGATCCATGAACAAGGAATAAAATGTATTGCTTGCTTGTGTTATTGAATTTCTTCTGGTTCTCCATATGCATACGTTTTAAAATAAATGGTGCAAATGTGAAACGAGGAATTGAGTATTCTTCGACACATGCAATGTTCAACTGCGAATCCAGCGAGTAGTTGTTTCCGCCACCCAGTGTCCTCGTCCTGCTGGCACAAGTCACGCATTTTCACCTCGTCCTTTGGGGTTGTCGATCCTTCGATTCCCCTCGCGGTGTCCTCTCATAGGATGACCCATCCAGGTTGATTTAAAGAGCTCAAAGGAATTATTTCCCAATACACAATCTTAATGATTTTTAAACAACCTGATTAATGTTAACAACCTAATAACCTAAATGGAGTTCTTTCGTCCCCTCTTCCGTTCCGGTACATGCTGAAGTTCCTCAAGGTAGCGTTCTGGGCCCTGTTTTTTCTGGTTTTCATCAAGGATCTCTCCAACTCCATGTAAAATCCTTTTTATAACTTTGCTGATGACTCCACCCTCTGCCGTACCATCTGTAATCCCTCAGACCCGCAAGCCCCAGCTTCTTCGCTCTATGCAGATTTGGGAAAAATAACAAACTGGTCCAACACGTGGAACATGTCTTTCAAGCCTGACGAATCTCACACTCTCGCAATGTCTCTCCAAAAGGACCATTTGGAACCCCCCCCCCATCTACTTTCACAACAATCCTCTGGAAGAAGTCCTTTCTTTTAAGCTTCTGGGTCTCACGATCTGCCATGATCTTTCCTGAGAAAGCCACATTTCCATCCTGGCCTCCAAAGCCAGTCGCCGACTGGGAATCATACGTCGTGCAAAGTCCTTCCTCGGCCCACCTGATATTCTGACCATGTTAGGACAGGGAATCCCTGACAGGGAATCAAAGCAAATCTGGGGAAAAACGGATTTTTTATGAAAAAAAGTTAAAACGTTTGTGCGGATCCTGAACCGATGTACCACATGACATGTGCAAAGACAAGCAGGCAACGTGGCGGATTATTTGGAATGTTTATTTCATGGGCGATAAAACTTTGCAATGACTCCAGGGTTGATCTACATTGTGGACAACAGCCACTCTTCTGTGGATAAAGTCATTATTTGAACGAATTATTTTAATTTCTTCAACTGCTGTGTGCACAGTGAAGACCGCCTTCAACGTTAAAGGGTTCCTACATGGTTTGCAGCCACAGCCTGGCTCGCCATTCCTTATAAACCACTCAATTGGAATGCTTGTTTGAATGCTTAATCCACTTGCCAGGTGCCCTACTGTTGACAGGTACAAGTCATGTCCTGATCAGAATATACAGTCGGCAGTTGCTACAAGGTAGAGGTACATGATTTACAAAGGCTTACAGTACGTACTGTGGAAAGTAATCACACTGACATGGACAACTCTCATAGCGTGGCCCAGTGAAGAGCTCCCATCCTCAAGCGATCCTCAATCCCAAGCCTCCGGGTAGCCGGATTACAGGTGCACGCCACTACACCCGGTTATATATATATATATATATTATATATATATATATATATATATATATATATATATATATATATATATATATATATATATATATATATATGAGTGATTCAACTATTTCGGGTGGAGCACTCTCCGGCAAGAATTATGGTGCCTCGGGATGTGCACACGTTCTTGATTTAAAATAAACCCTTTTCTCTCAAGTATACCGCGCCTTCATGCCTTCCTGAAGGGTGATCGACGTCCAGACACATGTCTGTGAATATGTATATATACATATATATATATATATATATATATATATATATATATATATATATATATATATATATATATATATATATATACAGCTCTGGAAAAAAATTAAGAGGACACTTCAAAATTATCAGTTTTTCTGGTTTTACTATTAAAAGGTATGTGTTTGAGTAAAATGAACATTTTTGTTTTATTCTATAAACCACTGACAACATTTCTCCCAAATAAAAATATTGTCATTTAGAGCATTGATTTGCAGAAAATGACAACTGGTCAAAATAACAACAAAGATTCAGTGTTTTCAGACCTCAAATAATACAAACAAAACAAGTTCATATTCATTTTTAAACAAAACAATACTTATGTTTTAACTTAGGAAGAGTTCAGAAATCAATATTTCGTGGAATACCCTGATTTTCAATCACAGCTTTCATGCGTCTTGGCATGCTCTCCACCATGCTTTCACATTGCTGTTGGGTGATTTTATGACACTCCTGGCACAAAAATTCAAGCAGCTCGGCTTTGTTTGATGGCTTGTGACCATCCATCTTCCTCTTGATCACATTCCAGAGGTTTTCAATGGGGTTCAGGTCTGGAGATTGGGCTGCCCTGACAGGGTCTTGATCTGATGGTCTTCCATCCACACCTTGATTGACCTGGCTGTGTGGCATGGAGCATTGTCCTGCTGGAAAAAACAATCCTCAAAGTTGGGGAACATTGTCAGAGCAGAAGGAAGCAAGTGTTCTTCCACGACAACCTTGTATGTGGCTTGATTCATGAGTCCTTCACAAAGACAAATCTGCCCGATTCCAGCCTTGCTGAAGCACCCCCAGATCATCACCGATCCTCCACCAAATTTCACAGTGGTTGCGAGACACTGTGGCTTGTCGGCCTCTCCAGGTCTCCGTCTAACACTGTAACCATTAGACAACCAGGTGTTGGGCAAAGCTGAAAATTGGACTCATCAGAGATGATGACCTTACTCCAGTCCTTTCTAGCACGAGGTTTGAAAGTTTTTTTTTTTTTTTGCACGCACTGGTGTATATGTGTGTATATATATATATATATATATATATATATATATATATATATATATATATATATATATGTATATATATATATATATGTATATATATACATATACATATACATCTATCTATAATTCCAGCAATCTGTGTGTGTGTGTGTTTGTGCGTGTGTTTGTGTGTCTGTGACCGCTGTTTCTCGACAACCGCTGGTCCGATCTAATTGAAACTTGCCAAATATATTGCTGGGGCCCTGTGGATGTGCCTTTTCAAGGTTTGATATTAATCGGACAAGTGGTTTCCAAGTTATGGCCATTTATTTACCAAACCAATGACAGTACATGGTGCTATGATGTCACGATTGACGTCACAATTCTTCTTCTTCTTTTTCTTTTTTTTTTGCACGTACGACCATGCACATATGGGCACGCACATACATGCATGCACGTACGGGTCCGCACTAGTGTATATACCATACATATACATATTGTTGCGGGCCTGGGGTCAGGTGAGAAGACCTATCTCGACTCCCACCAGACTCCCCGGAATTGTAGGCCATCGCACATGGATAATTCCGTGACGCGGTGTGTCGCTACCTGACCGTGACCACTAACAACTCAACCGCGCGACCAAGGGTCCTCCAGTCCATGGGTTAACTGGGTTACCGGATGAACCACGTGATTTAATTAACGGGGAACATGCCCTCGCTATGCCTTGTCCGAACTGAATCATTCTACCGGATCGGATGCAGCCCAGCGACACTGCCATGGACCTACCAGCTAAAAGGAACGGATCGTTGGGAATAAAGTCCCAGCTAAGTTTGGATTCGGATCATGCTAGATTAATGAAAGAAAAGACGAAAACGAGCTGGGAATATTTCTAACTAGAACTACGTTGTCGATGGCACACCATCGCATATTCCCGCGCGCACTGCTTTGTCCCATTAACGCTCGGTGAAATTTTATCTTGCAAAATGGATTGACTATTCTTTTCTATTTGATGTGCTTTATCACCAAAGACTTACTATGTTTACTAAATCAGAAGTCATTTCTAGCATGTCAACATTTCATGAAACATT
>NC_140964.1:60833731-60838731 GCF_056783735.1 Eptatretus burgeri | reverse complement strand
CCGAAGCGATGTGTCTTCACCCGAATCGGGCACTCTGGTTGGGCCCCGGCCAGCACACGGGTTGTATATACCCAAAGACAACACATATACCCAAAGCAAAAGAAAAGGACCACCCTCAAGGATGAGGGGGGCCTGGGGCCGAGACCGCGTCGGGCCTACCCGTCTGATGATGAGACGCAAAGTGGCGGTGGCGCCCCAACTCCGCGGGCCTCGCGGACAGTGTCTGGTAGGGGGTGGGAAAGGGGCCCCCTTGTCGCACTATCTCAGCGCGGGGGGAAACAGGAGGGGGTTGTTGATGCTCGGGGGGAAGGAGGATATCTCCCTGGCTTGGATCCCGCGACGAGCGTCTCCACCACGACCTCGGTCGCGCCGCCGGCCTCTCCTCCCGCAGTTCCCCGAATCCGACGCGAGCACCCCCTCAACCGCCTTCGCTGCCGCCGCCTCTCCACAGCTTCGTCCGATCGCCCTCTCCGTCTCCTCTCTTGACTCGTCCCAACTCTTCACTGGCTCCGCGAACTCCCAACTCCGAACTGAACTGCCTTGACTGACGAACGCAGCCGTTTATATCCCCCGTGGCCTCGCTCCTTCACCCTTGACCCTTTACCTCCGACCCTTCACCTCTAACTGGCTCCCCATTGGACCGAGGAAAAGTGGGCGTGAATGCTTTTTGATCCATGAATTTGCATATAGCGACCACACTCCAACGCCCTGGAGGCGGGGCCAAATCGCCCCACGCTCACCGATAGGACGGAACAGAAGTGGGCGTGAGTCGTTTTTGATCCGTTTTCTTCGGAAAGTCTGTGATGGTTCTGAACACGCTGCTCGGTGCGCGCCCTGCACGAGTCCAGTATCGGTGCCCACAAGTGGCGCAAGAATGGTGGTGATGCGATGGTGGCGAGTTGTGACGGTAAAGGTCGTGGCTGTTGTTGTGAAGCGGCGTTGTGGTTGGTGGTTGTTGTGTGATGGCTGTTGAGACGTGGTTGGTGGTGGTAGTAATGGCGGCTGGTCCAAAATAAAGATAGTAAAAGAAAAACGGCTATCCTGAAGAGTCGCAGCCCCCATGAATGACATTTATTCCCTCTAAACAACGGGTTTGGGCCTAACTACACATATACTTACAGAGATATCTCACCTAAGGGACCTGAATGGTGGTTTGTGAATTTGGTCAACCACAACACTACCCCCTCCCCTTTTTACAGACTGATCCCGAGTCGTCAAATTTTCGTGTGCCATCATGTGTAGTTTTCCTCTAGTACATTTTACCTACGGATCCCTGAGTGCGACATTCATGGTATTCGTGTCCCCAAAATAAATAACCTGAGGGCTGAGTAACTACCTAAACAAACTCACTCACACGGACGACTTAAATAAAATTGCCGGCGCTAAGACAAACATGCCGGGGGCGCACTCATATTTACAGTACATCTTAACCTTAACTTACAAATTTTACACTCAACCAGGTCAGGTCAGGTATGGGAGCATGTGCCAGAACAGCGCGTCGCTGCGTCCACTTTCCGCCGGTACTCCAGGGGCCTCCGTCTGGCCATCCCCCAGGCAGATGCCAGGCCCATCCCCATCTCCTTGAGATGATGGTCAACCTGCTGCAACCATGAGGCACGTGGTCGGCCCACTGGCCTCCTCCACTCATGAGACTCCCTCGCTGAGAGAATCTGGTGAGCAGGATCAGCGTCAGGAAAACGAGCCACATGTCCATACAGCCGCAGCTGACGCTCACGGACTATGCAGGTAACAAATCTCATCCGAGTCTCTCTCAGCAACCGCTCGTTGGACACAAAATCCGACCAGCGATAGCCAAGGATTCTCCGAAGAGACCTGGTACCAAAGGAATTAAGTCTCCGTCTCAGATCCTTGGTCAAAGTCCAAGTCTCGCACCCATAGAGCAAGACTGGAAGTACCAAGGACCTGAAGACTCGGACTTTCGTCCTCCCGCACAGGTACCGGCAGCGCCACACCCCATGATCCAGTGAATCCATGACTCCCCAGGCCCGACCCAGACGTCTATTGACCTCCGGCTCACAACCTGCGGAGACATGAATATCACTGCCAAGGTAAGTGAATCTATCCACGACCTCAACATCCTCACCACAAACAGACACAGACAGGACAGCAGCATCCAAGATGTCACTGAAAGCCTGGATCTTTGTTTTGAACCAAGAAATCCGTAATCCCAACGGCTCCGACTCCTCATTCAGCACCTCGAGGGCCCCCAAGAGGATGTCTAAAGTCTCCGCAAAGATGACTGCATCATCTGCAAAATCAAGGTCCGAGATCTTGACATTGCCAAACGATGCACCGCAACTTGATCTCTCCGACATCCTCCCAAAAATCCAGTCCATACAAGTGCTGAAAAGTGTGGGGGCAAGTACACATCCCTGACGAACTCCAGTAACAACTGGAAATAAGTCAGAGGCGGTACCACCACACTTCACAGCACTCTCAGTACCAGAGTAGAGTTCAGACATCAGATCGATCAGTTTCGGTGGCACCCCACGAAGACCAAGAATCCTCCAGAGGACATCCCTATTCACTGAATCGAACGCTTTACAGAGATCAACATAGGCTGCAAGCAGCCCCTGCCGAAACTCTCGTCTGCGTTCAGTGAGGACACGAAGAGCAAGGATACGGTCAATCGTTGACCTCTTTGGTGTAAAGCCTGACTGCTCTGGACGCTGGTGCTCAAGCAGATGGTGGCGAACCCTATCAAGAATTATCCGAGCAAAGACCTTGCCCGGCACTGAGAGCAGCGTCACCCCTCGGTAGTTGTTGCAGTCTTGGCGATCACCCTTCCCTTTCCAGAGAGGGACAACAAGGCCCCTCTTCCAGTCAGTTGGGATGATGCCTGTGTTCCAGGCAGAGCACAAAACTGCATGCAACGACGCGAGTGCAGCATTTCCACCAGCCTTGAGAAGTTCAGCATGGATGCCACAGATCCCTGGAGCTTTGCCCCGTTTCAACTGGTTCACCGCAGCCCGTGTTTCCACAAGCGATGGTGGACCACAGTTGATTCGAGGGTCAGCAACAGGGATTGTAACACCCTTGACGTCCAACTCGACAGCTGGGGGATCAGCCTGGTACAACCGCTCAAAGTAACCGGCCCAGCGAGCCTTCACTTCAGACTCCTCTGTCAAGAGCCTACCACTCTCTGCTCGAACTGCAGTGCTCCGAGGGATGGGCTTGGATGAACGTAATGCGCGAATTACCCTGTAAGCGGGACGAGAATCACCTGTCCACAGGTGATGCTCTACCTCCTCACAGATTCCTCGCACATAGGCCTCCTTGTCCACCCTCAGTGCACGTACAGTTTTACGCCTCAGCTCCCTGAACAGCTCAGCTCTGCCATTCAGCCTGGCCCTGCGACTCTGGTCAATGGTATCCAGTGTCCCTTGAGAGACAAAATTCTTCTTTGCCCTGCGGTGAACTCCAAGGCATCCACCGGCAACATCAAGGACGGTGGTCTTGAAGGTGCTCCACAACTCTTCAGGACCCCCAAAGCACCCAGACCCCCCAAGTGTCCACTCAGCCTGTTCGCAAACTCCTCAGCTACTCTCTCATCCCTGAGCTTGGCAACATCCAGCCTAGGCTGGGATGGTACCATTCTCCAGGATTTAAGGTGCAGCTTTAGAGTTGCTACAACAAGCCTGTGGTCAGTATTGAGGAACTGAGCACTCCGGTAGACCCTGCAGTTCTGGATCATCCTCCAACGACCGTCAATGAGGACATGGTCAATCTCCTTTGCCACACCGCCAGCGTTGGAATACCAAGTCCAGCGATGAGCTTGTGGACGCTGAAACCATGAACCAGCCACCCTAAGTCCATGACTTCTTGCAAAGTCAAGGAACTTAGTGCTATTCTGGTTCATAGTTCCTGACCCATGGGGACCAACACACACCTCATAACCATCCCTATCAGTTCCAGTCGATGCATTGAAATCCCCAAGACTAGAAGTGTATCTCGTCTGGGGCACTGATCAACCACAGACTCGAGTGTGGCGTAGAATGCATCCTTCACGGTAAGATCACTCGCCTCAGTCGGAGCATAAATAGAGACCAGGGAAATGACACCTAAGGAGTGACGAATCCTTAATCTCATAATACGCTCGTTGACCGGTGTTACCTCAATTATCATTGGGGTCAGCTTATTGGACACAGCTACAGCAACTCCTTGGGTATGGTAACCATCAGAGCGACCAGACCAATAGTAGGTGTAACCACCCACCATTATCTCGCCGCAATCCGGTCTCCGAACCTCAGAGAGAGCTGCAATCCCGATGTCCAAACGCTTGAGCTCAGATGATAACAGAGACAGGTGATCATCCTCTCTTAGGGATAGGACATTCCAGGCACCCACCCGAAGGGACCGCCTCAGGTTAACCCAAGGAGACCGCCGTCTGGTGGACGACACCTCAGCACCACTCCGACACACTCTCCCGCAATCTGACCCAGGGATGTTACCCCGTGGTTTCCCTCCTATCAAAGATTGGGGGTCCCGAAGGCTTTGCCCCAATCCCATCATCCGGTGAGCTGCCCTGCGAAGGGAAGCTGCACAGGAGGTACTCCCACGGAGTGGGTTTTCAGATTTTTTTGCGTTTTTGCGTTTTGCGGAATGAAGCGTTTTACGGTGGCTGGAGTGCAAATCCTGCCACCAACCTCCAAATAAGAAGTAACCCAACTGCAGGATCCTTAATCCATGGCCATCCTTAATCCATCCATCCAATCCATCCTTAATCCTTAATCCAATCCTTAATCCTTAATCCATCCATCCTTAATCCAATCCTTAACTGCAGGATACACTCAACCATGGCCCAGGATCAATGAACTCTGCAAAAAGAAAGCAGTTAGCAGGGAGCCAGGCTGCTCGAATGCAGTCTCTGGCTCAAACAATGCAGGTGATGGGGAACGTGGCCGGCTGCTCACACGCAGTCCAAGGCCTTCCCTTTTGAACTGAACGCAGTGAACCACAACGGTGCATGGGCTGCACAA
>NC_140964.1:60799731-60833231 GCF_056783735.1 Eptatretus burgeri | reverse complement strand
AAGAAATGATTTATGAGTGTCGCGTTTGTGTTTTGAGCAGCCTGAGTGAATGAAAATTTACACAACATGAAACTATCGGTGAGATTCAAATAAATTTGTTGATTATTTATTTCAAAACTTTTTGTTCCATTTGTATTTAGTCTGTACCTGTTATAGCATTTACCTTGAAGTAGTCTTCTTTTACAGTTGAGCTTGAGATGACGATGGTACCACCCAAATCATAAATACTATTAATCGCTTCCATACCTGTATTTATTTAGTAAAAAAGAAAAAGATGTTACAACTTTTGAAACCCTGATCCGAGTATTTGAATTATTTTCTGACATTCTTGGGGAGCCAATCGAGTTTTACCTTTCTTAATTTATTTTATTGCTTGTAATTTATGAGACTCCTTTTGAGCATCGTTTATATTCTTTAAAGCACCTGCTACATTTCCCACTGCAGTAGCAGTTGGACCTATTCAGTCTTTACATTTAATAATTGTTGAACCTATACCCATTATTGTATCAATTATCCCATCTCCTTAATTTCGAAATTGATGTCCGACACCCCGTTGCCTTTTTGATTTATAGTATCCACTACCAACATACATACCTTCACCATTATAGTATTGGGAAACGAACATCCCATCCCCTGTAATTATTTTATATTTTCCCAACTCGTGTTTCCTCACAATAACCATCATATTTATTTATTTATTTATTTATTGTAAAACTTCACATCATTGAATTCTGATGGATATAATTTCTCCATTGAAGGAAATGGGATTATCTTGGTCAGTTATCCTAAAATTTACTCTGTGTATGGTTTTCCTGACACGGGTAGATAAACCAGACTTTTGGGTTCCATATTGAATTTATAACCAATTGGGGTTGAGTATGTGCTGAATGAAAATATTGTATTTGTTGTTCCATCGTTATCAACACCATCAATCAAATCGCAGTGAATTAATACTGAATTTATACCTGAGGATGTTTGAATGACATTATCACTGGAAAAAGTCCATTCATTTCAATCTTTTTAGGAGGCGAAACGCAATTACTCTCCAAATGAATTATCAATTGTGAAATCAACCTTGTTATTATTTTTAAGTTTAATAGATAATTTTAAAGTATGTTTTTGAATATCTATTACAATATTTTTGGTTCATCACTCTGTTCTTTCATAAGGCGAGCAATTTCGGAAGATATTTGGGAAATCCTGCATGTCTGGGTGAAACTGTTATAGTTATGCATCTGCTTCCTGGATTATAACTAAACATATCATTTTTCTCTGTGATATTACACAGGGTATTATAAGTTTCCATAGCCAATAAAGATGCTTCATATACTTTTGTGGGGTCAAGTTGTCATGAGTCTGGGAATGAAGCAGTGTGATCACTCGTCATGAAATTAAAACAAAGGCCTTAGTTATTTTATAACTTGGTTTACAGATCCGCCGACGGTATATTTGCCAAAATGAAATATAAATATAAAACACATTTTTAGCCTTTTATATTTATAAATTTTCCACCGAAGGTGCAAAAGTTTCAAAACCCGAAATGTAAACGTCGGCATTTATTTTCAAAACATTATTTCACGCGCACGCACCAAAATGCCGAGTCCCCTTGAACCAAACTGCGCAGTAGTCTTCGGTCATGGCATCTGAGCATTGGCCAGTGTGGTTCAGATTGACTGAGGTTTCTGGGGCGAAAGTGATTGTTAAAAAGTATGTCAGCGGTATAAATTTGAGTGACTGTATTGGTGATTTAATCATGCAACATCTTGACAATGAATATTCTGGCCGAACTATTGCATCAATTCAGTGCAGCAGCAGAGATGATTCGCAGGCTACTCTCGATCGTGCCAATTTTGTTTCCGTCGAAAGTTGTACACCACTGTTCATGTTAAAAGATTTCGGTGCCCAAGTACGTCAAAGTTTCCCTGCAAGATGCTGATATTCAGTCTTCAACAGACCAGAAATCAGCCTTTGATGTGCTCATGGGGATGGGGAGACGGTACGATCAGATGCCCGCTGAAAAGTAAGAGCTAGTTATTGCACTGATTGACCGTTTTGAGCGTGTTGACTCCTAGTAGACACCTTTTTTAAAATCATATCTAGCACTATGTACTGTTGCACAATGCACTCATGCACATTTTGGGTTGATTAAAGTCGTCTTTAGCTGCAATCTTGATGAATTATATTTATATTCCATATTGTAAAAAGGTTTATATTTGTTTTCAAAGCATGATTCAATTCTGGATGATGAATGAATATTTGTATGATGATGGATTTTTAAACAATATCGTTTCGAGTTTCTGCCATGGTTGTGCCAATTTGAGGGTCACGTGAGCAGTGTCTGATTTTTGATTGGCTGCATACGTTTGTTTATGATTGGCAGAAAAACATGCCAGATTATATTGTAAAAACAAGTTTTAATTCTTCTTCATTGTTTTTTTTTACATCAGATGATACAGTGAACATGGGCATCCTGCATTTGAGTGGTCTTCCATCTTCAGTCTTCTTAGATCCTCCTGGTCCAGGATTTATATTTATTTTCCTCCCACCTACCCTTGTCTTTTCCATGGAACATCTGAAAACAAATCATAAAAATATATTATTTCTAAAAATTGAAATTATATTTATATTTATATTTCGACCTACCGACCCTACATTTTAGCTGAAGAACTGTGTAAACCCAGTTACAAAATAACTAAGGCCTAAGTATTGTGCTTCGCATCTTATTTAATATGAGATAAAATATCTTTGTATTGACATTTATTAATTATTTTCATTTTCATTAACTTGTATAAAATGGCTAATGTTTCATGAAAACAATGACTGCTTCCAGGCTTCTTACAACCTAACAGCAATAACAGCCTATTAATTAATTGTAATGGGTCATTTGGAAGAAAGCTAACACCTGAACCAAGCTTACTTAAAGCATATATAACATGTTTCTCCTTTTTATTCTTCTTACTTTTACCAGCAACAGAAAGTCCACAATCATGTGAGTCTAGTAAATCAATATAAAATCTTTCATCCTCATTTTCTGAGTTCAATGGTTCATCAAAATAACTTGAACACTGGAGACCATCTTTTGTGAGAAGAAACATTAATCTGGGAGTTAGTTAAATGCTTGATCGAGCAGAATTCAAGAACATCATTTCATCATTGAATATCAAAACCTTTGCATTAACTAGATATGACTGTGCTGGTTCTTCTGTTGGGATGTAACCAGCTATTGTTTTTGAATTCGTTGAGTATTCATTGCTCTGAATAGCCTTCACAAAAATAATCAGGAGGTCTATTTACCTTTCCCAGTTGTTGAAATAATCCTTCATCATCATATTCTAATTGTCATATCGTCTAGTTCTTGATCCATCATTTGACTAAAATCTTTTATCATTTGAAATTTTTTAGGAGTATATTCTATCATAGGAATTGCAGAACCATCCATCATTTTTTGTTGAGGAGTTTTTAAAAGTGATTCAAAAAATTTCTCGTTTTCTTTAAAATGCTTCTTCACCTATTAGTTCTGTCTCCGTTTCTTCTTAATGTCTTCCTGTTGCTTTACAATATGTGAAACCAACTCTTGATGCTCCTTAAACTACCTTGCTCATTCTTTGGCATCAACTTATTCATTGAAAAACATCCTTTAGTATCTCATCTTGTTTCATAACAACATATTTATATCTTCCAGTTGTGTGTTTCATATACTCCTCAAATTCCTTTTTACTACATAAAACAGAACAATTGTCTCTCCAAAAATTATGCATTGAATGTATTGAATTTAACTTGAATAAAATAAAAGTATCAGCATTATTTCTTATTGAGTGACAAGGGGGTTGAAAGTTTGATTGACTAAGATAAATACAGTAACAAGAAGAATGCCTCCCTCTTGTGTAGTAGCTATCCATAACCATTTGGTTTCTCTCAACACAATCATCAAAGATGATGAGATTCTTTTATGATTTATCCAAATCTTGCGGTGAAGTTATATCATCCGCATTATCACTAAGAATACAAGTTATCGGTTTTGATTTCTTTTTACATTTCTGTGCATCACAAAATAGTTGTATTATATTTTCAATCTTGTAATAATTTAGTTCATTTTGAAGTTTAAATAAACCAATGATGTCTTCTTTTTGAAGACCCACATAAAAACCTTGTGAGCGTAATTGATGCTTGGGTTGAAAACTTTGACTTTGTGAAAATTATTAAATTATCAGGTCAGGTCAGGTCATGTCAGGTATGGGAGCATGCGCTGGAGCAAGGCATCGCTGAATCCACTTTCTGCCGGTACTCCAGGGGCCTCCATCTGGCCATCCCGCAGGTAGATGCCTGGCCCATCCCCATCTCTTTGAGATGGTGATCAACCTACTGCAACCACAAGGCACGTGGTCAGCCCTTTGGCCTCCTCCATTCATGAGGCTCCCTTGCTGAGAGAATCTGGTGAGCAGGATCAGCATCAAGAAAAAGAGCCACATGTCCATACAGCCGCATCTGATGCTTACGGACTATGCAGGTAACAAATCTCACTTGAGTCTCTCTCAGCAACCCCTCGTTGGACACAAAGTCCGACCAGTGATTGCCAAGGATTCTCTGAAGAGACCTGGTACCAAAGGAATTAAGCCTCTGACTCAGATACCTGGTCAGAGTCCAAGTCTCACATCCATAGAGCAAGACTGGAAGCACCAAGGACCTGAAGACTCGTACTTTGTCCTCCCGCACAGGTACCAGCAGCGCCACAATCCATGATCCAGTGAATCCGTGACTACCCAGGCCCAACTCAGACATCCATTGACCTTTGGCTCACAACATGTGGAGACATGAATATCACTGCCAAGGGGAACTGAATCTCTCTGTGACATCAACATTCTCACCACTGTTGCAGAATTTTGTTTTTAACCGTTTTAACCGACTCGATGTAAATCTTGTTACTCAAATTAAAGCCACAATTAATTTACTGTCCACAACGGAAAGTAATTTTCTTAGAGAATTTTATTTTAACATGGTCAACCAAGGAGTTCAAAACACTGAGGTGTAAGCATCAACAATCTGAATTGCACTGAACTAAGTTTACATTTTTTCTAACATTTTATATGCTTTCAAGGGGGAGTGGAGGGGGTTGAGAGAACAAGCAAACACATAACATGGTGACTTTCGGCTGGCCTTGGGGAGAATCAGACAAAATAACTAAGAGCGACCAAGGAGAGGAGTACAGGACAACAAGTGGGTTATAGGTTTAAGACAGAATGTGATCATATATTTTGATGAAAAAGAAAAGGCAGTGAGTGCAATATCAAATAAAAGGCAACTTGTATTAAAAGGAATATTCCCCAACACCACAAACAGGTACAAGTTAGATAACAGCATCCAATATGTCATTGAAATCCTGGATCTTAGTTTTGATCCAGCAATTCCATAATCCCAGCATCTCCGACTCCTCATTCAGTGCCTATAAATCTAGTCCATATAAATGCTAAAAAAAATTGTGGGGTCAGTGCATACCCCTGACAAACTTCAGTAGCAACTAGAAATAAGTCTCAGATGGAACCACCACATCTCACAGCACTCTCAATACCAGAGTATAGTTCAGAAATCAGATCGATCAGTTTTGGTGGCACCCCACGAAGACTGAGCATCCTCCAGAGGGCATCCCGATTCACTGAATCAAACTCGTTGCGGAGATCGACACAGGCTGCGAGCAGCCTCTGTCTGAACTCTCATGTGTGTTTGGCGAGGACCCAAAGAGCAAGGATACGGTCACTTCTGGTTCCGGTTCTTGAGCTGCGGTGGCGTTCTTCATGGTTTCTGCCGACTTTATCAAAGATAAGTTTTCTGGTCGTTTTTTGTTCCATTTTTACTGTTATTTTGTTGTTCTCTTCTTTACTCTATGTTTTTGTTCAGTTTTGCTTTAAAAATGAGTGCGAATTTGTTTGCTTATTTGTCAGACTTTTCATATTGGGTTTCTTGAGACCTACCCTTCTCCCCGGTCTGTGTGCACGTTTGTGTTTATTGCATTTTCTCCTCATTAACTTCCAGTTGTTGTTTTTTCACCACAATCCCACAATCCTTCCACCACTCTTCCAATTTCTCCTAACTATACCTACAATCTGTTTAATGTCTTAAAATATTTTAAAACATTCTTTTTTTTCCCCCTTTTCACCTTACACTTCCTGCAATCATGTGACTTTTTCTAACTCTTCTTGGAATTCCTCCTATTCCTTGCTGATCCACCTTTCCAATCCCACTTTGATCATCAAGGTATTCATGATACACCTTCATGATCATTTCTTCAACCTCTTCCTTTACTCTACCCCTCTCTTACCTAAGCTTAAAAATAAGTATTTTACAATGTTTCAACTTCCTCTTTCTCCTGTGTGCTTCTCTGTATTCCATCATAGCACACTACTCTTCTTCTTCTTCTTCTTCTTCTTCTTCTTCTTCTTCTTCTTCTTCTTCTTCTTCTTCTTCTTCTTCTTCTTCTTCTTCTTCTTCTTCTTCTTCTTCTTCTTCTTCTTCTTCTTCTTCTTCTTCTTCTTCTTCTTCTTCTTCTTCTTCTTCTTCTTCTTCTTCTTCTTCTTCTTCTTCTTCTTCTTCTTCTTCTTCTTCTTCTTCTTCTTCTTCTTCTTCTTCTTCTTCTTCAAAAGCCTGAGCTAAATTCGACCATTTTTGCATCCCGTATCTAAAAATTCCATTTCTTGCAATGTTCTCTTTCTCCATTCCCATAACTCACCTTTATTCCATCCCTCACCTAATGTCTTTAAATGTATCTGACTTAAAAAAATTATAAATCACATTTTGCAATGCATGTTCATTTTCTATCAATTGTTATTTTTTTATCCAACTTCAGTGCCAATTCACCCCACCTTCTAAAATCTACCTCCTCCGAACTCCTCCCCTTGTTATTCCCCCTCCTTATCCCTCCCTTCTTGCCCATCGGCATACCTCCTGTCTTACCACTGCTCTCTGCTTTACGAACAGCTCCTCATCTGGTGTCTCAAATTGTGTGGCGTTCAAACATCTGTGGGCTTTGTTCCAACCTAACAAATATCCCACACTCTCAATCAGTACACTCCTCAACATCTCAAACATACTCTTTCTTTCTTCTCATCACTTCTCCCCCTCTTCAACTCCCTCAAATATTGTTCCTCTGCCTGTCTGCTCCATTCTTCATGAAACCACTACCCAGTCTCATCCTTCCCCTCTCCCTCCTCCCCCATGGCTGTGCCTGCTCTCATCATCTTCCCTCCCTCTCAATGCTTCCCTCTCACCTCTCTCTCTCTCTCTCTCTCTCTCTCTCTCTCTCTCTCTCTCTCTCTCTCTCTCTCTCTCTCTCTCTCTCTCTCTCTCTCTCTCTCTCTCTCTCTCTCTCTCTCTCTCTCTCAAATCAGCCACCTCCTCCCTCTTCAAAACAAACTTCACTCTCTTTCCCCTCCAAGCTTTCCCTCACCTTTCTCAAAATCTCGCTCCACACCTTTTTTCCCTCAATTAACTCCTCTCACCCTTCTTAATTAAATCTCCCCCTCACCTCTACCCTTCAAATCTTCCCCTTCACTCCCCCTTATCAAAGTTGCCACCACTCACTTCCACAAGGCTGCCTCCTTCCTCTGCCCTCTCTCTCTCTCTTCCAACTCATTGCTCCACCTCCTCCAACCTTCTACCACCCCCCACTCCCCTCCCTCAACAGTGTGGACCTCAAACATCCGGGACCTTCGCTTTAACCTGACTGATCTCTCCATGCAGGTTGCCACTGACAAACCAGACATAATCTTCTCAAAGGAAACTTTCCTCCTTCAAGATGTCTCTGATACCTTCGTATCTCTCCCTGGTTACTCCCTCTTCTGGGATGATAGACCTGAGCCTCGTCCTGGTGGTAGAGTTGCTCTCTTTGTCATAAACTATTTCTCACTCTCCATGCACTGTCCTCACTCTACCACAGCCCCAGGAATACCTTTGTCTACGGCTTCCCCTCCGCTCCCACCTATTCTTTATATGTGTCTTGTACCGTCCAACAAACAGTGATGACTCCATTTACATCTTCCTTGCCGAAAACCATGGACGAACTTCTATCCACTCATCCCGACTCTCTCTTCTTCATATGTGGTGATTTCCATTGTTGTCATACCAGTTATCTGGGTGTGGGTACCTCCCTCACCTGCCATGGCACTTCAGCAACGGACTTCTTCGACTCATTGGGACAAACACAATTGGTCAACTTCCTGACCCGGATATCAGTCAATGGTACTCCATCTCTTCTGAAGTTGATTTTGACCGATTTCCCAGAAAATATCTGCTGTTCTTCTGCTCCAATCGGTTCATCCAACCATATTCTTGTTAAAGTGGTCATCTCTCTGGCAATTATTAGAGAACCACCTCAGCGCCAGTGAGTCCGGCATTTCACTCAGGCTGACTGGCGGGGAATTCAAGCAGCCATCAAACTTCTAGACTGGTCGCCCATGTCTACTCTCCCCGACATCAGTTCATCCTGGGAATTCTTTCAAAGAAATTTGCTCTCTTTCTCTTGTGCAGATTTATCCCATCTCGTCTTCAGTTGTCCCACCCTTCACACGACCCATGGTGCACTTAAGCTTGTGGTGAGGCAATTGTCCAAAAAAACTTTCCCTCTCCTCCTGGAAAGCAAACCCAACCAAAGGCAATCTCCGTGCTTTCCAAAAAGTCTGCAACAAGTTTGTGTCCCCTCTCAGGAGAGTCAGAAAACAACATCTGTTCAACCTCAAGAATGAGCTTTTGAAACTTGTCTCCTTCCTCATACACCTGGTGGCATCTTGTTAAGTTTGTCTCTGCAGTATGCTCCCCTTCCATCCCTTCCCTACTTCAACGTTGGCCACCAAAGTCAGCCGCTGATTGGGCATACTCCATCATACAAAGTCCTTTCTTGGCACACCTGAAGTCCTATCTGTGGTGTAGCGGGCCTGCGGGGCAGGGCATGATGGTGGGGGAGTGGTCGGCGTGATCACGTGTGTGTGGGGGATATAGGAGTGCGCGCCGCCTGAGGCGTTGTAGTGGTTGCCGTAGTCGCCGCGGCTCGTGAGTGCATTGAGTACGTAATAAAAGGAGAGTTGCGGGCAACGTACGCTCGCGCTCCCGCTTGTGCAACAAAGCCGGGTTCGACTGTTCCCCACTCGTGTCTGCCTTCAAAGCACCACTATCACGACACCACAGTTTGGCGATGAGGCTGTTCGGATCGGTGTGTGCAGGGTGGTTGCGTGCGGATCGGCAGCGAGTAACTCAGCGCACCCCGTGCGGTTCGAGGTTCCGGAGGAGCGCATTGCGAAGAGCGCATCGCAGGTTCGCACGCCGCGCGCACAGGCTCTGGAGCCAGGGGTCTCACCAGCATGAGCATGGCAGAAGGTCGGGGCACAGTGCACGGACGCATGCCCGTCTTCGTGGGAGATGACTTCGAATTGTTTTCTGAACAATTGGGCTGCTACTTCCACGCGAATGATGTAGATGATGAAGGCAAACGCAAGTCGATCTTGCTCGCCTCGCTGTCAACGGAGCACTACCGGCTGCTGAGTGATTTGGTGGCTCCAGATAAGCCCAGTGATGATGAGCTATCGTTTCAGGATATCGTGAAGAAGATGAAGACCCACTTGGCGCCGGAGAAGTCATTGCAGCTCGCTCGGTAACAGTTCGATCACCTCGCGAAGGGTGCGGAGGAGCGCGTTGCAGATTTCGTGGCACGGGTGAAGCATTCGGCCGTGGCTTGCAAGTTCACAGCAGAGGAGCACCCGGCGCGACTCAGAGATCGTTTTATTTCAGGTCTGCGAGACGCGAAGATGGTGGCGGCCATCCTGCGGGTGAGCGATGTTACATTCGACTCAGCGGTCGGGACTGCTTCGGCTGTCGAGCAAACGCTCACGGATGTCCGCACCATCGCCGGCCAGAACGTAATGAGTAGCTCCAGCTGGGGCATGTCGGCTGATCCCGGGGTCCACGCGATGACCCAGGTGCCACAGGTCGCGCGCGCGTCTGGCGGTGCGGGCCGGGGGCGCGCGCCGCAGCGCGGCCGCACCGGGAGCGAGGTGGATTTCCAGGGGTGCTGGGGGTGTGGTGGTCCGCACCTGCGACGAGTGTGCCCATATAAAAACACCGTGTGTTTGCATTGTCACAAGGTGGGACATTTGAAGCGTGTGTGTCGGATGGCGGGGGCCTCCGTTGGGGTCTTGGATGGCGAGGTGCGGGAGGAGCCCAGTGACCTGGGGAGCGGCCTGCAGCCGGGGCATGGCGATGCCGGCGGGCCGGAGCAGGAGATGCAACCAATGTTGAGTCTGTTTTCCATTGGTCCGGAGGTGACAACACCGATCACGGTGGAAGTCGAGGTGAATGGCGAGCCGACCGTGTTTTACGTGGACACCGGGGCTGCAGTGTCGGTCATGGGCGAGCGGGCGGCTCGTAGTCTTCGCGGTGTTCGCCTGGTCAAGACGACCTTGTCGCTGTGCACGTACACCGGCGAAGCGATTGCACCGCTTGCGGTGGCCGACGTCTCGGTGCTCTACCGGGGTCGAAGTGCCCTACTCTCGGTGTTTGTGGTGCGAGGGGAGGGGCCCGCCCTTTTGCGTCGGGACTGGTTGACGCACCTCGAGCTGGATCTCCAGTTCGTACCTCCAAGTGCGCCGGTGCTTCCTTCGATGCTTCCTTCGAGACCCGAGGGCGAGGTTCTGGCGGCGGGAGCCGCATCGATGCAACGGGAGCGGCCGTTCGTTGCTGCCTGCAACGGTGATGTGCGGTTCGGGAGCAACGGGAGCCGTGCCAGCTCTCGCGCTTCGGCTGTGCTCATGAGGCAATGCGCGCCTGTGTCGGTCAGGCGATTTCGACGGGGAGTTGCAGCGAGCCCGTCGCGTTCATGGAGTTCGCAGATCGCGACCATCGGCGGCGAGCGGGTCCTCGCAACGTTGCGACGACAACCAAGAGACGGACACGTGATGTGGTTTATGGGTTGCTGTTCATTGAGTATTTGTTTTTCATTGCTCAAGTGATGTGGTTTAACGTTGTTGAAATAAATGCCGACAGATCATGTGTGAGAATAGGTTTGGCTGAGATCAATCGATGGGATTTGCATTATGATCAATGTGATGTGGAGGCTTTGGGAGCGGTGGTGGCAAATAAAGAGGGTTTAGTGGCCTCCCGTTGCCCCAGGCCGCGGGTGGTTACTTTGTCATGTGCAGGGGTTTTATCGGAAGAACGCGCTGTACGGAAAAAGGAGTTGGCAATTGCACCAATGATGTTCTTATTGCTTTGTGATGGGCCTGAGGTTAAAGTGTGGTTGGAATGGAGTTGCTACCCTCTAATTGCCGTGTGGATCTCAGAGATCGACTCGGAACCGGGGCTGGTGCGCTGTTCAGCGTTACCTCCACCTCTGGTTTCGGCAAGGTCAGACGTGCCTGGCGCCTGGGGCGCAACTCTCTGTTCTCGCCCGAGGCCGTTTGGACGTACGTTGGAATCTCAACTGATTGTAGTGCGTGGGTTGTTATGGAGTATTTGTTGCGTCCAGCCGTCGGCACTGTTCAGCGTCCCCACCCAAGGTCAGTCGGGTCTGGCGTTGGCGCCACGGCTTCCAGACAGCGGGCTTCCAGCCTCGGAATGTTTATCTGCTTCAGGTCTGGCTGGGGGAGATGTGCCGCCTTGTCGGCCGGAGGCGTTTGATGGTGACGGGGGAGGTTTGCTCGGGAGGTCGCCACGACCTCACCGGAGGGCATGTAAGCATGAGCCGCCTGGGGGCGCTTTTGCTGCATAGTGCTGCTGTGCTTCTCGCCTTGCTGCTTCATATCTGTAACGCGGTCAGGGTTTTGTGGGTTCATTGTGCAACTCAGTCTTCGGAACCTGTCCGTTGCAGCTCGACTCGCTCGTGTCGACACGTTATATGGTGTGATGTGCCTATGCTTTTTCTTTTTTGTACCTTGTCTGCTTTTATATCGTGGTCTAGTGCTGCTTATGCTTATTATGATGATGATCATTTAATAATCATGGTTTTAGGAGGAAGGAGTGTGGTGTAGCGGGCCTGCGGGGCAGGGCATGATGGTGGGGGAGTGGTCGGCGTGATCACGTGTGTGTGGGGGATATGGGAGTGCGCGCCGCCTGAGGCGTTGTAGTGGTTGCCGTAGTCGCCGCGGCTCATGAGTGCATTGAGTACGTAATAAAAGAAGAGTTGCGGGCAACATACGCTCGCGCTCCCGCTTGTGCAACAAAGCCGGGTTCGACTGTTCCCCCACTCGTGTCTGCCTTCGAAGCACCACTATCACGACACCACACGATCAACCTACAATGCCTTTATCTGCAGCTTGATGGAGTACTGCTCTCCCATCTGGGCTGGCTCCCTTGCCTCACATCTTGCTCAGCCTGATGCTGTAGAAATCAAGGCCTTCAAGATCATTGGAATCTCTCACACTGAAGCTGAGTAGATGGACTTATCACTTCACCAACACAGACAGACCGGTGGTCTCTCTATCTTACACTGCCTCCTTTCTGGTCTTGCACCTTCTTTTGCTCTTTCCATGATTGCCCCCCCCCACACCCAACCCCCAAGTTTCTGCAAGGCTCACATGATCCACCATCAACCTTATTCTGGTAAAATTAACAAAATCCAGGATCATTGCTCACCTCCACTCATCTTTTCCCCTTTTTCCCACCTGTGGAATCAATTTTCACATCATCTTCAATCTCATTGTTCCCTTATAATCTCGAAGACAGCAGTTCATCACCATCTCAGATCATCCCCGATCCAAAAGCATGATCTTCTCTACCCTCGTTAATCCCACCCAAATTCCTCCTAGTTTTCCAGTTTTTCCTCCTTGGAGTTTCCTTCTCCATGCTCGCATGTTTTGCATCCTGTATTTGTCTGTGATGTCCTGATCTGCTCAGTTTGCTAGCTCTTTCACTCGCCTCATCTTACATGAAAAACATTTCCGATTCGAGGAATAAAAGTTTTGGACAGCAAAAATTCACATTTCCTGAGTTGGAAACATGATGGCAAATGGTGCCCCCCACTCATGTTCGTCCATGTTTTCACCCAGTGTGACAACTCCCACGTGATGAACGTGTCATCGCTTCCATGATTGTGAGGTCACTCCCTGTGTGACAGAGAAATAAATACACAGAACTTTGATATATTTAGTTTATATTGCGAACTGTGGTGTTTGTATGTGTTTGTATATGGAAATGCTGCACACGCAGGCAAAGCTCAACATACACATTTCCAGTGATGGGAGAGCAGGCATGAATAATGTTGATGCCAAATTTTATTTTGCAAAACCTCCACCACCTGATGTTGCACCACCATTTTGCGCTGGGCGTATAAGTAGCTCAGAGATTTCACTCTGAGTGAAAACCAGTGTGACCACTCCTTGGCTTTTTTCACAAGATCTTGGCTATTCTTTGTTCACCTTGGGGTCTTGGTTTTCTATAGGTTTTCTTGGCGTTTCGCTTTTCTATTAACATCGCTTTTCTGAAACTTTGTGAATTCTTGGCTTTTTTCATTGGCTTACCTTGGCATTTATGAAAATGAGGAGTGGTCACACTGGTGAAAAGAAGAGTGCCACACAATTAACCTTTTTTAAGTTCATTAAATAATATATAATGATAAATTAACTTAAACTTTTCCCGTCACAGGGGACGGGTACTTTTGCTTGTATATCATCGTCTTTGAGCTTTAAAGTCAGGGGTTTTATCCCCAAAAGATACGATCTAACTACGAACTGTTGGTTTGATGCTCTTTCCACCTTGTGTTGCACCAGGGATTATGCTGTCCAGCCACTACTTGGCTGGTGGATGTTAAGCACACCACGGAAGCTTTTCAAAAGTATAGGCCAATATATACTGGTACCCTGGCCCAATTCCTACCAAAACTACGACTGCAAAGGCAATGGCAAACCACCCAATGTATGCTCTGGCATGTAAATGATTTTGGAGAAACAAAGCTTTGCCTATGTTTGTAGTATAAGATCACGTGACATTGTATACTCATGAATTGTAATAGAGTACATGTTGCTTGGCCCAAAAGTAGCTTTATCGAGATTTATGACACAAAATTTCAGAAGTTTTAATTGAGCAAAATGATGGTATATCAGGTCATTAATATATTTTGCATGCAGCCTGCGGCTGCCAGTTGCATCATTGCAGGGAGCGTGGTTGTACCACTGATGCAACGCGCCATGTAGGTTAAGGCAGGAATTTGTAATTTGCTCAAGGTGCCGGCAATAGCTCGCCCACTATTCGCAAAGGGCATCGTGAGCTCTTTAACGCCCATCAACTAATGCCAGCAGACGGGACACCCAGTTTAAGGTCCATCAGAGGGACGACACACACACACACACACACACACACACACACACACACACACACACACACACACACACACACACACACACACACACACACTGATGAAGCAGCCGGCCTTGGGAGACACTCGGGTGATAGTTTTCTCGCTGGGCTCATGTTCAAACCCAGGCTGGTACATAAGGTGGCTCTGAGATACAGCTTGGTTAATGTTGTTTATTCAGAGGAAAATGACAAGGCAGGGTAAAGATTAATCACTCAAACATTGTTTAAATTGTTTCTGTTCAAATAACTTCGTCTCATTAAATGAATGTTTCAGCCAAATCTGTTTGTTTTTACATTTTTGTATATTTGTAATCAATTTTGTACACAATTTTACATTATCCTTTCTCTCGACATCTAAAACAATGTTTTTTTTTAACAAGATTATCGATAAAAGTATTTATCGGAGTTCAAATGCATATCACTTCCTCCAAACATCAACTTTCAAAGCATTCAAGAAAAGTTCTCTTGCAACACGTCCTTAAGCTCATCTTTCATTTCACTCAAATCAGTTCTCAAGGTTCCAATTTAATCCTTAATTTACCATCGACGTGAGAGCTCCATTCACATTTCTAGAGATTCTATGATGCGATCCAACTCAGCAACTAATGTTTTAAGGAAATCAATTTTCAAGGTGTAACCTCGTTACTATTCTTTTGAGCCTTCAATCCGTCCATGTCTTCGTTCATTAGGATATTCCGGAGCATTTCATGAACCTTCAAGCTGCTTGGTCATTAACAAAACAATGTCGAAGCAATATCTGGGGTAGAGGAAGAACTTGCAATCTGTGACATCTGAAACTTTCCCAAAGCCGCGTTCCACTCCTTCTGCCTACACGGTATTCATTAAATAACTAGAAGGGCACTCGGTAGAGCGCATACCTCCGCCACGTAATGCTTGATCGACAATAACATATCGGGTACAATCAATTTTTTTAATACTGTTTGATGCTTTTCAGTACTTTATCATTTTTGGCCCTATCTCTCAAGGGTGAAGATTCACTTTAAAAATTTAATAATCCTTGTATCTAGATCCAGATTTAGATCTTCACCAAAATTGAAGCAATTCGTCCTTGCCACATACCCAACCTGTCCACTAAGTTTCGTCCGAATCCATCCGCAACTTTTTGAGATATCGTGCTACATAACGGTTTTGCACGATCTCTCAATGGTGAAGAATCACTGAAAAAAACAACTTATCAGATCAGGATCCGGATTCGGATCTTCACCAAAATCGAATCAATTCTTCCATGTCTCACTCCCAACATGTCCACCAAGTTTCATCCAAATCCATAAATAACTTTTTGAGATATCGTGATACATATCGTTTTTGGCCCGATCTCTCAATGGTGAAGGATTACTTTGAAAATTCTAGTAGCCAGATCCAGATCCGGATGTTCTCCAAAATCTAATCAGTTCATCCTTACCACACACCAAACCTGTCCCCAAGTTTCGTTCAAATCCGACTCCAACTTTTTGAGATATCCTGCACACAAACAAACAAACAAAAAAACAAACAAACAAGAAGACCAAATGCAGAGCATGATACGTGCAAAATCCATAAATCAAATTTAACCTCAAAAATAATTTGTGCTTGAATTCAATGACCAAATGTACAACTCCTCTTAAAATTTCAACTCAATAGAATGAAAATTGACAATTTTTTTTTTTAATCGGCCAATGTTGACCTTTTGGCTAATGTTGACAGCAAGAATAATTGGTGGTTGAAATCAATGACCTGATATACAAATGTTCTTCCAATTTCAAGTCAATTGGATGAAATTTGAGGATTTTAGAAATTTTGGCTCAAATTGGCCTATTAGCCTATGTACACCTTTTTTGTCGACAGAATTAAAAAAAACTTAAATGTGGGACCGTCACAGGGTCGGTGTCATCAATCGCTGAAAATTTCAGAACTATCGGTTGAGCGGTTTGTGCTGGAGGTGAGCGGACTGGCAAACAAACACACAAACGGAGGCGATCAACATACTTGTCAAAAAAAATTAAAAATTTTGCCAAGTAACAAACACAAACACACAAACACACAGACACACAAACAGACAGGCAATCAACATACTTGTCAAAAAAAAAATCTTTTTTTGCTAAGTCACAAACAGACAGACAGAAAGGAGTGAAAACATAACCTCCTTCACCTTTGGTGGTGGAAGTAACTAGAAAGCATCTAAAAATGCAAAGCGAATCTGCATCCACTTTGTGTTCAGACTTCTTCTCCGATATATGCTAACCATGATGAAAACAGCAAAAACAAAAATACCAAAACAGTGACCATTTAAGGAGAACTTGACCTGTTAACCTGAAAAAAAAAAAAACAATATGTTTCAGAGACCCATTATGCAAACCCTGCTCAAATGTCAGAGCAATCAGATGAAAATTGACGATTTTATGTAACCGTGACATTTGATTTTTTAATCCAAAAAAAAGAAAAATACAATCGGTTTCAAGCTTTGGATTGGTGATTCAATTCAATGATACAATATGAAAATTCTTTAAATTTCACATCAAAAAGAAAATTCACGATTTTATGTCATGCTGACCTTTGACCTTTTGAGCAAATAATTCATTTGTCTTCTCCATTTTCTCATAATAAAGCTTTATTGAAAATTTGATGTCAAAAGCTCAAATTGTGAAGAAGTTATGAGACAGACAGACAGACAATGATGACTTCGTCTATGAAAAGTATTTGATGAAAGTAAATAATTTAATACACTCAACTTAATTTTACCATGAAAAAGGCAATGGCTGTTAAGATTTGTAATCAGAGTGCATTTTAACTTTCAATTTCCATTCTCTTACTCTTGCTTCTTTTGCAAATCCTGTAAATCTCCTCTCCAAAGTCATGGCAGTGTAACTAAGAGGCAAATTGTATTGGGGGGTAAGGTGTGAATGTTTCTCAGCCAAGGAATGACAGAATTGTGCTCATCCAAGGCGTCTTACTCCAACAAACATGATCGCATGGAGGTGAGGCTAGCATGCGTAATTTATTGCAACACATGCATTTGAGTAAGGCTGAAGCTCCTATAAAAGTACCAGGCATTCCATGGGTTCTGCAGTCGAGCAATACCTGGGATAAGCTGGTGAACAAGAAACAACAATGGCCTCTCACTCATCCGTCAGCTACCGCTCCGTCCGCACCGGTGGATCCAGCGCAATGATCGGCTCCAGTGGCTATGGAGGCTCCAGCAGCAGTCGTGCAATGGGGCTTGGAATGGGCGCAATGGGACTGTCAATGGGGGGAGGAAGCTACAGAGTGGGCTCTGCAGGGATGGGAGGTATGGGCATTTCCAGCGGGATTGGAGGTATGGGCATTTCCAGCCGTGCCGTGGGTATGTCTGCCTATGGGGGAGCTATGGCAGGAGGTGCCGGAGGTATTGTTAGTGGTGGGGTGCCAATGCTCGGTTATGGAGGTGGTGCTGGAGGGTTTATGGGGGGTGTAAGCCCCGGGATCATGGCAAGCCCAGCATTTACTGCAGGCCGTGCCATCACCTCAGCAGGTATGTCTGGAGTGGTTGGAACGCTGGGTCCTGCAGGTGGAATGGTTCCTTCACTGGTGAGCAGGGATGAGGTGAAGAACATCTTGGGCACATTGAACCAGCGCTTGGCCAGCTATGTAGATAAAGTAAGGCAGCTTACAATTGAGAATGAGACACTGGAGGAAGAACTGAAGAACCTGACTGGAGGAGTACCCTTCTCTCCTGACGCATCCGTCAATCTGGAGAATGTGGAGACACAAGTCACCGAAATGCTGACAGAGGTTTCCAACCTGACGCTGGAACGTGTACGTCTGGAGATCGACGTGGACCATCTGAGAGCCACAGCCGATGAGATCAAGTCCAAGTAAGACTTTTTGAATGCAGACATATGGGTTGTTGTTTTTAAGCTTGTACAAAACTTGGAATGGTTATTTTAACTTTCATGATTATTGTGATCATTTCAATGTTGCTTTTTGTAGGTACGAGTTTGAACTTGGTGTGAGAATGCAACTTGAAACTGACATTGGAAACATGAAGAGGGTTTGTATGAGCACAAGATCAGCTGTTCAACAATTAATAAATTTGTTTTCTAAAGATGTAAATTTTGAACATAAGCCAATGTTTCTTGTCTTCGTTTGTAGGACCTTGAAGCAGCAAACGACATGCGTGTTGACCTGGAATCAAAGTTTAAGTTTTTGACTGAGGAGCTGACATTCCAGAAGAAAACACAAATGGAGGTTGGTTCCGATTCATTAATTTCACAAAATATCAAAAGGTTGTTCACAATAACTAATAATTTATATTCTCTTTTCTTGTGCAGGAACTGAACACACTGAAGCAGCAGTTTGGCAGACTTGGACCAGCACAAACATCAGTGATTGAATTGGATAATGTGAAGTCTGTCAACCTTACGGAGGCCCTCAATGTGATGCGTGAGGAATACCAGCAGGTGGTCACCAAGAACGTCCAAGAGGCTGAGACATATTGCAAGATGCAAGTAGGTTCCTCTAATTGAGGCCATTACGAATCCCAGTTCCTCTCAATATCCTGGCATTATCCCCCGATGGACTAATTGCCTGACCTGTATCTCATGTGCAGATTGATCAGATCCAAGGAATCTCCACCCAGACAACTGAGCAGATTACTGTTCTGGACAATGAGATTAATACTTTGGAAAAAGAGCTGCAGCCTCTGAATGTGGAGTACCAGAGGCTTCTTACCACGGTGAGGACTCTCATCATGAATCCTATTGTACAATTGTGTACTTTACATCGAGGCTTGGAGCAGAGAATCTTTCCGAAAAATATTGAGTATAACCATTTATTTTTTATTTTTTCCTGATGTACTTCTATCCCCACACCAGTACCAAACCCTGGGAGACAGACTGACAGATTTACAGAACAGGGAGAGCATTGATCTCGTCCAGTTCCAGAACACCTACACCAGATATGAACAGGAGATCGAGGGAAACCAGGTGGACCTGCAGAGGCAGCTGGTTACTTATCAACAGTTGCTGGATGTGAAGACGGCTCTGGATGCTGAAATTGCAACCTACAAGAAGCTCCTCGAGGGACAAGAGTTGATGTATGTTATTTGTGGTGTATTCAGATCACAGGAACCCTAATCATGTATCATCATCATCATAATCAGCTATTTTCAGTCCACTGCTGGACAAAAGCCTCAGAATGTTGATACCATGTTTCTCTGTCTCGTTCTTTGTTGCTGCAATTGACTCTTCCCTTATATTTGTTTATTTCATCCCTTTATCTTGGTCATGCCTTCCTCTGTTCCTGTTGCCATCCATAGGCCTCCATGTTGTTAATATTGTTGTCCACCTGTTATCTGACCTTCTGATAATGTGTCCTGCCCATATCCATTTCCTGAGTTTTGGTTTGTTGTCTGACCCATTGATTTGCCGAGCTTTGTATGGAATACCTGACATATTTCGTTCCACATTGTGTTGTGCTACTGTTGAGTTTTTCTCCATTTTTGTTGTTAACAAACATTTTTGTTTTTGTTTTTGTTGTTTTTTGTTGAGTCTCCACCCCATAGATGATAGTTGAAATAACACGCTGATTGAAAACTTTCCTTTTCAAACATATTGGAAAGCTACCTCTCATGATGTTACTGACTTTTCCATTATTTCACCATCCAAGTTTGATTCTTTGCTTCATTTCTTGTTCTTGATTATATTTTCCTTGAGGCTAAAGCTTTGCCCCACATCCATGTATTCTTCTTCTCACTCCATTTGGTTTCCATTTGTTATGATTTCCCCATGAGGTAAAAGGGGGTTCATTACCACTTTTGCCTGGTGTTGGCTTAATGGTTAGGGTGGTGGGCTTGGGATCTGAGCATCCCGAGTTCAAATCCCACTCAGCTGTTGAATAAATACTAGGTGGGGTTAACTCTGCCTGTCATCTTCTGAGGTTGACAAAATGAGTACCGGTATGCTGGTATACTGTGTCAGAGTGGTGACCCATCCAGGATTGTGCCCAATAGCCAAGGAGACTGCTGAGGCAGCACCAACGCTCTGCACAGTCTGGTCCCAATGGATGGATGGATATTCATGTCTGTGCTGGTTGTGAGCCAGAGGACAACAGACGTCTGGGTTTGGCCTGGGGAGTCATGGATCCACTATATCATGGTGTGCGGTGCTGTCGGTATCTATGCAGGAGGATGAAATTCTGAGTCCTTAAGTCCTTGGTTCAGGGCTTCAGAACTGCTGGAGACTGAGAGCAATTTTCTTTTTGGAATTCTCATCATGCTGGCACAGGCCTTTCCCTCCACAATGGCCTTGTATGCATTGGAAGGGAGATTTTTATTTCAGAGATTCATCTTCTAGACTAACTGCTTTACTGAGCTGGGAACTTAATCTGTCCACAAGTAGCAATCATGGGTGAGTTTGCTGGATGTACAATGACCCTAAGTGAGCACATATGCTCTTTCATGGATCTTGTTTTTAGTTCCACCAGGGTGTCCAGTTTCCCAATCAAAACTAGTGGGGGAGATGGTTTAGACAGCATCAACTCAACTCTGAAAGGAGGTAATCCTGGATTACATTGATTGAACAGGCAGTCATCCTTCCGAGGTGGGCAAAGTTAACAGTAGTGGGCTGTAGCCACATCCCAAACCAATGATGCAACCAGCAGTCAAAGGCTGCACATGAGAGTGTGTCTGTGAGTAGTGGATTACTGGATTACTCAGCACCAGTAGCAGATCTCGTGACCTGAGCTGACTAAAAACAAACACCTTTTTCTGCAGTTTTTTGTTTATTTTACAAAAAAAATATATTTTCGTGTTTGCCTTGTTAAATTCGAACTTTCTTCTTCTATTGATTGATTTGCAGCTGACTGTGGGTTTTGATGTTCCTTTCAGGGTCAGGACAGCCATAGCTGATGACTTTGCTCAGGCTACTGTTGTCAGAAGTGGAACTGTTCGTAGTGCTTCCTCAATTGGTGGGGGCTATGGTGCCAGTTCAGCAACACATGGTGCCATTTCTGGAGGCTACAGCACAGGTGGAGGAGGAAGCTACATTGTAGGAAGTGGTTTTAGTGGTGGAACGAATACAGTGATGGAAGGTGGTTCCTCTGGTGGAAGTGCCTTGATGGGGGGACAGGCCATGTACAGCAGCAGCTCCATGAAGAGAAGCAGCTCCATGATGAGTGCCAGTGGATCTTCCAGTGGTGGTTGCGGAACAAGCGGACACGACACCACCATCGTCCTTCAACAATAAACGGTATTGAAGTTTCTCCAGACACATTATCAGTTTAAGCATCACTCCCACAAATTATTCTGTTGTCTCCTTGTCCTGATTAAGTGAAAATGGATTATCAATTAATCCTGGCAATAAGACTGAATATTGAAGATGAAGATTAATGAAAAACAGCTCGGTCCAATAGCGGTTTGCACAAGTCAACGTGTGAATGTTAGATGGAAAAAACATTGCTTCATATTTACTCTCAAAGTTAACAGACATCAGACTTTATTAATAACTTGCAGCTCTGCAGTTGATTTCTGTTGGTGGTTGTTTTTCCCCCTTACACCTCAAAGTGTCTGTAATGTCATTAACGAAGTGAAACAAAACTATGAACTGAAAAATCTCAGGAGTTTGTTTGGAATGTATTATTACTGTAAAAACAAATGGGATTTTGACAGGTCACTGGGTCTGTTTACCATGATATTTGTCCAAATAAGGTGTCATCCGGAACCTTTGTGGCATTTCATATCCATTTTGTGTCAGATGTCTTGTGGATATGTTTAACAGAATCCATCATTGCAGACAGTAGAATCGATAATTAGACAATTTGAAAAGAACGTTTGTTGAAGTATTTGTTGTCATTGAGAAATATCAGAAATTACATTTACAAAAACTTACATTTGGTCCATCATGTGATGTACAGGAAGTCGAATGTTATTTTCTCTTTTCCTTTCCAGCACTGCTCTGAGATAAAGTTGAAAATTTTGGAAGAAACTCTTCATGTCAAAACATCCGCAAGAAGATAAAACCCACAAGAGATTTACATTCCAGTTGCTTTTTCAATATTCATAACCGCAAGAGTAAAACCACAAATATAATTTAAAATGCACAACTTCCAAAGAGTTGTATGAGCTCAATTAATTTGCTTGTGATGTTCTGGAGGCAAAATAATTCAATAAAAAACCACATCAATGCTGAACATTTTATGTCTTCTTTTACTTCCCCCAAGATTGAAGCTCATGGTGGAGGAAAATGACAGAGGGTATAAACTCACATGATGGCAGTGGGGCAGCAGGTGGACACAATAATGAAGGGAATGAATAAACAGGAAAACAGAGAGGATAGGAGAGGAGGAACCACTGGAAACCTCCATGTCGGAAGTTTGGGATGGGTGAGGGGGTCAACGACTCAACGTGGATAAAATAATGGATTGTGGTTCCATTACGTTTCTGAATGCTTCCTGTGGCTTGTAAAACAGTCAAAACCATTTCTTACGAAAGTAGATTGAGATCTGAAGTTCAAATGGCATTTCCGTTTGTCCTATTGCGCTTCTTATACATCTACTTGCAGAGTACCCGCCCTTTGCACGAACTTGTTCCATGCTTGCAGAATGATCATCTGACGCATATCTTTATTTGGGCGATGTTTAAACAACTGACTACTCTGTATAGGCAAAAGGAAATCCCAGGTTACGATATGAAGCAAAAACATACCTTCTGCTCCTTATAATTGAAAACACCTCGCTGCACTGAAAAACGTGGGGAAAGGAATACTGTGCTGTAAATGGTGGAAACTTATAATACCTGTAGAAGGTGCCATACGATACACATTTACAAAGAAAATCTCCACCACCCCACCCCGCCCTCTGGATATAATCAGTCCAGAATGGAAGAGAAGTAGCGTGACAGACAAACACACAAAATGCTCGTCCGTGAATTAGAGTAAGTACAGTGAACCGTGGTGTCTGTCTGTGCATTTCTCTGTCTCCCGTTTATGGCGGCCGTTTCCCACAACGGGTTTGAATAGCTCAATATTCACTTTTCAAATGATGGGAGAAAAGGCATGAATAATGTTGATGTCAAATTTTATTTCGAAAAGACAAATCTAACCTCCACCACCTGATAATGCACCCCCATTTTGCAGTGGGTGGTAAAAGTGGCTCAAAGCTTTGCCTCTAAGTGAAACAAAGAGTGTAACACAATTAACCTTCTTAACCGTTTACCATGAGCAACTTGAGCTTTTGGCTCCCTCCCCTCTAGGCTCCCTGGAGAAAAATCCGGCCACTTGGGAATATGGAGGTCTGGATAGCGGCTGGTCATCTGGCCACTCGAGTTTATCGAAGTTTGAATTGCGGCTGATAAAATGGTCGCTCGGGTTCAAAGTGTTAAAGTTCATAAAATACTTCAAATTGCTCGATCAACTGAAACTTTTACCATCATCAGGACGATTGCTCTTGATTGTCTTGTTGTAATATCTGTTCTGCAGTCCTGAACAATATTGTTGTCAAAGACAATGTATATTAACATGCATATATATATATATATATATATATATATATATATATATATGTATATGTATATGTATATGTATATATATATATATATATATATATATATATATATATATATATATATATATATATATATATATATATATATATATTGTTGTGGTTACCAAATTCGCAAACCACCATTCAGGTCCCTTAGGTGAGATATCTCGGTAAGTATATGTGTAGTTAGGCCCAAACCCGTTGTCTAGTGGGAATACATGTCATTTATGCGTGCTGCGACTCTTCAGGATAGCCGTTTTTCTTTTACTATCTTTAATTTGGACCAACCGCCATTGTTACCACCACCAGTCACAACATCAACCACCAACCACAACGCCGCTTCACCACAACCGCCACGACCTTCACGTCACACCTCGCAACCGTCGCATCGCCACCGTTCTTGCGCCGCTTGTGGGTACCGGTGTTGGACTCGTGCAGGGCGCGCGTCGAACAGCGTGTACAAAACCACGGATTTTCCACTTCAAAAACGGATCAAAAATGACACACGCCCACTTTTGTTCCGTCCAATCGGTGAGCAAGGGGCAATTTGGCCCCGCCCCCAGGGCGTTGGAGGGCGATCGATATATGCAAATTTATGGATCAAAAAGCATTCACGCCCACTTTTTCTCGGGCCAATGGGGAGCGAGGTGAAAGGTCGAAGGGAGGGGGTCAAAGATGAGAGGGTGAAGCCACGGGGCTGATATAAGCGACCGTGTTCGTCAGTCAAAAGGGGAACAGAGAGTTAAGACTTCGCGGGCGGTGGAGTTGGCAAGAAGGAGCTGGTCGTCGTGTGCGTTGGAGTCGGAGCGGAGGGGACGGAGCTGTGGAGAGGCGGCGAGGGCAGACGAGGGGGTGCTCGCGTCGTGCAGGGAGCTGCACCCCAGGGAGGCCGACAGCGCGACCTGGCCGAGGTGGAGACGCTCGTCGCGGGACAATAAAAATCCTCTATACCCCGAGCATCAGCAACCCCCTCCTGTTTCCCCCCGCGCTGAGATAGTGCGACCAAGGGGGCCCCTTTCCCACCCCCCTACCAGACACTGCCCGCGAGGCCCGCGGAGTTGAGGCACCATCGCCGCTCCGCGTCTCATCACCAGACGGGTAGGCCCGACCCGGTCTCGGCCTCAGGCCCGCCTCATCCTTGAGGGTATTCTATTCCTTGGTTTTGGGTATGTGTTGTCGGCGCCGTCTGTGAAGTAAAATTGTATAAGCGTTGCCGTGTGCTCGTGTAATCGGTATTAGATCTGCATTGTCGCATTTGCTTTTTGTGTAAATTGAATTGTGTTTTTCTTTTCTGTGTGCTTTTGGTGGAATTGAATATGTGCGCTTTCCGTTCATCGCGAATAAATGTGCTTTGTATTGAACTGTTTCCCGCTTCGCTTCGTCATTTCTCTCATTGAATCCTCATCTTGCTTCACGTAAAGGGTTGGTAGTGGGCTGAATACGCCCGATAATTAATCGAACCGTCGAGGTCGACGAATAACACCGCTCGGTTATCCCGATAGTACGGAACGGGTCGCTTAAGTGGCCCGTGTCCGAAGTCGACCTGCGGCGAGGTGCGATCGCCCGGTCTACCCTCCGTGTGGGTACTTGGGTAGGTCGAATTTGGCGAGCAACCCTATCCCACGCGGGGGCTGATTGGCTCGATCGCGGTGAGACCGAAAGGTCCACCCGTGACTGGTTCCCGGCGTTAGTCCGAGAGGGTCACGACTGGATTGTCCGTCCGGTGGGCGACGTGCCGCGATTCGAGTTACGTGGCCGTCAGCACGCCGGCGGGCGCGAATCCGCAACACTGGTGCGAATCCGCAACACTGGGAAGCCAGGAGTGGGATACAAATCCATCGCCCTCCTCGCGGCACTGGTATCGGAGAACAGGAAAACGGGCTCTCCTGTCTCCGGCTAAATTCACGGGAATCGGTCCAGGGGTGAGAGAAGCGACCCCCGATTCCCTCCAAATTACGAGCGAGCGAAATTAACCCTTCACGAGAAGCAAGATGGCGTCTCAAGGCGAGCGGGAGCTGGGGGTATTAGAAATGGATGTAGAATGTGTAGGATCCATGGTCCAGGATGGAATCCCCGAGCAGGAAATGTTGATTGTGCAGGAACACGGACTCGCCCAACTGAACCCAGAGCCCGAAATGGGTGCGGCAGCGGCCGCGGTGTATGACACCTCCCCCCCCCCCTCTCCACCAAAACCCGCCGACCCTTGCCGAAACGGCTCACCCAAGCGCACCCGACATGGCCCAGCTATTCGCCATGCTGGCGGCAATGACAGCGAAAATGGATGCAAACGCAAATGAATTTATAAACGAAATGAAAAGCATGGGCAAGCAAATGAAAAAAGAAATGAAAGAACTACGGGGTGAGACGCAGAACATGGGCCGATGCCTGCAGGCGGGCATGAAGGCCGTGACCAGGGAGCTGGGAATGGCGACTCCACGTGTGGGAGCAAACGAGCTGGAAGGGGGTGCAACGGCTGACAGGCCCGCGGTGGAGGCGGGTAAAAAAATAATTCGGGGGGCGTGCTGGGCGAGGGTCGTGACAGAGGAATCGACGGTGACCAAAAGGGAAAAATTAAATGGGGAGACCAAAACGTGTGAGACGAGACACGAGGTGACGACGACAGAAACTTATAAATGTATAGAGACACGGGAGATAGAAAAAATAGAGGAGAGACAGCACGATGAAGACGGGGTAAGTGACGCACACACACACACGGAGGTAGTGGAGGACAATGGGGGTGAGCTGGCGGACTGGGTGGAGGTCCGGTGCGAGCAGCGGGATGGCCTCCTCCAGGAACGAGGGGAGGGAGTCTGCCCCCTTGAGGCGAGTCACGACCAGGTGAGTTCGGTCGTGCTTTGCGAGGTTGAGGGGAGGGGTGCTGTGAACGGGTGCACGGAAAGCTTGGGGGTATAGAGGCCCCGGAGACCCTTGTGGGGACACAAATCCCCAGTGTGGTTGTCCCTGTGTGTGTGGTGCAAGGTGTGAATGCAGCCCCGTGTGTGAGTGGTGTGGTGGCGATGGTGCCAGAGTACGTGCTTCCCAGCACGCCGTGTGTGGATGAGGCACCGCGGTTGAGTGCCCCCGCGTGTGTGAGTGAGGGACGGTGTGTGGATGAGGCACCGCGGGTGAGTGCCCCCGCGTGTGTGGATGAGGCACGGAGTGCGAGTGAGGGACCGCGGGTGAGTTCCCCCTCGTGTGTGAGTGAGGCACGGAGTGTGGATGAGTGCCCCCGCGTGTGTGAGTAGTATGGTTTGTGTGAGTAGTGAGGCACGCGGGAGTGAACGGCCGAGTGCAAGGGAGACCGTGTGTGTGAGAGAGCGGTATGTGAGGGAGATGTCGGTTGGCATGCGGGAGCACGCAGCCGCGTCTCCCGGGGTGAATGTGATGGAGTGGACTGTGTGCGTCGTTACACGCAGGTGAGCGTGGGTGGAATGGAGGCGACGACGGCGACAGAGGAAAGAAAGCCGAGTGGCGGCTGTAGTTGTTTCGGGGACCGTGCCGGGTTCACCCAGCAGGGAGCACGAGGTTCGTGCTGTGCAACGCACGAGACCGCCACGTGCTCGCTTGCGAGAGTGAAGTCCCGGTCCGGAAACGCACGCGGTGGATTTGCCGATCCCGCGGACGGACAAAGTTTAGGCAGGTAAATGGATTTGGACCGGACGGGTTCTCCACGCGATCGTGTGTGTTAAGCTCCAACGGGCAAAGCACATGTGTTCGCGTGGGGAACCCCTCGAGACGTGGGGCTTGTGTTTTTTTTATGCGCACGATGACGCCATGGCTGCACGTGGGGTTGGAATCCGGCAGGAGGGGTATCTCTGCCGGATGGTCCCGTCCAAGGAGGGACGAGGAACACGTGCAGCTGCATGACGTCACGGGCAGGTGCAAAGTGCGCGAGTTGCCGCGCAGGTGCTGCGCATGAAAAAAAAAAAAAAAAAAAAAAACGCCTCACTTTCGGGTGCACAGGATTCCTGGGCAAGGGGTGGAAGACCCCCTTCCCGGGGCACAGGATGGAAACTAGTTAGGGGGAAGGGTTAGCTTAGTTAGACCGACTCCATGGGGAAGGGGTAAGTCCTCATGGAGTCCGTGGAATGGATTAGTTAGAGGGATTGTAGCCAGATTTAGGTTGGGAAATAAAATGATTTATTTGAGGACATGGACAGACTTGTGAATGTGTAGAGGGGACGTAGTTTAGCTACGTAGTGTTAAAAGGAACGTGCTGTAGTGTCAGGGATGACGTGGGAGCACGAGTTAGTTAGGGGATGTAGTTCGAAGGATGGCAGAGTTCAGCGGTGAGTGTGTTGAAGAGTTGGTGAGTTGTGAGGTGAGTACTTTTTGAGTGAGTGAGGCCAGCGGGTCTGTGTGAGTGGAGCGAATGGGGAATGCATGGTGCGATGAGTGATTGGGGGGAGGAGTGACTCCCGCCCAAGGGACCCCGGGGTCAGAGTAAAGTGAGTCAGCTGGGTTAGTCAAATTGAAAAATGGAGGTCGTTTTGTTGTTGGTGGGAGTGTAGGCTCGAAACCCATTTGGAGGGGTGCAGGAGCCCTGTTGACGGGCTTGGGAGCGTGGCTGCGAAAGGTGAGTATCGCTGAGTGGGTACCCCGGGCACCAGGCTAGTCGGCCGTGGTAGGCCAAGGGCCCATGGGGGGCCGGGATAGCATAGTGGGCACGGGTGTGCCTGCTTGGTGCGGGGGCCCGGGGCGCCATTAGCCGCGTGGGCAGTGTTGTGGGCAAGGGTGACCCTCGGAAAGGGGCCTGGGAAGCCAGCCTGCCACGTGTGCGTTTCAGGGGAGGTGCCATAGGGGGCACTCCCTGGTGTTAGGGAGCTGGTAGGCTCGGAGGCAGTGTAGTGCCCGGGGGTGCCATAGCGGGAGAATCGGCAGAGGGTCGTGCCTGCCAAAGGGAGCCACGTGTCCCAGCCAGGAGACCGTGTGAGGGCACGGAGAGAAAATTGGGGGGCGAGGCCCGAAATTGTAAGGACACCAACACAGGCGACGGGAATCTGGGTTGTTAGAACCAATAGTTTAAGCGAGAGGCGCTTGTTGAAAGCCCCGGGGTAGTTTAACTGTTAAATGGATAGGGTAGATTAGGAGATGTACCCCTCCGCACCATCCATCCCCTCGCTCTCGTTGTGGGCCGCTGGACCCACTTTGGGTTAGATCGCCGAACTCTGGGGAGGCCATTCTGAGGCTTCATGGGCCTCGACACAGGACGCTAGCTCTCCCTTGTTCCCCTCCGGGAAGGGAACGTAGGGGTTGGGAGTAGGCTGGGTGACAGGATAGGTTAGCCGAACAAAGACGATAAAGGGGGTTAGGGGACGATTTATAGTGGGAAAGTAAAAATAGAAACAACAAAAAAATAAGTTGGGGCTAAATTGGGGTTTGACAAATTAAGGGAGTGGGTATGTACAGTGACAGGCAAAGGCGATAGGTTGGGAGGGAGACAGGTAGGTAGGTCCGAGCCCGCCTTCCAAGTGGCCAGCACCACCGCACTCCCTCCACCAACCTCCACTGAACGGCAAGAGCTGGCCAACTTCATCGGCTGGCCGTGTTTTGCTTCAAGGCGGAGGCCGGCCAACTTCATCGGCAGCTGTTGTGGTGCTGCAAGGCCTGTGCCGGCCGGATCGTCTGCAGCTGCTGTGCTGCAAGGCCTGTGCCGGCCAGTTCATCTGCTGGCTGTTTTTCTTCAAGGCCTGTGCCGGCCAGTTCATCTGCCGGCTGTGTTTGCCTGCAACGGCCTGGTTCTGCGGGCTGAGTTTGCCTGCAGCGGCCTTCTTCGGCGGGCTGTGTTTGCCTGCTGCCTTTGCCATGCCATGCCCACTGCCCACGTTCACCAGCCCCGTTCAATTTTTGCTCTGCCCCCCCCCCCCCTTGTTCATTTCCATGTGCGCCAGGATCCGCAAGGCAACAGTTTGCAAGCTGCAAGAACTGCCCCGTTGGCAGCTACAACACGGGCCTGCAGTGGCGGCCCGTGCACCGTGTTTTGCGTCCATCCATTCATGCATCCATTCGTTGTGCTCATTGCGTGTGCCACTTGAGCTGGCACGGAGACTACGTTTGTGCAGCCCGTGCACCGTTGTGGTTCACTGCGTTCAGTTCAAAAGGGAAGGCCTTGGACTGCGTGTGAGCAGCCAGCCACGTTCCCTGTCACCTGCATTGTTTTGAGCCAGAGACTGCATGCGAGCAGCCTGGCTCCCTGCTAACTGCTTTTCTTTTGCAGAGTTCATTGATCCTGGGCCATGGTTTAGTGTAAAATTTGTAAGTTAAGGTTAAGATGTACTGTAAATATGAGTGCGCCCCCGGCATGTCTGTCTAGCGCCGGCAATTTTATTTAAGTCGTCCGTGTGAGTGAGTTTGTTTAGGTAGTTACGCAGCCCTCAGGTTATTTATTTTGGGGACACGAATACCATGAATGTCGCACTCAGGGATCCGTAGGTAAAATGTACTAGGGGAAAACTACACATGATGGCACACGAAAAATTTGACGACTCGGGACGAGTCTGTAAAAAGGGGAGGGGGTAGTGTTGTGGTTACCAAATTCGCAAACCACCATTCAGGTCCCTTAGGTGAGATATCTCGGTAAGTATATGTGTAGTTAGGCCCAAACCCGTTGTCTAGTGGGAATACATGTCATTTATGCGTGCTGCGACTCTTCAGGATAGCCGTTTTTCTTTTACTATCTTTAATTTGGACCAACCGCCATTGTTACCACCACCAGTCACAACATCAACCACCAACCACAACGCCGCTTCACCACAACTGCCACGACCTTCACGTCACACCTCGCAACCGTCGCATCGCCACCGTTCTTGCGCCGCTTGTGGGTACCGGTGTTGGACTCGTGCAGGGCGCGCGCCGAACAGCGTGTACAAAACTACGGATTTTCCACTTCAAAAACGGATCAAAAATGACACACGCCCACTTTTGTTCCGTCCAATCGGTGAGCAAGGGGCGATTTGGCCCCGCCCCCAGGGCGTTGGAGGGCGATCGATATATGCAAATTTATGGATCAAAAAGCATTCACGCCCACTTTTTCTCGGGCCAATGGGGAGCGAGGTGAAAGGTCGAAGGGAGGGGGTCAAAGATGAGAGGGCGAAGCCACGGGGCTGATATAAGCGACCGTGTTCGTCAGTCAAAAGGGGAACAGAGAGTTAAGACTTCGCGGGCGGTGGAGTTGGCAAGAAGGAGCTGGTCGTCGTGTGCGTTGGAGTCGGAGCGGAGGGGACGGAGCTGTGGAGAGGCGGCGAGGGCAGACGAGGGGGTGCTCGCGTCGTGCAGGGAGCTGCACCCTAGGGAGGCCGACAGCGCGACCTGGCCGAGGTGGAGACGCTCGTCGCGGGACAATAAAAATCCTCTATACCCCGAGCATCAGCAACCCCCTCCTGTTTCCCCCCGCGCTGAGATAGTGCGACCAAGGGGGCCCCTTTCCCACCCCCTACCAGACACTGCCCGCGAGGCCCGCGGAGTTGAGGCACCATCGCCGCTCCGCGTCTCATCACCAGACGGGTAGGCCCGACCCGGTCTCGGCCTCAGGCCCGCCTCATCCTTGAGGGTATTCTTTTCCTTGGTTTTGGGTATGTGTTGTCGGCGCCGTCTGTGAAGTAAAATTGTATAAGTGTTGCCGTGTGCTCGTGTAATCGGTATTAGATCTGCATTGTCGCATTTGCTTTTTGTGTAAATTGAATTGTGTTTTTCTTTTCTGTGTGCTTTTGGTGGAATTGAATATGTGCGCTTTCCGTTCATCGCGAATAAATGTGCTTTGTGTTGAACGGTTTCCCGCTTCGCTTCGTCATTTCTCTCATTGAATCCTCATCTTGCTTCACGTAAAGGGTTGGTAGTGGGCTGAATACGCCCGATAATTAATCGAACCGTCGAGGTCGACGAATAACACCGCTCGGTTATCCCGATAGTACGGAACGGGTCGCTTCAGTGGCCCGTGTCCGAAGTCGACCTGCGGCGAGGTGCGATCGCCCGGTCTACCCTCCGTGTGGGTACTTAGGTAGGTCGAATTTGGCGAGCAACCCTATCCCACGCGGGGGCTGATTGGCTCGATCACGGTGAGACCGAAAGGTCCACCCGTGACTGGTTCCCGGCGTTAGTCCGAGAGGGTCACGACTGGATTGTCCGTCCGGTGGGCGACGTGCCGCGATTCGAGTTATGTGGCCGTCAGCACACCGGCGGGCGCGAATCCGCAACAATATATATATATATAGATATATATATATATATATATTTATATATATATATATATATATATATATATATATATATATATATATATATATATATATATATATATATATATATATATTGTTGCGGATTCGCGCCCGCCGGCGTGCGAGCAGCCACGTAACTCGAATCGCGGCACGTCGCCCACCGGATGGACAATTCCGTCGTGACCCTCTCGGACTAACTCCGGGAACTAGTCACGGGTGGGCCTTTCGGCCTCACCACGATCGTGCCAATCGCCCCCCCCCCACGTGGGATACGGTTGTTCGCCAAATTCGACCTACCTAAGTACCCACACGGAGGGTAGACCGGGCGATTGCACTTCGCCGCAGGTCGACTTCGGACACAGGCCACTTTAAGCCACCCGTTCCGTACTATCGGGATAACCGAGCGGTGTTATCGTCAACCTCGACGGTTCCGATTAATTATTGGGCCTATTTAGCCCACGACCAACCCTTTACGTGAAGTAAGATGCGGATTCAATTAAAGAAAAGACGAAGCGAAACGGGAAAAACAGTTCAACATAATTCACATTTATTCCGCGGCAAACGGAAAGCACACATATACAATTACAACAATTATGCACCAAAAGCAAATGTAAAAGTAACACAACAATTCTGCACAAAAAGCAAATGTAACAAAAGAAACACAATGCAGATCTACTACCGACTACGCGAGCACACGGCAACACTTACACAGTTTTACTTCACAGACGGCGCCGACAACACATATACTCCAAAGCAAAAGAAAAAGGAAGAGGCCACCCTCAACTACAAGGGGGCTGGTGTGGTCTGTGGGCGCGAGACCGGGCAGAGCCTACCCGTCTTGGCTGCTGCGCTGCTGCTGCCACGCTTCGCCGCCGCCACAACGCGCCCGAGCCCGAAACAGAAACTCTTCTCTCTGTCGCTGCCACACCTCTCCAACTCCCCCCGATTCGCTCCGCGCTCGGCGCTTTATAGTGCGACAGGAGAAACCATATGCAGATTCCTGGATCAGGATCGGCTCGGGGGCGGAGCCACGCTCCCCCATTGGACGGAGGAAAAGTGGGCGTGAACCATTCCCGATCCGCCTTCCCCGGAAAGGCCGCTTTTTGCACCCGCTGCTCGGCGCGCGCCCTGTACGAGTCCAGGATCGGTGCCCACAAGCGGTGCGGGAATGGCGGCAGAAGGAGGAGAGGTGAAGGCGGTGGAGGGTCTAAAGTGGCGGTCCCTGGCCACGGTGACGCTTGGCATGGCGGTGATGCGATGATTGCGAGAGCGAGTTGTGACGGTAAAGGTCGTGGCTGTTGGCGTTGTTGTTGTTGTGATGGTAAAGGTCGTGGCTGTTGGCGTTGTTGTTGTTGTGAAGCGGCGTTGCGGTTGGTGGTTGTTGTGTGATGGCGGTTGAGACGTGGTTGGTTCAAAATAAAGATAGAACAGAAAAACGGCTATCTT
>NC_140964.1:60792231-60797231 GCF_056783735.1 Eptatretus burgeri | reverse complement strand
ACACACACACACACACACACAATCATAAACACAAACACACACACACATATATGTGTATATATATATATATATATATACACACACACACACACACACACACACACACACACACACACACACACACACACACACACACACACACACACACATCTTCTTTTCCTTCGGCTGCTCCCGTTAGGGGTCGCCACAGCGGATCATCTGTATGATCCGCATACTGATTTGGCACATGTTTTACGCCGGATGCCCTTCCTGACGCAACCCTGGTCGCCTCTTACGACACAGGGATATGGTATACCTATTTTAACCGGGGTATACACCGGCCCAGTACACTGGTACTCATTTCGCCGACCTCGGAAGGATGACAGGCTGAGTCAACCCCCTGGTGTATTAATTCAGTGGCCCAACGGGGCTTGAACTCAGGACCTTTTGGATCCCAAGCCGCTGCCCTAACCACTGCGCCAACACCAGGCTTCACACACACACACACACACACACACACACACACACACACACACACACACACATATATATATATATATATATAAATAAACACACAATCACTGAGGGACACACAATGCAAACAGCAAACATTAAATATGCAATAACCTGTTACAATATCAAAATGATTGCTGTTCACGAAAATATGGAAGAATTTCTATTTAAACTTCATAACTTTACAATATATATACAAATGCCTTTGTATTCCAAGTACAGTATGTTTCTTTCTTTTCCTTTACAAGTCTGCATTTTCCAGTGTCTTCATTCATGCAGATGGATTTACTTCACGAGAAAAAAAAGAAAAGTTATGTATCATTGGCAAATATACTTTTAAACGCTTACCTGCAATGATTTTTCACACATTTTACAGGTGGAAATGAAACTTGCAGTTACTCATGCTGAACATTGCATCATCTCCTGACAATTAATGAAAAGATAAATTATTTTCAATTATTTCCACAACATTAAGTCAGTATTAGATGCACAGGTGTCCAGGTATTTAAACATTCCAGTGTTCATATACATTTCAATGTCTTGTACAATTTTAAATGCTATCCCAACAATGTACTTGTATGAAATGCATCATGACAGCAGAAATGAATGATCTGTTTGTTTTCCTTCGTTTTGCGACAGAGCCATGTGCTTGAATGAACATTGGATTCTATAAAGGTCTGCTATATATGTTATTACATGCAAATATCATGAAACCATTAAATCAGGTTAATGATCTTCATTAAACAAGAACTGTAGTACCCATACATTTGCATGTAGATCAAATATAGATAAATGTAGGCTGTCGTTCAAATCATGAAGATCACAGAGTATGAAAAAAACTTATCCAAGCAAGCATTATGAGACATGAATCACTCCTTCCAAGCATTTACACTGGATATATTAGTACATGTATATGAAGCTCAAAGGGGTTGAAGGGATTCTGGTAGAGTGAAATCCATGTTTATGGATTTATGGGCTGTACAATACAAAAACATGATGATGGTCATAACTGAAATATATATGCAGTAAGCTTTGACTTTAAAAAAGTGCGAATTCATTAGAACGCATCTTAATATACCCTGCCCCAGGCAAGAAATTAAGAACACCAGAAACAAAATAAAAATTATTTTTACTCGTGTTCACAAGCCATTCTGGTGGTAATAATTTCGGGTTGTTGGCCAGCGCAAGCTCGCTCTGCCTTCTTGCTAAAATGGCCGCCGAGGCCGTCCATTGGATACCTCACTGTTTCGCACGAGTGAGCTATCTTGCTCCGCTTTACGATCTTTGGCTTGTATATTGTCGCACCTCACGCTTCTTTCTATCTCTGCATAACACACACCAATAAAACTATTCACAGTACCACATTCCTTTCCCCGCATGCTTGTAAATAAATTATTATTATTATTATTCCCACGCTTTCGAAGAAAAGCGGGAATATTGTGATTGTGTCCGTCCGTCTGTCTGTCTTACCCTGAAACTCCTCCTACACCGTTTGAGATAGGAACTTGAAACTTTGGGACGTATAAGATATATGTATGGGGAAGTGCACAACACTGTCTGATTTTTGATATGACCCCTTTGGGCCGGACCAGAGGGGGTGGGGTCATGGGGGTTGATTTTTTTTTTTTTTTTTTTTTTTAAGTGTATTTACCATTGTACATTGTAAATTCTTTTATAAAGAACTTACTTATGTGGCCCCCATGAGTGACAAACGGTCACAGGTTTTACTGTATTTATCTAATTGATTATGAATAATTATAATTAATATTATACACAGTTCATTCCTATGATTAAATTGATGCACAGTTCTATATTGCTGGACAGTGTTAAATTAATGTTTCATGAAATGTTGACATGCTTGCAATGACTTCTGATTTAGTAAACATAGTAAGTCTTTGGTGATAAAGCACATCAAATAGAAAAGAATAGTCAATCCATTTTGCAAGATAAAATTTCACCGAGCGTTAATGGGACAAAGCAGTGCGCGCGGGAATATGCGATGGTGTGCCATCGACAACGTAGTTCTAGTTAGAAATATTCCCAGCTCGTTTTCGTCTTTTCTTTCATTAATCTAGCATGGTCCGAATCCAAACTTAGCTGGGACTTTATTCCCAACGATCCGTTCTTTAGCTGGTAGGTCCATGACAGTGTCGCTGGGCTGCATCCGATCCGGTGGAGTGATTCAGTTCGGACAAGGCATAGTGAGGGCATGTTCCCCGTTAATTAAATCACGTGGTTAATTCGTTAACCCAGTTAACCCATAGATGGGAGGACCCTAGGTCGCGCAGTTGAGTTGTTGGTGGTCACGGTCAGTTAGCGACACACCGCGTCACGGAATTATCCATGTGCGATGGCCTACAATTCCGGGGAGTCTGGTGGGAGTCGAGATAGGTCTTCTTACCTGACCCCAGGCCCGCAACAATATGTATATGTATGGTATATATACTAGTGCGGACCCGTACGTGCATACATGTATGTGCGTGCCCGTACATGCGTGGTCGTACTTGCAAGAAGAAGAATTGTGACGTCAATCGTGACATCATAGCACCGTGTACTGTCATTGGTTTGGTAAATAAATGGCCATAACTTGGAAACCACTTGTCCAATTAATATCAAACCTTGAAAAAGCACATCCACAGGGCCCCAGCAATATATTTGGCAAGTTTCAATTAGATCGGACCAGCGGTTGTCGAGAAACAGCGGTCGCAGACACACAAACATACGCACACACACAGATTTTTTTTTTTTTTTTTGTATACCTTGGTCGAGGCTCGTATGAGAGCTAACACACAACTCACAGCAAGGAGGCATGAGACAAGAGGGGCGGGAGTGGAAGGGACAAAACAGTGGGAACAGCCACAAAAGGTGAACTGTGGAAGGGAGAGGGATGGGGATGGGACGGGGAACATGGCGAAGAGAAGATGGACATTTCAGGGACTTTCAGGAAGGAAAGCAGGGACTTTCAGGAAGGAAAGCAGGAGAAATGAAGGAAGTGGGCTTGGGTGGATTATCGGGGGTAGAAAAGATCGAGGATTTGGATGGGGGAAGATAAGAGGTGGTGGTGAACAGCTGTTTTGAAAGCCTGGAGGGAAGAATGGGAAAGAATAGAGTGAGGAAGTTTATTCCAAAGGCGGGAAAAAAGAGGAATGAAAGAGTGAAGATGAGCAGTGATTCGTGATTTTGGTAGTTTTACCAGAAGGGGGTTGTTGGAGGACCTTGAGCGCCCTGTGGAAATGTGGTGGGGACAAATCGTAGAGAGAGCAGGGGGGCAAGGCTGGAGAGGAGTCGGTAGAAGACAGAAAGACCACGGTAGAAGACAGAAGACAGATTGCTGGAATTATAGATAGATGTATGTATATATATATATATATATATATATATATATATATATATGTATATATATATATATATATATATATATATATATATATAGATATACATATACATATAAACGTATACACTAGTGCGTGCAAGAAAAAAAAAAAAAAAAAAAAAAAATTTCAAACCTCGTGCCAGAAATAACAACCACACAGGCCGTTCCTTCGCTCTCGCATGGCTGCACGTGTGTGCCCGTACGTGCGTGGCTGTACGTGCAAAAAACTTTCAAACCGCGTGCCAGAAACAACAACCACACAGGCCGATCCTTCGCTCTCGTATACACAGTAACCACACAGTAGCTTTGCTCTCCTCACCATACCGACATATATGTATATGTATATATATATATATATATATATATATATATATATATATATATATATATATATATATATATATATATATATATATATATATATATATATATGTATATATTTTTATATATATATATATATATATATATATATATATATATATATATATATATATATATATATATATATATGCCTGGTGTTGGCGCAGTGGTTAGGGCAGCGGCTTGGGATCCAAAAGGTCCTGAGTTCAAGCCCCGTTGGGCCACTGAATTAATACACCAGGGGGTTGACTCAGCCTGTCATCCTTCCGAGGTCGGCGAAATGAGTACCAGTATACTGGGCCGGTGTATACCTCGGTTAAAATAGGTGTACCATATCCCTGTGTTGTAAGAGGCGACCAGGGTTGCGTCAGGAAGGGCATCCGGTGTAAAACATGTGCCAAATCACAATGCGGATCATACGGATGATCCGCTGTGGCGACCCCGAACGGGAGCAGCCGAAAGAAGAAGAAGATATATATATATATATATATATATATATATATATATATATATATATATATATATATATATATATATATTTATGAGTACAGCTCTGGAAAAAAATAAGAGACTACTGCAAAAAAATTTTAAATCAGCATCTCTACATGTCTGGCAGCCATTCCATTCCAGTGTCTATTGAATTCCAACACAGGCACACCTCATTCTACTTGGTGAGGTACCGACTCTGTGATCACCTGAACCAAATCTTATTTAACAAGGAAAAGTATAAAAACCACTGCTGTGGTCATCACTATCCTCTTGCAATAGGACCAGA
>NC_140964.1:60687231-60787231 GCF_056783735.1 Eptatretus burgeri | reverse complement strand
GTACGGAATGGGTCGCTTAAAGTGGCCCGTGTCCGAAGTCGACCTGCAGCGAGGTGCGATCGCCCGGTCTACCCTCCGTGTGGGTACTTAGGTAGGTCGAATTTGGCGAGCAACCCTATCCCACGCGGGGGGCCGATTGGCACGATTGTGGTGAGGCCGAAAGGTCCACCCGTGACTAGTTCCAGGCGTTAGTCCGAGAGGGTCACGACTGGATTGTCCGTCCGGTGGGCGACGTGCCGCGATTCGAGTTACGTGGCCGTTCGCATGCCGGCGGGCGCGAATCCGCAACACTGGTGTCAGGTCGTGCGATATAAACTCATCGCCCTCCTCGCGGCACTGGTATCGGAGAACGGGAAAACGGGCTCTCCTGTCTCCAGCTAAGTTCACGGGAATCGGTCCAGGGGTGAGAGGAGCGACCCCCGATTCCCTCCAAATTACGAGCGAGCTAAATTAACCCTTTACGAGAAGCAAGATGACGTCTCAAGGCGAGCGGGAGCCGGGGGGTATGAGAAATGGATGTAGAATGTGTTCAATCCATGGTCCAGGATGAAATCCCCGTGCAGGAAATGTTGGTTGTGCAGGAACACGGACTTGCCCAACTGAACCCAGAGCCCGAAATAGGTGCGGCGGCGGCCGCGGTGTATGACACCTCCCTCCCCCTCTCCACCAAAACCCTTCCCCGATCCCTACCGAAACGGCTCACCCAAGCGCACCCGACATGGCCCAGCTATTCACCATGCTGGCAAAGATGAATGCGGATGCGCAACAAATGAATGCGGAAATGAAAACGAAAATGGATGCGAATACACAAAAAATGGATGAAATAAAAAGCATGAACGAAAAGATGGAAACAAACATGAAGGAGCAAATGAAAGAACTGTGGGGTGCGACGCAGAACATGGGCCGAAGCCTGCAGGCGGGCATGAAGGCCGTTAGCAGGGAGCTTAAAATGGCGACTCCACGTGTGGGAGCGAACGAGCTGGGAGGGGGTGCAACGGCTGTCGGGCCCGCGGTGGAGGCGGGTGAAAAAATAATTCGGGGGACGTGTTGGGCGAGGGTCGTGACGGAAAAAGTGACAGTAACCGAGAGGGACAAACTAATTGGGGTGACGGAGACGTGCACGAGGGAGATAACAAGGGAAGAGACGGAAATAATAGTTGAGACAAGGGAGGTAAAGGGTGAAGAGGTGACTGAGTTGGCAGAGACACGGGAGATTGGAACGATAGAGGGAAGACTGCACGATGAAGACGGGGTAAGTGACGCACACACTCACACGGAGGTAGTGGAGGATAATGGGGGTGAGCTCGCGGACTGGGTGGAGGCCCGGTGCGAGCAGCTGGATGGCCTCCTCCAGGAACGAGGGGAGGGAGTATGCCCCCTTGAGGCGAGTCACGACCAGGTGAGTTCGGTCGTGCTTTGCGAGGTCGAGGGGACGGGTGCTGTGGACAGGTGCACGGAGAGCTTGGGGGGTATAGAGGCCCCGGAGACCCTTGTGGGGACACGAATCCCCAGTGTGGTTGTCCCTGTGTGTGTGGTGCAAGGTGTGAGTGCGTCCCCGTGTGTGGAAGCGACCACGTGTGTGAGTGGTGTGGTGGAGACTGTGCCGGAGTACGTGCTTCCCAGCACGCCGTGTGTAAAAGGGGCACCGCAAATGGAAGAGGCCGTGTGTGTGGATGAAACGGCCAGTGTCTATGAGGCACCTCGGGTGAGTGCCCCCGCGTGTGTGAGTGAGGGACGGTGTGTGGATGAGGCACCGTGGGTGAGTGCCCCCGCGTGTGTGAGTGGTGTGGTTTGTGTGAGGGAAATGGCACGAGTGAGTGAAAGGCCGCGAGTGAGTGGAGCCACGTGTGCAAGGGTAATGGCATGCGTAAGTGAACGGCCGAGTGCAAGGGAGACCGTGTGTGCAAGGTCGCTGTGTGTAAGGGAGATGTCGGTTGGCATGTGTGAAAATGCAGCCGCGTCTCCCGGTGTGAGTTTAATGGTGAGGTGTGTTAGCGTCGTGACATGCAGGTGTGCGTGGTTAGAAAGGCGACGGAGACTGCGACAGAGGAAAGAAAGCCGAGTAGCGGCTGTCGTTGTTTCGGGGACCGTGCCGGGTTCACCCAGCAGTGAGCACGAGGTCCGTGCTGTGCAACGCACGAGGCCCCCACGTGCTCGCTTGCGAGAGTGAAGTCCCGGTCCGGAAACGCACGCGGTGGATTTGCCGATCCCGCGGACGGACAAAGTTTAGGCAGGATTCTGGATTTGGACCGGACGGGTTCTCCACGTGATCGTGTGTGTTAAGCTCCAACGGGCAAAGCACATGTGTTCGCGTGGGGAACCCCTCGAGACGTGGGGCTTGTGTTTTTTTTATGCGCACGGTGACGTCATAGCTGCACGTGGGGTTGGAATCCAGCAGGAGGGGTATCCCTGCCGGATGGTACCGTCCAAGGAGGGACGAGGTACACGTGCAGCTGCATGACGTCACGGGCAGGTGCAAAGTGCGGGAGCTGTGAGTTGCCGCGCTGGTGCTGCGCATGTAAAGAAAAAAAAAAAAAAGAAAAAGCAAACCTCACTTTCGGGTGCACAGGATTCCTGGGCAAGGGGTGGAAGACCCCCTTGACCAGGGCACAGGATGGAAACTAGTTAGGGGGAAGGGTTAGCTTAGCTAGACCGGCTCCATGGGGCAGGGGTAAGTCCTCATGGGGCCCGTGGAATGGATTAGTTTGAGGGATTGTAGCGAGATTTAGGTTGGGTAAATAATTTTTGGGACATTTGAGAACAGTGACAGACAGTGAGTGTGTAGAGGGGACGTAGTTTAGCTACGTAGTGTTAAAAGGAACGTGCTATAGTGTAAGGGACGACGTGGGAGCACGAGTTAGTTAGGGGAGGTAGTTAGAAGGATGGCAGAGTTCAGCGGTGAGTGTGTTGAAGAGTTGTTGGTGAGTGAAGTGGAAGCATGTGCTTGGTGAGTGAGTGAGGCCAGCGGGTCTGTGTGTGAGTGGAGCGAATGGGGAATGCATGGTGCGATGAGTGATTGGGGGGAGGAGTGACTCCCGCCCAAGGGACCCCGGGGTCAGTGTAGAGTGAGTTAGGGGGTTAGTCAAATTTACAAAATGGAGGTCGTTTTGTTGTTGGTGGGAGTGTAGGCTCGAAACCCGTTTGGAGGGGTGCAGGAGCCCTGTTGACAGGCTGGGAGCGTGGTGGCGAAAGGTGAGTATCGCTGAGTGGGTACCCCGGGCACCAGGCTAGTCGGCCGTGGTAGGCCAAGGGCCCATGGGGGGCCGGGACAGCGTAGTGGGCACGGGTGTGCCTGTTTGGTGCGGGGGCCCGGGGCGCCATGAGCCGCGTGGGCAGTGTTGTGGGCACGGGTGACCCTCGGAAAGGGGCCTGGGAAGCCAGCCTGCCACGTGTGCGTTTCAGGGGAGGTGCCATGGGGGGCACTCCCCGGTGTTTAGGGAGCTGGTAGGCTCGGAGGCAGTGTAGTGCCCGGGGGTGCCATAGCGGGAGAATCGGCAGAGGGTCGTGCCTGCCAAAGGGAGCCACGTGTCCCAGCCATGAGACCGTGTGAGGGCATGGAGAGAAAATTGGGGGGCGAGGCCCGAAATTGTAAGGACACCAACACAGGCGACGGGAATCTGGGTTTATAGAACCAATAGTTTAAGCGAGAGGCGCTTGTTGAAAGCCCCGGGGTAGTTTAACAGTAAAATGGTTAGGGTAGATTAGGAAGTGTACCCCTCCGCACCATCCATCCCCTCGCTCTCGTTGTGGGCCGCTGGACCCACTTTGGTTATAGATCGCTGAACTCTGGGGAGGCCATTCTGAGGCTTCGTTGGGCCTCGACACAGGACGCTAGCTCTCCCTTATTCCCCTCCGGGAAGGGAACGTAGGGGTTGGGAGTAGGCTGGGTGACAGGATAGGTTAGCCGAACAAGGCAGTACAGGGGGTTAGGGGACGATTTATAGTGGGGAAGTAAAAATAAAAAAATAAGTTGGGGCTAAATTGGGGTTTGACAAATTAAGGGAGTGGGTATAGACAATGACAGGCAAAGGCGATAGGTTGGGAGGGAGACCATAGGGTAGGTCCGAGCCCACCTTCCGAGTGGCCAGCACCACCGCACTCCCTCCACCAACCTCCACTGAACGGCAAAGGCTGGCCAGCTTCATCTGCTGGCTGCGTTGCTGCAAGGCAAAGGCCGGCCCACTTCATCAGCAGCTGTTGTTGTGCTGCAAGGCCTGTGCCGGCTGGATCGTCTGCAGCTGTTTTCTGCAAGGCCTGTGCCAGCCAGTTCATCTGCCGGCTGTGTTTGCCTGCAGCGGCCTTCTTCTGCAGGCTGTGTTTGCCTGCTCACCTTTGCCATGCCATGCCCACTGCCCCTGTTCACCAGCCCCGTTCAATTTTGCTTCCCCCCCCCCCCTGTTCATTTCCATGCGCGCCGGGATCATCGTAAAAGCAACAGTTTGCAAGCTGCAAGAACTGCCCTGTTGGCAGCTACAACACGGGCCTGCGGTGGCGGCCCGTGCACCGTGTTTGCGTGCATCCATTCATTCATCCATTCGTTGTGTTCGTTGCGTGTGCCACTTGAGCTGGCACGGAGACTACGTTCGTGCAGCCCATGCACCGTTGTGGTTCACTGCGTTCAGTTCAAAAGGGAAGGCCTTGGACTGCATGTGAGCAGCCGGCCACGTTCCCTGTCACCTGCATTGTTTGAGTCAGAGACTGCATGCGAGCAGCCTGGCTCCCTGCTAACTGCTTTCTTTTTGCAGAGTTCAGTGATCCTGGGCCATGGTTTAGTGTAAAATTTGTAAGTTAAGGTTAAGATGTACTGTACATATGAGTGCGCCCCCGGCATGTCTGTCTTAGCGCCGGCAATTTTATTTAAGTCGTCCGTGTGAGTGAGTTTGTTTAGGTAGTTACTCAGCCCTCAGGTTATTTATTTTGGGGACACGAATACCATGAATGTCGCACTCAGGGATCCGTAGGTAAAATGTACTAGGGGAAAACTACACATGATGGCACACGAAAATTTGACGACTCGGGACGAGTCTGTAAAAAGGGGAGGGGGTAGTGTTGTGGTTGACGAAATTCGCAAACCACCATTCAGGTCCCTTAGGTGAGATATCTCTAAGTATATGTGTAGTTAGGCCCAAACCCGTTGTTTAGAAGGAATAAATGTCATTCATGCGGGCTGCGACCCTTTCAGGATAGCCGTTTTTCTTTTACTATCTTTATTTTGGACCAGCCGCCATTACTACCACAACCAACCACGTCTCAACAGCCATCACACAACAACCACCAGCCGCAACACCGCTTCACAACAACAACAATGCCAACAGCCACGACCTTTACTGTCACATCTCGCTCTCGCAACCATCGCATCGCCGCCATTTCCGCGCCGCTTGTGGGCACCGATACTGGACTCGTGCAGGGCGCGCACCGAGCAGGGGTGCAAAAGCGCCGGCCTTTCCGAAGAAAACGGATCAAAAACGACTCACGCCCACTTCTGTTCCGTCCTATCGGCGAGCGTGGGGCGATTTGGCCCCGCCTCCAGGCGCGTTGGAGTAATATCGCTATATGCAAATTCATGGATCAAAAAGCATTCACGCCCACTTTTCCTCGGTCCAATGGGGAGCCAGTTAGAGGTGAAGGGTCGGAGGTAAAGGGTCGAAGGTGAAGGAGCGAGGCCACGGGGCATATAAGGGGCTGCGTTCGTCAGTCAAGGCAGTTAAGAGTTCGGAGGAAGTTAAGAGTTCGGAGGGGAGAAGTTAAGAGTTCGGAGGGGAGAGAGTTAAGAGTTCGGAGTCAGTGAAGAGTTGGGATGAGTCAAGAGAGGAGTCGGAGAAGGCGGTTGGACGGAGCTGTGGAGAGGTGGCGGCGGCGAAGGCGGTCGAGGGGGTGCTCGTGTCGGAGTCGGGGAGCTGCGGAGGGAGAGGCCGGCGGCGCGACCGAGGTCATGGTGGAGACGCTCGTCGCGGGACCCGAGACAGGGAGATATCCTCCTTCCCCCGAGCATCAACAACCCCCTCCTGTTTCCCCCCGCGCTGAGATAGTGCGAGAAGGGGGCCCCGTTCCCACCCCCTACCAGACACTGTCCGCGAGGCCCGCAGAGTCGGGGCGCCACCGCCATCTTGCGGCTCATCATCAGACGGGTAGGCCCGACGCGGTCTCGGCCCCAGGCCCGCCTACCCCCCTCATCCTTGAGGGTGGTCCTTTTCTTTTGTTTTGGGTATATGTGTTGTCGGCGCCGTCTGAAGTAAAACTGTATAAGTGTTGCCGTGTGCTCGGTAGTCGGTTAGATCTGCATTGTTGCATTTGCTTTTTGTGTAATATTGTGTTTCTTCTTCTTTTACATTTGCTTTTGGTGTAATTGTATATGTGTGCTTTCCGTTCATCGTGAAATAAATGTGCTTTATGTTGAACTGTTTTCCCGCTTCGCTTCGTCTTTTCCTCTATTGAATCTCCATCTTACTTCACGTAAAGGGTTGGTCGTGGGCTAAAACGCCCGATAATTAATCGAACCGTCGAGGCCGACGATAACACCGCTCGGTTATCCTGATAGTACGGAACGGGTCGCTTAAAGTGGCCCGTGTCCGAAGTCGACCTGTGGCGAGGTGCGATCGCCCGGTCTACCCTCCGTGTGGGTACTTAGGTAGGTCGAATTTGGCGAGCAACCCTATCCCACGCGGGGGGCCGATTGGCACGATCGTGGTGAGGCCGAAAGTTCCACCCGTGACTAGTTCCCGGCATTAGTCCGAGAGGGTCACGACTGGATTGTCCGTCCGGTGGGCGACGTGCTGCGATTCGAGTTACGTGGCCGTTCGCACGCCGGCGGGCGCGAATCCGCAACAATATATATATATATATATATATATATATATATATATATATATATATATATATATATATATATATATATATATCTGGCATTTTATCTTTAACAATAACAACGCAAAAATTCCTTCTTTCATCCCAGAACCAGCTGGCAATCTCGCTGGCGATATGTATCAAACCGATAAGCAAGATCACAGGTTTTCCTCCAGATTCTGCTGCACAATGCTCCCTTGACTCACTCAAGGTTAAACCTTTCTTATCTCAGAACACAAAGTTCATTTCTAAGCAAACAGTAAAACATTTTAATTAACTGCAGGCAAAGTGAATTGAGTGAGCATGAAACAAAGTATCAGAAAAAGATAGAAGAATATCCATATATATATACATATATATATATATATATATATATATATATATATATATATATATATATATATATATATATATATATATATATATATATCTATACATACACCAGGAAAAATCACACAATTTTCAGAAAGCATCCGCAAATGAAAATAAATCGCCTGATGAAGGATATAATTAAATAAGGCCGTTAATTATCTTCAAAAGGGGTGTTTTAATTAATCAAAACGCACAATTTTCACTCCAGCACTTCCTTGGAGTGCTCTTCGTATGCATGCAAAGTTACAGTCTACTCCGTTTTATAGTTTGGAGTTATGGAGGAAACACACACACACACACACACACACACACACACACACACACACACACACACACACACACACACACACACACACACACACACACACACACACACACACACACACACACACACACTGCCTTTTATTAGTATTTATTTATATTAATATTTTGTGATGTTAGCAAAACGGAAACAGCAAACTGCATGTATAAATTTTTTTTTTCAAGAACCCCTGTGGACTGTGCCATCATGGATTGTAAAAGCAGGTTATGAAGCACTGTGTTTCCTCAATGAATTTACAATTTCTGCACATTCCATAATTTTTTCTTCACTTAATATAATCGTCCGAACAGTAGAAAAAGTTAAGTTTCATGCTGTCTGGGACTCGGCGACGATCCTGAAGAGAGCCCTCGACACAAAACGTTGAGAACAGAAAACTTCACAGCTTGGTCCATGAATCGTGACCCCTTACTGTAATGAAGGTGGATGATTTGAGCCCACCCTGGGAGGACTCCATTACACATTCTGAAACCCACATATGTAGATACCAATCAACGACACACACACACACACACACACACCCACACACACACACACACACACACACACACACACACACACACACACACACACACACACACACACACACACACACACACACACACACACACACACACACACACACACACACCAAGGATCACCTGATGAAGGATATAATTAAATAAGGCCATTGAACATCTTTAAAAGCAGTGTTTTAATTAACCCAAACACCCAATTTTCACTCCTGCACTTGCTTGGAGTTTTTGTTGTATTCATTTTTTAGTTTCATGCTGCTCAGTTTTATAGTTTTGGAGTTATGGAGGAGACACATACACTTGCGCGCACGCACACACACACACACACACACACACACACACACACACACACACACACACACACACACACACACACACACACACACACAAACACACACACACACACACACACACACACACACATTGCCTTTTATTAGAGACTTCTCGGTAGAGATGACCTAATAAAGCCGGACCAGATGTCCGTTCGTATGGCCGTCAACAATTTTTCTTTCCGATCTTGATGAAACTTAGTATGTGAGTAGAGGTCGATGAGTGTTGCACAACGATATAACTTTTGTCTGGGTTCAAGGTCAGGGACGAGGTCACGAGGTCACGTAAGTTATAAAAATTGCCATTTTCAAAACCTATCTAGTCTGCCATTCTACAAGATATTCGGCAACTGTTTATTGATTTATGACAGTAAAAAATATTATCTTGTATCTAATTGGACAGATTTTTGAATTTCCTTCCCGTTTGATCGTCACGTGATCTGGAAGATGGCCAAAAACGCCGATGCGATTTGCAAAGAAGGAAGGAAGGAGAAATGAAATATAAATATAAAACACATTTTTAGCCTTTTATATTTATACATTTTCTGCCGAAGGTGCAAAAGTTTCAAAACCCGAAATGTAAACGTCGGCATTTATTTTCAAAATATAATTTCGTGCGCGCGCCCCAAAATGCCGAGTCATCTTTAACCAAACTGCATAGTAGAACTGCGCAGTAGTCCGGTCATGGCGCCTGAGCAGTGGCCAGCGTGGTTCAGATTGACTGTGGTTTCTGGGGCGAAGGTGATTGTTAAGAAGTATGTCGGCCGTATAAATTCGAGTGACTGTATTGGTGATTTAATCAGGCAACATCTTGAAAACGAATATTCTGGCCGAACGATTGCATCAATTCAGTGCATCAGCAGGGATAATTCGCAGGCTCCTCTCGATCGTGCCGATATCTAACATAATCACCGGCGTACATAGGGCTGCAGGCTGTGGGGCGAGGCCACGGATCCCGGATGAGGGGATAAGTGATAAATTATGCTGCATGCTTCGGGCTTTCTGATTAATATATCAATGAGTACATTCCATAATTAATGAATTAATAATTAATGAATCTGGCATACAAAATGCTTTTTCATACCTGACATGTTACTTTGTGCAGTGTCACAAAACTTCTGTGGAATTAATAATTCATGAATTTGCTTGCTCTAACGATTTTTCAAACCTGAATATCTCTATAAATACTTGACCAATTTTCATTCTGAAAGTTGCATTATAATCAGTGAAGAATAATCTACAGGATTATCATAATCTCCGAGAGCTAAGCCTATTTCTTTCTACAACCAGAAGTGAAATGTCCCCAGAGAGTGGACGGACCGGAAAACCACGTATTGCACTAACTGGTGATTCTGATGTGTTAATCCGGGTACTAAATGAACAATACATATTTATTAATTATGTCATTAGTAGTATTATCCTCGTGTATCTCTGTGAACTATTTCAATCTAAACGGTTAGTTGGGACTGTTTCGCGGTTACCTGAACTGAACATTGAGAACTTGTGGTTTTTTCGAGATGACCGTCACCCCCACACAGGGGGAATTTTTGTCTTTTTAGTGTAGATATATATATATATATATATATATATATATATATATATATATATATATATATATATATATATATATATATATATATATATATATATATATTAATGTTTTGTAATGTAAGCAAATCGCCCAAAATCGAAACGGCAAACTGCATATGTAATATCCAAAAAAAAGGATCCCTGTGGACTGTGCTGCCATGGTTTGCAAAAGCAGGTTATGAAACATGGCGTTTCACTCAATAAATTTTAACTTTCTGCACATTCCATCAGTTGTTTTTTTTTCCTTCGATGTAATCGTCTGAATAATAGAAAAAGTTAAGTTTCATGCTTTGCTTAAATATATACAAAAAGTTTTTAAAAAGTCTCTAATTTGTTTAAATTTTCGAATTTCACTCCAGATTTTGACACTTATTTTGTTCACCAGATACGAATCTCAAGTCCGACATAATATCAAGATTATATACTTTAATTTGTCCGCAAGAGTAGATCGTGTTTCCAAATTGAGGCCTGCTTGAATTGGCCGAACAAAATGGCAGCTGAAGACTTCAGCAACCACAGGGTGCTGACCAAGATGGTCTGCCATCTTCTTGGAAAGGGTTATTTTGGTTTTTTTTGTGCTGAGCACCCCCTAAATTTTCTTGAAAATGTGTGTTTCACTCAATCCAATCACAGTTTTGTGTGTTTCAATCCAATGTGTGTTTCACTCAATCTCAATCACAGTTTTGGAGTTATGGAGGAGACACACACACACACACACACACACACACACACACACACACACACACACACACACACACACACACACACACACACACTGCTTGTTATTAGTATAGATTAGTTATATAGGATCTTGGAGAAATTTCATGCATTGTATGATGATATTTTCCACGATCGACTCTCATGGACTAATTGAAGTATATCATCGATATATGATTTCGGCTTTGAGGATCGGATATTGTCTGGACTAAATAAGTGTCAAAATCTGAAGTGAAATATGATAATATAAAGAAATAATGAGTCTTAAAAGTAAGCCTATATACCGATTTACGATAGCCACTGGAGCCGAACATGGCGCTGGATCTACTGATGCGGAGAAAAACTCCCATCTGGACATAAACACCACCCAGACACGTTTGGGGACAAACACCACCCAGACACGTTTGGGGACAAACACCACCCAGACACGTTCGGGGACAAACACCACCCAGACACGTTCGGGGACAAATACCACCCAGACACGTTCGGGGACAAACACCACCCAGACAAGTTCGGAGACAAACACCACCCAGACACGTTCAGAGCCAAGCTGTTCAGAAACAAACACCGCCCAGATGCGTCCGGAGCCAATCTGTCTGGAGACAAGATCCTGTGTGGACATGTCGGGAGACAATCTCCCATCCTTACATAAACACCTCCCGGATATGTCGGGAGATAAACACCTCCCGGCTGGGGCATCAAGCGTTTGCACGGCCCCCAAGGCAACCAATCTTGGGGACCCCACACCCACCCTTTCTCTCTTCCATTTGTATTAAAAATTACAGTTGCAGAAGCTCGGGGCCCCTCAATGGACCCCGGGCCCTGAGGCAGCGACTCCCACCTGATACCCCCTCTCAATGCCCACGCCTCCCGGAAGCATCTGGAGACAAACACCACTCAGACACATCCGGGAACAAACACTGCCCAGACGCATCCAGGGAAAAAAATACCTTGACACGTCCAGAGATGAGCTCTGTCCGGACTTGTACAGAAACAAACACCGTCCAGACATAATCACCACCTCAACACTTCCCAAGAGAGGAGAGAAACAGAGATGTGTGGGAGGGTGCTGCTTGGTATGTGAGAGAGATCGAGATATATGCGGCGAGGGGAGTTAGCAAAGAGGAAATGGTATGCTTTATGAATGATTCATACACACAGAAACACATTCAAACTGTATTAATGCTTGGCCGACATTGAAATTCTTAAGGAATCTGCAGATTGGAGTCAGTGTGATTACTTTCCACAATACGTACTGTAAGCCTTTGTAAATCATGTACCTCTACCTTGTAGCAACTGCCGACTGTATATTCTGATTGGGACATGACTTGTACCGATCAACAGTAGGGCACCTGGCAAGTGGATTAAGCATTCAAACAAGCATTCCAATTAAGTGGTTTATAAGGAATGGCGAGCCAGGCTGTGGCTGCAAACCATGTAGGATCCCTTTAACGTTAAAGGCGGTCTTCACTGTGCACACAGCAGTTGAAGAAATTAAAATAATTCGTTCAAATAATGACTTTATCCACAGAAGAGTGGCTGTTATCCACAATGTAGATCAACCCTGGAGTCATTGCAAAGTTTTATCGCCCATGAAATAAACATTCCAGATAATCCGCCACGTTGCCTACTTGTCTTTGCACGTGTCATGTGGTACATCGGTTCAGGATCCGCACAAACGTTTTAACTTTTTTCATAAAATATCCGTTTTTCCCCAGATTTGCTTTGATTCCCTGCAGAGCACCTCATGCAACCTCTGAAAATAGAGACACAGATCTGGCAGATGCTTCGGATAGGCAGAACCTCTGGGGGACAGGGCATGAGGTCCAGCAGTGAATGCATTAAATCATATAGTTCAATGAAGCGAGTTAATTTTTGCACGTTTCTAAAATTTTTGTTCAATCTAGAAAATTCTCCAGATAGTAGAAAAAGGTAAGTTTAATGCTTTGGAAATTTCACACTTTCTTGTCTGTCGATGGAGGAGGGAATGTAGCTTTGCTTGTATAAAGTAAATAAGTATATTGGCTTCGATATATGACTCGTTATTTCATTAAATGATCAGATTTCACAACAGATTTTGACACTTATTTAGTGCGGATGATATCCAATCCTCAAAAACCGAAATAATATTTTGATGATATACTTTAATTAGTCTGTGAGAGTAGATCGTGGAAAATTGCATCATATCATGCATGAAATCACTCCAAGCTCCTAATTTCAAAACTATAGGACTTGCAAAAGTGATGTATACAGCGCTTCATAGCAATGATGAACAGGCTTTCGATAATATGAGTGAGGAAAGTGAAAAAAATACTTTATCATAAATAAATCACTGCGGCCTGTTCCAAGCCAAGGCATGGTTGAGCATGCCAAAAAACATGGCGGCTTCAGACCCTTCTCCCCATGGAAGGAAAATCCAACCAAAGACACCCTTGGATCATTCCACAAAGCCCACAATAAATGTGTCTACCCTCAGGAGAGCCGGAAAACAACATCTATCCTATCTCAAGAATTAACTTTCAAAGTTATCTCACTCCTCTCATACATGGTGACACCTTGTCAAGTCTGCCTCTGGTATATGATCCCCTTCCATCCCTTCCCTCACTTCAAATGGCACCACAGCCGACTCCACCACTGAGAAGGCCGGATGCTTCAATTCTTTGTTTCCTTCAAAATCTTATGTCTCGAACCTCTCCATCACTGTACCATCCTTCCCAGTCCTACACAACTGTTCCTGAATTATGCGTCCTTTTTACCTGAAAAGCTGGAAAAGTTTCTGGCAACACTCTACTCTGGCTCTGCAACTGGACCGGACAGCATCAGCTCAAGTGTCATAAAAACCTGCTCTCCTGCTCTTGCACTTCCTTTTTCTGCCATGTTCACCCTGTCATACTCCATATGTCATCTTCCATCTGCTTGGTTATCAGCCAATATCACAACAATATCACAAAAAGGTGCAAAAACAGATCCCCTTAACTACAGACCAATTATCTTACTTCTGATCATCAGCGAGGTCATGGAATCTATCATCGCAGTTGAAATATAATCATTTCTTTTCTCCATCATCCACTTTCAGATCAATTTGGATTGAGAGCTGGTCACTCTACCTTGCACATGCTGCTTCTACTCTCCCAACAATGAATGGAGGTCCTCAACATCAGACATGAGATCAGGGCAGTCTCTCTGAAGATATTTCAAGCATTTTGTTACGGTCTTGCATCCTGCCTTGCTTTCCAAACTATCTGCCAAAGGAATCCAAGACCAACTCCACTCTTGGTTTACTTCCTTCTTGTGGCTCTCAACAAAATCCATTGCTCTACTCTCCATGTCAAGGCTGGATTACCACAAGGCACTATTCTCAGCCACATATTATTCATAATCTTCATCAATGATCTTACTGACTCTCGTTGTTAACATTCTGCCCAGACGCATTGCAAAGTTAAATCGCCCATGAAATAAACATTCCAGGTATTCCAGGTAATCCGCCAAGTTGCCTGCTTGTCTTTGCACGTGTCATGTGGCCATCGGTTCAGGATCCACACAAACGTTTTAACTTTTTTTTCATAAAATATCCGTTTTTCCCCAGATTTGCTTTGATTCCCTGTCAGGGATTCCCTGTCCTAACATGGTCAGGAGATCAGGTGGGCCGAGGAAGGACTTTGCACGACGTATGATTCCCAGTCGGCGACTGGCTTTGGAGGCCAGGATGGAAATGTGGCTTTCTCAGGAAAGATCATGGCAGATCGTGAGACCCAGAAGCTTAAAAGAAAGGACTTCTTCCAGAGGATTGTTGAGAAAGTAGATGGGGGGGGGGGTTCCAAACGGTCCTTTTGGAGAGACATTGCGAGAGTGTGAGATTCGTCAGGCTTGAAAGACATGTTCCACCTGTTAGACCAGTTTGTTATTTTACCCAAATCTGCATAGAGCGAAGAAGCTGGGGCTTGCCGGTCTGAGGGATTACAGATGGTACGGCAGAGGGTGGAGTCATCAGCAAAGATATAAAAGGGATTTTACATGGAGTTGGAGAGATCATTGATGAAAACCAGAAAAAACAGGGCCCAGAACGCTACATTGAGGAACTTCAGCATGTACCGGAAGAGGGGATGAAAGAACTCCATTTAGATTGTTAGGTTGTTAACATTGATCATGTTGTTTAAAAATCATTAAGATTGTGTATTGGGAAATAATTCCTTTGAGCTCTTTAAATCAACCTGGATGGGTCTATGAGAGGACACCGCGACGGGAATCGAAGGATCGACAACCCCAAAGGACGAGGTGAAAATGCGTGACTTGTGCCAGCAGGACGAGGACACTGGGTGGCGGAAACAACTACTCGCTGGATTCGCAGTTGAACATTGCATGTGTCGAAGAATACTCAATTCCTCGTTTCATATTTGCACCATTTATTTTAAAACGTATGCATATGGAGAACCAGAAGAAATTCAATAACACAAGCAAGCAATACATTCTATTCCTTGTTCATGGATCTCTGATCCTCCCAGGACATGGATCTTGGGTTTCTTTCATAATAAGCAAGAGTGCAGAGGGTGAGATCATAGAATGATATCTGGTCATTTCCAAGACAAGTTATCTGCTGCGGCTGAAGTTTTGGGATTTGTGGAAAAGATCACTCAAAGCCTTTTTGCAGCGGCCATTCAGAGGTTACATTAAAATCAAAGGGCTGGAGAACAATTTTTCGATCAGAAGGTGATAAGAATTCAAACAGTCATCTGGACATTATCTAAGCACACATTCCAATGAAACTAGATTCCAGCTTCCAGCCATATTTTCAGATGCCAATATATAATTTTTTTATGTATGAAAATCCCTTAATGTTAATACGATCAAAAGAATCATATATAATTCTATTCTCCTGAATAAAGATTAAAGATTATTTGGAAGGCCAATCTGTTTTGGGGAAGAGGGGTGTTTTACTTGGCAGACTGGAAACATTCCAGCATGGTAAATAAATACAAGACCATTTAAAATGGAAATGGATATCTTTACTAATAAATTTAATGTCAATGTGTTTCAGTGCGTCTCCTCCATAACTCTCAAACCATAAACCGAGCAGCCTGAAACTTTGCATTCATACCAAGAAAACTCCAAGGAAGGGCAAGAGTGAAAATTGGGTGTTTGGGTCAATTGAAACAGCCCTTTTGTGAACAATTAATGGCCTTATTTAATTATATCCTTCATCAGGAGATCCTGGGCCACCTCGCTCTCTGGAGTCTTGAGGTGTTTCCTGGGTAACCTTGCTGGGGTCTGAAGCCGCCATGTTTTTCGGCATGCTCAACCTTGCCTTGACTAAACACATGGTGAGACACACACGAGCAATGCTCTCCCCACACCCCCCCAATCTTCGCACTTTCCTCGTTTTTTTGCTTCCCCTCCCACCACCTGCCTTCCTCTCTCTCCTCCTGTCTTTCCTCTCAATCCCCCCTCCCTTTATACCCCCATCAGTGAAGCGACGGTGTGTGTGTGTGTGTGTGTGTGTGTGTGTGTGTGTGTGTGTGTGTGCGTGTGCGTGCGTGTTGTTCGTCTTTTGGCTGTTCCCGTTAGTGGTTGCCACAGCGGATCATCCGTTATGATCCGCATACTGATTTGGCACAGGTTTTACGCCAGATGCCCTTCCTGACGCAACCCTGGTCGCCTCTTACGACACACGGATAAGGATTGGGTTTCGCCGTGATTCCGGGCTGCCCTACACCCTCTCGTAGCACGGCCCAGTGCAGAGCTCCCGTCCTCAAGCGATCCTCCAACCCAAGCCTCTTCGTAGCCGGATTACAGGCGCACGCCACGATGCCAGGTGTATATATATATATATATATAGTTACGGTTGTGGAAATTCATAGAACACCATTCAGGTTTCCCGAAGATCAGTTATGTCGATAAGTGTGTGTCCAGGTTAGATTTCCCCACCGATGTATAACGGGATTTATTCGTGTGCCGGGCTGTGAATCTTGAGGTAGTGTTATTCTTTTCTATCTTTATTTTAAACAAACAAACTTCTCCTCACCATCATTTCCACAAACAACAACATCTCCACAAACAACAACATCTCAACAAACAAACGAACTTCTCCTCACCAGAATCTCCACAACACCACCATCTTTTCACCAACAACAACATCCCAACAAACAACATCTCCACAAACAAACACGATGGCATCCTCGACAGCGGCAAAGTGATTTCAAACACAGCCGCGTTGGGAGAGTGATTTCAAACACAGCCGCGTTGGGAGAGTGATTTCAAACACAGCCGCGTTGGGAGAGTGATTTCAAACACAGCCGCGTTGGGAGAGTGATTTCAAACACAGCCGCGTTTGACGGCGAGATCGGATCAGAACGACAAAATAGGCGGAGCCAGCCACGGGTGAACGTTCAAGGGTGAAAGGGGCAAGCGCTGCCTTCGGGTGGCGAAGCGCACAGCGGCTTCACCCCTTCGGGGCTATAAAAAGACGCGTTTTGACGCCAAGAGGGTCGTTGTTGGTCGGAGGAGTGCAGTTCGTTCGTCGTGGAGCCAGCCAAGTCACCAAGTTGTTGGTCGGTGGAGGCAGTCAAGTTGAAGCCGGAGAAAAGTCGCCAGCAAGCCACGTAACAGTCCGAGCGATCGAGCCTCGAGTCGGTCGAGCGCCTCTGAGGAATGAGCGGGCTCTTAAAGAGCATCAACTCTAAAAGAGCAAGGCCCGTTCGCTCCTCTGAAGCGTTGTCGGCCAGGCCCGATCGACAAGGCCGCGCTGCTAGGCCCGGGACCAACCAAGCTGCCGTTAGAACAGCTGCCGCGTTAACGACGAGACATATGGAGGGTCACCGACCAAAAGACCCATCGAGTCGCCTCAAGGGCAACAAAGGTAACCTGCCCGGCCTCGCGGAGCTCTTTCGGTTATCCCAGCTCCGAGGAAAATTAAAGGCTTACGAGCCGAGTTCTGTCTTTCTTTTCTGGGGTTTTTGCAAAGAAGTCTGTGGCGCCTTGTCTCCCAAGTAGAACTGATTAAGTGCGTGCACGTAATAAATAGATATCGGCTGTAGGTTTTTGCTCGTGTCTTGTCCCTTCCCCACATTCATTGCATTGCTTACATGTGCAAATAAATGTTCCCCATTTTTGAATGTCACCTGCTCATTGCGTCCCTTCCTCCATTGACTGCCATAATTGCGTTCAGAATAATTAGCTGGCTGATTATAATCCGATAAAACGTACATCTGGTCCGACGGGTTTGGTGATATAAAACCGCTCGGCAATCGCAAACGGAACGAGCTGCTTAAAGCGGATCGTTTTCGTGCAGGCTCCGTTGAGGTATAAATCTCCGGCATTTCTGTCTGCGCGAGTAATTGGCTACATCGACAATTCGGCGATCGACCTTGCAGCGCGGACAGAAGAGTTGGCTGGTTTATGGTGTGGTTAACAACAACCGTAGCTGGGTTTCGGCATTGATCCGAAAGCTGTGACTAGATTGCTCGTTCGGTGGGCGTGCACGGCCGCAATTGATCCGAAGGCGGTCGCCGCACGCCGGACGGGTGGAAATCCACAACAATATATATCTATATATATACCGGGCATAGTGGCATGCGCCTGTAATCCATATACTCGGAGGCTTGGGTTGGAGGATTGCTTGAGGACGTGCGTTCTGTGCTGGGCCGTGCTATGAGAGGGTGTAGGGCAGCCCAGAATCATGGCGAAACCCAATCCTTATCCCTGTCATCTGAGGCGACCAGGGTTGCGTCAGGAAGGGCATCCGGCATAAAACCTGTGCCAAATCAGTTTGCGGATCATAACGGATGATCCGCTGTGGCGACCCCTAACGGGAGCAGCCGAGAGAAGAACAACTATATATATATATATATATATATATATATATATATATATATATATATATACATATATATATATATATATATATATATATATATATATACATATATATATATACATATATATATATACATATATATATATACATATATATATACATATATATATATATATATATATATATATATATATATATATATATATATATATATATATATATATATATTGGAGTCAGAACTGCTCTTCTGCGACTATATGTGTGTGTGTGTATATATATATATATATATATATATATATATATATATATATATATATATATCTCTCTATATATATATCTCTTCTTCTTCTTCTTCTTCTTCTTCTTCTTTCGGCTGCTCCCGTTTGGGGTTGCCACAGCGGATCATCTGTATGATCCACATAGTGATTTGGCTCGTGTTTTACGCCGGATGCCCTTCCTGACGCAACCCTGGTCGCCTCTTACGACACAGGGATATGGTACACCTATTTTAACCGGGGTATACACCGAGCCCAGTACACTGGTACTCATTTCGCCGACCTCGGAAGGATGACAGGCTGAGTCAACCCCTGGTGTATTAATTCAGTGGCCCAACGGGGCTTGAACTCAGGACCTTTTGGATCCCAAGCCGCTGCCCTAACCACTGCGCCAACACCAGGCTATATGTGTGTATATATGTGTGTATATATGTGTGTATATATGTGTGTATATGTGTGTATATATGTGTGTATATATGTGTGTATATATGTGTGTATATATGTGTGTATATATGTGTGTATATATATATATATATATATATATATATATATATATATATATATATTTATATATATATATATCTATATATATATTTATATAGATATATATATATATATATACATGTTTGTGCGCGGAGATATAATAATCATGTTGTGTTCGAATCCATTTCCCATAAATGGGTTATAACAATACATTGTGCTATATGCTAAAAACGGTACTTTTCAAGTTAATTATCAATCAAGCTTAATTGGCTTCATTTTCCTTTAACATCACACTTAAAACCATTATGCTAATTTTGGAGAAATTTGCATCTGCACATGTAATGGTGAACGTCCGCATTTGACTTTGTACGTTTGAAATATTTTCAATTACGTTATGCTGTTAATGTGGTCATTATAACACTACTCAGAAGTCACAGACGCCAACTGACAAAGATCATATTTGAGTGGTAGCTGACCGATATGTTCGTCCAGACTCGTGAAGCTCAAAGCTTGTATTGTAGTCGTTAGAGGACGTGCTGAGTCCAGCACCATGAACAACATACGAACATCAAAGGGAAGAAAACCCCGAAGGTGTGTGCGTATCCCATTACCCCTGATATGGTGTATTTTGTTTCACTCAAAACTTCTCGAATTGCGTTTTTTTTTATCACATTTGGTTTAAAAATAAAAAATAAAAACCAGTTTGGATTTCCACCAACCCGTTTTTCATCACTTCCAACTTGCCATGTATGTGTCCCTCCACTCTGCTGTTGATGTTTCTCCTATTTATTTATCTTTGTGTACCTTGTCAAGGCTCGCATGAGAGCGAACACACAGCAAGGGAGGCATGAGACAAGAGGGGTGGGAGTAGGATGGACAAAACAGTGGGGAACAGAGACCTCAGGAGATCTGTGAAGGGAGAGGGATGGGGTGGGGAACATGGGGTATACAAGATGGACATTACAGGAACTTTCAGGAAGGAAAGCAGGGAATTTGAAGGAGGTGGGTTTGGGGTGGATAAACGGGGGTAGAAAAGATCGAGGATTTGGATGGGTGATGATAAGAGGTGGTGGTGAACAGCTGTTTTGAAGGCCTGGAGGGAAGAATGGGATTGAACAGAGGGGAGGAGTTAATTACAGAGGCCGGAAAAAAGAGGAATGAAAGAGTGAAGGTGAGCTGTGATTCGTCATTTTGGGAGTTTTATTAGAAGGGGGCTGTTGGCGGACCTGAGCGCCTGCGGAAATATGGTGGGGATTATTCGCAGACAGAGCAGGGCGGGCGAGACCGAAGAGGAGATGGTAGAAGATAGAAAGACCACGGAACTGCCTGTGGTGAGAGAGTGAGAGGCCCAAAGACTCAGCCCCATCGTGGGAGATACCAATGATCCAAAATGCCTTGATTTGCACTGCGTGAAACCAAGAAAGGTGAGTAGCAGGAGCACCAGCCCAGAGGGGAGAGCAGTACTCCATAGCGCTGTGGCTGAAAGCTTTCTATGTGGTCAGGAGATCAGGTGGGCCAAGGAAGGACTTTGCATGACGTATGATTCCCAGTCGCCGATTGGCTTTGGAGGCCAGGATGGAAATGTGGCTTTCCCAGGAAAGATCATGGCAGATCGTGAGACCCAGAAGCTTGAAAGAAAGGACTTCTTCCAGAGGATTGTTGAGAAAGTGGATTGGGGTGGAGGGAGGGGGGTTGGAGAGACATTGTCACAGTGTGAGATTCGTCAGGCTTGAAAGACATGTTCCACATGTTAGACCAGTTTGTTATTTTACCCAGATCTGCATAGAGCGAAGAAGCTGGGGCTTACCGGTCTGAGGGATTACAGATTGTACGGCAGAGGGTGGAGTCATCAGCAAAGATATAAAAAGGATTTTACATGGAGTAAAATTGACATTAAATTTATTTTACAGATAGTCGGAGAGATCATTGATGAAAACCAGAAAAAGAACAGGGCCCAGAACGCTACCTTGAGGAACTTCAGCCTGCATAGGAAGGAGGGATGAAAGAACTCCATTTAGGGCCACACGTTGACTGCGACAGGAGAGGAAGTTTGAGAGCCATGAGTGGAGAAGGCCTTGGATACCACAGGAAGAAAGTTTGGTGAGCAGGGCAGGGGTGCCAGACTGTGTCAGAAGCACGCAATATGTCTGGGGATATGGTTCTGATTTCATGTCTGGCATTGTGTACCTCCATACATTGTTGGTAGAGCAGAAGCAGCATATACAGGGTGGAGTGACCTGGTCTGAAATCAAGCCATTGGAGAAGAGGAAGGATTTAATGTCTGAAGCGATGATGCATTCCATAACTGTGCTGATGATTGGGGAAAGGCTGATTGGTTTGTAGTTGCAGGGATCTCTTTTTGCACCTCTTTTCATGCAGGGCAGTAATGTTTGCTGATTTCCAAGCAGATGGTAGATGACCTTGAGTAAATGAGAGGGTGAATATAACAGAGAGAGGGTGAGCAAGAGCAGAGGAGCAGATTTTTTGGACACTTGGGCTGATGTCGTCTGGACTGGTTACAGAATCTGAGTCGAGGTTTGACAGAAAGCTCTCCACTTTGTCAGAAGAAGTGGAGAATCCAGGGACAGATGGGTGCGACTGGGTCAAGAGGGATTCAGACAGAAGATTTTGTTGCAAGTTTAGGCATTCAGCCTTTTCACTTGCGATGTCAGCAGTGTGGCCATTTGAGGTAAGGTTTGGATGGGGGGGGGGGGGAACATACACCAGAAACTGATTTGATGAGACCGCTCCTGGATTTGGAGGAGGGAGAGACGTTTGAGAGTTCAGACTTGAGCTTTGAAAGATGTTTTCTGGCTCTCCTGAGGGTAGATACACACTTGTTCTGACTTTGATGGAAGGAACTGAGATTACCCTCAGCTGGGTTTGCTTTCCATGAGGCAAAGGCAAGTTGTTTCAGGACAACTGCCTCACCACAAGCTTCAATGAACCATCGGCGGGAGGAAGGGTAGGACAACTGAAGACGAGAGGGGATAAATCTGTGCATGAGGGAGAGCAAGTTTCTTTGAAAGAATTCCCAGGATGAGTTGATGTTGGAGAAAGTAGCGATGGGAGACCAGTCTAGAAGTTTGATGACTGCTTGGAGACCCTGCCAGTTGGCCTGAGTGAAATGCTAGACTCGACGGTGCTGAGTTGGATCTCAGATAACAGCCAGAGAGATGTCCACTTTGACAAGGACATGGTCAGAAGAACTGATTGGAGCGAGAGAAGAACAGCAGATATTTTCACGCAAATTTGTCAAAATCAGACCCAGAAAAGATAGAGCACCATTGGTTGAGATCCGGGTCGGGAAGTTGACCAATTGAGTCAGTCCCAATGAGTCGCATAAGTCTTTTGCTGAAGTGCTTGGAGGGAGAAGAGTTTGATGGTTCCTTTGAGAGGGAGATGTGAGAGGGTGAGTTGGCACTGAAGTTGGAATAAAAAGAATGTTTTATGAAAAGCAAACATTCATAGCAAACTGGGTTTTTATTTTTCGGTCAGAAATGCGATTAAAGACGTTTCTTGAGGGATGCAATTCAGGCGAATTCAGAGAATGGAGAGAAGAAACGCTGTAACAGTTGGATTTGTTTGGCAAGGTATGAATGAAAGGTCGAATTGAGAGCAGTCTCTTGAAATAGAAGAGTTGCGAATTGTGAGAGTCATGAGAACCACACGTGTGAGTGAGGAAGATGAAGCCTTATAAGAGATCGTTTCTATTATTATTACTATTATTATTATTATTTTTTTTTTGAGAGAGTTGTCATCAGATGAGGTCATGGACAGGTTGTAGAAAAAAAAAGAAAATCACCAGGTGACTGGTGACTTTGGATCGTTGAACGCAGAAGGTGGAAACAGATCACTTGGTTACGGGAGAAGCACGTGGCTGTGGGAGGTGTATTGTCAAAAGTGAATTAATTTTTTTATTTATTTAAATAAGGATTGCGTAACATTCGGAAGAGGGAAGGTTGAAGTAAATTTGTGGAGGTGTATGGTAAACTTGGAACTGTAAATGCAGTGTGAAGCTGCTGGGTCGATGAAAAGTATCAGGAAGGGGGGTGGAGAGAGACACGTGGTTACAGGAGGTGCATAGATCAAGAGGATACAAGGAAAATTATTAATTTTTGAGGATTGGATAAGTTTCGGGAATGGAGGGTTGTAGGAAGAAATTGTGAAAGCAACGGAGATCGTGGGTCAGCTCAAATAGAAGAACGATGGTGTGCCGGAATATAGATGAAGAAGATGAAGAGGAAGAGATTTCATGATTCGTGGATTTGCAGGGAGGAAGGTCGGTTTTTTTTTTCTTTTTTTTTTTCTTTTAAATTTAAGACAAGAAACAGAGTTCCGTTGGGAAGGATGGGGGCGTTGGGAAAGTGGGGAAAATAGGAATTGAAGGTAATCGGGAGAGAATACAATTTAATGCGACCGTGCACCTGGCCTGGCCAGCACAATTTAACCTGGTGAGCTCAACAAAAATTAATTGGAAAAAGACCAAGGCATTTTTACTTTGGTTCACAAAATGGAATCCCCCCTTTGGCCCTGCAGGACAGCTTGAGTGGACATGTGAAGGAATACACTACCGAGGTGTCTTCTTTATTTATAATTATTTTTTTTCTTTCAATGTACACCACCGAGGTATCTTTCTCCTGCTGTTCCCTTTGTTGTGTTGTGTCCTGATTTTGTTCTGTGTCGTATCTATTCCACGATACACGAGCCGAGAGTATGTAAATTTAAAAAACACAATTGGGGTGGGAAAAAAAAGACATGTATTCAGCATTGATGTGATCTTTTTTATTGAATTATTTTGCCTCGAGAACATCACAACTTAATCATTTGAGCTCATATGACTCTTTGGAAGTTGTGCATATTAAATTAAATTTGTGTTTTACTCTTGCGGTTATGAATATTGAAAAAGCAACTGGAATGTAAATCTTGTGGGTTTTATCTTCCTGTGGATGTTTTGAAATGAAGAGTTTCTTCCAAGATTTTCAACTTTATCTCAGAGCAGTGCTGGAAAGGAAAAGAGAAAACAACATTTGACTTCCTGTACATCACATGATTGACCAAATGTAATTTTTTGTAAATGCAATTTCTGATGTAACTCATTGACAACAAATTCTTCAGCAAACGTTCTTTTAAAATTGTCTAACTATCGAGTCCACTGTCTCCTGTCTGCTGTCTGCATTGATTGATTCTGCTAAACATATCCTCAAGATATCTGACACTAAATGGATATGAAATGCCACAAAGGTTCCAGTTGGCACCATATTTGCACAAATATCATAGTACACAGACCCAGTGAACTGTCAAAATTGCATTTGTTTTTTCGATAATCATGCATTCCACACAAACTCCCAAGAGTTTTAATTTAGTAGTTTTGTTTCATTGATTTTTTTGATATTTCAGACTCGATGTATACCTTAAGAGTAAATAATGAGCAATGTTTGACGATCTAACACTCACACATGCACTTATCAAACCCCAACAGGGTCTGTGCTTTTTCATGGATTCTTCATCCTCAATATCATTCAAATTGAAATGATGAATCTAATTTTTATTTGGACAATTATAAAATGGAATTATCTTTGGAGGGATGCTTTTTCCCATAATATCATAGATCGGAGAAAAATCCCAGTACCGTTTATTGTTGAAGGATGATGGCGGTGTCGTGTCCGCTTGTTCCGTAACCACCACTGGAAGACCCACTTGCACTAATCGTGGAGCTGCTTCTCTTCATGGAGCTGCTGATGCATTTGCTCTGTCCCCCGATCATGACACATCCAGCAGAGGAACCACCTTCCATCACTGCACTAGTACCACCACTGTAACCACCTGCTACACCTGTGCTGTAACTTGCTCCGCCACCTGTGCTGTAGCCTGCTCCTCCACCTGTGCTGTAGCCTGCTCCTCCACCTGTGCTGTAGCCTGCTCCTCCACCTGTGCTGTAGCCTGCTCCTCCGCCTGTTCTATAGCTTCCAGAAATGGCACCATGTGTTGCTGAACTGGCACCATAGGCCCCACCAATTGAGGAAGCACTACGAACAGTTCCACTTCTGACAACAGTAGCCTGAGCAAAGTCATCAGCTATGGCTGTCCTGACCCTGAAAGAAACATCCGAACCCACAGTCAGCTGCAAATCTATCAACAGCAGATAAACATGAGAATTTTAAAAGGCATAAAAATGCAATTTCCTTCTGAAATAGATTCGGATTCCTGTCATCCGAATACACTATGAAGAACATACATTAACTCTTGTCCCTCTAGGAGCTTCTTGTATGTCGCTATTTCAGCATCTAGGGCAGTCTTCACGTCTAGTAGTTGTTGATAAGTCACCAGTTGCCTCTGCAGGTCCACCTGGTTACCCTCGATCTCCTGCTCATATCTGGTGTAGGTGTTTTGGAACTGGACGAGATCAATGCTCTCCCTGTTCTGTAAATCTGTCAGTCTGTCTCCCAGGGTATGGTACTGGTGTGGGGATGGAAGTATCTCATGAAAAATGAAAAGAATATGGGGACACTCAATTTTATTCAGAAAGATTTTCTGCTCCAAGCCCAGATGCAAAGTTCACAATTATACAAAAAAATACCTGATTAAAGAGTCCTCACCGTGGTAAGAAGCCTCTGGTACTCCACATTCAGTGGCTGCAGCTCTTTTTCCAGAGTATTAATCTCCTTGTCCAGAACAGCAATCTGCTCAGTTGTCTGGGTTGAGATTCCTTGGATCTGATCAATCTGCACATGAGATATCTGCACAGGCAATTAGTCCATCGGGGGATAATGCCAGGATATTGAGAGGAACTGGGATTCGTAATGGCCTCATTTAGAGGAACCTACTTGCATCTTGCAATACGTCTCAGCCTCTTGGACGTTCTTGGTGACCACCTGCTGGTATTCCTCACGCATCACATTGAGTGCGTCAGTAAGGTTGACAGACTTCACATTATCCAATTCAATCACTGATGTCTGTGCTGGTCCAAGTCTGCCAAACTGCTGCTTCAGGGTGTTCAGTTCCTGCACAAGAAAAGAGAAAGGAAATTATTTATTGTCAACAATCAAGAATACTCTGCTATTTTGTCAAGTTGATGATTCAGAACCAATTTACCTCCATTTGTGTTTTCTTCTGGAATGTCAGCTCCTCAGTGAAAAACTTAAACTTTGATTCCAGATCAACACACATGTCGTTTGCTGCTTCAAGTTCCTATAAAGACAGATGCAGCCACCTGCTACATAGTAATTTGTTTAAAGCACATACCTCTTTCAAAAACAAATAGATAATTTGAAAAAGCTTATATTGTATTTGGACAAACCCGTTTCATGTTTGTAATGTCAGTTTCAAGTTGCATTCTCACACTAAGCTCAAACTCGTACCTACAAAGAAACAATGAAATGATCACAATATTCACACAGTTTAAACAGTGAATAACAGTCTCATTTTGCACAACGTGAAAACACAAGAACACAAATGGGTCCACATTTACTTTGACTTACTTCGACTTTATCTCATCAGCGGTGGCTCTCAGATGGTCCACATCGATCTCCAGACGTACACGTTCCAGCGTCAGATTGGAAACCTCTGTCAGCATTTCGGTGACTTGTGTCTCCTTTCAAAGTCCTTTCTTGGCACACCTGAACTCCTATCAACCTTCAATGCCTTTATCTGCAGCTTGATGGAGTACTGCTCTCCCATCTGGGCTGGCTCCCTTGCCTCACATCTTGCTCAGCCTGATGCTGTAGAAATCAAGGCCTTCAAGATCATTGGATTCTCTCACACTGAAGCTGAGTAGATGGACTTATCACTTCGCCAACACAGACAGACCGGTGGTCTCTCTATCTTACACTGCCTCCTTTCTGGTCTTGCACCTTCTTTTGCTCTTTCCATGATTGCCCCCCCCCCACACCCAACCCCCAAGTTTCTGCAAGGCTCACATGATCCACCATCAACCTTATTCTGGTAAAATTAACAAAATCCAGGATCATTGCTCACCTCCACTCATCTTTTCCCCTTTTTCCCACCTGTGGAATCAATTTTCACATCATCTTCAATCTCATTGTTCCCTTAAAATCTCGAAGACAGCAGTTAATCACCATCTCAGATCATCCCCGATCCAAAAGCATGATCTTCTCTACCCTCGTTAGTCCCACCCAAATTCCTCCTAATTTTCCAGTTTTTCCTCCTTGGAGTTTCCTTCTCCATGCTCGCATGTTTTGCATCCTGTATTTGTCTGTGATGTCCTGATCTGCTCAGTTTGCTAGCTCTTCCACTCGCCTCATCTTTTCATGAAAAATATTTCCGATTCGAGTAATAAAAGTTTTGGACAGCAAAAATTCACATTTCCTGAGTTGGAAACATTATGGCAAATGGTGCCCCCCACTCATGTTCATTCATGTTTTCACCCAGTGTGACAACTCCCACGTGATGAACGTGTCATCGCTTCCATGATTGTGAGGTCACTCCCTGTGTGACAGAGAAATAAATACACAGAACTTTGATATATTTGGTTTAGATTGCGAACTGTGGTGTTTGTATGTGTTTGTATACGGAAATGCTGCACACGCAGGCAAAGCTCAACATACACATTTCCAGTGATGGGAGAGCAGGCATGAATAATGTTGATGCCAAATTTTATTTTGCAAAACCTCCACCACCTGATGTTGCACCACCATTTTGCGCTGGGCAGTATAAGTAGCTCAGAGATTTCACTCTGAGTGAAAACCAGTGTGACCACTCCTTGGCTTTTTTCACAAGATCTTGGCTATTCTTTGTTCACCTTGGGGTCTTCGTTTTCTATAGGTTTTCTTGGCGTTTCGGTTTTCTATTAACATCGCTTTTCTGAAACCTTGTGAATTATTGGCTTTTTTCATTGGCTCACCTTGGCATTTATGAAAATGAGGAGTGGTCACACTGGTGAAAAGAAGAGTGCCACACAATTAACCTTTTTTAAGTTCATAAAATAATATATAATGATAAATTAACTTAACTTTTCCCGTCACAAGGGACGGGTACTTTTGCTTGTATATCATCGTCTTTGAGCTTTATAGTCAGGGGTTTTATCCCCAAAATGATACGATCTAACTACGAACTGTTGGTTTAATGCTCTTCCCACCTTGTGTTGCAACAGGGATTATGCTGTCCAGCCACTACTTGGCTGGTGGATGTTAAGGCCCGGTCACACCTTGACGTTTTAGTCAACGTATGCCGATTTTTGAATTTTTTTTTCTAAAACGCTGGCACACGTTGAATACGTTATGGGTAAGTTTTGATTACATTGAGAGCACGCTGAAAAACACTGCCATACGTCGTTGTATGTTGGCTTTTAACGTTGTACTTTTTGGTTGTCCTCAAATTTTTGCATGCTTGAAATTTCTCGACGTATGCCGGCGTATGACTCACACGTTCCGCTACGCTGGCCACAAGTTGTATGCACGGTCTGCGATCGTTGACAGACTTCAACACATGCTACTTGTAAGTTAATCATAAGTTGAGACACGCCGAGGTAATGTTTAGCGTACCCGAAACTTATTTCTAACCTATGATTAACGTGTTGTTGGCACGTTACGCGATCGTTGCCACACATCGACAGACGTTACTTTTAAGTTACTCATAGGCTGAAAGACGTCGGTATAATAGATCGTCCTTGCGTCAGCGTCCACGGCCACGGCCAGGACACTTATTTGCAGCATTCTTCAAACTTTTCTTCGGCATGACGAGGATGTTCACACTTCGATGTCTAGCTTGGCTATGATTCCAATTGTCCATCGGCAGCGTCTATTTAAAATAGTCGAGTTTGAGCGTTTTAACACGTTCAGAAGAAACGCTTCAAATTTCCAAACCCCAGCGTCAAAAAACAAAGGCGAGTGACAGCAATTTAAATCGTTCATTGTAAACAATGAAAATAGCTGAGTGGTACCGTTTAAAAGTCGTTGAGTGTAAAAAAATCCAATTGTTGAGCGCAAGCGTCTACTTTCAATAGTGGAGATGCAGCCATTTAAATCGTGAGTGGCAGCCTATGAATAGCAAACCCTACGTCACCGGCAAAGATAAACTGCCGCACGATATGGATAAGTTAGGCTATCGTTGGGCATAGTTTGTGAACGCCGGCTTCACGATAATTATTCGTTGGTATATCGTATCTATAAGTAATCAAAGCGCTCTATGCACATTATTAGTTCATTGTGCATTTGTCCAACCCGTTATGAATAGACCTAAATCGTAAAAACAAGCTATAGCTCATTGTTGAAAAAGCCCCATAAAAAATTAGCCGCGAAGAACTTCGAACAATGGTGAAAAGATGTCTCCTACCCGTGGACACGCGGACGCAAGGACGATCCATCATAACCCACACCCTCCCCCTTACACTCACCTACTACTGCCAACATGAACAAACTACTACTAATACTAATACTGATACTGTTACTGCTGACATGGACATCGACTCAAAAAGGACTCGAAAACACTGTTGGGTTCCCCTTTTATGAGCAGCATTTTTATATACCAATTCCCAAAACCGCTGGGAACACGTCTTTATATTGCAGTTGTAAGCTAGAAACACGTTAATTTATTTTTTTTGTCGACCGGAAGACGTCATTGGAATACGTCTACATACGTCGATGTGTGTTGGGACTACGTAAAGAATTGGTTCAAAGCACGTCAAACATAAGTTAGAAATAAGTTTCGCGTTAAAAAGACATTACCGCGACGTGTTTCGACTTATGAGTAGCTTATAAGTAGCCTTTGTGGACGTGTGTAAGCGTCCGCATATCTTGTGTACAACTTATCCCCATCGCATGCGGAACGTGTGTCATACGCCGAGTACGTCGTAAAATTTTGAACATGTTTAAAATTTCTTGAATAGTAAAATAGCGTACTTTAGCGTTCTACTCACGTATACCAAACTTATTCATACCGTATTTGATGTGCCCCAACGTTTTAGACACATTTTTCTTAAGTCGGCAAACGCTGGCAGGATCGCCAAGGTGTGACCGCGATGTTGTCACTTCCATTTCTACGGCAGTTATGATTCGAATCGTTGTGCGTCAGCCTTTTAATAGGCTACGTCACGACATCGTCGGCGATGCATGCAACATGCTATGCCTAAGTTAGAATATCGTTGGGCATCGGTTGTGTAGGCCGACAACAGGTTCAGCATTCGTTGGTATAAGTTATCTATAACACAACGAAACGTTCTGTGTACGTTACTAATGCGTTATACATAAGACCAAGTCGCTATGAATACGTCCGAATCTTAAAAAAAAAACATCAAAAGTTCAACGTAAGCCAGCGTTTTACATACATTTTAATACGTTGCCATCGCTGGCTAAAACGTCAAGGTGTGACCGGGCCTTTAAGCACACCACGGAAGCTTTTGAAAAGTATAGGCCAATATATACTGGTACCCTGGCCCAATTCCTACCAAAACTACGACTGCAAAGGCAATGGCAAACCACCCAGTGTATGCTCTGGCATGTAAATGATTTTGGAGAACCAAACTTTGCCTATGTTTGTTATATAAGATCACGTGACATTGTATACTCATGAATTGTAATAGAGTACATGTTGCTTGGCCCAAAAGTAGCTTTATCGAGATTTATGACACAATTAACCTTTTTTAAGTTCATTAAATAATATATAATGATAAATTAACTTAAACTTTTCCCGTCACAGGGGACGGGTACTTTTGCTTGTATATCATCGTCTTTGAGCTTTAAAGTCAGGGGTTTTATCCCCAAAAAGATACGATCTAACTACGAACTGTTGGTTTGATGCTCTTTCCACCTTGTGTTGCACCAGGGATTATGCTGTCCAGCCACTACTTGGCTGGTGGATGTGAAGCACACCACGGAAGCTTTTGAAAAGTATAGGCCAATATATACTGGTACCCTTGCCCAATTCCTCCCAAAACTACGACTGCAAAGGCAATGGCAAACCACCCAGTGTATGCTCTGGCATGTAAATGATTTTGGAGAACCAAACTTTGCCTATGTTTGTAGTATAATATCACTTGACATTGTATACTCAGAATTGTAATAGAGTACATGTTGCTTGGCCCAAAAGTAGCTTTATCGAGATTTATGACACAAAATTTCAGAAGTTTTAATTGAGCAAAATGATGGTATATCAGGTCATTAATATATTTTGCATGCAGCCTGTGGCTGCCAGTTGCATCATTGCAGGGAGCGTGGTTGTACCACTGATGCAACGCGCCATGTAGGTTAAGGCAGGAATTTGTAATTTGCTCAAGGTGCCGGCAATAGCTCGCCCACTATTCGCAAAGGGCATCGTGAGCTCTTTAACGCCCATCAACTAATGCTAGCAGACGGGACACCCAGTTTAAGGTCCATCCGAGGGATGGCGCACACACACACACACACACACACACACACACACACACACACACACACACACACACACACACACACACACACACTGATGAATCAGCCGGCCTTGGGAGACACTCGGGTGATAGTTTTCTCGCTGGGCTCATGTTCAAACCCAGGCTGGTACATAAGGTGGCTATGAGATACAGCTTGGTTAATGTTATTTATTCAGAGGAAAATGACAAGGCAGGGGTAAAGATTAATCACTCAAACATTGTTTAAATTGTTTCTGTTCAAATAACTTCGTCTCATTATATGAATGTTTCAGCCAAATCTGTTTGTTTTTACATTTTTGTATACTTGTAATCAATTTTGTACACAATTTTACATTATCCTTTCTCTCGACATCTAAAACAATGTTTTTTTTTAACAAGATTATCGATAAAAGTATTTATCGGAGTTCAAATGCATATCACTTCCTCCAAACATCAACTTTCAAAGCATTCAAGAAAAGTTCTCTTGCAACACGTCCTTAAGCTCATCTTTCATTTCACTCAAATCAGTTCTCAAGGTTCCAATTTAATCCTTAATTTACCATCGACGTGAGAGCTCCATTCACATTTCTAGAGATTCTATGATGCGATCCAACTCAGCAACTAATGTTTTAAGGAAATCAATTTTCAAGGTGTAACCTCATTACTATTCTTTTGAGCCTTCAATCCGTCCATGTCTTCGTTCATTAGGATATTCCGGAGCATTTCATGAACCTTCAAGCTGCTTGGTCATGAACAAAACAATGTCGAAGCAATATCTGGGGTAGAGGAAGAACTTGCAATCTGTGACATCTGAAACTTCCCAAAGCCGCGTTCCACTCCTTCTGCCTACACGGTATTCATTAAATAACGAGAAGGGCACTCGGTAGAGCGCATACCTCCGCCACGTAATGCTTGATCGACAAGAACATATCGGGCACAATCAATTTTTTTAATACTGTATCATGCTTTTCAGTACGTTATCGTTTTTGGCCCTATCTCTCAAGGGTGAAGATTCACTTTAAAAATTTAATAATTCTTGTATCCAGATCCAGATTTAGATCTTCACCGAAATTGAAGCAATTCGTCCTTGCCACATACCCAACCTGTCCACTAAGTTTCGTCCGAATCCATCCGCAACTTTTTGAGATATCGTGCTACATAACGGTTTTGCACGATCTCTCAATGGTGAAGAATCACTTAAAAAAAACAACTTATCAGGATCCGGATTCGGATCTTCACCAAAATCGAATCAATTCTTCCATGTCTCACTCCCAACATGTCCACAAGTTTCATCCAAATCCATAAATAACTTTTTGAGATATCGTGATACATATCGTTTTTGGCCCAATCTCTCAATGGTGAAGGATTACTTTAAAAATTCTAATAGCCAGATCCAGATCCGGATGTTCTCCAAAATGTAATCAGTTCGTCCTTGCCACACACCAAACCTGTCCCCAAGTTTCGTTCAAATCCGTCTCCAACTTTTTGAGATATCCTGCACACAAACAAACAAACAAACAAACAAGAAGACCAAATCCAGAGCATGATACTTGCAAAACCCATAAATCAAATTTAACTTCAAAAATAATTGGTGCTTGAATTCAATGACCAAATGTACAACTCTTAAAATTTCAACTCAATAGAATGAAAATTGACAATTTTTTTTTAATCGGCCAATGTTGACCTTTTGGCCGATGTTGACAGCAAGAATAATTGGTGATTGAAATCATTGACCTGATATACAAATGTTCTTCCAATTTCAAGTCAATTGGATGAAATTTGAGGATTTTAGAAAATTTGGCTCAAATTGGCCTATTAGCCTATGTACACCTTTTTTGTCGACAGAATTAAAAAAAACTTAAATGTGGGACCGTCACAGGGTCGGTGTCATCAATCGCTGAAAATTTCAGTACAATCGGTTGAGCGGTTTGTGCTGGAGGCGAGCGGACTGGCAAACAAACACACAAACGGAGGCGATCAACATACTTGTCAAAAAAAAAAAATCTTTTTTTGCTAAGTCACAAACAGACAGACAGAAAGGGGTGAAAACATAACCTCCTTCACCTTTGGTGGTGGAAGTAACTAGAAAGCATCTAAAAATGCAAAGCGAATCTGCATCCCCTTTGTGTTCAGACTTCTTCTCCGATATATGCTAACCATGATGAAAACAAAAAATACCAAAACAGTGACCATTTTAGGAGAACTTGACCTGTTGACCTGAAAAAAAAAACAATATGTTTCAGAGACCCATTATGCAAACCCTGCTCAAATGTCAGAGCAATCAGATGAAAATTGACGATTTTATGTAACCGTGACATTTGATTTTTTAATCCAAAAAAAAGAAAAATACAATCGGTTTCGAGCTTTGGATTGGTGATCCAATTCAATGATACAATATGAAAATTCTTAAAATTTCACATCAAAAAGAAAATTCACGATTTTTATGTGATGCTGACCTTTGACCATTTGAGCAAATAATTCATTTGTCTTCTCCATTTTCTCATAATAAAGCTTTATTGAAAATTTGATGTCAAAAGCTCAAATTGTGAAGAAGTTATGAGACAGACAGACAGACAGACAATGATGACTTCATCTATGAAAAGTATTTGATGAAAGTAAATAATTTAATACACTCTACTTAATTTTACCATGAAAAAGGCAATGGCTGTTAAGATTTGTAATCAGAGTGCATTTTAACTTTCAATTTCCATTCTCTTACTCTTGCTTCTTTTGCAAATCCTGTAAATCTCCTCTCCAAAGTCATGGCAGTGTAACTAAGAGGCAAATTGTATTGGGGGGTAAGGTGTGAATGTTTCTCAGCCAAGGAATGACAGAATTGTGCTCATCCAAGGCGTCTTACTCCAACAAACATGATCGCATGGAGGTGAGGCCAGCATGCGTAATTTATTGTAACACATGCATTTGAGTAAGGCTGAAGCTCCTATAAAAGCACCAGGCATTCCATGGGTTCTGCAGTCGAGCAATACCTGGGATAAGCTGGTGGAACAAGAAACAACAATGGCCTCTCACTCATCCGTCAGCTACCGCTCCGTCCGCACCGGTGGATCCAGCGCAATGATCGGCTCCAGTGGCTATGGAGGCTCCAGCAGCAGTCGTGCAATGGGGCTTGGAATGGGCGCAATGGGACTGTCAATGGGGGGAGGAAGCTACAGCGTGGGCTCTGCAGGGATGGGAGGTATGGGCATTTCCAGCCGTGCCATGGGGATGTCTGCCTCTGGAGGAGCTATGGCAGGAGGTGCCGGAAGTATTGGTAGAGGTGGGGTGGCAATGCTAGGTTATGGAGGTGGTGCTGGTGGGTTTATGGGGGGTGTAAGCCCCGGGATCATGGCAAGCCCAGCATTTACTGCAGGCCGTGCCATCACCTCAGCAGGTATGTCTGGAGTGGTTGGAACGCTGGGTCCTGCAGGTGGAATGGTTCCTTCACTGGTGAGCAGGGATGAGGTGAAGAACATCTTGGGCACATTGAACCAGCGCTTGGCCAGCTATGTAGATAAAGTAAGGCAGCTTACAATTGAGAATGAGACACTGGAGGAAGAACTGAAGAACCTGACTGGAGGAGTACCCTTCTCTCCTGACGCATCCGTCAATCTGGAGAATGTGGAGACACAAGTCACCGAAATGCTGACAGAGGTTTCCAACCTGACGCTGGAACGTGTACATCTGGAGATCGACGTGGACCATCTGAGAGCCACAGCCGATGAGATCAAGTCCAAGTAAGACTTTTTGAATGCAGACATATGGGTTGTTGTTTTTAAGCTTGTACAAAACTTGGAATGGTTATTTTAACTTTCATGATTATTGTGATCATTTCAATGTTGCTTTTTGTAGGTACGAGTTTGAACTTGGTGTTAGAATGCAACTTGAAACTGACATTGGAAACATGAAGAGGGTTTGTATGAGCACAAGATCAGCTGTTCAACAATTAATATATTTGTTTTCTAAAGATGTAAATTTTGAACATAAGCCAATGTTTCTTGTCTTCGTTTGTAGGACCTTGAAGCAGCAAACGACATGCGTGTTGACCTGGAATCAAAGTTTAAGTTTTTGACTGAAGAGCTGACATTCCAGAAGAAAACACAAATGGAGGTTGGTTCCGATTCATTAATTTCACAAAATATCAAAAGGTTGTTCACAATAACTAAATAATTTATATTCTCTTTTCTTGTGCAGGAACTGAACACACTGAAGCAGCAGTTTGGCAGACTTGGACCAGCACAAACATCAGTGATTGAATTGGATAACGTGAAGTCTGTCAACCTTACCGAGGCCCTCAATGTGATGCGTGAGGAATACCAGCAGGTGGTCACCAAGAACGTCCAAGAGGCTGAGACGTATTGCAAGATGCAAGTAGGTTCCTCTAATTGAGGCCATTACGAATCCCAGTTCCTCTCAATATCCTGGCATTATCCCCCGATGGACTAATTGCCTGACCTGTATCTCATGTGCAGATTGATCAGATCCAAGGAATCTCCACCCAGACAACTGAGCAGATTACTGTTCTGGACAATGAGATTAATACTTTGGAAAAAGAGCTGCAGCCTCTGAATGTGGAGTACCAGAGGCTTCTGACCACGGTGAGGTCTCTCATCATGAATCCTATTGTACAATTGTGTACTTTACATCGAGGCTTGGAGCAGAGAATCTTTCCGAAAAATATTGAGTATAACCATTTATTTATATTTTTTCCTGATGTACTTCTATCCCCACACCAGTACCAAACCCTGGGAGACAGACTGACAGATTTACAGAACAGGGAGAGCATTGATCTCGTCCAGTTCCAGAACACCTACACCAGATATGAACAGGAGATAGAGGGAAACCAGGTGGACCTGCAGAGGCAGCTGGTTACTTATCAACAGTTGCTGGATGTGAAGACGGCTCTGGATGCTGAAATTGCAACCTACAAGAAGCTCCTCGAGGGACAAGAGTTGATGTATGTTATTTGTGGTGTATTCAGATCACAGGAACCCTAATCATGTATCATCATCATCATAATCAGCTATTTTCAGTCCACTGCTGGACAAAGCCTCAGAATGTTGATACCATGTTTCTCTGTCTCGTTCTTTGTTGCTGCAATTGACTCTTCCCTTATATTTGTTTATTTCATCCCTTTATCTTGGTCATGCCTTCCTCTGTTCCTGTTGCCATCCATAGGCCTCCATGTTGTTAATATTGTTGTCCACCTGTTATCTGACCTTCTGATAATGTGTCCTGCCCATATCCATTTCCTGAGTTTTGGTTTGTTGTCTGACCCATTGATTTGCCCAGCTTTGTATGGAATACCTGACATATTTCGTTCCACATTGTGTTGTGCTACTGTTGAGTTTTTCTCCATTTTTGTTGTTAACAAACATTTTTGTTTTTGTTTTTGTTGTTTTTTGTTGAGTCTCCACCCCATAGATGATAGTTGAAATAACATGCTGATTGAAAACTTTCCTTTTCAAACATATTGGAAAGCTACCTCTCACGATGTTACTGACTTTTCCATTATTTCACCATCCAAGTTTGATTCTTTGCTTCATTTCTTGTTCTTGATTATATTTTCCTTGAGGCTAAAGCTTTGCCCCACATCCATGTATTCTTCTTCTCACTCTATTTGGTTTCCATTTGTTATGATTTCCCCATGAGGTAAAAGGGGGTTCATTACCACTTTGGCCTGGTATTGGCTTAATGGTTAGGGTGGTGGGCTTGGGATCTGAGCATCCCGAGTTCAAATCCCACTCAGCTGTTGAAATAATACTAGGTGGGGTTAACTCTGCCTGTCATCTTCTGAGGTTGACAAAATGAGTACCGGTAACTGGTATACTGTGTCAGAGTGGTGACCCATCCAGGATTGTGCCCAATAGCCAAGGAGACTGCTGAGGCAGCACCAACGCTCTGCACAGTCTCGTCCCAATGGATGGATGGATATTCATGTCTGTGCTGGTTGTGAGCCAGAGGTCAACAGACGTCTGGGTTTGGCCTGGGGAGTCATGGATCCACTATATCAAGGTGTGTGGTGCTGTCGGTATCTATGCAGGAGGATGAAATTCTGAGTCCTTAAGTCCTTGGTTCAGGGCTTCAGAACTGCTGGGGACTGAGAGCAATTTTCTTTTTGGAATTCTCATCATGCTGGCACAGGCCTTTCCCTCCACAATGGCCTTGTATGCATTGGAAGGGAGATTTTTATTTCAGAGATTCATCTTCTAGACTAACTGCTTTACTGGGCTGGGAACTTAATCTGTCCACAAGTAGCAATCATGGGTGAGTTTGCTGGATGTACAATGACCCTAAGTGAGCACATATGCTCTTTCATGGATCTTGTTTTTAGTTCCACCAGGGTGTCCAGTTTCCCAATGGAAACTAGTGGGGGAGATGGTTTAGACAGCATCAACTCAACTCTGAAAGGAGGTAATCCTGGATTACATTGATTGAACAGGCAGTCATCCTTCCGAGGTGGGCAAAGTTAACAGTAGTGGGCTGTAGCCACATCCCAAACCAATGATGCAACCAGCAGCCAAAGGCTGCACATGAGAGTGTGTCTGTGAGTAGTGGATTACTGGATTACTCAGCACCAGTTGCAGATCTCGTGACCTGAGCTGACTAAAAACAAACAACTTTTTCTGCAGTTTTTTGTTTATTTTACAAAAAAATTATATTTTCGTGTTTGCCTTGTTAAATTCGAACTTTCTTCTTCTATTGATTGATTTGCAGCTGACTGTGGGTTTTGATGTTCCTTTCAGGGTCAGGACAGCCATAGCTGATGACTTTGCTCAGGCTACTGTTGTCAGAAGTGGAACTGTTCGTAGTGCTTCCTCAATTGGTGGGGGCTATGGTGCCAGTTCAGCAACACATGGTGCCATTTCTGGAAGCTACAGCACAGGTGGAGGAGGAAGCTACATTGCAGGAAGTGGTTATACTGGAGGAACGAATACAGTAATGGAAGGTGGTTCCTCTGGTGGAAGTGCCTTGATGGGGGGACAGACCATGTACAGCAGCAGCTCCATGAAGAGAAGCAGCTCCACGATGAGTGCCAGTGGATCTTCCAGTGGTGGTTACGGAACAAGCGGACACGACACCACCATCGTCCTTCAACAATAAACGGTATTGAAGTTTCTCCAGACATATTATCAGTTTAAGCATCACTCCCACGATTATTCTGTTGTCTCCTTGTCCTGATTAAGTGAAAATGGATTATCAATTAATCCTGGCAATAAGACTAATTATTGAAGATGAAGATGAATGAAAAACAGCTCGGTCCAATAGCGGTTTGCACAAGTCAATGTGTGAATGTTAGATGGAAAAACATTGCTTCATATTTACTCTCAAAGTTAACAGACATCAGACTTTATTAATAACTTGCAGCTCTGCAGTTGATTTCTGTTGGTGGTTGTTTTTCCCCCTTACACCTCAAAGTGTCTGTAATGTCATTAACGAAGTGAAACAAAACTATGAACTGAAAAATCTCAGGAGTTTGTTTAGAATGTATTATTACTGTAAAAACAAATGGGATTTTGACAGGTCACCCGGTCTGTTTACTGTGATATTTGTCCAAATAAGGTGTCATCCGGAACCTTTGTGGCATTTCATATCCATTTTGTATCAGATGTCTTGTGGATATGTTTAACAGAATCCATCATTGCAGAGAGTAGAATCGATAACACTGAACAACAAAAATTTTTTACTGGAGATGTGTAAAGTGATTTAGAATAATTTGGGTACGCTGATTTCAAAAATCATAACCGTTTTGCTGTATCACGTCAGGATTTTCAGGAACAGAAATATTCCCATTGCCTAGAAGTCAGGATTTCAATGAAATTTACAAAAATTCATTTATTCATTTATTTCATCATGAATGCTTCAAAATTATAGTAATTACAGAAAAACTCCACTAGAATGTAATTAAAAATGCTTTAGGCATTTGGCTTTGCGTTTGTGCTGCTCTGTGTCAGTTTCACGATGCAGGAACCAGCAGAAATCGCCCATCATGTTCGGGTTGTGCCGCCATTGGTGACGCGTCTCCATGAGTGAAATCTCTTGGTGGAATCGCTCGCCGTGCTCGTCCGAGACTGCTCCCAAGTTGTCAGGGAAGAAGTTCAGGTGCTGGTGTAGGAAATGGATTTTCAGGGACATCCTGGAGCCAAGTTTCCTGAAGGACTCCAGCAGCTGCTGCACTATTTCTTCATAGTTGTCCGCGCGCTCGTTCCCCAAGAAGTTGTCCGTCACGGCTTTGAAGCTCCTCCACGCTGCCAGCTCTTTGGGGTTTAGAGTTGTCGGAAAAGTTTCGTCCTTCATAATCTGTCGGATTTGCGGTCCAACAAAGACACCAGCCTTGATCTTGGCCTCCGACAAGGTGTTGCCAAACTTTTCCTTGAGGTATAAAAACCCACGCCCATTCAGATCCATTGCCCGTACAAAACTTTTCATCAAGCCGAGCTTTATGTGGAGTGGTGGAAGGAAAACCTTGGCTGGGTCGACAAGGGCGACATGCTTCACGTTGTGTCGACCAGGTACATGCTCTTTTCGCTCTTCCCAATCTTTCTTCGTCCAGTGACTCTTGTCGTCTCTGCTATCCCAGAGACAAAGGAAGCACATGTATTTCGTGTAGCCTGACTGCAGCCCTAACAACAGCGCCACCACTTTCAAGTCTCCGCAGATGTGCCAGTTGAAGTCATTGTACTTGATGGAATCAAGCAGCTGCCGCATAGTTTCATAGGTCTCTGTCATGCCGAACGCGTGAGCCAGTGGGACTGATGGTTTCTCGTTGCCATTGTGGAGCAAAACAGCCTTCAAGCTGTTCTTCCCCGAGTCGATGAAGAGGCGCCAGTCTGCAGGATCGTGATCACACCCAAGTTCTTTCAACAGACCGTTGATGTCACTGCAGAATGTCATCGTGTCTTCCATCTCAAAGAACTCAGCCATGTCTCTGTGACGTGCTCTGAACAAGGATATCTTGGTGTTAGGTTCAAGTAGATTCCACTGCTGCAGCCTTGATCCAAGCAGCTCTGCCTTCACCTTTGACAGCGAGAGATCTCTTACAAGATCATTTAAGTCTCCCTGGTTCAGAAGGTGTGATTCTTGAGTGTCGAGTTCAAAAGGTTCATCATCACCATCCTCTTCACCACTGCTTACAGCTATGTTCTGATCAGCTGGAGGTGTTGGAACGGGGTTCTCGTCATCATGAGGCACAGGTTTACGAGCAGAGACGCAGTCAGCGTACTTGATGTGACCTTTATTCTTCTTGTTGAAGCCGGCGATGCTTGTGCAGCAGAAATAACAATCATCATGATGATTCTGTGGCTCACGCCATATCATGGGCACCGCAAATGGCATGCTCGCGCGCTTGCCCACCAACCACTGAGTCAAGGTTGTGTGACAGCTTGTGCAGCAGATGTGTGGTGCCCAGCTCTGTTCTTGGTCCCCCACCTTACACCCGAAGTAGTGAAAGTAGGCGGCCTTCATTTTCACTGCTGTAGATATACTTCGCTGTTGATCTTTTTGGTATACCGACCACAGACATAACAGAAGTTGTCAGGATGATTGGTACAGGAACGCCTACTCATCTTTATCTGAAAGAAAGAAATATAACACAAGTTAACAACAATTGTACGAAATAGACATGTTAAAGACATATGTAAATTTCATTGAAATCCTGACTTCTAGGCAATGGGAATATTTCTGTTCCTGAAAATCCTGACGTGATACAGCAAAACGGTTATGATTTTTGAAATCAGCGTACCCAAATTAGTCTTAATCACTTTACACATCTCCAGTAAAAAAAAATTTTTGAAATTTGTTGTTCAGTGTAATTAGACAATTTGAAAAGAACGTTTGTTGAAGTATTTGTTGTCATTGAGAAATATCAGAAATTACATTTACAAAAACTTACATTTGGTCCATCATGTGATGTACAGGAAGTCGAATGTTATTTTCTCTTTTCCTTTCCAGCACTGCTCTGAGATAAAGTTGAAAATTTTGGAAGAAACTCTTCATGTCAAAACATCCGCAAGAAGATAAAGCCCACAAGAGATTTACATTCCAGTTGCTTTTTCAATATTCATAACCGCAAGAGTAAAACCACAAATATAATTTAAAATGCACAACTTCCAAAGAGTTGTATGAGCTCAATTAATTTGCTTGTGATGTTCTGGAGGCAAAATAATTCAATAAAAAACCACATCAATGCTGAACATTTTATGTCTTCTTTTACTTCCCCCAAGATTGAAGCTCATGGTGGAGGAAAATGACAGAGGGTATAAACTCACATGATGGCAGTGGGGCAGCAGGTGGACACAATAATGAAGGGAATGAATAAACAGGAAAACAGAGAGGATAGGAGAGGAGGAACCACTGGAAACCTCCATGTCGGAAGTTTGGGATGGGTGAGGGGGTCAACGACTCAACGTGGATAAAATAATGGATTGTGGTTAAAGATAGGAGATAGATTTGCTTCCATTACGTTTCTGAATGCTTCCTGTGGCTTGTAAAACGGTCAAAACCATTTCTTACGAAAGTAGATTGAGATCTGAAGTTCAAATGGCATTTCCGTTTATCCTATTGCACTTCTTATACATCTACTTGCAGAGTACCCGGCCTTTGCACGAACTTGTTCCATACTTGCAGAATGATCATCTGACGCATATTTTTATTTGAGCGATGTTTAAACAACTGACTACTCTATATAGGCAAAAGGAAATCCCAGGATACGATATGAAACAAAAACATACCTTCTGCTCCTTATAATTGAAAACACCTCGCTGCACTGAAAAACGTGGGGAAAGGAATACTGTGCTGTAAATGGTGGAAACTTATAATACCTGTAGAAGGTGCCACACGATACACATTTACAAAGAAAAACTCCACCACCCCACCCCGCCCTCTGGATATAATCAGTCCAGAATGGAAGAGAAGTAGCGTGACAGACAAACACACAAATGCTCGTCCGTGAATTAGAGTAAGTACAGTGAACCGTGGTGTCTGTCTGTGCATTTCTCTGTCTCCCGTTTATGGCGGCCGTTTCCCACAACGGGTTTGAATAGCTCAATATTCACTTTTCAAATGATGGGAGAAAAGGCATGAATAATGTTGATGTCAAATTTTATTTCGAAAAGACAAATCTAACCTCCACCACCTGATATTGCACCCCCATTTTGCAGTGGGTGGTAAAAGTGGCTCAAAGCTTTGCCTCTAAGTGAAACAAAGAGTGTAACACAATTAACCTTCTTAACCTTTTACCATGAGCTACTTGAGCTTTTGGTTCCCTCCCCTCCAGGCTACCTGGAGAAAAATCCGGCCACTTGGGAATATGGAGGTCTGGATAGCGGCTGGTCATCTGGCCACTCGAGTATATCGAAGTTTGAATTGCGGCTGATAAAAAGGTCGCTCGGGTTCAAAGTGTTAAAGTTCATAAAATACTTCAAATTGCTCGATCAACTGAAACTTTTACCATCATCAGGACGATTGCTCTTGATTGTCTTGTTGTAATATCTGTTCTGCAGTCCTGAACAATATTGTTGTCAATGACAAGGTATATTAACATGCATATATATATATATATATATATATATATATATATATATATATATATATATATATATATATATATATATATATATATATATATATATTGTTGCGGATTCGCGCCCGCCGGCGTGCGAGCGGCCACGTAACTCGAATCGCGGCACGTCGCCCACCGGATGGACAATTCCGTCGTGACCCTCTCGGACTAACGCTGGGAACTAGTCACGGGTGGGCCTTTCGGCCTCACCACGATCGTGCCAATCGCCCCCCCCCCCCCCGCGTGGGATACGGTTGTTCGCCAAATTCGACCTACCTAAGTACCCACACGGAGGGTAGACCGGGCGATCGCACCTCTCCGCAGGTCGACTTCGGACACAGGCCACTTTAAGCCACCCGTTCCGTACTATCGGGATAACCGAGCGGTGTTATCGTCAACCTCGACGGTTCTGATTAATTATTGGGCGTATTTAGCCCACGACCAACCCTTTACGTGAAGTAAGATGGAGATTGAATTAAAGAAAAGACGAAGCGAAACGGGAAAAACAGTTCAATATGAGGCACATTTTTTCCGCGGCAAACGGAAAGCACACATATACAATTACAACAATTATGCACCAAAAGCAAATGTAAAAGTAACACAACAATAATGCACCAAAAGCAAATGTAACAAAAGAAACACAATGCAGATCTACTACCGACTACGCGAGCACACGGCAACACTTACACAGTTTTACTTCACAGACGGCGCCGACAACACATGTACTCCAAAGCAAAAGAAAAAGGAAGAGGCCACCCTCAACTACAAGGGGGCTGGTGTGGTCTGTGGGCGCGAGACCGGGCAGAGCCTACCCGTCTTGGCTGCTGCGCTGCTGCTGCCACGCTTCGCCGCCGCCACAACGTGCCCGAGCCCGAAACAGAAACTCTTCTCTCTGTCGCTGCCACACCTCTCCAACTCCCCCCGATTCGCTCCGCGCTCGGCGCTTTATAGTGCGACAGGAGAAACCATATGCAGATTCCTGGATCAGGATCGGCTCGGGGGCGGAGCCACGCTCCCCCATTGGACGGAGGAAAAGTGGGCGTGAATCATTCCCGATCCGCTTTCCCCGGAAAGGCCGCTTTTTGCACCCGCTGGTCGGCGCACGCCCTGTACGAGTCCAGGATTGGTGCCCACAAGCGGTGCGGGAATGGCGGCAGAATGAGGAGAGGTGAAGGCGGTGGAGGGTCTAAAGTGGCGGTCCCTGGCCACAGTGACGCTTGGCATGACGGTGATGCGATGATTGCAAGAGCGAGTTGTGACGGTAAAGGTCGTGGCTGTTGGCGTTGTTGTTGTTGTGATGGTAAAGGTCGTGGCTGTTGGGGTTGTTGTTGTTGTGAAGCGGCGTTGTGGTTGGTGGTTGTTGTGTGATGGCGGTTGAGACGTGGTTGGTTCAAAAGAAAGATAGAACAGAAAAACGGCTATCTTAAAGGGTCGCAGCCCGAATGAAGGACATTTATTCCCTCTAAACAACGGGTTTGGGCTAACTACACATATACTTGGAGATATCTCACCTACGGGACCTGAATGGTGGTTTGCGAATTTCCTCAACCACAACAATATATATATATATATATATATATATATATATATATATATATATATATATATATATATATATATATATATATATATATATATATATATATATATATATATATATATATATATATATATAAAACCACAAAAAAATATATATATTTTTTTTTGTGGTTCAAGGAACAGCATGCCTCCAAAGCAAGAGCAACCATCATACAGCCGTCCCAAGACAGTTATGTCATTAACATACGTTTAAATAGTCCCTTCCCTTTTGTTCAGCAGGACGACGGGACGTGCGTTGCGGGGATCTCATAGCTCGGTTTGCTTACACCACAAACTTCATTTCTATTCTCCTTTTTTGCTTATTCCTGAGGAAAATTCGAATTTGAGTCCTCGGGCAGGTCAGCAGGCACTGCGCTCGAACACCCGATCGGCATTGCGTGGCACAGCGCAGAGCTCCCGTCCTCAAGCGATCCCTCAACCTAACTTTTGGGGCGAGTCATAGAGTCTGCTCGGCAGCTGGAAATGATCGGCTTGAGCTTCCGATGATCTGGGATGAGATTGCTGGTTGCATTGAAAAGACAAACGAGTGAATATCTCTTCAAGACGCTGCGCGGATGTTGTTTTTCACAACACAGAAGCACATGCCCCATTGTCGGCGAGAGTGTGGTTGGCAGCTTGGTGCCAGTAGCTACATCATCAGAGGCCAATAATGGAAAAACAACAACAGGCCACGTTGTACAGGACACAAGTGTGCAAGATACGGGCGGCGCATTTCTTTAAACCCATTTTTGGACTATTTATATTGGCATCCTCTTTTCCCTCCATTCCTCCATCCAATTGTTATATCCGATCGTTCCCCTCAATTCCCGACACGGATTGGGGTTGGCCACCTGCAGACGACAGCAGAATTGGGTGACACGAGCGCTGGTCACGTGCTTAATGGCGGATCCACGCGCACTGTATGGGGCGTGCTTGATAGCAGGCGGATCTGTGCTGAGCTCGTGGCGCTTTCTTATCGTACAGAGCAGGGCACGAATGGCACATATCTTGTTCTCATCTGTGCATGGGTTTACCCCAACACATGAGCCTTGGTCCTCGCTGGCAGCCGCAGATGTTCCCCACGGATGGCAGACGTGTCCTTGCCTCTCGGCCTGGTGAAGCCACGATCAGGCAAGGCGTGCTGTGCAGCCGGTTACCTCAGGCCGCGTGGCGCACCATGGAGCAGGCACATTGAACAGCGCCAATCGCGGGTCACTGGGGAACGGGCCGGGAGATTGGGGCGGGGCGATTCATGTCGTGGAGATTGGTGTGGGGCGATTCATGTCGCGGAGTTTGGTGCGGGGCGATTCATGTCGTGGGGCTCGGAGCGAGACGATTCCGCAGCTTAGAACCATCTGGCCGGAAGTGAAGTAGAGCCGCTTCCGGTCATGGTGGCCAACCCGTGTGCTGGCCGGGGCCCAACCAGAGTGCCCGATTCGGGTGAAGACACATCGCTTCGGGTCAACACCGACGCCCCGCGCCACTGGATCTATAAAAGGACGGGCCGCTGGGTGGTGGAAGAAGAGTCATTGTCATGCCTGGGTCGTTCGAGCATCGTTCCTGCCCATCGTCCTTTCTTCATTCCTGTCAGCTCGTTCGAGCCAGCTTGGGATCGATATCTCTGCTTTCTTTATGCCCGACGGTCGAGTCTCATTCTGTGGACCGATGCCAGCAGCACGAAGTGCAACGAAGCAAGAAACGGCGCACCAGGTGTCAAGGAGGTATCGCCCAGCGGAGCATCCCCCCCAACACATTTTGGTGGCGCGATCGGGCAATCATGCGAGGTATTCAGAAACCGTTAGCCTCATCTCCTCTCCTCCTTTTTCTCTTCATCAACTCCTCTTAATCGGGTTTTGTGTGTGTGGTGTGCGTGTGCGTGCGCGTGTGCGTGCGCGTGCGCGTGCGTGTGCGTGTGCGTGTGCGTGTGCGTGTGTGTGTGTGTGTGTCCTGGCGCTTGTCCTCATAAGTTAAGATTGCAGAAGGTTATTATTATTATTATTTCGGATTAAGTCTACTCTGTGTCTGCTTTTGTAAGTTGCTTGTATCAACGATCGTAAAGCGGAGCAAGATAGCCCACTCGTGCGCAATCGCGTTCATTTCGGTGAAGTACGCAACGTTGTAGAACGGCGGCCATTTTTGCGAGCGAGGGAACTGCTTTCTTGGTTGTGGTTCGACCGCGGAGGAGGAGGCAGGAGAGGGGGGGGAAAGAGAGTCAGGCGATGATACATAATCCATGATGTACAAGACAGTTTCTTTTTATCACAAGTTAAATTACACAAAATAAGAAGAGATGAGATAGAAGAAAGAGAAGAAGACAAGCTAACAGATAAAAAAAGAAAAGAAAAGGCAAATTGAGAGAGGAAAGGATAAAAATCAAAGCCCAGACACATGCAGAAAGTATATTATTCTTACCTGGATACATATATATATATATATATATATATATATATATATATATATATATATATATATATATATATATATATATGAATGGATGGAAAAGAGGAGACATATACTGGGCCGGTGTATACCCCGGTTAAAATAGGTGTACCATATCCCTGTGTCGTAAGAGGCGACCAGGGTTGCGTCAGGAAGGGCATCCGGTGTAAAACATGTGCCAAATCACTATGCGGATCATACGGATGATCCGCTGTGGCGACCCCAAACGGGAGCAGCCGAAAGAAGAAGATATATATATATATATATATATATATATATATATATATATATATATATATATATATATGTATATATGTATGTATATATATATATATATATATGTATGTATATATATATATATATATATGTATATATGTATGTATATATGTATATGTGTATGTACATATATACATACATATATACATACATACATACATATATATATATATATATATATATATATATATATATATATATATATATATATATATATATATATCATCAACAAAAGAAGTCATGCAACACAATCTGTATGATAAATATCACCTTCCAAGAAAGTATCCTTCGAAGTAACGATTCAGGCATGGGGAGAAATCCGGGGAGGGGAGGCAAGGGTCACCCCCCCCCCCCCCACACACACGCACGCACGCACGCACGCACGCACGCACGCACGCACATATATATATATATATATATATATATATATATATATATATATATATATATATATATATATATATAAACACACACACACACACACACACACACACACACACACACACACACACACACACACACACACACACACACACATATATATATATAAACACACACACACAATCACTGAGGGACACACAATGCAAACAGCAATCATTCAATATGCAATAACCTGTTACAATATCAAAATGATTGCTGTTCACATAAATATGGACGAATTTCTATTTGAACTTCATAACTTTACAATATATATACAAATGCCTTTGTATTCCAAGTACAGTATATTTCTTTCTTTTCCTTTACAAGTCTGCATTTTCCAGTGTCTTCATTCATGCAGATGGATTTACTTCACGAGAAAAAAAAGAAATGTTATGTATCATTGGAAAATATACTTTTAAACGCTTACCTGCAATGATTTTTCACACATTTTACAGGTGGAAATGAAACTTACAGTTACTCATGCTGAACATTGCATCATCTCCTGACAATTAATGAAAAGATAAATTATTTTCAATTATTTCCACAACATTAAGTCAGTATTAGATGCACAGGTGTCCAGGTGTTTAAACATTCCAGTGTTCATATACATTTCAATGTCTTGTACAATTTTAAATCCTATCCCAACAATGTACTTGTATGAAATGCATCATGACAGCAGAAATGAATGATCTGTTTGTTTTCCTTCGTTTTGCGACAGAGCCATGTGCTTGAATGAACATTGGATTCTATAAAGGTCTGCAATATATGTTATTACATTCAAATATCATGAAACCATTAAATCAGGTTAATGATCTTCATTAAACAAGAACTGTAGTACCCATACATTTGCATGTCGATCAAATATAGATAAATGTAGGCTGTCGTTCAAATCATGAAGATAACAGAGTATGAAAAAACTTATCCAAGCAAGCATTATGAGACATGAATCACTCCTTCCAAGCATTTACACTGGATATATTAGTACATGTATATGAATCTCAAAGGGGATGAAGGGATTCTGGTGGAGTGAAATCCATGTTTATGGATTTATGGGCTGAACTATACAAAAACATGATGATGGTCATAACTGAAATATATATTCAGTAAGCTTTGACTTTAAAAAAGTGTGAATTCATTAGAACGCATCTTAATGTACCCTGCCCCAGGCAAGAAATTAAGAACACCAGAAACAAAATAAAAATTATTTTTACTCGTGTTCACAAGCCATTCTGGTGGTAATAATTTCGGGTTGTTGGCCAGCGCAAGCTCGCTCTGCCTTCTTGCTAAAATGGCCGCCGAGGCCATCCATTGGACACCTCACTGTTTCGCACGAGTGAGCTATCTTGCTCCGCTTTACGATCTTTGGCTTGTATTATTGTCGCACCTCACACTTCTTTCTATCTCTGCATAACACACATCAATAAAACTATTCACAGTACCACATTCCTTTCCCCGCATGCTTGTAAATAAATTATTATTATTATTATTCCCACGCTTTCGAAGAAAAGCGGGAATATTGTGATTGTGTCCGTCCGTCTGTCTGTCTTACCCTGTAACTTCTCCTACATCGTTTGAGATAGGAACTTGAAACTTTGGGACGTATTAGATATATGTATGGGGAAGTGCACAACACTGTCTGATTTTTGATATGACCCCTTTGGGCCGGACCAGAGGGGGTGGGGTCATGGCGGTTGATTTTTTTTTTTTTTTTTTTTCAGTGTATTTACCATTGTACATGGTAAATTCTTTTATAAAGAACTTACTTATGTGGCCCCATGAGTGACAAACGGTCACAGGTTTTACTGTATTTATCTAATTGATTATGAATAATTATAATTAATATTATACACAGTTCATTCCTATGATTAAATTGATGCACAGTTCTATATTGCTGGACAGTGTTAAATTAATGTTTCATGAAATGTTGACATGCTTGCAATGACTTCTGATTTAGTAAACATAGTAAGTCTTTGGTGATAAAGCACATCAAATAGAAAAGAATAGTCAATCCATTTTACAAGATAAAATTTCACCGAGCGTTAATGGGACAAAGCAGTGCGCGCGGTAATATGCGATGGTGTGCCATCGACAATGTAGTTCTAGTGAGAAATATTCCCAGCTCGTTTTCGTCTTTTCTTTCATTAATCTAGCATGGTCCGAATCCAAACTTAGCTGGGACTTTATTCCCAACGATCCGTTCCTTTTAGCTGGTAGGTCCATGACACTGTCGCTGGGCTGCATCCGATCCGGTGGAGTGATTCAGTTCGGACAAGGCATAGCGAGGGCATGTTCCCCGTTAATTAAATCACGTGGTTAATTCGGTAACCCAGTTAACCCATAGATGGGAGGACCCTAGGTCGCGCAGTTGAGTTGTTGGTGGTCACGGTCAGTTAGCGACACACCGCGTCACGGAATTATCCATGTGTGATGGCCTACAATTCCGGGGAGTCTGGTGGGAGTCGAGATAGGTCTTCTTACCTGACCCCAGGCCGCAACAATATGTATATGTATGGTATATATACTAGTGCGGACTCGTACGTGCATACATGTATGTGCGTGCCCGTACATGCGTGGTCGTACGTGCAAGAAGAAGAATTGTGACGTCAATCGTGACATCATAGCACCGTGTACTGTCATTGGTTTGGTAAATAAATGGCCATAACTTGGAAACCACTTGTCCGATTTATATCAAACCTTGAAAAAGCACATCCACAGGGCCCCAGCAATATATTTGGCAAGTTTCAATTAGATCGGACCAGCGGTTGTCGAGAAACAGCGGTCGCAGACACACAAACACACGCACACACACAGATTGCTGGAATTATAGATAGATGTATGTATATATGTATATATATATATATATATACATATATATATATATATATATATACATATACATATACATATACATATCAATATACACACCAGTGCGTGCAAGAAAAAAAAAAAAAAAAATATTTCAAACCTCGTGCCAGAAATAACAACCACACAGGCCGTTCCTTTGCTCTCGCATGGCTGCACGTGTGTGCCCGTACGTGCGTGGCTGTACGTGCAAAAAAACTTTCAAACCGCGTGCCAGAAACAACAACCACACAGGCCGATCCTTCGCTCTCGTATACACAGTAACCACACAGTAGCTTTGCTCTCCTAACCATACCGACATATATGTATGTAAGTATATATATATATATATATGTATATATATGTATATGTATGTATATATATATGTATATGTATGTATATATATATGTATATATATATATATATATATATATATATATATATATATATATATATATATATATATATATATATATATATATATATATATGTATATATATATATATATATATATATATATATATATATATATATATATGTATGTGAGTACAGCTCTGGAAAAAAATAAGAGTCTACTCCAAAAAAATTTAAATCAGCATCTCTACATGTCTGGCAGCCATTCCATTCCAGTGTCTATTGAATTCCAACACAGGCACACCTCATTCTACTTGGTGAGGTACTGACTCGGTGATCACCTGAACCAAATCTTATTTAACAAGGAAAAGTATAAAAACCACTGCTGTGGTCATCACTATCCTCTTGCAATAGGACCAGATGGATGGCAAAAACAGTGCGAGTAGTACCTCAAAAGTAATTGGAATCAAAAAAATAACTATTGACCATGCCAAAAGAGTTGAAAAGAAATGTTTTGAGTGAGGAAAAGAAGGGTTCAATTCTGGCTTTACTGGCAGAGGGATACAGTGAGTGTCACGTTGCTTCCATCCTTAAAATTTCAAAGACGGCGGTTCATAAGAACTAGGTCAAGCAGCAGACATTGGGGAAAACAACGCTACAGACTGACAGTGGGTGAAAACGACTTTCCATTGACTGGGATGACCGCCAACTCATTCGAATGTCACTCAACAACCGTAGGATGACATCAAGTGACCTCCAAAAATAATGGCAAACGGCAGCTGGGATGAAGTGCACGATGAGGACGGTTCGAAACGGGCTCCTTGGGGCAGGACTGAAGTCGTGCAAAGCTAGAAAAAAGCCCTTCATCAAAGAGAAGCAAAGAAGAACCAGGCTGAGGTTTGCAAAAGACCATAAGGATTGGACCATAGAGGACTGGAGTAAGGTCATCATCTCTGATGAGTCCAATTTTCAGCTTTGCCCAACACCTAGTCGTCTAATGGTTAGAGTGTTAGACGGAGACCTGGAGAGGCCTACAAGCCACAGTGTCTCGCAAACACTGTGAAATTTGGTGGAGGATCGGTGATGATCTGGGGGTGCTTCAGCAAGGCTGGAATCGGGCAGATTTGTCTTTGTGAAGGACTCATGAGTCAAGCCACATACAAGGTTGTCGTGGAAGAACACTTGCTTCCTTCTGCTCTGACAATGTTCCCCAACTCTGAGGATTGGTTTTTCCAGCAGGACAATGCTCCATGCCACACAGCCAGGTCAATCAAGGTGTGGATGGAAGACCATCAGATCAAGACCCTGTCAGGGCCAGCCCAATCTCCAGACCTGAACCCCATTGAAAACCTCTGGAATATGATCAAGAGGAAGATGGATGGTCACAAGCCATCAAACAAAGCCGAGCTGCTTGAATTTTTGTGCCAGGAGTGTCATAAAATCACCCAACAGCAATGTGAAAGCCTGGTGGAGAGCATGCCAAGATGCATGAAAGCTGTGATTGAAAATCAGGGTATTCCACAAAATATTGATTTCTGAACTCTTCCTAAGTTAAAACATAAGTATTGTTTTGTTTAAAAATGAATATGAACTTGTTTTGTTTGTATTATTTGAGGTCTGAAAACACTGAATCTTTGTTGTTATTTTGACCAGTTGTCATTTTCTGCAAATAAATGCTCTAAATGACAATATTTTTATTCGGGAGAAATGTTGTCAGTAGTTTATAGAATAAAACAAAAATGTTCATTTTACTCAAACACATACCGATAAATAGTAAAACCAGAAAAACTGATAATTTTGCAGTGTTCTCTTAATTTTTTTCCAGAGCTGTATAATATATATATATATATATATATATATATATTTGTCGGGACGTCAATCACCCTTCAGGAAGGCATGAAGACGCGGTATACTTGAGAGAAAAGTGTTTATTTTAAATCAAGAACGTGTGCACATCCCGAGGCACCATAATTCTTGCCGGAGAGTGCTCCACCCGAAATAGTTGAATCACTCATATATATATATATATATATATATATATATATATATATATATATATATATATATATATATATATATATATATATATATATATATATATATATATATATATATATATATATATATATATATATATATATATATATATAAAAGCCTGGTGTTGGCTTAGTGGTTAGGGTGGTGGCTTGGGATCCCAGGATCCTGAGTTCAAGCCCTGTTGGCTGCTGAATTAACACCAGGGGGTTGACTCAGCCTGTCATCCATCTGAGGTTGGTGAAGTGAGTACCAGTGTACTGGTCCCGGTGTATGCCCCGGTTAGAATAGGTGTACCATATCCCTGTGTGTCGTAAGAGGTGACCAGGGTTGGTGTCAGGAAGGACATCTGGCCATAAAAAACATTTCCTCAAGAAAAAGCCTAACCCCTGCACAGCAGGGAAAAATGGCTGTAAAAACGGTCATTATATATATATATATATATATATATATATATATATATATATATATATATATATATATATATATATATATATCTGGCATTTTATCTTTAACAATAACAACGCAAAAATTCCTTCTTTCATCCCAGAACCAGCTGGCAATCTAGCTGGCGATATGTATCAAACCGATAAGCAAGATCACAGGTTTTCCTCCAGATTCTGCTGCACAATGCTCCCTTGACTCACTCAAGGTTAAACCTTTCTTATCTCAGAACACAATGTTCATTTCTAAGCAAACAGTAAAACATTTTAATTAACTGCAGGCAAAGTGAATTGAGTGAGCACGAAACAAAGTATCAGAAAAAGATAGAAGAATATATATATATATATATATATATATATATATATATATATATATATATATATATATATATATATATATATATATACATACACCAGGAGAAATCACACAATTTTTCAGAAAGCATCCGCAAATGAAAATAAATCGCCTGATGAAGGATATAATTAAATAAGGCCGTTAATTATCTTCAAAAGGGGTGTTTTAATTAATCAAAACGCACAATTTTCACTCCAGCACTTCCTTGGAGTGTTCTTCGTCTGCATGCAAAGTTTCAGTCTACTCCGTTTTATAGTTTGGAGTTATGGAGGAAACACACACACACACACACACACACACACACACACACACACACACACACACACACACACACACACACACACACACACACACACACACACACACACACACACACACACACACACACACACACACACATTGCCTTTTATTAGTATTTATATTAATATTTTGTGATGTTAGCAAAACGGAAACAGCAAACTGCAGATATAAATTTTTTTTTTCAAGAACCCCTGTGGACTGTGCCATCATGGATTGTAAAAGCAGGTTATGAAGCACTGTGTTTCCTCAATGAATTTACAATTTCTGCACATTCCATAATTTTTTCTTCACTCAATATAATCGTCCGAACAGGAGAAAAAGTTAAGTTTCATGCTGTCTGGGACTCGGCGACGATCCTAAAGAGAGCCCTCGACACAAAACGTTGAGAACAGAAAACTTCACAGCTTAGTCCATGAATCGTGACCCCTTACTGTAATGAAGGTGGATGATTTGAGCCCACCCTGGGAGGACTCCATTACACATTCTGAAACCCACATATGTAGATACCAATCAACGTCACACACACACACACACACACACACACACACACACACACTCGCACTCGCACTCACACACACACACACACACACACACACACACACACACACACACACACACACACACACACACACACACACACACACACACACACACACACACACACACACACACACACACACACACACACACACCAAGGATCACCTGATGAAGGATATAATTAAATAAGGCCATTGAACATCTTCAAAAGCAGTGTTTTAATTAACCCAAACACCCAATTTTCACTCCTGCACTTGCTTGGAGTTTTCGTTGTATTCATTTTTTAGTTTCAGGCTGCTCAGTTTTATAGTTTTGGAGTTATGGAGGAGACACATACACTGGCGCGCGCATGCGCGCACACACACACACACACACACACACACACACACACACACACACACACACACACACACACACACACACACACACACACACACACACACACTGCCTTTTTTTTGGTCATCTCTACCGAGATGACCTAATAAAGCCGGACCAAATGTCCGTACGGCCGTCAACAATTTTTCTTTCCGATCTTGATGAAACTTAGTATGTGAGTAGAGGTCGATGAGTGTTGCACAACGATATAACTTTTGTCTGGGTTCAAGGTCAGGGACGAGGTCACGAGGTCACGTAAGTTATAAAAATTGCCATTTTCAAAACCTATCTAGTCTGCCATTCTACAAGATATTCGGCAACTGTTTATTGATTATGATAGTAAAAAATATTATCTTGTATCTAACTGGACAGATTTTTGAATTTCCTTCCCGTTTGATCGTCACGTGATCTGGAAGATGGCCAAAAACGCCGATGCGATTTGCAAAGAAGGAATGAAGGAGAAATGAAATATAAATATAAAACACATTTTTAGCCTTTTATATTTATACATTTTCCGCCGAAGGTGCAAAAGTTTCAAAACCCGAAATGTAAACGTCGGCATTTATTTTCAAAATATAATTTCGTGCGCGCGCCCCAAAATGCCGAGTCATCTTTAACCAAACTGCGTAGTAGAACTGCGCAGTAGTCCGGTCATGGCGTCTGAGCAGTGGCCAGCGTGGTTCAGATTGACTGTGGTTTCTGGGGCGAAGGTGATTGTTAAGAAGTATGTCGGCCGTATAAATTCGAGTGACTGTATTGGTGATTTAATCAGGCAACATCTTGACAACGAATATTCTGGCCGAACGATTGCATCAATTCAGTGCATCAGCAGGGATAATTCGCAGGCTCCTCTCGATCGTGCCGATATCTAACATAATCACCGGCGTACATAGGGCTGCAGGCTGTGGGGCGAGGCCACGGATCCCGGATGAGGGGATAAGTGATAAATTATGCTACATGCTTCGGGCTTTCTGATTAATATATCAATGAGTACATTCCATAATTAATGGATTAATAATTAATGAATCTGGCATAAAAAATGCTTTTTCATACCTGACATGTTACTTTGTGCAGTGTCACAAAACTTCTGTGGAATTAATAATTCATGAATTTGCTTGCTCTAACGATTTTTCAAACCTGAATATCTCTATAAATACTTGACCAATTTTCATTCTGAAAGTTGCATTATAATCAGTGAAGAATAATTTACAGGATTATCATAATCTCCGAGAGCTAAGCCTATTTCTTTCTACAACCAGAAGTGAAATGTCCCCAGAGAGTGTACGGGACCGGAAAACCACGTATTGCACTAACTGGTGATTCTGATGTGTTAATCCGGGTATTAAATGAACAATACTTATTTATTAATTATGTCATTAGTAGTATTATCCTCGTCTATCTCTGTGAACTATTTCAATCGAAACGGTTAGTTTGGACTGTTTCGCGGTTACCTGAACTGAACATTGAGAACTTGTGGTTTTTTCGAGATGACCGTCACCCCCACACAGGGGGAATTTTTGTCCTTTTAGTGTAGATATATATTAATGTTTTGTAATGTAAGCAAATTGCCCAAAATCGAAACAGCAAACTGCATATGTAATATACAAAAAAAGGATCCCTGTGGACTGTGCTGCCATGGTTTGCAAAAGCAGGTTATGAAGCATGGCGTTTCACTCAATAAATTTTAACTTTCTGCACATTCCATAAGTTTTTTGTTTTTTTTTCACTCGATGTAATCGTCTGAATAATAGAAAAAGTTAAGTTTAATGCTTTGCTTAAATATATACAAAAAGTTTTTAAAAAGTCTCGAATTTGTTTAAATTTTCGAATTTCACTCCAGATTTTGACACTTATTTTGTTCACCAGATACGATTCTCAAATCCGACATATAATATTAAGATTATATACTTTAATTTGTCCGCAAGAGTAGATCGTGTTTCCAAATTGAGGCCTGCTTGAATTGGCCGAACAAAATGGCAGCTGAAGACTTCAGCAACCACAGGGTGCTGACCAAGATGGTCTGCCATCTTCTTGGAAAGGGTTATTTTGGTTTTTTTTGTGCTGAGCACCCCCTAAATTATCTTGAAAATGTGTGTTTCACTCAATCCAAACACCCAATTTTCACTCTAGCACTTCCTTGGAGTTTACTTTGTGCGCATGCATAGTTTTAGGCTGCAAGGTTTTACAGTTTTGGAGTTATGGAGGAGACACACACACACACACACACACACACACACACACACACACACACACACACACACACACACACACACACACTGCTTGTTATTAGTATAGATTAGTTATATAGGATCTTGGAGAAATTTCATGCATTGTATGATGATATTTTCCACGATCGACTCTCATGGACTAATTGAAGTATATCATCGATTTATATGATTTCGGCTTTGAGGATCGGATATTGTCTGGACTAAATAAGTGTCAAAATCTGAAGTGAAATATGATAATATAAAGAAATAATGAGTCTTAAAAGTAAGCCTATATACCGATTTACTATAGCCACTGGAGCCGAACATGGCGCTGGATCTACTGATGCGGAGAAAAACTCCCATCTGGACATAAACACCACCCAGACACGTTCGGGGACAAACACCACCCAGACACGTTCGGGGACAAACACCACCCAGACACGTTCGGGGACAAACACCACCCAGACACGTTCTGGGACAAACACCACCCAGACACGTTCTGGGACAAACACCACCCAGACACGTTCGGGGACAAACACCACCCAGACACGTTCGGGGACAAACACCACCCAGACACGTTCGGGGACAAACACCACCCAGACAAGTTCGGAGACAAACACCACCCAGACAAGTTCGGAGACAAACACCACCCAGACACGTTCAGAGCCAAGCTGTTCAGAAACAAACACCGCCCAGATGCGTCCGGAGCCAATCTGTCTGGAGACAAGATCGTGTGTGGACATGTCGGGAGACAATCTCCCATCCATACATAAACACCTCCCGGATGCGTCGGGAGATAAACACCTCCCGGCTGGGGCATCAAGCGTTTGCACGGCCCCCAAGGCAACCAATCTTGGGGCCCCCACACCCACCCTTTCTCTCTTCCATTTGTGTTAAAAATTACAGTTGCAGAAGCTCGGGGCCCCTCAATGGACCCCGGGCCCTGAGGCAGCGACTCCCACCTGATACCCCCTCTCAATGCCCCCGCCTCCCGGAAGCATCTGGAGACAAACACCACTCAGACACATCCGGGAACAAACACTGCCCAGACGCATCCAGGGAAAAAAATACCCTTCCAGACATAAACACCGCCCGGACGAGTCCAGATATAAGCTGTCCAGAGACAAATACTAGTCTGTCACTTCCGGAGACAAACTCCATCTTGACACGTCCAGAGATGAGCTCTGTCCGGACTTGTACAGAAACAAACACCGTCCAGACATAATCACCACCTCAACACTTCCCGAGAGAGGAGAGTAACAGAGATGTGTGGGAGGGTGCTGCTTGGTATGTGAGAGAGAGTTCGAGATAGAGATCGAGATATATGCGGCGAGGGGAGTAAGCAAAGAGGAAATGGTATGCTTTATGAATGATTCATACACACAGAAACACATTCAAACTGTATTAATGCTTGGCCGACATTGAAATTCTTAAGGAATCTGCAGATTGGAGTCAGTGTGATTACTTTCCACAGTACGTACTGTAAGCCTTTGTAAATCATGTACCTCGACCTTGTAGCAACTGCCGACTGTATATTCTGATTGGGACATGACTTGTACCTATCAACAGTAGGGCACCTGGCAAGTGGATTAAGCATTCAAACAAGCATTCCAATTAAGTGGTTTATAAGGAATGGCGAGCCAGGCTGTGGCTGCAAACCATGTAGGATCCCTTTAACGTTAAAGGCGGTCTTCACTGTGCACACAGCAGTTGAAGAAATTAAAATAATTCGTTCAAATAATGACTTTATCCACAGAAGAGTGGCTGTTATCCACAATGTAGATCAACCCTGGAGTCATTGCAAAGTTTTATCGCCCATGAAATAAACATTCCAGATAATCCGCCACGTTGCCTACTTGTCTTTGCACGTGTCATGTGGTACATCGGTTCAGGATCCGCACAAACGTTTTAACTTTTTTCATAAAATATCCGTTTTTCCCCAGATTTGCTTTGATTCCCTGCAGAGCACCTCATGCAACCTCCGAAAATAGAGACACAGATCTGGCAGATGTTTCAGATAGGCAGAACCTCTGGGGGACAGGGCATGAGGTCCAGCAGTGAATGCATTAAATCATATAGTTCAATGAAGCAAGTTAATTTTTGCACGTTTCTAAAATTTTTGTTCAATCTAGAAAATTCTCCAGATAGTAGAAAAAGGTAAGTTTAATGCTTTGGAAATTTCACACTTTCTTGTCTATTGATGGAGGAGGGAATGTCGCTTTGCTTGTATAAAGTAAATAAGTATATTGGCCTCAATATATGACTCGTTATTTCATTAAATGATCAGATTTCACAACAGATTTTGACACTTATTTAGTGCGAATGATATCCAATCCTCAAAAACCGAAATAATATTTTGATGATATACTTTAATTAGTCTGTGAGAGTAGATCGTGGAAAATTGCATCATATCATGAATGAAATCACTCCAAGCTCCTAATTTCAAAACTATAGGACTTGCAAAAGTGATGTATGCAGCGCTTCATAGCAATGATGAACAGGCTTTCGATAATATGAGTGAGGAAAGTGAAAAAATAAACTTTATCATAAATAAATCACTGCGGCCTGTTCCAAGTCAAGGCATGGTTGAGCATGCCAAAAAACATGGCGGCTTCAGACCCTTCTCCCCATGGAAGGAAAATCCAACCAAAGACACCCTTGGATCATTCCACAAAGCCCACAATAAATGTGTCTACCCTCAGGAGAGCCGTAAAACAACATCTATCCTATCTCAAGAATGAACTTTCAAAGTTATCTCACTCCTCTAATACATGGTGACACCTTGTCAAGTCTGCCTCTGGTATATGATCCCCTTCCATCCCTTCCCTAACTTCAAATGCCACCACAGCCGACTCCACCACTGAAAGGCCGGATGCTTCAATTGTTTGTTTCCTTCAAAATCTTATGTCTCGAACCTCTCCATCACTGTACCATCCTTCCCAGTCCTACACAACTGTTCCTGAATTATGCGTCCTTTTTACCTGAAAAGCTGGAAAAGTTTCTGGCAACACTCTACTCTGGCTCTGCAACTGGACCGGACAGCATCAGCTCAAGTGTCATAAAAACCTGCTCTCCTGCTCTTGCACTTCCTTTTTCTGCCATGTTCACCCTGTCATACTCCATATGTCATCTTCCATCTGCTTGGTAATCAGCCAATATCACAAAAAGGTGCAAAAACAGATCCCCTTAACTACAGACCAATTATCTTACTTCTGATCATCAGCGAGGTCATGGAATCTATCATCGCAGTTGAAATATAATCATTTCTTTTCTCCATCATCCACTTTCAGATCAATTTGGATTGAGAGCTGGTCACTCTACCTTGCACATGCTGCTTCTACTCTCCCAACAATGAATGGAGGTCCTCAACATCAGACATGAGATCAGGGCAGTCTCTCTGAAGATATTTCAAGAATTTTGTTAGTCTTGCATCCTGCCTTGCTTTCCAAACTATCTGCCAAAGGAATCCAAGACCAACTCCACTCTTGGTTTACTGCCTTCTTGTGGCTCTCAACCAAATCCATTGCTCTACTCTCCATGTCAAGGCTGGATTACCACAAGGCAGTATTCTCAGCCACATATTATTCATAATCTTCATCAATGATCTTACTGACTCTCATTGTTAACATTCTGCCCAGACGCATTGCAAAGTTAAATCGCCCATGAAATAAACATTCCAGGTATTCCAGGTAATCCGCCAAGTTGCCTGCTTGTCTTTGCACGTGTCATGTGGACATCGGTTCAGGATCCGCACAAACGTTTTAACTTTTTTTTCATAAAATATCCGTTTTTCCCCAGATTTGCTTTGATTCCCTGTCAGGGATTCCCTGTCCTAACATGGTCAGGAGATCAGGTGGGCCGAGGAAGGACTTTGCACGACGTATGATTCCCAGTCGGCGACTGGCTTTGGAGGCCAGGATGGAAATGTGGCTTTCTCAGGAAAGATCATGGCAGATCGTGAGACCCAGAAGCTTAAAAGAAAGGACTTCTTCCAGAGGATTGTTGAGAAAGTAGATGGGGGGGGGGGGTTCCAAACGGTCCTTTTGGAGAGACATTGCGAGAGTGTGAGATTCGTCAGGCTTGAAAGACATGTTCCACCTGTTAGACCAGTTTGTTATTTTACCCAAATCTGCATAGAGCGAAGAAGCTGGGGCTTGCCGGTCTGAGGGATTACAGATGGTACGGCAGAGGGTGGAGTCATCAGCAAAGATATAAAAGGGATTTTACATGGAGTTGGAGAGATCATTGATGAAAACCAGAAAAAACAGGGCCCAGAACGCTACCTTGAGGAACTTCAGCATGTACCGGAAGAGGGGATGAAAGAACTCCATTTAGGTTGTTAGGTTGTTAACATTGATCATGTTGTTTAAAAATCATTAAGATTGTGTATTGGGAAATAATTCCTTTGAGCTCTTTAAATCAACCTGGATGGGTCATCCTATGAGAGGACACCGCGAGGGGAATCGAAGGATCGACAACCCAAAAGGACGAGGTGAAAATGCGTGACTTGTGCCAGCAGGACGAGGACACTGGGTGGCGGAAACAACTACTCGCTGGATTCGCTGTTGAACATTGCATGTGTCGAAGAATACTCAATTCCTCGTTTCACATTTGCACCATTTATTTTAAAACGTATGCATATGGAGAACCAGAAGAAATTCAATAACACAAGCAAGCAATACATTCTATTCCTTGTTCATGGATCTCTGATCCTCCCAGGACATGGATCTTGGGTTTCTTTCATAATAAGCAAGAGTGCAGAGGGTGAGATCATAGAATGATATCTGGTCATTTCCAAGACAAGTTATCTGCTGCGGCTGAAGTTTTGGGATTTGTGGAAAAGATCACTCAAAGCCTTTTTGCAGCGGCCATTCAGAGGTTACATTAAAATCAAATGGCTGGAGAACAATTTTACGATCAGAAGGTGATAAGAATTCAAACAGTCATCTGGACATTATCTAAGCACACATTCCAATGAAGCTAGATTCCAGCTTCCAGCCAGATTTTCAGATGCCAATATATAATTTTTTTTATGTATGAAAATCCCTTAATGTTAATACGATCAAAAGAATCATATATAATTCTATTCTCCTGAATAAACATTAAAGATTATTTGGAAGGCCAATCTGTTTTGGGGAAGATGGGTGTTTTACTTGGCAGACTGGAAACATTCCAGCATGGTAAATAAATACAAGACCATTTAAAATGCAAATGGATATCTTTACTAATAAATTTAATGTCAATGTGTTTCAGTGCGTCTCCTCCATAACTCTCAAACCATAAACCGAGCAGCCTGAAACTTTGCATTCATACCAAAAAAACTCCAAGGAAGTGCAAGAGTGAAAATTGGGTGTTTGGGTCAATTGATACAGCCCTTTTGTGAACAATTAATGGCCTAATTTAATTATATCCTTCATCAGGAGATCCTGGGCCACCTCGCTCTCTGGAGTCTTGAGGTGTTTCCTGGGTAACCTTGCTGGGGTCTGAAGCCGCCATGTTTTTCGGCATGCTCAACCTTGCCTTGACTAAGAACACATGGTGAGACACACACGAGCAATGCTCTCCCCACACCCCCCCCCCAATCTTTGCACTTTCCCCGTTTTTTTGCTTCCCCTCCCACCACCTGCCTTCCTCTCTCTCCTCCTGTCTTTCCTCTCAATCCCCCCCTCCCTTTATACCCCCATCAGTGAAGCGACGGTGTGTGTGTTTGTGCGTGTGCGTGCGTGTTGTTCGTCTTTTGGCTGCTCCCGTTAGTGGTTGCCACAGCGGATCATCCGTTATGATCCGCAAACTGATTTGGCACAGGTTTTACGCCAGATGCCCTTCCTGACGCAACCCTGGTCGCCTCTTACGACACACGGATAAGGATTGGGTTTCGCCGTGATTCCGGGCTGCCCTACACCCTCTCGTAGCACGGCCCAGTGCAGAGCTCCCGTCCTTAAGCGATCCTCCAACCCAAGCCTCTTAGTAGCCGGATTACAGGCGCACGCCACTACGCCAGGTATATTTCTATATATATATGTATATATATATATATATATATATATATATATATATATATATATATATATATATATATATATATATATATATATATATATATATATATATATATATATATATATATATATATATATATATATATATATATATATATAGTTGCGGATTCGCGCCCGCCGGCGTGCTGACGGCCACGTAACTCGAATCGCGGCACGTCGCCCACCGGACGGACAATCCAGTCGTGACCCTCTCGGACTAACGCCGGGAACCAGTCACGGGTGGACCTTTCGGTCTCACCGCGATCGAGCCAATCAGCCCCCGCGTGGGATAGGGTTGCTCGCCAAATTCGACCTACCTAAGTACCCACACGGAGGGTAAACCGGGCGATCGCACCTCGCCGCAGGTCGACTTCGGACACGGGCCACTTAAGCGACCCGTTCCGTACTATCGGGATAACCGAGCGGTGTTATCGTCGGCCTCGACGGTTCGATTAATTATCGGGCGTATTCAGCCCACTACCAACCCTTTACGTGAAGTAAGATGGGGATTCAATGGAGGAAAAGACGAAGCGAAGCGGGAGAACAGTTCAACACAAAAGCACATTTATTCGCGATGAACGGAAAGCACACATATTCAATTCCACCAAAAGCACATAGAAAAGGAAAAGAAACACAATGCAATTCCACCAAAAGCACATAGAAGGAAAAGAAACACAATGCAGAGCTAATACCGACTACGCGAGCACACGGCAACACTTATACAATTTTACTTCACAGACGGCGCCGACAACACACACACTCAAAGCAAAGAAAAAGAACACCCTCAAGGATGAGGCGGGCCTGAGGCCGAGACCGGGTCGGGCCTACCCGTCTGGTGATGAGACGCGGAGCGGCGATGGTGCCTCAACTCCGCGGGCCTCGCGGGCAGTGTCTGGTAGGGGGTGGGAAAGGGGCCCCCTTGGTCGCACTATCTCAGCGCGGGGGGAAACAGGAGGGGGTTGCTGATGCTCGGGGTATAGAGGATTTCTACTCTGCCTCGAGTCCCGCGACGAGCGTCTCCACCTCGGCCAGGTCGCGCCGTCGGCCTCCCTGGTGTGCAGCTCCCTGCACGACGCGAGCACCCCCTCGTCTGCCCTCGCCGCCTCTCCACAGCTCCGTCCCTCCGCTCCGACTCCAACGCACACGACGACGACCAACTCCTTCTTGCTTCTTCTTCCCAACTCCACCGCCCGCGAAGTCTTAACTCTCTCTATTCACTTGACTGACGAACACGGTCGCTTATATCAGCCCCGTGGCTTCGCTCTCTCATCTTTGACCCCCTGCCTTCGACCTTTCACCTCGCTCCCCATTGGCCCGAGAAAAAGTGGGCGTGAATGCTTTTTGATCCATAAATTTGCATATATCGATCGCCCTCCAACGCCCTGGAGGCGGGGCCAAATCGCCCCTCGCTCACCGATTGGACGGAACAAAAGTGGGCGTGTGTCGTTTTTGATCCGTTTTTGAAGCGGAAAATCCGTGGTTTTGTACACGCTGTTCGGCGCGCGCCCTGCACGAGTCTAACACCGGTACCCACAAGCGGCGCAAGAACGGTGGCGATGCGACGGTTGCGAGGTGTGACGTGAAGCGGCGCCGCGGTGGGTGGTTGATGTTGTGGTTGGTGGTGGTAACAATGGCGGTTGGTCCAAAATAAAGATAGTAAAAGAAAAACGGCTATCCTGAAGAGTCGCAGCACGCATAAATGACATGTATTCCCACTAGACAACGGGTTTGGGCCTAACTACACATATACTTACCGAGATATCTCACCTAAGGGACCTGAATGGTGGTTTGCGAATTTGGTAACCACAACAATATATATATATATATATATATATATATATATATATATATATATATATATATATATATATATATATATATATATATAGTTACGGTTGTGGAAATTCATAGAACACCATTCAGGTTTCCCGAAGATCAGTTATGTCTAAGTGTGTGTCCAGGTTAGATTTCCCCACCGATGTATAACGGGATTTATTCGTGTGCCGGGCTGTGAATCTTGAGGTAGTGTTATTCTTTTCTATCTTTATTTTAAACAAACAAACTTCTCCTCACCATCATCTCCACAAACAATAACATCTCAACAAACAAACGAACTTCTCCTCACCAGAATCTCCACAACACCACCATCTTTTCACCAACAACAACATCCCAACAAACAACATCTCCACAAACAAACACGATGGCATCCTCGACAGCGGCAAAGTGATTTCAAACACAGCCGCGTTGGGAGAGTGATTTCAAACACAGCCGCGTTTGACGGCGAGATCGGATCAGAACGACGAAATAGGCAGAGCCAGCCACGGGTGAAAGTTCAAGGGTGAAAGGGGCAAGCGCCGCCTTCGGGTGGCGAAGCCCACAGCGGCTTCACCCCTTCGGGGCTATAAAAGACGCGTTTTGACGCCAAGAGGGTCGTTGTTGGTCGGAGGAGTGCAGTTCGTTCGTCGTGGAGCCAGCCAAGTCACCAAGTTGTTGGTCGGTGGAGGCAGTCAAGTTGGAGCCGGAGAAAAGTCGCCAGCAAGCCACGTAACGGTAAGAGCGATCGAGCCTCGAGTCGGTCGAGCGCCGCTGAGGAATGAGCGGGCTCTTAAAGAGCATCAACTCTAAAAGAGCAAGGCCCGTTCGCTCCTCTGAAGCGTTGTCGGCCAGGCCCGATCGACCAGGCCGCGCTGCTAGGCCCGGGACCAACCAAGCTGCCGTTAGAACAGCTGCCGCGTTAACGACGAGACATATGGAGGGTCACCGACAAAAGACCCATCGAGTCGCCTCAAGGGAAACAAAGGTAACCTGCCCGGCCTCGCGGAGCTCTTTCGGTTATCCCAGCTCCGCGGAAAATTAAAGGCTTACGAGCCGAGTTCTGTCTTTCTTTTCTGGGGTTTTTGCAAAGAAGTCTGTGGCGCCTTGTCTACCAAGTAGAACTGATTAAGTGCGTGCACGTAATAAATAGATATCGGCTGTAGGTTTTTGCTCGTGTCTTGTCCCTTCCCCACATTCATTGCATTGCTTACATGTGCAAATAAATGTTCCCCATTTTTGAATGTCAACTGCTCGTTGCGTCCCTTCCTCCATTGACTGCCATAATTGCGTTCAGAATAATTAGCTGGCTGATTATAATCCGATAAAACGTACATCTGGTCCGACGGGGCTTGGTGATATAAAACCGCTCGGCAATCGCAAACGGAACGAGCTGCTTAAAGCGGATCGTTTTCGTGCAGGCTCCGTTGAGGTAGAAATCCCCGGCATTTCTGTCTGCGCGAGTAATTAGCTACATCGACAATTCGGCGATCGACCTTGCAGCGCGGACAGAAGAGTTGGCTGGTTTATGGTGTGGTTAACAACAACCGTAGCTGGGTTTCGGCATTGATCCGAAAGCTGTGACTAGATTGCTCGTTCGGTGGGCGTGCACGGCCGCAATTGATCCGAAGGCGGTCGCCGCACGCCGGACGGGTGGAAATCCACAACAATATATATCTATATATATACCGGGCATAGTGGCATGCGCCTGAAATCCATATACTCGGAGGCTTGGGTTGGAGGATTGCTTGAGGACGTGCGTTCTGCGCTGGGCCGTGCTATGAGAGGGTGTAGGGCAGCCCAGAATCATGGCGAAACCCAATCCTTATCCCTGTGTCGTCTGAGGCGACCAGGGTTTCGTCAGGAAGGGCATCCGGCATAAAACCTGTGCCAAATCAGTTTGCGGATCATAACGGATGATCCGCTGTGGCGACCCCTAACGGGAGCAGCCGAGAGAAGAACAAATATATATATATATATATATATATATATATATATATATATATATATATATATATATATATATATATATATATATATATATATATATATATATATATATATATATATATATATATATATATATATATATATATGTATATATATATAATATGCCTGGTGTTGGCGCAGTGGTAAGGGCAGTGGCTTGGGACCCAAGAGGTCCTGAGTTCAAGCCCCGTTGGGACACTGAATTAATATATGTATGTATATGTATATATATATATGTATATATATATATGTATATATATATATATATATATATATATATATATATATATATATATATATATATATATATATGTAAACCAAGTCGAAAACACCAGGGGGTTGACTCAGCCTGCCATCCTTCTGAGGTCGGCGAAATGAGCACCAGTTGTACTGGGCCCGGTGTATGCCCCGGTTAGAATAGGTGTACCATATCCCTGTGTGTCGTAAGAGGCGACCAGGGTTGCGTCAGGAAGGGCATCCGGCGTAAAAACCTATGCCAAATCATTATGCGGACAACAAAACGAATTTCCATACCGGATCGGTCGAGGCCCGGGTTACCAACGACCGCCACCGGTACCGGTGGTCAGCAGGGTACCAGTGGAAATTGTGCTACTGCTGGGCAAAGGAGGAGAAGGAGACGGGGAAGGCGAGTCCGGAGGCAGTGGGAGAGGGGGAAGGGTAGAAGTGTGGAGGTGAGAGTTGGAACTCTGAATGTTGGGACGATGACTGGCAAAGGGCGAGAGTTGGCTGATATGATGGAGAGAAGAAAGGTGGACATACTGTGTGTACAAGAGACCAAGTGGTGTGGTCTCTTTTCAAACTGTTCTACCATGGTGTGGATGGGAGGAGAAATGGTGTCGGGATAATCCTGAAGGAAGATCATGTCAAGAGGGTATTGGAGGTGAGGAGGGTGTCTGACCGAGTGATGAGTGTGAAGTTGGAAATTGAAGGGGTGATGATGAATGTCATCAGTGCATATGCCCCACATATGGGGTGTGAGATGGAATATAAAGAAGATTTCTGGAGTGAGTTAGATGAAGTGGTGGAGAGTGTATCCAAGGATGAAAGAGTGGTGATTGGAGCAGATTTCAATGGACATGTTGGGGAAGGGAATAAAGAGGATGAGGAGGTGATGGGGAGGTACGGTCTCAACAAGAGAAATGTGGAAGGGCAAATGGTGGTAGAGTTTGCAAAAAGAATGGAAATGGCAGTGGTAAACACGTATTTCAAGAAGAAGGAGGAACACAGGGTGACATACAAGAGTGGAGGAAAGTGCACACAGGTGGATTACATCTTAAGTAGGAGATGCAACCTGAAAGAGATTAGAGACGGTAAGGTGGTGGCAGGGGAGAGTGTAGCTCGACAGCATCGATTGGTGGTCTGTAGGATGACTTTAGAGGTGAGGTTGAGGAAGAGAGTGAGGGCTGAACCAAGGACCAGATGGTGGAAGCTGAAGGAGGAAGACTGTTGCGTGAAATTTAGGGAGGAGGTGAGACAGGCGTTGGATGGTGGTAAAGATGGGTGGGATGATTGGGCAATGACAGCAGAAGTTGTGAGGGAGATAGCTGGGAAGGTACTTGGTGTGACATCTGGACAGAGGAAGGAAGATAAGGAGACTTGGTGGTGGAATGAGGAAGTACAGGAAAGTATAAGGAAGAAGGGGTTGGTGAAAAAGAAGTGGGATAGTCAGAGAGATGAAGAAAGTCGGCAGGAGTACAAGGAGTGGCGTCGAAAAGCAAAAAGAGAGGTGGCAAAGGCCAAGGAAAAGGCATATGACGAGCTGTATGAGAAGTTGGATACAAAAGAAGGGGAAAAGGATTTATACCGATTGGCAAGACAGAGGGACCGAGCTGGGAAGGATGTGCTGCAGGTTAGGGTGATAAAGGACGCAAATGGGAATGTGCTGACAAGCGAGGAGAGTGTGTTGAGAAGGTGGATGGAGTACTTTGAGGAGCTGATGAATGAAGAAAATGAGAGAGAGAGAGAGAAGGTTGGAAGAGGTGGAGATAGTGAATCTGGAAGTGGGGTGGATCAGTAAGGATGAAGTGAGGACTGGTATGAAGAAGATGAAAAGTGGAAAGGCGGTTGGCCCAGATGGTATACCAGTGGAGGCATGGAAGTGCTTAGGAGAGATGGCAGTGGGGTTGTTAACCAGATTGTTTAATAAAGTCTTGGAAAGTGAGAGGATGCCGGAGGAGTGGAGATTAAGTGTACTGGTTCCGATTTTCAAGAATAAGGGTGATGTGCAGAGCTGTGGAAATTACAGAGGGATAAAGTTGTTAAGCCACACCATGAAGTTGTGGGAAAGAGTAGTGGAAGCTAGGTTGAGAGGAGAGGTGATGATCTGTGAGCAGCAATATGGGTTTATTCCAGGAAAGAGCACCACTGATGCGATGTTTGCTTTGAGAATGTTGATGGAGAAGTATAGGGAAGGCCAGAAAGAGTTACATTGTGTGTTTGTGGATTTAGAGAAAGCTTATGATAGGGTGCCAAGAGAGGAGTTGTGGTATTGTATGAGGAAGTCGGGAGTGTTGGAGAAGTATGTGAGGATCGTGCAGGATATGTATGAGGACAGTGTGACAGCGGTGAGGTGTGCGGTAGGAATGACGGACCGGTTTAAGGTTAAAGTGGGATTGCACCATGGATCGACTCTGAGCCCTTTCCTGTTTGCAATGGTGATGGACAGGTTGACGGACGAGATCAGACTGGAGTCTCCATGGACCATGATGTTCGCGGATGACATCATGATCTGCAGGGAGAGTAGGGAGCAGGCTGAATCGAGCCTTGAGAGGTGGAGGTACGCACTGGAGAGAAGGGGAATGTTAGTCAGTAGGAGTAAGACGGAGTACATGTGCGTAAATGAGAGGGAGGGTGGTGGTATGGTGCAGTTGCAAGGAGTTGAGGTGGGGAAGGTGGATTGGTTTAAATACTTGGGATCAACTGTCCAAAGTAACGGAGAGTGTGGGAGAGAAGTGAAAAAGAGAGTGCAGGCAGGATGGAGTGGGTGGAGAAGAGTTGCAGGAGTGATTTGTGACAGAAGGGTAGCTGCAAGAGTGAAGGGGAAAGTATACAAGACGGTAGTGAGACCAGCTATGTTGTATGGTTTGGAGGCGGTGACGCTAACAAAAAGACAGGAAGCAGAGCTGGAGGTGGCAGAGTGAAAGATGCTTCGATTCTCGTTGGGAGTGACGAGGATGGATAGGATAAGAAATGAGTGTATTAGAGGGACAGCGCAGGTAGGACGGTTTGGAGACAAAGTGAGAGAGGCGAGATTGAGATGGTTTGGACATGTGCACAGGAGGTAAACGGAGTATATCGGGAGAAGGATGTTGAAGATTGAGCCGCCAGGCAGGAGGAGAAGAGGAAGGCCAAAGAAGAGGTTCATGGATGCGGTGAGGGCGGACATGCGGGTGGTTGGAGTGTCAATGGAAGATGTGGAGGATAGAGCGAAATGGAGACAGTTGGTCCGCTGTGGCGACCCCTTACGGGAGCAAGCCGAAAGAGGAAGAAGAAGGTATATAGATATATATATATATATATATATATATATATATATATATATATATATATATATATATATATATATATATATATATATATCTTCTTCTTCATTCGGCTGCTCCCGTTAGGGGTCGCCACAGCGGATCATCCGTATGATCCGCATTGTGATTTGGCACAGGTTTTACGCCGGATGCCCTTCCTGACGCAACCCTGGTCGCCTCTTACGACACAGGGATATGGTACACCTATTTTAACCGGGGTATACACCGGCCCAGTACACTGGTACTCATTTCGCCGACCTCGGAAGGATGACAGGCTGAGTCAACCCCTGGTGTATTAATTCAGTGGCCCAACGGGGCTTGAACTCAGGAAGTCTTGGATCCCAAGCCGCTGCCCAACCCACTGCGCCAACACCAGGCTATATATATATATATATATATATATATATATATATATATATATATATATATATATATATATATATATATATATATATATATATATATATATATATATATATATATATATATATATATATATTGGAGTCAGAACTGCTCTTCTGCGACTATATGTGTGTATATATATATATATATATACACACATATATATATATATATATATATATATATACACACATATATATATATATATATATATATATATATATATATACACACATATATATATATATATATATATATATATCTTCTTCTTCTTCTTTCGGCTGCTCCCGTTTGGGGTTGCCACAGCGGATCATCTGTATGATCCGCATAGTGATTTGGCACATGTTTTACGCCAGATGCCCTTCCTGATGCAACCCTGGTCGCCTCTTACGACACAGGGATATGGTACACCTATTTAAACCGGGGTATACACCGAGCCCATTACACTGGTACTCATTTCGCCGACCTTGGAAGGATGACAGGCTGAGTCAACCCCTGGTGTATTAATTCAGTGGCCCAACGGGGCTTGAACTCAGGACCTTTTGGATCCCAAGCCGCTGCCCTTACCACTGCGCCAACACCAGGCTATATGTGTGTGTGTGTGTGTATATATATATATATATACATACATACATACATACATACATACATACATACATACATACATACATACATACATACATACATACACATACACGAGTCAGAACTGCTCTTCTGCGACTATATGTGTGTATATATATATATATATATATATATATGCGTGTGTATGTATATATATATATATATATATATATATATATATATATATATATATATATATATATATATATATATATATATATATATATATATATATATGTTTGTGCGCGGAGATGTAATAATCATGTTGTGTTCGAATCCATTTCCCATTAATGGGTTATAACAATACATTGTGCTCTATGCTAAAAACGGTACTTTTCAAGTTAATTATCAATCAAGCTTAATTGGCTTCATTTTCCTTTAACATCACACTTAAAACCATTATGCTAATTTTGGAGAAATTTGCATCTGCACATGTAATGGTGAACGTCCGCATTTGACTTTGTACGTTTGAAATATTTTCAATTACGTTATGCTGTTAATGTGGTCATTATAACACCACTCAGAAGTCACAGACGCCAACTGACAAAGATCATATTTGAGTGGTAGCTAACCGATATGTTCGTCCAGACTCGTGAAGCTCAAAGCTTGTATTGTAGTCGTTAGAGGACGTGCTGAGTCCAGCACCATGAACAACATACGAACATCAAAGGGAAGAAAACCCCGAAGGTGTGTGCGTATCCCATTACCCCTGATATGGTGTATTTTGTTTAACTCAAAACATCTCGAATTGCGTTTTTTTTTATCACATTTGGTTTAAAAATAAAAAATAAAAACCAGTTTGGATTTCCACCAACCCGTTTTTCATCACTTCCAACTTGCCATGTATGTGTCCCTCCACTCTGCTGTTGATGTTTCTCCTATTTATTTATCTTTGTGTACCTTGTCAAGGCTCGCATGAGAGCGAACACACAGCAAGGGAGGCATGAGACAAGAGGGGTGGGAGTGGGAAGGACAAAACAGTGGGGAACAGAGACCTCAGGAGATCTGTGAAGGGAGAGGGATGGGGTGGGGAACATGGGGTATACAAGATGGACATTACAGGAACTTTCAGGAAGGAAAGCAGGGAATTTGAAGGAGGTGGGTTTGGGGTGGATAAACGGGGGTAGAAAAGATCGAGGATTTGGATTGGTGATGATAAGAGGTGGTGGTGAACAGCTGTTTTGAAGGCCTGGAGGGAAGAATGGGATTGAACAGAGGGGAGGAGTTAATTCCAGAGGCCGGAAAAAAGAGGAATGAAAGAGTGAAGGTGAGCTGTGATTCGTCATTTTGGGAGTTTTATTAGAAGGGGGCTGTTGGCGGACCTGAGCGCCTGCGGAAATATGGCGGGGATTATTCGCAGACAGAGCAGGGCGGGCGAGACCGAAGAGGAGATGGTAGAAGATAGAAAGACCACCGAACTGCCTGTGGTGAGAGAGTGAGAGGCCCAAAGACTCAGCCCCATCGTGGGAGATACCAATGATCCAAAATGCCTTGATTTGCACTGCGTGAAACCAAGAAAGGTGAGTCGCAGGAGCACCAGCCCAGAGGGGAGAGCAGTACTCCATAGCGCTGTGGCCGAAAACTTTCTATGTGGTCAGGAGATCAGGTGGGCCAAGGAAGGACTTTGCACGACGTATGATTCCCAGTCGCCGATTGGCTTTGGAGGCCAGGATGGAAATGTGGCTTTCCCAGGAAAGATCATGGCAGATCGTGAGACCCAGAAGCTTGAAAGAAAGGACATCTTCCAGAGGATTGTTGAGAAACTGGATTGGGGTGGAGGGGGGTGGGGGGTTGGAGAGACATTTTCACAGTGTGAGATTCGTCAGGCTTGAAAGACATGTTCCACATGTTAGACCAGTTTGTTATTTTACCCAGATCTGCATAGAGCGAAGAAGCTGGGGCTTACCAGTCTGAGGGATTACAGATTGTACGGCAGAGGGTGGAGTCATCAGCAAAGATATAAAAAGGATTTTACATGGAGTAAAATTGACATTAAATTTATTTTACAGATAGTCAGAGAGATCATTGATGAAAACCAGAAAAAGAACAGGGCCCAGAACGCTACCTTGAGGAACTTCAGCCTGCATAGGAAGGAGGGATGAAAGAACTCCATTTAGGGCCACACGTTGACTGCGACAGGAGAGGAAGTTTGAGAGCCATGAGTGGAGAAGGCCTTGGATACCACAGGAAGAAAGTTTGGTGAGCTGGGCAGGGGTGCCAGACTGTGTCAGAAGCACGCAATATGTCTGGGGATATGGCTCTGATTTCATGTCTGGCTTTGAGTACCTCCATACATTGTTGGTAGAGCAGAAGCAGCATATCCAGGGTGGAGTGACCTGGTCTGAAATCAAGCCATTGGAGAAGATGAAGGATTTAATGTCTGAAGCGATGATGCATTCCATAACTGTGCTGATGATTGGGGAAAGGCTGATTGGTTTGTAGTTGCAGGGATCTCTTTTTGCACCTCTTTTCATGCAGGGCAGTAATGTTTGCTGATTTCCAAGCAGATGGTAGATGACCTTGAGTAAATGAGAGGGTGAATATAACAGAGAGAGTGTGAGCAAGAGCAGAGGAGCAGATTTTTTGGACACTTGGGCTGATGTCGTCTGGACTGGTTACAGAATCTGAGTCGAGGTTTGACAGAAAGCTCTCCACTTTGTCAGAAGAAGTGGAGAATCCAGGGACAGATGGGTGCGACTGGATCAAGAGGGATTCAGACAGAAGATTTTGTTGCAAACACCGAGTTTAGGCATTCAGCCTTTTCACTTGCGATGTCAGCAGTGTGGCCATTTGAGGTAAGGTTTGGATGGGGGGGGGGGGAGGGAACATACACCAGAAACTGATTTGATGAGACCGCTCCTGGATTTGGAGGAGGGAGAGACGTTTGAGAGTTCAGACTTGAGCTTTGAAAGATGTTTTCTGGCTCTCCTGAGGGTAGATACACACTTGTTCTGACTTTGATGGAAGGAACTGAGATTACCCTCAGCTGGGTTTGCTTTCCATGAGGCAAAGGGAAGTTGTTTCAGGACAACTGCCTCACCAAAAGCTTCAATGAACCATCGGCGGGAGGAAGGGTAGGACAACTGAAGACGAGAGGGGATAAATCTGTGCATGAGGGAGAGCAAGTTTCTTTGAAAGAATTCCCAGGATGAGTTGATGTTGGAGAAAGTAGCGATGGGAGACCAGTCTAGAAGTTTGATGACTGCTTGGAGACCCTGCCAGTTGGCCTGAGTGAAATGCCAGACTCGACGGTGCAGAGTTGGATCTCAGATAACAGCCAGAGAGATGTCCACTTTGACAAGCACATGGTCAGAAGAACTGATTGTAGCGAGAGAAGAACAGCAGATATTTTCACGCAAATTTGTCAAAATCAGACCCAGAAAAGATAGAGCACCATTGGTTGAGATCCGGGTCGGGAAGTTGACCAATCGAGTCAGTCCCAATGAGTCGCATAAGTCTTTTGCTGAAGTGCTTGGAGGGAGAAGAGTTTGATGGTTCCTTTGAGAGGGAGATGTGAGAGGGGTGAGTTGGCACTGAAGTTGGAATAAAAAGAATGTTTTATGAAAAGCAAACATTCATAGCAAACTGGGTTTTTATTTTTCGGTCAGAAATGCGATTAAAGACGTTTCTTGAGGGATGCAATTCAGGCGAATTCAGAGAATGGAGAGAAGAAACGCTGTAACAGTTGGATTTGTTTGGCAAGGTATGAATGAAAGGTCGAATTGAGAGCAGTCTCTTGAAATAGAAGAGTTGCGAATTGTGAGAGTCATGAGAACCACACGTGTGAGTGAGGAAGATGAAGCCTTATAAGAGATCGTTTCTATAATTATTATTATTATTGTTATTTTTTCTTTTTTTTGAGAGAGTTGTCATCAGATGAGGTCAAGGACAGGTTGTAGAAAATATCGTGAGGTGACTGGTGACTTTGGATCGGTGAACGCAGAAGGTGGAAACAGATCACTTGGTTACGGGAGAAGCACGTGGCTGTGGGAGGTGTATTGTCAAAAGTGAATTTATTTTTTTATTTATTTAAATAAGGATTGCGTAACATTCGGAAGAGGGAAGGTTGAAGTAAATTTGTGGAGGTGTATGGTAAATTTGGAACTGTAAATGCAGTGTGAAGCTGCTGGGTCGATGAAAAGTATCAGGAAGGGGGGTGGAGAGAGACACGTGGTTACAGGAGGTGTATAGATCGAGAGGATACAAGGAAAATTATTAATTTTTGAGGATTGGATAAGTTTCGGGAATGGAGGGTTGTCGGAAGAAATTGTGAAAGCAACGGAGATCGTGGGTCAGCTCAAATAGAAGAACGATGGTGTGCCGGAATATAGATGAAGAAGATGAAGAGGAAGAGATTTCATGATTCGTGGATTTGCAGGGAGGAAGGTCGGTTTTTTTTTTTCTTTTTTTTTTTCTTTTAAATTTAAGACAAGAAACAGAGTTCAGTTGGGAGGGATGGGGGCGTTGGGAAAGTGGGGAAAATAGGAATTGAAGGTAATCGGGAGAGAATACAATTTAATGCGACCGTGCACCTGGCCTGGCCAGCACTATTTAGCCTGGCGAGCTCAACAAAAATTAATTGGAAAAAGAGCAAGGCATTTTTACTTTGGTTCACAAAATGGAATCCCCCCTTTGGCCCTGCAGGACAGCTTGAGTGGACATGTGAAGGAATACACTACCGAGGTGTCTTTATTTATAATTATTTTTTTCTTTCAATGTACACCACCGAGGTATCTTTCTCCTGCTGTTCCCTTTGTTGTGTTGTATCCTGATTTTGTTCTGTGTCGTATCTATTCCACGATACACGAGCCGAGAGTATGTAAATTTAAAAAACACAATTGGGGTGGGAAAAAAAAGACATGTATTCAGCATTGATGTGATCTTTTTTATTGAATTATTTTGCCTCGAGAACATCACAACTTAATCATTTGAGCTCATATGACTCTTTGGAAGTTGTGCATATTAAATTAAATTTGTTTTACTCTTACGGTTATGAATATTGAAAAAGCAACTGGAATGTAAATCTTGTGGGTTTTATCTTCCTGTGGATGTTTTGAAATGAAGAGTTTCTTCCAAGATTTTCAACTTTATCTCAGAGCAGTGCTGGAAAGGAAAAGAGAAAACAACATTTGACTTTCTGTACATCACATGATTGACCAAATGTAATTTTTTGTAAATGCAATTTCTGATGTATCTCATTGACAACAAATACTTCAGCAAACGTTCTTTTCAAATTGTCTAACTATCGAGTCCACTGTCTCCTGTCTGCTGTCTGCATTGATTGATTCTGCTAAACATATCCTCAAGATATCTGACACTAAATGGATATGAAATGCCACAAAGGTTCCAGTTGGCACCATATTTGCACAAATATCATAGTACACAGACCCAGTGAACTGTCAAAATCGCATTTGTTTTTTCGATAATCATGCATTCTACACAAACTCCCAAGAGTTTTAATTTAGTAGTTTTGTTTCATTGATTTTTTTGATATTTCAGACTCTATGTATACCTTAAGAGTACATAATGAGCAATGTTTGACGATCTAACACTCACACATGCACTTATCAAACCCCAACAGGGTCTGTGCTTTTTCATGGATTCTTCATCCTCAATATCATTCAAATTGAAATGATGAATCTAATTTTTATTTGGACAATTATAAAATGGAATTATCTTTGGAGGGATGCTTTTTCCCATAATATCATAGATCGGAGAAAAATCCCAGTACCGTTTATTGTTGAAGGATGATGGCGGTGTCGTGTCCGCTTGTTCCGTAACCACCACTGGCAGACCCACTTGCACTAATCGTGGAGCTGCTTCTCTTCATGGAGCTGCTGATGCATTTGCTCTGTCCCCCGATCATGACACTTCCAGCAGAGGAACCACCTTCCATCACTGCACTAGTACCACCACTGTAACCACCTGCTACACCTGTGCTGTAACTTGCTCCTCCACCTGTGCTGTAGCCTGCTCCTCCACCTGTGCTGTAGCCTGCTCCTCCACCTGTGCTATAGCTTCCAGAAATGGCACCACGTGTTGCTGAACTGGCACCATAGGCCCCACCAATTGAGGAAGCACTACGAACAGTTCCACTTCTGACAACAGTAGCCTGAGCAAAGTCATCAGCTATGGCTGTCCTGACCCTGAAAGAAACATCCGAACCCACAGTCAGCTGCAAATCAATCAACAGCAGATAAACATGAGAATTTTAAAAGGCATAAAAATGCAATTTCCTTCTGAAATAGATTCGGATTCCTGTCATCCGAATACACTATGAAGAACATACATTAACTCTTGTCCCTCTAGGAGCTTCTTGTATGTCGCTATTTCAGCATCTAGGACAGTCTTCACGTCTAGTAGTTGTTGATAAGTCACCAGTTGCCTCTGCAGGTCCACCTGGTTACCCTCGATCTCCTGTTCATATCTGGTGTAGGTGTTTTGGAACTGGACGAGATCAATGCTCTCCCTGTTCTGTAAATCTGTCAGTCTGTCTCCCAGGGTTTGGTACTGGTGTGGGGATGGAAGTATCTCATGAAAAATGAAAAGAATATGGGGACACTCAATTTTATTCAGAAAGATTTTCTGCTCCAAGCCCAGATGCAAAGTTCACAATAATACAAAAAAATACCTGATTAAAGAGTCCTCACCATGGTAAGAAGCCTCTGGTACTCCACATTCAGTGGCTGCAGCTCTTTTTCCAGAGTATTAATCTCCTTGTCCAGAACAGCAATCTGCTCAGTTGTCTGGGTTGAGATTCCTTGGATCTGATCAATCTGCACATGAGATATCTGCACAGGCAATTAGTCCATCGGGGGATAATGCCAGGATATTGAGAGGAACTGGGATTTGTAATGGCCTCATTTAGAGAAACCTACTTGCATCTTGCAATACGTCTCAGCCTCTTGGACGTTCTTGGTGACCACCTGCTGTTACTCCTCACGCATCACATTGAGGGCGTCAGTAAGGTTGACAGACTTCACATTATCCAATTCAATCACTGATGTCTGTGCTGGTCCAAGTCTGCCAAACTGCTGCTTCAGGGTGTTCAGTTCCTGCACAAGAAAAGAGAAAGGAAATTATTTATTGTCAACAATCAAGAATACTCTGCTATTTTGTCAAGTTAATGATTCAGAACCAATTTACCTCCATTTGTGTTTTCTTCTGGAATGTCAGCTCCTCAGTGAAAAACTTAAACTTTGATTCCAGATCAACACACATGTCGTTTGCTGCTTCAAGATCCTATAAAGACAGATGCAGCCACCTGCTACATAGTAATTTGTTTAAAGCACATACCTCTTTCAAAAACAAATAGATAATTTGAAAAAGCTTATATTTTATTTGGACAAACCCGTTTCATGTTTGTAATGTCAGTTTCAAGTTGCATTCTCACACCAAGCTCAAACTCGTACCTACAAAGAAACAATGAAATGATCACAATATTCACACAGTTTAAACAGTGAATAACAGTCTCATTTTGCACAACGTGAAAACACAAGAACACAAATGGGTCCACATTTACTTTGACTTACTTCGACTTTATCTCATCAGCGGTGGCTCTCAGATGGTCCACGTCGATCTCCAGACGTACACGTTCCAGCGTCAGATTGGAAACCTCTGTCAGCATTTCGGTGACTTGTGTCTCCTTTCAAAGTCCTTTCTTGGCACACCTGAACTCCTATCAACCTACAATGCCTTTATCTGCAGCTTGATGGAGTACTGCTCTCCCATCTGGGCTGGCTCCCTTGCCTCACATCTTGCTCAGCCTGATGCTGTAGAAATCAAGGCCTTCCAGATCATTGGATTCTCTCACACTGAAGCTGAGTAGATGGAATTATCACTTCACCAACACAGACAGACCGGTGGTCTCTCTATCTTACACTGCCTCCTTTCTGGTCTTGCACCTTCTTTTGCTCTTTCCATGATTGCCCCCCCCCCCCACACCCAACCCCCAAGTTTCTGCAAGGCTCACATGATCCACCATCAACCTTATTCTGGTAAAATTAACAAAATCCAGGATCATTGCTCACCTCCACTCATCTTTTCCCCTTTTTCCCACCTGTGGAATCAATTTTCACATCATCTTCAATCTCATTGTTCCCTTAAAATCTCGAAGACAGCAGTTCATCACCATCTCAGATCATCCCCGATCCAAAAGCATGATCTTCTCTACCCTCGTTAATCCCACCCAAATTCCTCCTAATTTTCCAGTTTTTCCTCCTTGGAGTTTCCTTCTCCATGCTCGCATGTTTTGCGTCCTGTATTTGTCTGTGATGTCCTGATCTGCTCAGTTTGCTAGCTCTTCCACTCGCCTCATCTTTTCATGAAAAATATTTCCGATTCGAGTAATAAAAGTTTTGGACAGCAAAAATTCACATTTCCTGAGTTGGAAACATTATGGCAAATGGTGCCCCCCACTCGTGTTCATTCATGTTTTCACCCAGTGTGACAACTCCCACGTGATGAACGTGTCATCGCTTCCATGATTGTGAGGTCACTTCCTGTGTGACAGAGAAATAAATACACAGAACTTTGATATATTTAGTTTAGATTGCGAACTGTGGTGTTTGTATGTGTTTGTATACTGAAATGCTGCACACGCAGGCAAAGCTCAACATACACATTTCCAGTGATGGGAGAGCAGGCATGAATAATGTTGATGCCAAATTTTATTTTGCAAAACCTCCACCACCTGATGTTGCACCACCATTTTGCGGTGGGCAGTATAAGTAGCTCAGAGATTTCACTCTGAGTGAAAACCAGTGTGACCACTCCTTGGCTTTTTTCACAAGATCTTGGCTATTCTTTGTTCACCTTGGGGTCTTGGTTTTCTATAGGTTTTCTTGGCGTTTCGCTTTTCTATTAACATCGCTTTTCTGAAACTTTGTGAATTCTTGGCTTTTTTCATTGGCTCACCTTGGCATTTATGAAAATGAGGAGTGGTCACACTGGTGAAAACAAGAGTGCCACACAATTAACCTTTTTTAAGTTCATTAAATAATATATAATGATAAATTAACTTAACTTTTCCCGTCACAGGGGACGGGTACTTTTGCTTGTATATCATCGTCTTTGAGCTTTATAGTCAGAGGTTTTATCCCCAAAATGATACGATCTAACTACGAACTGTTGGTTTGATGCTCTTCCCACCGTGTGTTGCACCAGGGATTATGCTGTCCAGCCACTACTTGGCTGGTGGATGTTAAGGCCCGGTCACACCTTGACGTTTTAGTCAACGTATGCCGATTTTTGAATTCTTTTCTAAAACGCTGGCACACGTTGAATACGTTATGGGTAAGTTTTGATTACATTGAGAGCACGCTGAAAAACACTGCCATACGTTGTTGTACGTTGGCTTTAAACGTTGTACTTTTTGGTTGTCCTCAAATTTTTGCATGCTTGAAATTTCACGACGTATGCCGGCGTATGACTCACACGTTCCGCTACGCTGGCCACAAGTTGTATGCACGGTCTGCGATCGTTGACAGACGTCAACACATGCTACTTGTAAGTTAATCATAAGTTGAGACACGCCGAGGTAATGTTTAGCGTACCCGAAACTTATTTCTAACCTATGATTAACGTGTTGTTGTCACGTTACGCGATCGTTGCCACACGTCGACAGACGTTACTTTTAAGTTACTCATAGGCTGAAAGACGTCGGTATAATGGATCGTCCTTGCGTCAGCGTCCACGGCCACGGCCAGGACACGCCACTTATTTGCAGCATTCTTCAAACTTTTCTTCGGCATGACGAGGATGTTCACACTTCGATGTCTAGCTTGGCTATGATTCCAATTGTCCATCGGCAGCGTCTATTTAAAATAGTCGAGTTTGAGCGTTTTAACACGTTCAGAAGAAACGCTTCAAATTTCCAAACCCCAGCGTCAAAAAACAAAGGCGAGTGACAGCAATTTAAATCGTTCATTGTAAACAATGAAAATAGCTGAGTGGTACCGTTTAAAAGTCGTTGAGTGTAAAAAAAATCCAATTGTTGAGCGCAAGCATCTACTTTCAATTGTGGAGATGCAGCCATTTAAATCGTGAGTGGCAGCCTATGAATAGCAAACCCTACGTCACCGGCAAAGATAAACTGCCGCACGATATGGATAAGTTAGGCTATCGTTGGGCATAGTTTGTGAACGCCAGCTTCACGATAATTATTCGTTGGTATATCGTATCTATAAGTAATCAAAGCGCTCTATGCACATTATTAGTTCATTGTGCATTTGTCCAACCCGTTATGAATAGACCTAAATCGTAAAAACAAGCTATAGCTCATTGTTGAAAAAGCCCCATAAAAATTAGCCGCGAAGAACTTCGAACAATGGTGAAAAGATGTCTCCTACCCGTGGACACTCGGACGCAAGGACGATCCATCATAACCCACACCCTCCCCCTTACACTCACCTACTACTGCCAACATGAACAATCTACTACTAATACTAATACTGATACTGATACTGATACTGTTACTGCTGACATGGACATCGACTCAAAAAGGACTCGAAAACACTGTTGGGTTCCCCTTTTATGAGCAGCATTTTTATATACCAATTCCCAAAACCGCTAGTTACACGTCTTTATATTGCAGTTGTAAGCCAGAAACACGTTCATTTATTTTTTTTTGTCGACCGGAAGACGTCATTGGAATACGTCTACATATGTCGATGTGTGTTGGGACTTTGTAAAGAATTGGTTCAAAGTACGTCAAACATAAGTTAGAAATAAGTTTCGCGTAAAAAAGACATTACCGCGACGTGTTTCGACTTATGAGTAGCTTATAAGTAGCCTTTGTGGACGTGTGTAAGCGTCCGCATATCGTGTGTACAACTTATCCCCATCGCATGCGGAACGTGTGTCATACGGCGAGTACGTCGTAAAATTTTGAACATGTTTAAAATTTCTTGACGTACTCTACTTACTACGACGTAAGATAGCGTACTTTAGCGTTCTACTCACGTATACCAAACTTATTCATACCGTATTTGATGTGCCCCAACGTTTTAGACACATTTTTCTTAGGTCGGCAAACGCTGGCAGGATCGCCAAGGTGTGACCGCGATGTTGACACTTCCATTTCTACGGCAGTTCTGATTCGAATCGTTGTGCGTCAGCCTTTTAATAGGCTACGTCACGACATCGTCGGCGATGCGTGCAACGCGCTATGCCTAAGTTAGACTATCGTTGGGCATCGGTTGTGTAGGCCGACAACAGGTTCAGCATTCGTTGGTATAAATTATCTATAACACAACGAAACGTTTTGTGTCCGTTACCAATGCGTTATACATAAGACCAAGTCGCTATGAATACGTCCGAATCTTAAAAAAAAAACATCAAAAGTTCAACGTAAGCCAGCGTTTTACATACATTTTAATACGTTGCCATCGCTGGCTAAAACGTCAAGGTGTGACCGGGTCTTTAAGCACACCACGGAAGCTTTTGAAAAGTATAGGCCAATATATACTGGGACCCTGGCCCAATTCCGACCAAAACTACGACTGCAAAGGCAATGGCAAACCACCCAATGTATGCTCTGGCATGTAAATGATTTTGGAGAAACAAAGCTTTGCCTATGTTTGTAGTATAAGATCACGTGACATTGTATACTCATGAATTGTAATAGAGTACATGTTGCTTGGCCTAAAAGTAGCTTTATCGAGATTTATGACACAAAATTTCAGAAGTTTTAATTGAGCAAAATGATGGTATATCAGGTCATTAATATATTTTGCATGCAGCCTGCGGCTGCCAGTTGCATCATTGCAGGGAGCGTGGTTGTACCACTGATGCAACGCGCCATGTAGGTTAAGGAAGGAATTTGTAATTTGCTCAAGGTGCCGGCAATAGCTCGCCCACTATTCGCAAAGGGCATCGTGAGCTCTTTAACGCCCATCAACTAATGCCAGCAGACGGGACACCCAGTTTAAGGTCCATCCGAGGGACGGCACACACACACACACACACACACACACACACACACACACACACACACACACACACACACACACACACACACACACACACACACACACACACACACACACACACACACACACACACACACACACACTGATGAATCAGCCAGCCTTGGGAGACACTCGGGTGATAGTTTTCTCGCTGGGCTCATGTTCAAACCCAGGCTGGTACAAAAGGTGGCTATGAGATACAGCTTGGTTAATGTTGTTTATTCAGAGGAAAATGACAAGGCAGGGTAAAGATTAATCACTCAAACATTGTTTAAATTGTTTCTGTTCAAATAACTTCGTCTCATTAAATGAATGTTTCAGCCAAATCTGTTTGTTTTTACATTTTTGTATACTTGTAATCAATTTTGTGCACAATTTTACATTATCCTTTCTCTCGACATCGAAAACAATGTTTTTTTTAACAAGATTATCGATAAAAGTATTTATCGGAGTTCAAATGCATATCACTTCCTCCAAACATCAACTTTCAAAACATTCACGAAAAGTTCTCTTGCAGCACGTCCTTAAGCTCATCTTTCATTTCACTCAAATCAGTTCTCAAGGTTCCAATTTAATCCTTAATTTACCATCGACGTGAGAGCTCCATTCACATTTCTAGAGATTCTATGATGCGATCCAACTCAGCAACTAATGTTTTAAGGAAATCAATTTTCAAGGTGTAACCTCATTACTATTCTTTTGAGCCTTCAATCCGTCCATGTCTTCGTTCATTAGGATAGTCCGGAGCATTTCATGAACCTTCAAGCTGCTTGGTCATTAACAAAACAATGTCGAAGCAATATCTGGGGTAGAGGAAGAACTTGCAATCTGTGACATCTGAAACTTTCCCAAAGCCGCGTTCCACTCCTTCTGCCTACACGGTATTCATTAAATAACGAGAAGGGCACTCGGTAGAGCGCATACCTCCGCCACGTAATGCTTGATCGACAAGAACATATCGGGCACAATCAATTTTTTTAATACTGTATCATGCTTTTCAGTACTTTATCGTTTTTGGCCCTATCTCTCAAGGGTGAAGATTCACTTTAAAAATTTAATAATTCTTGTATCCAGATCCAGATTTAGATCTTCACCAAAATTGAAGCAATTCGTCCTTGCCACATACCCAACCTGTCCACTAAGTTTCGTCCGAATCCATCCGCAACTTTTTGAGATATCGTGCTACATAACGGTTTTGCACGATCTCTCAATGGTGAAGAATCACTTAAAAAAACAACTTATCAGATCAGGATCCGGATTCGGATCTTCACCAAAATCGAATCAATTCTTCCATGTCTCACTCCCAACATGTCCACAAGTTTCATCCAAATCCATAACTAACTTTTTGAGATATCGTGATACATATCGTTTTTGGCCCAATCTCTCAATGGTGAAGGATTACTTTAAAAATTCTAATAGCCAGATCCAGATCCGGATGTTCTCCAAAATCTAATCAGTTCGTCCTTGCCACACACCAAACCTGTCCCCAAGTTTCGTTCAAATCCGTCTCCAACTTTTTGAGATATCCTGCACACAAACAAACAAACAAACAGACAAACAAACAAGAAGACCAAATCCAGAGCATGATACTTGCAAAACCCATAAATCAAATTTAACCTCAAAAATAATTGGTGCTTGAATTCAATGACCAAATATACAACTCCTCTTAAAATTTCAAGTCAATAGAATGAAAATTGACAATTTTTTTTTTTAAATCGGCCAATGTTGACCTTTTGGCCGATGTTGACAGCAAGAATAATTGGTGGTTGAAATCATTGACCTGATATACAAATGTTCTTCCAATTTCAAGTCAATTGGATGAAATTTGAGGATTTTAGAAAATTTGGCTCAAATTGGCCTATTAGCCTATGTACACCTTTTTTGTCGACCGAATTAATAAAAACTTAAATGTGGGACCGTCACATGGTCGGTGTCATCAATCGCTAAAAATTTCAGAACTGTCGGTTGAGCGGTTTGTGCTGGAGGTGAGCGGACTGGCAAACAAACACACAAACGGAGGCGATCAACATACTTGTCAAAAAAAAAATCTTTTTTTGCTAAGTCACAAACAGACAGACAGAAAAGGGTGAAAACATAACCTCCTTTACCTTTGGTGGTGGAAGTAACTAGAAAGCATCTAAAAATGCAAAGCGAATCTGCATCCCCTTTGTGTTCAGACTTCTTCTCCGATATATGCTAACCATGATGAAAACAGCAAAAACAAAAATACCAAAACGGTGACCATTTTAGGAGACCTTGACCTGTTAACCTGAAAAAAAAAACAAGATGTTTCAGAGACCCATTATGCAAACCCTGCTCAAATGTCAGAGCAATCAGATGAAAATTGACGATTTTATGTAACCGTGACATTTGATTTTTTAATCCAAAAAAAAGAAAAATACAATCGGTTTCGAGCTTTGGATTGGTGATCCAATTCAATGATACAATATGAAAATTCTTAAAATTTCACATCAAAAAGAAAATTCACGATTTTATGTGATGCTGACCTTTGACCATTTGAGCAAATAATTCATTTGTCTTCTCCATTTTCTCATAATAAAGCTTTATTGAAAATTTGATGTCAAAAGCTCAAATTGTGAAGAAGTTATGGGACAGACAGACAGACAATGATGACTTCGTCTATGAAAAGTATTTGATGAAAGTAAATAATTTAATACACTCAACTTAATTTTACCATGAAAAAGGCAATGGCTGTTAAGATTTGTAATTAGAGTGCATTTTAACTTTCAATTTCCATTCTCTTACTCTTGCTTCTTTTGCAAATCCGGTAAATCTCCTCTCCAAAGTCATGGCAGTGTAACTAAGAGGCAAATTGTATTGGGGGGTAAGGTGTGAATGTTTCTCAGCCAAGGAATGACAGAATTGTGCTCATCCAAGGCGTCTTACTCCAACAAACATGATCGCATGGAGGTGAGGCTAGCATGCGTAATTTATTGTAACACATGCATTTGAGTAAGGCTGAAGCTCCTATAAAAGCACCAGGCATTCCATGGGTTCTGCAGTCGAGCAATACCTGGGATAAGCTGGTGGAACAAGAAACAACAATGGCCTCTCACTCAGCCGTCAGCTACCGCTCCGTCCGCACCGGTGGATCCAGTGCAATGATCGGCTCCAGTGGCTATGGAGGCTCCAGCAGCAGTCGTGCAATGGGGCTTGGAATGGGCGCAATGGGACTGTCAATGGGGGGAGGAAGCTACAGCGTGGGCTCTGCAAGGATGGGAGGTATGGGCATTTCCAGCGGGATTGGAGGTATGGGCATTTCCAGCCGTGCCGTGGGGATGTCTGCCTCTGGAGGAGCTATGGCAGGAGGTGCCGGAAGTATTGGTAGAGGTGGGGTGGCAATGCTAGGTTATGGAGGTGGTGCTGGTGGGTTTATGGGGGGTGTAAGCCCCGGGATCATGGCAAGCCCAGCATTTACTGCAGGCCGTGCCATCACCTCAGCAGGTATGTCTGGAGTGGTTGGAACGCTGGGTCCTGCAGGTGGAATGGTTCCTTCACTGGTGAGCAGGGATGAGGTGAAGAACATCTTGGGCACATTGAACCAGCGCTTGGCCAGCTATGTAGATAAAGTAAGGCAGCTTACAATTGAGAATGAGACACTGGAGGAAGAACTGAAGAACCTGACTGGAGGAGTACCCTTCTCTCCTGACGCATCCGTCAATCTGGAGAATGTGGAGACACAAGTCACCGAAATGCTGACAGAGGTTTCCAACCTGACGCTGGAACGTGTACGTCTGGAGATCGACGTGGACCATCTGAGAGCCACAGCCGATGAGATCAAGTCCAAGTAAGACTTTTGAATGCAGACATATGGGTTGTTGTTTTTAAGACTTGTACAAAACTTGGAATGGTTATTTTAACTTTCATGATTATTGTGATCATTTCAATGTTGCTTTTTGTAGGTACGAGTTTGAACTTGGTGTGAGAATGCAACTTGAAACTGACATTGGAAACATGAAGAGGGTTTGTATGAGCACAAGATCAGCTGTTCAACAATTAATATATTTGTTTTCTAAAGATGTAAATTTTGAACATAAGCCAATGTTTCTTGTCTTCGTTTGTAGGACCTTGAAGCAGCAAACGACATGCGTGTTGACCTGGAATCAAAGTTTAAGTTTTTGACTGAGGAGCTGACATTCCAGAAGAAAACACAAATGGAGGTTGGTTCCGATTCATTAATTTCACAAAATATCAAAAGGTTGTTCACAATAACTAAATAATTTATATTCTCTTTTCTTGTGCAGGAACTGAACACACTGAAGCAGCAGTTTGGCAGACTTGGACCAGCACAAACATCAGTGATTGAATTGGATAACGTGAAGTCTGTCAACCTTACCGAGGCCCTCAATGTGATGCGTGAGGAATACCAGCAGGTGGTCACCAAGAACGTCCAAGAGGCTGAGACATATTGCAAGATGCAAGTAGGTTCCTCTAATTGAGGCCATTACGAATCCCAGTTCCTCTCAATATCCTGGCATTATCCCCCGATGGACTAATTGCCTGACCTGTATCTCATGTGCAGATTGATCAGATCCAAGGAATCTCCACCCAGACAACTGAGCAGATTACTGTTCTGGACAATGAGATTAATACTTTGGAAAAAGAGCTGCAGCCTCTGAATGTGGAGTACCAGAGGCTTCTTACCACGGTGAGGACTCTCATCATGAATCCTATTGTACAATTGTGTACTTTACATCGAGGCTTGGAGCAGAGAATCTTTCCGAAAAATATTGAGTATAACCATTTATTTATATTTTTTCCTGATGTACTTCTATCCCCACACCAGTACCAAACCCTGGGAGACAGACTGACAGATTTACAGAACAGGGAGAGCATTGATCTCGTCCAGTTCCAGAACACCTACACCAGATATGAACAGGAGATCGAGGGAAACCAGGTGGACCTGCAGAGGCAGCTGGTTACTTATCAACAGTTGCTGGATGTGAAGACGGCTCTGGATGCTGAAATTGCAACCTACAAGAAGCTCCTCGAGGGACAAGAGTTGATGTATGTTATTTGTGGTGTATTCAGATCACAGGAACCCTAATCATGTATCATCATCATCATAATCAGCTATTTTCAGTCCACTGCTGGACAAAAGCCTCAGAATGTTGATACCATGTTTCTCTGTCTCGTTCTTTGTTGCTGCAATTGACTCTTCCCTTATATTTGTTTATTTCATCCCTTTATCTTGGTCATGCCTTCCTCTGTTCCTGTTGCCATCCATAGGCATCCATGTTGTTAATATTGTTCTCCACCTGTTATCTGACCTTCTGATAATGTGTCCTGCCCATATCCATTTCCTGAGTTTTGGTTTGTTGTCTGACCCATTGATTTGCCGAGCTTTGTATGGAATACCTGACATATTTCGTTCCACATTGTGTTGTGCTACTGTTGAGTTTTTCTCCATTTTTGTTGTTAACAAACATTTTTGTTTTTGTTTTTGTTGTTTTTTGTTGAGTCTCCACCCCATAGATGATAGTTGAAATAACATGCTGATTGAAAACTTTCCTTTTCAAACATATTGGAAAGCGACCTCTCACGATGTTACTGACTTTTCCATTATTTCACCATCCAAGTTTGATTCTTTGCTTCATTTCTTGTTCTTGATTATATTTTCCTTGAGGCTAAAGCTTTGCCCCACATCCATGTATTCTTCTTCTCACTCCATTTGGTTTCCATTTGTTATGATTTCCCCATGAGGTAAAAGGGGGTTCATTACCACTTTTGCCTGGTGTTGGCTTAATGGTTAGGGTGGTGGGCTTGGGATCTGAGCATCCCAAGTTCAAATCCCACTCAGCTGTTGAATTAATACTAGGTGGGGTTAACTCTGCCTGTCATCTTCTGAGGTTGACAAAATGAGTACCGGTATGCTGGTATACTGTGTCAGAGTGGTGACCCATCCAGGATTGTGCCCAATAGCCAAGGAGACTGCTGAGGCAGCACCAACACTCTGCACAGTCTGGTCCCAATGGATGGATGGATATTCATGTCTGTGCTGGTTGTGAGCCAGAGGTCAACAGACGTCTGGGTTTGGCCTGGGGAGTCATGGATCCACTATATCAAGGTGTGTGGTGCTGTCGGTATCTATGCAGGAGAATGAAATTCTGAGTCCTTAAGTCCTTGGTTCAGGACTTCAGAACTGCTGGGGACTGAGAGCAATTTTCTTTTTGGAATTCTCATCATGCTGGCACAGGCCTTTCCCTCCACAATGGCCTTGTATGCATTGGAAGGGAGATTTTTATTTCAGAGATTCATCTTCTAGACTAACTGCTTTACTGGGCTGGGAACTTAATCTGTCCACAAGTAGCAATCATGGGTGAGTTTGCTGGATGTACAATGACCCTAAGTGAGCACATATGCTCTTTCATGGATCTTGTTCTAAGTTCCACCAGGGTGTCCAGTTTCCCAATGAAAACTAGTGGGGGAGATGGTTTAGACAGCATCAACTCAACTCTGAAAGGAGGTAATCCTGGATTACGGTGATTGAACAGGCAGTCATCCTTCCGAGGTGGGCAAAGTTAACAGTCGTGGGCTGTAGCCACATCCCAAACCAATGATGCAACCAGCAGCCAAAGGCTGCACATGAGAGTGTGTCTGTGAGTAGTGGATTACTGGATTACTCAGCACCAGTAGCAGATCTCGTGACCTGAGCTGACTAAAAACAAACAACTTTTTCTGCAGTTTTTTTTGTTTATTTTACAAAAAAATTATATTTTCGTGTTTGCCTTGTTAAATTCGAACTTTCTTCTTCTATTGATTGATTTGCAGCTGACTGTGGGTTTTGATGTTCCTTTCAGGGTCAGGACAGCCATAGCTGATGACTTTGCTCAGGCTACTGTTGTCAGAAGTGGAACTGTTCGTAGTGCTTCCTCAATTGGTGGGGGCTATGGTGCCAGTTCAGCAACACGTGGTGCCATTTCTGGAGGCTACAGCACAGGTGGAGGAGGAAGCTACATTGCAGGAGGTGGTTTTAGTGGTGGAACGAATACAGTGATGGAAGGTGGTTCCTCTGGTGGAAGTGCCTTGATGGGGGGACAGGCCATGTACAGCAGCAGCTCCATGAAGAGAAGCAGCTCCATGATGAGTGCCAGTGGATCTTCCAGTGGTGGTTACGGAGCAAGCGGACACGACACCACCATCGTCCTTCAACAATAAACGGTATTGAAGTTTCTCCAGACATATTATCAGTTTAAGCATCACTCCCACAGATTATTCTGTTGTCTCCTTGTCCTGATTAAGTGAAAATGGATTATCAATTAATCCTGGCAATAAGACTGAATATTGAAGATGAAGATTAATGAAAAACAGCTCGGTCCAATAGCGGTTTGCACAAGTCAATGTGTGAATGTTAGATGAAAAAACATTGCTTCATATTTACTCTCAAAGTTAACAGACATCAGACTTTATTAATAACTTGCAGCTCTGCAGTTGATTTCTGTGGGTGGTTGTTTTTCCCCCTTACACCTCAAAGTGTCTGTAATGTCATTAACGAAGTGAAACAAAACTATGAACTGAAAAATCTCAGGAGTTTGTTTGGAATGTATTATTACTGTAAAAACAAATGGGATTTTGACAGGTCACTGGGTCTGTGTACCATGATATTTGTCCAAATAAGGTGTCATCCGGAACCTTTGTGGCATTTCATATCCATTTTGTATCAGATGTCTTGTGGATATGTTTAACAGAATCCATCATTGCAGACAGTAGAATCGATAATTAGACAATTTGAAAAGAACGTTTGTTGAAGTATTTGTTGTCATTGAGAAATATCAGAAATTACATTTACAAAAACTTACATTTGGTCCATCATGTGATGTACAGGAAGTCGAATGTTATTTTCTCTTTTCCTTTCCAGCACTGCTCTGAGATAAAGTTGAAAATTTTGGAAGAAACTCTTCATGTCAAAACATCCGCAAGAAGATAAAACCCACAAGAGATTTACATTCCAGTTGCTTTTTCAATATTCATAACCGCAAGAGTAAAACACAAATATAATTTAAAATGCACAACTTCCAAAGAGTTGTGTGAGCTCAATTCATTTGCTTGTGATGTTCTGGAGGCAAAATAATTCAATAAAAAACCACATCAATGCTGAACATTTTATGTCTTCTTTTACTTCCCCCAAGATTGAAGCTCATGGTGGAGGAAAATGACAGAGGGAATAAACTCACATGATGGCAGTGGGGCAGCAGGTGGACACAATAATGAAGGGAATGAATAAACAGGAAAACAGAGAGGATAGGAGAGGAGGAAGCACTGGAAACCTCCATGTCGGAAGTTTGGGATGGGTGAGGGGGTCAACGACTCAACGTGAATAAAATAATGGATTGTGGTTAAAGATAGGAGATAGATTTGCTTCCATTACGTTTCTGAATGCTTCCTGTGGCTTGTAAAACAGTCAAAACCATTTCTTACGAAAGTAGATTGAGATCTGAAGTTCAAATGGCATTTCCGTTTATCCTATTGCACTTCTTATACATCTACTTGCAGAGTACCCGCCCTTTGCACGAACTTGTTCCATGCTTGCAGAATGATCATCTGACGCATATCTTTATTTGGGCGATGTTTCAACAACTGACTACTCTGTATAGGCAAAAGGAAATCCCAGGTTATGATATGAAGCAAAAACATACCTTCTGCTCCTTATAATTGAAAACACCTCGCTGCACTGAAAAACGTGGGGAAAGGAATACTGTGCTGTAAATGGTGGAAACTTATAATACCTGTAGAAGGTGCCACACGATACACTTTTACAAATAAAAACTCCACCACCCCACCCCGCCCTCTGGATATAATCAGTCCAGAATGGAAGAGAAGTAGCGTGACAGACAAACACACAAATGCTCGTCCGTGAATTAGAGTAAGTACAGTGAACCGTGGTGTCTGTCTGTGCATTACTCTGTCTCCCGTTTATGGCGGCCGTTTCCCACAACGGGTTTGAATAGCTCAATATTCACTTTTCAAATGATGGGAGAAAAGGCATGAATAATGTTGATGTCAAATTTTATTTCGAAAAGACAAATCTAACTTCCACCACCCGATATTGCACCCCCATTTTGCAGTGGGTGGTAAAAGTGGCTCAAAGCTTTGCCTCAAAGTGAAACCAAGGGTGTAACACAATTAACCTTCTTAACCTTTTACCATGAGCTACTTGAGCTTTTGGCTCCCTCCCCTCGAGGCTCCCTGGAGAAAAATCCGGCCACTTGGGAATATGGAGGTCTGGATAGCGGCTGGTCATCTGGCCGCTCGAGTATATCGAAGTTTGAATTGCGGCTGATAAAATGGTCGCTCGGGTTCAAAGTGTTAAAGTTCATAAAATACTTCAAATTGCTCGACCAACTGAAACTTTTACCGTCATCAGGACGATTGCTCTTGATTGTCTTGTTGTAATATCTGTTCTGCAGTCCTGAACAATATTGTTGTCAATGACAAGGTATATTAACGTGCACACACATATATATATATATATTGTTGCGGTTTTCGCGCCCGCCGGCGTGCGACGGCCACGTAACTCGAATCGCGGCACGTCGCCCACCGGACGGACAATCCAGTCGTGACCCTCTCGGACTAACGCCGGGAACCAGTCACGGGTGGACCTTTCGGTCTCACCGCGATCGAGCCAATCAGCCCCCGCGTGGGATAGGGTTGCTCGCCAAATTCGAACTACCTAAGTACCCACGCGGAGGGTAGACCGGGCGATCGCACCTCGCCGCAGGTCGACTTCGGACACGGGCCACTTAAGCGACCCGTTCCGTACTATCAGAATAACCGAGCGGTGTTATCGTCGACCTCGACGGTTCGATTAATTATCGGGCGTATTCAGCCCACTACCAACCCTTTACGTGAAGCAAGATGGGGATTCAATGGAGGAAAAAGACGAAGCGAAGCGGGAAACAGTTCAACAATAAAGCACGTTTATTCTCGACGAACGGAAAGCACACAAATACAATTCCACCAAATGCACACAAAAAAGAAAACACAATTCCATTTACACAAAAAGCAAATATAAAAGTGAAAACACAGTGCAGAGCTAATACCGACTACCGAGCACACGGCAACACTTATACAATTCTACTTCACAGACGGCGCCGACAACACATACCCAAAACCAAGGAAAGAAAATACCCTCAAGAATGAGGTAGGCCTGGGGCCGAGACCTGGTCGGGCCTACCCGTCTGGTGATGAGACGCGGAGCGGCGATGGCGCCTCACTCCGCGGGCCTCGCGGACAGTGTCAGGCAGGGGGTGGGAAAAGGGGCCCCCTTGGTCGCACTATCTCAGCGCGGGGGGAAACAGGAGGGGGGTTGCTGATGCTCGGGGTATAGAGGATCTTTATTATGTGCGACGAGCGTCTCCACCTCGGCCAGGTCGCGCTGCCGGCCTCCCTCGGGCGCGCAGCTCCTTGCACGACGCGAGCACCCTTCGTCCGACTCGCCGCCTCTCCACAGCTCGTCCCCTCCGTTCCGACTCTCCTTCGCCTCGTTCCGACCTTTACGACTCCCTTCTTCTCGTTCCGACTTCTTACTACTCGTTCTGCTGACTCTTTCGCTCCGACTTTTACTACTCCTTTGACTGACGAACACCGTCCTTTTATCCCCCCGTAACTTCGCCTTTGACCCCCTCCCTTTGACCTTTCACCTCGCTCCCCATTGGCCCGAGAAAAAGTGGGCGTGAAGGCTTTTTGATCCACAAATTTGCATATATCGATCGCCCTGGGGGTGGGGCCAAATCGCCCCTCGCTCACCGATTGGACGGCAAAAAGTGGGCGTGTGTCGTTTTGGATCCGTTTTTGAAGCACAAAATCCGTGATTTTGTACACGCTGTTCGACGCGCGTCCTACACGAGTCCAGCATCGGTGCCCATGAGTGGCGCGAGATGACGGTGATGCGATGGTGGCGAGTTGTGACGGTAAAGGTCATGGCTGTTGTGGTGAAGCGGCGTTGCGGTTGGTGGTTGTTGTTGTGGTTGTGATGGTGGCGATTGGTCCAAAATAAAGATAGTAAAAGAAAAACGGCTATCCTAAAGAGTCGCAGCACGTATAAATGACATGTATTCCCACTAGACAACGGGTTTGGGCCTAACTACACATGCACTTACCGAGATACCTCACCTAAGGGACCTGAATGGTGGTTTGCGAATCTGGTAACCACAACAATATATATATATATATATATATATATATATATATATATATATATATATATATATATATATACATATATATATACATATAAAAATTTTTTTTTTTTTGTGGTTCAAGGAACAGCATGCCTCCAAAGGAAGAGCAACCAGCATACAGCAGTCCCAAGACAGTTATGCAATTAACATACGTTTAAATAGTCCCTTCCCTTTTGTCCAGCGGGACAACGGGACGTGCGTTGCGGGGATCTCATAGCTCAGTTTCCTTACACCAGAAACTTCATTTCTATTCTCCTTTTCTGCTTATTCCTGAGGAAAATTCGAATTTGACTCCTCGGGCAGGTCAGCAGGCACTGCGCTCGAACACCCGATCGGCATTGCGTGGCACAGCGCAGAGCTCCCGTCCTCAAGCGATCCCTCAACCTAACTTTTGGGGCGAGTCATCGTCAAAGCCATTCTGGTGGTAATAATTTCGGGTTGTTGGCCAGCGCAAGCTCGCTCTGCCTTCTTGCTAAAATAGCCGCCGAGGCCGTCCATTGGATACCTCACTGTTTCGCACGAGTGAGCTATCTTGCTCCGCTTTACGATCTTTGGCTTGTATTATTGTCGCACCTCACGCTTCTTTCTATCTCTGCATAACACACATCAATAAAACTATTCACAGTACCACATACCTTTCCCCGCATGCTTGTAAATAAATTATTATTATTATTATTCCCACGCTTTCGAAGAAAAGCGGGAATATTGTGATTGTGTCCGTCCGTCTGTCTGTCTTACCCTGTAACTCCTCCCACACCGTTTGAGATAGGAACTTGAAACTTTGGGACATATTAGATATATGTATGGGGAAGTGCCCGACACTGTCGGATTTTTGATATGACCCCTTTGGGCCGGACCAGAGGGGGTGGGGTCATGGGGGTTGATTTTTTTTTTTTTTTTTTTTTTTAAAGTGTATTTACCATTGTACATGGTAAATTCTTTTATAAAGAACTTACTTATGTGGCCCCCATGAGTGACAAACGGTCACAGGTTTTACTGTATTTATCTAATTGATTATGAATAATTAATATTATACACAGTTCATTCCTATGATTAAATTGATGCACGGTTCTATATTGCTGGACAGTGTGAATATAAATTAATGTTTCTTGAAATGTTGACATGCTTGCAATGACTTCTGATTTAGTAAACATAGTAAGTCTTTGGTGATAAAGCACATCAAATAGAAAAGAATAGTCAATCCATTTTGCAAGATAAAATTTCACCGAGCGTTAATGGGACAAAGCAGTGCGCGCGGGAATATGCGATGGTGTGCCATCGACAACGTAGTTCTAGTTAGAAATATTCCCAGCTCGTTTTCGTCTTTTCTTTCATTAATCTAGCATGGTCCGAATCCAAACTTAGCTGGGACTTTATTCCCAACGATCCGTTCCTTTTAGCTGGTAGGTCCATGGCAGTGTCGTTGGGCTGCATCCGATCCGGTAGAGTGATTCAGTTCGGACAAGGCATAGCGAGGGCATGTTCCCCGTTAATTAAATCACGTGGTTAATTCGGTAACCCAGTTAACCCATAGATGGGAGGACCCTACGTCGCGCAGTTGAGTTGTTGGTGGTCACGGTCAGTTAGCGACACACCGCGTCACGGAATTATCCATGTGCGATGGTCTACAATTCTGGGGAGTCTGGTGGGAGTTGAGATAGGTCTTCTTACCTGACCCCAGGCCCGCAACAATATGTATATGTATGGTATATATACTAGTGCGGACCCGTACGTGCATGCATGTATGTGCGTGCCCGTACATGCGTGGTCGTACGTGCAAAAAAAAAGAAAAAGAAGAAGAAGAATTGTGACGTCAATCGTGACATCATAGCACCGTGTACTGTCATTGGTTTGGTAAATAAATGGCCATAACTTGGAAACCACTTGTCCGATTAATATAAAATCTTGAGAAAGCACATCCACAGGGCCCCAGCAATATATTTGGCAAGTTTCAATTAGATCGGACCAGCGGTTGTCGAGAAACAGCGGTCGCAGACACACAAACACACGCACACACACACGCACACACAGAGATTGCTGGAATTATATATATATATATATATATATATATATATATATATATATATATATATATATATATATATATATATATACATATACATATACACGAGTGCGTGCAAAAAAAAAAAAATTCAAACCTCGTGCCAGAAATAACAACCACACAGGCCGTTCCTTCGCTCTCGTGTGGCTGCACGTGTGTGCCCGTATGTGCGTGGCTGTACGTGCAAAAAAAACAAAAAACTTTCAAACCGCGTGCCAGAAACAACAACCACACAGGCCGATCCTTTGCTCTCGTATACACAGTAACCACACAGTAGCTTTGCTCTCCTAACCATGCCGACATATATATATATATATATATATATATATATATATATATATATATATATATATATATATATATATATATATATATATATATATATATATATATATATATATAATATATATGAGTACAGCTCTGGAATAAAATAAGAGACTACTCCAAAAAAAATTTAAATCAGCATCTCTACATGTATGGCAGCCATTCCATTCCAGTGTCTATTGAATTCCAACACAGGCACACCTCATTCGACTTGGTGAGGTACTGACGCGGTGATCACCTGAACCAAATCTTATTTAACAAGGAAAAGTATAAAAACCACTGCTGTGGTCATCACTATCCTCTTGCAATAGTACCAGATGGATGGCAAAAACAGTGCGAGTAGTACCTCAAAAGTAATTGGAATCAAAAAAATAACTATTGACCATGCCAAAAGAGTTGAAAAGAAAAGTTTTGAGTGAGTAAAAGAAGGGTTCAATTCTGGTTTTACTGGCAGAGGGATACAGTGAGCGTCACGTTGCTTCCATCCTTAAAATTTCAAAGACGGCGGTTCATAAGAACTAGGTCAAGCAGCAGACATTGGGGAAAACAACGCTACAGACTGACAGAGGGTGAAAACGACTTTCCACTGACTGGGATGACCGCCAACTCATTCGAATCTCACTCAACAACCGTAGGATGACATCAAGTGACCTCCAAAAATAATGGCAAACGGCAGCTGGGATGAAGTGCACGATGAGGACGGTTCGAAACGGGCTCCTTGGGGCAGGACTGAAGTCGTGCAAAGCTAGAAAAAAGCCCTTCATCAAAGAGAAGCAAAGAAGAACCAGGCTGAGGTTTGCAAAAGACCATAAGGATTGGACCATAGAGGACTGGAGTAAGGTCATCATCTCTGATGAGTCCAATTTTCAGCTTTGCCCAACACCTGGTTGTCTAATGGTTACAGTGTTAGACGGAGACCTGGAGAGGCCTACAAGCCACAGTGTCTCGCAAACACTGTGAAATTTGGTGGAGGATCGGTGATGATCTGGGGGTGCTTCAGCAAGGCTGGAATCGGGCAGATTTGTCTTTGTGAAGGACTCATGAGTCAAGCCACATACAAGGTTGTCGTGGAAGAACACTTACTTCCTTCTGCTCTGACAATGTTCCCCAACTCTGAGGATTGGTTTTTCCAGCAGGACAATGCTCCATGCCACACAGCCAGGTCAATCAAGGTGTGGATGGAAGACCATCAGATCAAGACCCTGTCATGGCCAGCCCAATCTCCAGACCTGAACCCCATTGAAAACCTCTGGAATGTGATCAAGAGGAAGATGGATGGTCACAAGGCATCAAACAAAGCCGAGCTGCTTGGATTTTTGTGCCAGGAGTGACATAAAATCACCCAACAGCAATGTGAAAGCCTGGTGGAGAGCATGGCAAGATGCATGAAAGCTGTGATTGAAAATCAGGGTATTCCACAAAATATTGATTTCTGAACTCTTCCGAAGTTAAAACATAAGTATTGTTTTGTTTAAAAATGAATATGAACTTGTTTTGTTTGTATTATTTGAGGTCTGAAAACACCGAATCTTTGTTGTTATTTTGACCAGTTGTCATTTTCTGCAAATAAATGCTCTAAATGACAATATTTTTATTTGGGAGAAATGTTGTCAGTAGTTTATAGAATAAAACAAAAATGTTCATTTTACTCAAACACATACCGATAAATAGTAAAACCAGAAAAACTGATAATTTTGCAGTGTCCTTATTTTTTTCCAGAGCTGTGTGTGTGTGTGTGTACATATATATATATACACAGACATGTGTCGGGACGTCGATCACCCTTCAGGAAGGCATGAAGACGCGGTATACTTGAGAGAAAAGTGTTTATTTTAAATCAAGAACGTGTGCACATTCCGAGGCACTATAATTCTTGCCGGAGAGTGCTCCACCCGAAATAGTTGAATCACATATATATATATATATATATATATATATATATATATATATATACATATATATACATATATATATATATATATATATATATATATATATATATATACATATATATATATATATATATATATATATATATATACATATATATATATATATATATACATATATATATATATATATACATATATATATATACATATATATATATACATATATATATATACATACATATACATATATACATATATATATATATATACATATATATATATATACATATATATATATATATATATATATATATATATATATATATATATATATATATATATATATATATATATATATATATATATATATATATATATATACATATACATATATATATATATATATATATATATATATATATGCGTGGTGTTGGCTTAGTGGTTAGGGTGGTGGCTTGGGATCCCAGGATCCTGAGTTCAAGCCCTGTTGGCTGCTGAATTAACACCAGGGGTTGACTCAGCCTGTCATCCATCTGAGGTTGGCGAAGTGAGTACCAGTGTACTGGTCCCGGTGTATGCCCCGGTTAGAATAGGTGTACCATATCCCTGTGTGTAGTAAGAGGTGACCAGGGTTGGCGTCAGGAAGGGCATCCGGCCATAAAAAACATTTCCTCAAGAAAAAGCCTCACCCCTTGAAAAAAATAAGCAAGATCACAGGTTTTCCTCCAGATTCTGCTGCACAATGCTCCCTTGACTCACTCAAGGCTAAACCTTTCTTATCTCAGAACACAATGTTCATTCCTCAGCAAACAGTAAAACATTTTAATTAACTGCAG
>NC_140964.1:60632231-60684731 GCF_056783735.1 Eptatretus burgeri | reverse complement strand
AATCAGCCCCCGCGTGGGATAGGGTTGCTCGCCAAATTCGACCTACCTAAGTACCCACGCGGAGGGTAGACCGGGCGATCGCACCTCGCCGCAGGTCGACTTCGGACACGGGCCACTTAAGCGACCCGTTCCGTACTATCAGAATAACCGAGCGGTGTTATCGTCGACCTCGACGGTTCGATTAATTATCGGGCGTATTCAGCCCACTACCAACCCTTTACGTGAAGCAAGATGAGGATTCAATGGAGGAAAAGACGAAGCGAAGCGGGAGAACAGTTCAACAATAAAGCACATTTATTCGCGGCACACGGGAAGCACACAAATACAATTCCACCAAATGCACACAAAAAAAGAAAACACAATTCCATTTACACAAAAAGCAAATATAAAAGTGAAAACACAGTGCAGAGCTAATACCGACTACCGAGCACACGGCAACACTTATACAATTCTACTTCACAGACGGCGCCGACAACACATACCCAAAACCAAGGAAAGAATACCCTCAAGAATGAGGCGGGCCTGAGGCCGAGACCGGGTCGCGCCTACCCGTCTGGTGATGAGACGCGGAGCGGCGATGGCGCCTCACTCCGCGGGCCTCGCGGACAGTGCCTGGCAGGGGGTGGGAAAGGGGCCCCCTTGGTCGCACTATCTCAGCGCGGGGGGAAACAGGAGGGGGTTGCTGATGCTCGGGGTATAGAGGATCTTTATTATCCCTGGTGTGCGTCTCCACCTCGGCCAGGTCGCGCTGCCGGCCTTCCTCGGGCGTGCAGCTCCCGGCACCGTCGCGAGCACCCCCTCGTCTGCCTTCGCCGCTGCCGCCTCTCCGCCTCTGGACTCTCCACCCTGGACTCTTCTTTGGGCTCTCCTCGTTCGACTCTCTTCAGCTTCTCCAGCTACTGCAGGCTTCGGGCTCCAGACTTCCACACGGCTCTGACTGACGAACACGGTCCTTTTATCCCCCCGTAGCTTCGCCTTTGACCCCCTCCCTTTGACCTTTCACCTCGCTCCCCATTGGCCCGAGAAAAAGTGGGCGTGAAGGCTTTTTGATCCACAAATTTGCATATATCGATCGTTCTGGAGGCGGGGCCAAATCGCCCCTCGCTCACCGATTGGACGGCAAAAAGTGGGCGTGTGTCGTTTTTGATCCGTTTTTGAAGCACAAAATCCGTGATTTTGTACACGCTGTTCAACGTGCGCCCTGCACGAGTCCAACACCGGTACCCACAGCGGGGCAAGAACGGTGGCGATGCTACGGTTGCGAGGTGTGACGTGAAGGTCGTGGCGGTTGTGGTGAAGCGGTGTTGTGGTTGGTGGTTGGTGGTTGATGTTGTGGTTGTGGTGGTAATCATGGCGGTTGGTCCAAAATAAAGATAGTAAAAGAAAAACGGCTATCCTGAAGAGTCGCAGCACGTATAAATGACATGTATTCCCACTAGACAACGGGTTTGGGCCTAACTACACATATACTTGCCGAGATACCTCACCTAAGGGACCTGAATGGTGGTTTGCGAATTTGGTAACCACAACACTACCCCCTTCCCTTTTTACAGACTCGTCCCGAGTCGTCAAATTTTCGTGTGCCATCATGTGTAGTTTTCCCCTAGTACATTTTACCTACTGATCCCTGAGTGCGACATTCATGGTATTCGTGTCCCCAAAATAAATAACCTGAGGGCTGCGTAACTATCTAAACAAACTCACTCACACGGACGACTTAAATAAAATTGCCGGCGCTAGACAGACATGCCGGGGGCGCACTCATATTTACAGTACATCTTAACCTTAACTTACAAATTTTACACTAAACCATGGCCCAGGATCACTGAACTCTGCAAAAGAAAAGCAGTTAGCAGGGAGCCAGGCTGCCCACATGCAGTCTCTGGCTCAAAACAATGCAGGTGACAGGGAACGTGGCTGGCTGCTCACACGCAGTCCAAGGCCTTCCCTTTTGAACTGAACTCAGTGAACCACAACGGTGCATGGGCTGCACAAACGCAGTCTCCGTGCCAGCTCAAGTGGCACACGCAATGAGCACAACGAATGGATGCATGAATGGATGGACGCAAACACGGTGCACGGGCCGCCACTGCAGGCCCGTGTTGTAGCTGCCAACAGGGCAGTTCTCGCAGCTTGCAAACTGTTGCCTTGATCCTGGCGCACATGGAAATGAACACGGGGGGGGGGGCAAAGCAAAAATTGAACGGGGCTGGTGAACGTGGGCAGTGGGCATGGCATGGCAAAGGCAGCAGGCAAACACAGCCCGCAGAAGAAGGCCGCTGCAGGCAAACACAGCCGGCAGATGAACTGGCCGGCACAGGCCTTGAAGAAAAACAGCCAGCCGGCAGACGATCCAGCCGGCACAGGCCTTGCAGCACAGCAGCTGCAGATGAAGTTGGCCGGCCTCCGCCTTGAAGCAAAACATGGCCAGCCGATGAAGTTGGCCAGCCTTTGCCGTTCAATGGAGGTTGGTGGAGGGAGTGCGGTGGTGCTGGCCACTTGGAAGGCGGGCTCGGACCTACCTACCTGTCTCCCTCCCAACCTATCGCCTTTGCCTGTCACTGTACATACCCACTCCCTTAATTTGTGAAAAACCAATTTAGCCCCCACTTATTTTTTTTGTTGTTTTTATTTTTACTTCCCCACTATAAATCGTCCCCTAACCCCCTTTATCGTCCTTGTTCGGCTAACCTATTCTGTCACCTAGCCTACTCCCAACCCCTACGTTCCCTTCCCAGAGGGGAACAAGGGAGAGCTAACGTCCTGTGTCGAGGCCCAACGAAGCCTCAGAATGGCCTCCCCAGAGTTCGGCGATCTATAACCAAAGTGGGTCCAGCGGCCCACAACGACAGCGAGGGGATGGATGGTGCGGAGGGGTACACTTCCTAATCTACCCTATCCATTTAACTGTTAAACTACCCCGGGGCTTTCAACAAGCGCCTCTCGCTTAAACTATTGGTTCTAACAACCCAGATTCCCGTCGCCTGTGTTGGTGTCCTTACAATTTCGGGCCTCGCCCCCCAATTTTCTCTCCGTGCCCTCACACGGTCTCCTGGCTGGGACACGTGGCTCCCTTTGGCAGGCACGACCCTCTGCCGAATCTCCCGCTATGGCACCCCCGGGCACTACACTGCCTCCGAGCCTACCAGCTCCCTAACACCGGGGAGTGCCCCCCATGGCACCTCCCCTGAAACGCACACGTGGCAGGCTGGCTTCCCAGGCCCCTTTCCGAGGGTCACCCGTGCCCACAACACTGCCCACGCGGCTAATGGCGCCCCGGGCCCCCGCACCAAGCAGGCGCACCCGTGCCCACTACTCTATCCCGGCCCCCCATGGGCCCATGGCCTACCGCGGCCGACTAGCCTGGTGCCCGGGGTACCCACTCAGCGATACCCACCTTTCGCAGCCACGCTCCTAAGCCCGTCAACAGGGCTCCTGCACCCCTCCAAATGGGTCTCGAGCCTACTTTCCCACCAACAACAAAACGACCTCCATTTTTCAATTTGACTAACCCCCTAATCACTTTATACTGACCCCGGGGTCCCTTGGGCGGGAGTCACTCCTCCCCCCAATCACTCATCGCACCATGCATTCCCCATTCACTCCATACACACAGACCCGCTGGCCTCACTCACTCAACATGTCTCCAACTCACCAACTCTTCAACACACACACCGCTGAACTCTGCCATCCTTCTAACTACATCCCCTAACTAACTCGTGCTCCCACGTCGTCCCTTAAACTATAGCACGTTCCTTTTAACACGACGTAGCTAAGCTACGTCCCCTCTACACACTCACTGTCAGTCACTGTCTCCTAACTCAAAAATTCATTTTATTTCCCAACCTAAAGCTCACTAAATCCCTCTACCTAATCCATTCCACGGACTCCATGAGGACTTACCCCTGCCCCATGAAGTCGGTCTAACTAAGCTAACCCTTCCCCCTAACTAGTTTCCATCCTGTGCCCAGGTAAGGGGGTCTTTCACCCCTTTCCCAGGAATCCTGTACACCCGAAAGTGAGGCTTGCTTTTTCCTTTTTTTTTCATGCGCAGCACCTGCGCGGCAACTCGCGCACTCTGCACCCGCCCGCGACGTCATGCAGCCGCACGTGTTCCTCGTCCCTCCTTGGACGGTGCCATCGGGCAGAGATACCCCTCCTGCCGGATTCCAACCCCACGTGCAGCCATGACGTCACCGTGCGCAGAAAAAAAAAAACAAGCCCCCCGTCTCGAGGGGTTCCCCACGCGAACACATGTGCTTTGCCCGTTGGAGCTTAACACACACGATCGCGTGGAGAACCCGTCCGGTCCAAATCCATTTACCTGCCTAAACTTTGTCCGTCCGCGGGATCGGCAAATCCACCGCGTGCGTTTCCGGACCGGGACTTCACTCTCGCAAGCGAGCACGTGGTGGTCTCGTGCGTTGCACAGCACGAACCTCGTGCTCACTGCTGGGTGAACCCGGCACGGTCCTCGAAACAACTACAGCCGCTACTCGGCTTTCTCTCCTCTGTCGCCGTCTCCGTCTCCATTCCACACACGCGTACCTGCGTGTTACGACGCACACAGTCCACACCATTAAACTCACACCGGGAGATGCGGCTGCGTGCTCCCGCATGCCAACCGACATCTCCCTTACATACCGCTCTCTCACACACACGGTCTCCCTTGCATACGGCCGTTCACTCACGTATGCCATTTTCCTCACACAAACCATACTACTCACACACGCGGGGGCACTCGCCCGCGGTGCCTCATCCACACTGGCCGTTTCATTCACACACACGGCCTCACTCACACACGGTGCCTCACCCACGCACGGCGTGCTGGGAAGCACGTACTCTGGCACCATCGCCACCACACCACTCACACACGGGGTCGCTTCCACACACGGGGACGCACTCACACCTTGCACCACACACACAGGGACAACCACACTGGGGACTGGTGTCCCCACAAGGGTCTCCGGGGCCTCTATACCCCCCAAGCTCTCCGTGCACCCGTCCACAGCACTCGTCCCCTCAACCTCGCAAAGCACGACCGAACTCACCTGGTCGTGACTCACCTCAAGGGGGCATACTCCCTCCCCTCGTTCCTGGAGGAGGCCATCCAGGTGCTCGCACTGGGTCTCTACCCAGTCCGCCAGCTCACCCTCACTATCCTCCACTACCTCTGTGTGTGTGTGTGCGTCACTTACCCCGTCTTCCTCGTGTAGTCTTTCCTCTATTTTTTCTATCTCCCGTGTCTCTCCCAACTCTTCACCCTTTACCTCCCTTGTCTCAACTATTATTTCCTTTGTCACGGCCTTCATGCCCGCCTGCAGGCATCGGCCCATGTTCTGCGTCTCACCCCGGAACTTTTTCATCTCTTCCCTCATTTGCTGTGTATTCGCATCCATTTTTTCGATCATTTTCGCATTCATCTTTTCGTTCATTGCCGCCAGCATGGCGCAAAGTTGGGCCATGTTGGATGCACTCAGCTGAGCCGTTTCGGCAAGGGAAGGGTTTTGGTGGAGAGGGGGGGGGGGAGGTGTCAGACACTGCGGCCGCTGCCGCACCCATTTCAGGTTCTGGGTTTAGTTGGGCGAGTCCGTGTTCCTGCACAATCAACATTTCCTGCTCGGGGATTCCATCCTGGACCATGGATCCTACACATTCTACATCCATTTCTAATACCCCCGGCTCCCGCTCGCCTTGAGACGCCATCTTGCTTCTCGTGAAGGGTTAATTTGCTCGCTCGTAATTTGGAGGGAATCGGGGGTCGCTTCTCTCACCCCTGGACCGATTCCCGTGAATTTAATTGGAGACAGGAGAGCCTGTTTTCCTTTCTCCGATACCAGTGCCGCGAGGAGGGCGATGAATTTGTATCGCACGACCTGACACCAGTGTTGCGGATTCGCGCCCGCCGGCGTGCTGACGGCCACGTAACTCGAATCGCGGCACGTCGCCCACCGGACGGACAATCCAGTCGTGACCCTCTCGGACTAACGCCGGGAACCAGTCACGGGTGGACCTTTCGGTCTCACCGCGATCGAGCCAATCAGCCCCCACGTGGGATAGGGTTGCTCGCCAAATTCGACCTACCTAAGTACCCACGCCAAGGGTAGACCGGGCGATCGCACCTCGCCGCAGGTCGACTTCGGACACGGGCCACTTAAGCGACCCGTTCCGTACTATCAGAATAACCGAGCGGTGTTATCGTCGACCTCGACGGTTCGATTAATTATCGGGCGTATTCAGCCCACTACCAACCCTTTACGTGAAGCAAGATGAGGATTCAATGGAGGAAAAGACGAAGCGAAGCGGGAGAACAGTTCAACAATAAAGCACATTTATTCGCGGCACACGGGAAGCACACAGATACAATTCCACCAAATGCACACAAAAAAAAGAAAACACAATTCCATTTACACAAAAAGCAAATATAAAAGTGAAAACACAGTGCAGAGCTAATACCGACTACCGAGCACACGGCAACACTTATACAATTCTACTTCACAGACGGCGCCGACAACACATACCCAAAACCAAGGAAAGAATACCCTCAAGAATGAGGCGGGCCTGAGGCCGAGACCGGGTCGCGCCTACCCGTCTGGTGATGAGACGCGGAGCGGCGATGGCGCCTCACTCCGCGGGCCTCGCGGACAGTGTCTGGCAGGGGGTGGGAAAGGGGCCCCCTTGGTCGCACTATCTCAGCGCGGGGGGAAACAGGAGGGGGTTGCTGATGCTCGGGGTATAGAGGATTTCTACTCTGCCTCGAGTCCCGCGACGAGCGTCTCCACCTCGGCCAGGTCGCGCCGTCGGCCTCCCTGGTGTGCAGCTCCCTGCACGACGCGAGCACCCCCTCGTCTGCCCTCGCCGCCTCTCCACAGCTCCGTCCCTCCGCTCCGACTCCAACGCACACGACGACGACCAACTCCTTCTTGCTTCTTCTTCCCAACTCCACCGCCCGCGAAGTCTTAACTCTCTCTATTCACTTGACTGACGAACACGGTCGCTTATATCAGCCCCGTGGCTTCGCTCTCTCATCTTTGACCCCCTGCCTTCGACCTTTCACCTCGCTCCCCATTGGCCCGAGAAAAAGTGGGCGTGAATGCTTTTTGATCCATAAATTTGCATATATCGATCGCCCTCCAACGCCCTGGAGGCGGGGCCAAATCGCCCCTCGCTCACCGATTGGACGGAACAAAAGTGGGCGTGTGTCGTTTTTGATCCGTTTTTGAAGCGGAAAATCCGTGGTTTTGTACACGCTGTTCGGCGCGCGCCCTGCACGAGTCTAACACCGGTACCCACAAGCGGCGCAAGAACGGTGGCGATGCGACGGTTGCGAGGTGTGACGTGAAGCGGCGCCGCGGTGGGTGGTTGATGTTGTGGTTGGTGGTGGTAACAATGGCGGTTGGTCCAAAATAAAGATAGTAAAAGAAAAACGGCTATCCTGAAGAGTCGCAGCACGCATAAATGACATGTATTCCCACTAGACAACGGGTTTGGGCCTAACTACACATATACTTACCGAGATATCTCACCTAAGGGACCTGAATGGTGGTTTGCGAATTTGGTAACCACAACAATATATATATATATATATATATATATATATATATATATATATATATATATATATATATATATATATATATATATATATATATATATATATATATATATATATAGTTACGGTTGTGGAAATTCATAGAACACCATTCAGGTTTCCCGAAGATCAGTTATGTCTAAGTGTGTGTCCAGGTTAGATTTCCCCACCGATGTATAACGGGTTTATTCGTGTGCCGGGCTGTGAATCTTGAGGTAGTGTTATTCTTTTCTATCTTTATTTTAAACAAACAAACTTCTCCTCACCATCATCTCCACAAACAATAACATCTCAACAAACAAACGAACTTCTCCTCACCAGAATCTCCACAACACCACCATCTTTTCACCAACAACAACATCCCAACAAACAACATCTCCACAAACAAACACGATGGCATCCTCGACAGCGGCAAAGTGATTTCAAACACAGCCGCGTTGGGAGAGTGATTTCAAACACAGCCGCGTTTGACGGCGAGATCGGATCAGAACGACGAAATAGGCAGAGCCAGCCACGGGTGAAAGTTCAAGGGTGAAAGGGGCAAGCGCCGCCTTCGGGTGGCGAAGCCCACAGCGGCTTCACCCCTTCGGGGCTATAAAAAGACGCGTTTTGACGCCAAGAGGGTCGTTGTTGGTCGGAGGAGTGCAGTTCGTTCGTCGTGGAGCCAGCCAAGTCACCAAGTTGTTGGTCGGTGGAGGCAGTCAAGTTGGAGCCGGAGAAAAGTCGCCAGCAAGCCACGTAACGGTAAGAGCGATCGAGCCTCGAGTCGGTCGAGCGCCGCTGAGGAATGAGCGGGCTCTTAAAGAGCATCAACTCTAAAAGAGCAAGGCCCGTTCGCTCCTCTGAAGCGTTGTCGGCCAGGCCCGATCGACCAGGCCGCGCTGCTAGGCCCGGGACCAACCAAGCTGCCGTTAGAACAGCTGCCGCGTTAACGACGAGACATATGGAGGGTCACCGACAAAAGACCCATCGAGTCGCCTCAAGGGAAACAAAGGTAACCTGCCCGGCCTCGCGGAGCTCTTTCGGTTATCCCAGCTCCGCGGAAAATTAAAGGCTTACGAGCCGAGTTCTGTATTTCTTTTCTGGGGTTTTTGCAAAGAAGTCTGTGGCGCCTTGTCTACCAAGTAGAACTGATTAAGTGCGTGCACGTAATAAATAGATATCGGCTGTAGGTTTTTGCTCGTGTCTTGTCCCTTCCCCACATTCATTGCATTGCTTACATGTGCAAATAAATGTTCCCCATTTTTGAATGTCAACTGCTCGTTGCGTCCCTTCCTCCATTGACTGCCATAATTGCGTTCAGAATAATTAGCTGGCTGATTATAATCCGATAAAACGTACATCTGGTCCGACGGGGCTTGGTGATATAAAACCGCTCGGCAATCGCAAACGGAACGAGCTGCTTAAAGCGGATCGTTTTCGTGCAGGCTCCGTTGAGGTAGAAATCCCCGGCATTTCTGTCTGCGCGAGTAATTAGCTACATCGACAATTCGGCGATCGACCTTGCAGCGCGGACAGAAGAGTTGGCTGGTTTATGGTGTGGTTAACAACAACCGTAGCTGGGTTTCGGCATTGATCCGAAAGCTGTGACTAGATTGCTCGTTCGGTGGGCGTGCACGGCCGCAATTGATCCGAAGGCGGTCGCCGCACGCCGGACGGGTGGAAATCCACAACAATATATATCTATATATATACCGGGCATAGTGGCATGCGCCTGAAATCCATATACTCGGAGGCTTGGGTTGGAGGATTGCTTGAGGACGTGCGTTCTGCGCTGGGCCATGCTATGAGAGGGTGTAGGGCAGCCCAGAATCATGGCGAAACCCAATCCTTATCCCTGTGTCGTCTGAGGCGACCAGGGTTTCGTCAGGAAGGGCATCCGGCATAAAACCTGTGCCAAATCAGTTTGCGGATCATAACGGATGATCCGCTGTGGCGACCCCTAACGGGAGCAGCCGAGAGAAGAACAACTATATATATATATATATATATATATATATATATATATATATATATATATATATATATATATATATATATATATATATATATATATATATATATATATATATATATATATATATATATATATATGTATATATATATAATATGCCTGGTGTTGGCGCAGTGGTAAGGGCAGTGGCTTGGGACCCAAGAGGTCCTGAGTTCAAGCCCCGTTGGGACACTGAATTAATATATGTATGTATATGTATATATATATATATGTATATATATATATATATATATATATATATATATATATATATATATATATATATATATATATATATATGTAAACCAAGTCGAAAACACCAGGGGGTTGACTCAGCCTGCCATCCTTCTGAGGTCGGCGAAATGAGCACCAGTTGTACTGGGCCCGGTGTATGCCCCGGTTAGAATAGGTGTACCATATCCCTGTGTGTCGTAAGAGGCGACCAGGGTTGCGTCAGGAAGGGCATCCGGCGTAAAAACCTATGCCAAATCATTATGCGGACAACAAAACGAATTTCCATACCGGATCGGTCGAGGCCCGGGTTACCAACGACCGCCACCGGTACCGGTGGTCAGCAGGGTACCAGTGGAAATTGTGCTACTGCTGGGCAAAGGAGGAGAAGGAGACGGGGAAGGCGAGTCCGGAGGCAGTGGGAGAGGGGGAAGGGTAGAAGTGTGGAGGTGAGAGTTGGAACTCTGAATGTTGGGACGATGACTGGCAAAGGGCGAGAGTTGGCTGATATGATGGAGAGAAGAAAGGTGGACATACTGTGTGTACAAGAGACCAAGTGGTGTGGTCTCTTTTCAAACTGTTCTACCATGGTGTGGATGGGAGGAGAAATGGTGTCGGGATAATCCTGAAGGAAGATCATGTCAAGAGGGTATTGGAGGTGAGGAGGGTGTCTGACCGAGTGATGAGTGTGAAGTTGGAAATTGAAGGGGTGATGATGAATGTCATCAGTGCATATGCCCCACATATGGGGTGTGAGATGGAATATAAAGAAGATTTCTGGAGTGAGTTAGATGAAGTGGTGGAGAGTGTATCCAAGGATGAAAGAGTGGTGATTGGAGCAGATTTCAATGGACATGTTGGGGAAGGGAATAAAGAGGATGAGGAGGTGATGGGGAGGTACGGTCTCAACAAGAGAAATGTGGAAGGGCAAATGGTGGTAGAGTTTGCAAAAAGAATGGAAATGGCAGTGGTAAACACGTATTTCAAGAAGAAGGAGGAACACAGGGTGACATACAAGAGTGGAGGAAAGTGCACACAGGTGGATTACATCTTAAGTAGGAGATGCAACCTGAAAGAGATTAGAGACGGTAAGGTGGTGGCAGGGGAGAGTGTAGCTCGACAGCATCGATTGGTGGTCTGTAGGATGACTTTAGAGGTGAGGTTGAGGAAGAGAGTGAGGGCTGAACCAAGGACCAGATGGTGGAAGCTGAAGGAGGAAGACTGTTGCGTGAAATTTAGGGAGGAGGTGAGACAGGCGTTGGATGGTGGTAAAGATGGGTGGGATGATTGGGCAATGACAGCAGAAGTTGTGAGGGAGATAGCTGGGAAGGTACTTGGTGTGACATCTGGACAGAGGAAGGAAGATAAGGAGACTTGGTGGTGGAATGAGGAAGTACAGGAAAGTATAAGGAAGAAGGGGTTGGTGAAAAAGAAGTGGGATAGTCAGAGAGATGAAGAAAGTCGGCAGGAGTACAAGGAGTGGCGTCGAAAAGCAAAAAGAGAGGTGGCAAAGGCCAAGGAAAAGGCATATGACGAGCTGTATGAGAAGTTGGATACAAAAGAAGGGGAAAAGGATTTATACCGATTGGCAAGACAGAGGGACCGAGCTGGGAAGGATGTGCTGCAGGTTAGGGTGATAAAGGACGCAAATGGGAATGTGCTGACAAGTGAGGAGATTGTGTTGAGAAGGTGGATGGAGTACTTTGAGGAGCTGATGAATGAAGAAAATGAGAGAGAGAGAAGGTTGGAAGAGGTGGAGATAGTGAATCTGGAAGTGGGGTGGATCAGTAAGGATGAAGTGAGGACTGGTATGAAGAAGATGAAAAGTGGAAAGGCGGTTGGCCCAGATGGTATACCAGTGGAGGCATGGAAGTGCTTAGGAGAGATGGCAGTGGGGTTGTTAACCAGATTGTTTAATAAAGTCTTGGAAAGTGAGAGGATGCCGGAGGAGTGGAGATTAAGTGTACTGGTTCCGATTTTCAAGAATAAGGGTGATGTGCAGAGCTGTGGAAATTACAGAGGGATAAAGTTGTTAAGCCACACCATGAAGTTGTGGGAAAGAGTAGTGGAAGCTCGGTTGAGAGGAGAGGTGACGATCTGTGAGCAGCAATATGGGTTTATTCCAGGAAAGAGCACCACTGATGCGATGTTTGCTTTGAGAATGTTGATGGAGAAGTATAGGGAAGGCCAGAAAGAGTTACATTGTGTGTTTGTGGATTTAGAGAAAGCTTATGATAGGGTGCCAAGAGAGGAGTTGTGGTATTGTATGAGGAAGTCGGGAGTGTTGGAGAAGTATGTGAGGATCGTGCAGGATATGTATGAGGACAGTGTGACAGCGGTGAGGTGTGCGGTAGGAATGACGGACCGGTTTAAGGTTAAAGTGGGATTGCACCATGGATCGACTCTGAGCCCTTTCCTGTTTGCAATGGTGATGGACAGGTTGACGGACGAGATCAGACTGGAGTCTCCATGGACCATGATGTTCGCGGATGACATCATGATCTGCAGGGAGAGTAGGGAGCAGGCTGAATCGAGCCTTGAGAGGTGGAGGTACGCACTGGAGAGAAGGGGAATGTTAGTCAGTAGGAGTAAGACGGAGTACATGTGCGTAAATGAGAGGGAGGGTGGTGGTATGGTGCAGTTGCAAGGAGTTGAGGTGGGGAAGGTGGATTGGTTTAAATACTTGGGATCAACTGTCCAAAGTAACGGAGAGTGTGGGAGAGAAGTGAAAAAGAGAGTGCAGGCAGGATGGAGTGGGTGGAGAAGAGTTGCAGGAGTGATTTGTGACAGAAGGGTAGCTGCAAGAGTGAAGGGGAAAGTATACAAGACGGTAGTGAGACCAGCTATGTTGTATGGTTTGGAGGCGGTGACGCTAACAAAAAGACAGGAAGCAGAGCTGGAGGTGGCAGAGTGAAAGATGCTTCGATTCTCGTTGGGAGTGACGAGGATGGATAGGATAAGAAATGAGTGTATTAGAGGGACAGCGCAGGTAGGACGGTTTGGAGACAAAGTGAGAGAGGCGAGATTGAGATGGTTTGGACATGTGCACAGGAGGGAAACGGAGTATATCGGGAGAAGGATGTTGAAGATTGAGCCGCCAGGCAGGAGGAGAAGAGGAAGGCCAAAGAAGAGGTTCATGGATGCGGTGAGGGCGGACATGCGGGTGGTTGGAGTGTCAATGGAAGATGTGGAGGATAGAGCGAAATGGAGACAGTTGGTCCGCTGTGGCGACCCCTTACGGGAGCAAGCCGAAAGAGGAAGAAGAAGGTATATAGATATATATATATATATATATATATATATATATATATATATATATATATATATATATATATATATATATATATATCTTCTTCTTCATTCGGCTGCTCCCGTTAGGGGTCGCCACAGCGGATCATCCGTATGATCCGCATTGTGATTTGGCACAGGTTTTACGCCGGATGCCCTTCCTGACGCAACCCTGGTCGCCTCTTACGACACAGGGATATGGTACACCTATTTTAACCGGGGTATACACCGGCCCAGTACACTGGTACTCATTTCGCCGACCTCGGAAGGATGACAGGCTGAGTCAACCCCCTGGTGTATTAATTCAGTGGCCCAACGGGGCTTGAACTCAGGAAGTCTTGGATCCCAAGCCGCTGCCCAACCCACTGCGCCAACACCAGGCTATATATATGTATGTATATATATATATATATATATATATATATATATATATATATATATATATATATATATATATATATATATATATATATATATATATATATATATATATATATATATATATATATATTGGAGTCAGAACTGCTCTTCTGCGACTATATGTGTGTATATATATATATATATATATATATATATATATATATATATATATATATATATATATATATATATATATATATATATATACATACATATATATATATATATATATATATATATATATATATATATATATACACACATATATATATATAAATATATATATATATATATCTTCTTCTTCTTCTTTCGGCTGCTCCCGTTTGGGGTTGCCACAGCGGATCATCTGTATGATCCGCATAGTGATTTGGCACATGTTTTACGCCAGATGCCCTTCCTGATGCAACCCTGGTCGCCTCTTACGACACAGGGATATGGTACCGGATATACCGGGGTATACACCGAGCCCATTACACTGGTACTCATTTCGCCGACCTTGGAAGGATGACAGGCTGAGTCAACCCCTGGTGTATTAATTCAGTGGCCCAACGGGGCTTGAACTCAGGACCTTTTGGATCCCAAGCCGCTGCCCTTACCACTGCGCCAACACCAGGCTATATGTGTGTGTGTGTATATATATATATATATATATATATATATATATATATATATATATATATATATATATATATATATATATATATATATATATATATATATATATATATATATATATATATATATATATATATATATATATATATATATATATATATATATATATATATATATATATATATATATACATACATACATACATACATACATACATACATACATACACATACACGAGTCAGAACTGCTCTTCTGCGACTATATGTGTGTATATATATATATATATATATGCGTGTGTATGTATATATATATATATATATATATATATATATATATATATATATATATATATATATATATATATATATATATGTTTGTGCGCGGAGATGTAATAATCATGTTGTGTTCGAATCCATTTCCCATAAATGGGTTATAACAATACATTGTGCTATATGCTAAAAACGGTACTTTTCAAGTTAATTATCAATCAAGCTTAATTGGCTTCATTTTCCTTTAACATCACACTTAAAACCATTATGCTAATTTTGGAGAAATTTGCATCTGCACATGTAATGGTGAACGTCCGCATTTGACTTTGTACGTTTGAAATATTTTCAATTACGTTATGCTGTTAATGTGGTCATTATAACACTATTCAGAAGTCACAGACGCCAACTGACAAAGATCATATTTGAGTGGTAGCTGACCGATATGTTCGTCCAGACTCGTGAAGCTCAAAGCTTGTATTGTAGTTGTTAGAGGACGTGCTGAGTCCAGCACCATGAACAACATACGAACATCAAAGGGAAGAAAACCCCGAAGGTGTGTGCGTATCCCATTACCCCTGATATGGTGTATTTTGTTTCACTCAAAACTTCTCGAATTGCGTTTTTTTTTATCACATTTGGTTTAAAAAAAAAAAATAAAAACCAGTTTGGATTTCCACCAACCCGTTTTTCATCACTTCCAACTTGCCATGTATGTGTCCCTCCACTCTGCTGTTGATGTTTCTCCTATTTATTTATCTTTGTGTACCTTGTCAAGGCTCGCATGAGAGCGAACACACAGCAAGGGAGGCATGAGACAAGAGGGGTGGGAGTGGGAAGGACAAAACAGTGGGGAACAGAGACCTCAGGAGATCTGTGAAGGGAGAGGGATGGGGTGGGAAACATGGGGTATACAAGATGGACATTACAGGAACTTTCAGGAAGGAAAGCAGGGAATTTGAAGGAGGTGGGTTTGGGGTGGATAAACGGGGGTAGAAAAGATCGAGGATTTGGATTGGTGATGATAAGAGGTGGTGGTGAACAGCTGTTTTGAAGGCCTGGAGGGAAGAATGGGACTGAACAGAGGGGAGGAGTTAATTCCAGAGGCCGGAAAAAAGAGGAATGAAAGAGTGAAGGTGAGCTGTGATTCGTCATTTTGGGAGTTTTATTAGAAGGGGGCTGTTGGCGGACCTGAGCGCCTGCGGAAATATGGTGGGGATTATTCGCAGACAGAGCAGGGCGGGCGAGACCGAAGAGGAGATGGTAGAAGATAGAAAGACCACCGAACTGCCTGTGGTGAGAGAGTGAGAGGCCCAAAGACTCAGCCCCATCGTGGGAGATACCAATGATCCAAAATGCCTTGATTTGCACTGCGTGAAACCAAGAAAGGTGAGTCGCAGGAGCACCAGCCCAGAGGGGAGAGCAGTACTCCATAGCGCTGTGGCTGAAAGCTTTCTATGTGGTCAGGAGATCAGGTGGGCCAAGGAAGGACTTTGCACGACGTATGATTCCCAGTCGCCGATTGGCTTTGGAGGCCAGGATGGAAATGTGGCTTTCCCAGGAAAGATCATGGCAGATCGTGAGACCCAGAAGCTTGAAAGAAAGGACATCTTCCAGAGGATTGTTGAGAAACTGGATTGGGTTGGAGGGGGGTGGGGGGTTGGAGAGACATTTTCACAGTGTGAGATTCGTCAGGCTTGAAAGACATGTTCCACATGTTAGACCAGTTTGTTATTTTACCCAGATCTGCATAGAGCGAAGAAGCTGGGGCTTACCGGTCTGAGGGATTACAGATTGTACGGCAGAGGGTGGAGTCATCAGCAAAGATATAAAAAGGATTTTACATGGAGTAAAATTGACATTAAATTTATTTTACAGATAGTCAGAGAGATCATTGATGAAAACCAGAAAAAGAACAGGGCCCAGAACGCTACCTTGAGGAACTTCAGCCTGCATAGGAAGGAGGGATGAAAGAACTCCATTTAGGGCCACACGTTGACTGCGACAGGAGAGGAAGTTTGAGAGCCATGAGTGGAGAAGGCCTTGGATACCACAGGAAGAAAGTTTGGTGAGCAGGGCAGGGGTGCCAGACTGTGTCAGAAGCACGCAATATGTCTGGGGATATGGTTCTGATTTCATGTCTGGCATTGTGTACCTCCATACATTGTTGGTAGAGCAGAAGCAGCATATACAGGGTGGAGTGACCTGGTCTGAAATCAAGCCATTGGAGAAGATGAAGGATTTAATGTCTGAAGCGATGATGCATTCCATAACTGTGCTGATGATTGGGGAAAGGCTGATTGGTTTGTAGTTGCAGGGATCTCTTTTTGCACCTCTTTTCATGCAGGGCAGTAATGTTTGCTGATTTCCAAGCAGATGGTAGATGACCTTGAGTAAATGAGAGGGTGAATATAACAGAGAGAGTGTGAGCAAGAGCAGAGGAGCAGATTTTTTGGACACTTGGGCTGATGTCGTCTGGACTGGTTACAGAATCTGAGTCGAGGTTTGACAGAAAGCTCTCCACTTTGTCAGAAGAAGTGGAGAGTCCAGGGACAGATGGGTGCGACTGGATCAAGAGGGATTCAGACAGAAGATTTTGTTGCAAACACCGAGTTTAGGCATTCAGCCTTTTCACTTGCGATGTCAGCAGTGTGGCCATTTGAGGTAAGGTTTGGATGGGGGGGGGGGGGACATACACCAGAAACTGATTTGATGAGACCGCTCCTGGATTTGGAGGAGGGAGAGACGTTTGAGAGTTCAGACTTGAGCTTTGAAAGATGTTTTCTGGCTCTCCTGAGGGTAGATACACACTTGTTCTGACTTTGATGGAAGGAACTGAGATTACCCTCAGCTGGGTTTGCTTTCCATGAGGCAAAGGGAAGTTGTTTCAGGACAACTGCCTCACCAAAAGCTTCAATGAACCATCGGCGGGAGGAAGGGTAGGACAACTGAAGACGAGAGGGGATAAATCTGTGCATGAGGGAGAGCAAGTTTCTTTGAAAGAATTCCCAGGATGAGTTGATGTTGGAGAAAGTAGCGATGGGAGACCAGTCTAGAAGTTTGATGACTGCTTGGAGACCCTGCCAGTTGGCCTGAGTGAAATGCCAGAATCGACGGTGCTGAGTTGGATCTCAGATAACAGCCAGAGAGATGTCCACTTTGACAAGCACATGGTCAGAAGAACTGATTGTAGCGAGAGAAGAACAGCAGATATTTTCACGCAAATTTGTCAAAATCAGACCCAGAAAAGATAGAGCACCATTGGTTGAGATCCGGGTCGGGAAGTTGACCAATTGAGTCAGTCCCAATGAGTCGCATAAGTCTTTTGCTGAAGTGCTTGGAGGGAGAAGAGTTTGATGGTTCCTTTGAGAGGGAGATGTGAGAGGGGTGAGTTGGCACTGAAGTTGGAATAAAAAGAATGTTTTATGAAAAGCGAAAATTCATAGCAAACTGGGTTTTTATTTTTCGGTCAGAAATGCGATGAAAGACGTTTCTTGAGGGATGCAATTCAGGCGAATTCAGAGAATGGAGAGAAGAAACGCTGTCACAGTTGGATTTGTTTGGCAAGGTATGAATGAAAGGTCGAATTGAGAGCAGTCTCTTGAAATAGAAGAGTTGCGAATTGTGAGAGTCATGAGAACCACACGTGTGAGCGAGGAAGATGAAGCCTTATAAGAGATCGTTTCTATTATTATTATTATTATTATTATTATTATTTTTATTTTTTTTTTGAGAGAGTTGTCATCAGATGAGGTCATGGACAGGTTGTAGAAAATATCGTGAGGTGACTGGTGACTTTGGATCGGTGAACGCAGAAGGTGGAAACAGATCACTTGGTTACGGGAGAAGCACGTGGCTGTGGGAGGTGTATTGTCAAAAGTGAATTTATTTTTTTATTTATTTAAATAAGGATTGCGTAACATTCGGAAGAGGGAAGGTTGAAGTAAATTTGTGGAGGTGTATGGTAAATTTGGAACTGTAAATGCAGTGTGAAGCTGCTGGGTCGATGAAAAGTATCAGGAAGGGGGGTGGAGAGAGACACGTGGTCACAGGAGGTGTATAGATCGAGAGGATACAAGGAAAATTATTAATTTTTGAGGATTGGATAAGTTTCAGGAATGAAGGGTTGTCGGAAGAAATTGTGAAAGCAACCGAGATCGTGGGTCAGCTCAAATAGAAGAACGATGGTGTGCCGGAATATAGATGAAGAAGATGAAGAGGAAGAGATTTCATGATTCGTGGATTTGCAGGGAGGAACGTCGGTTTTTTTTTCTTTTTTTTTTTCTTTTAAATTTAAGACAAGAAACAGAGTTCAGTTGGGAGGGATGGGGGCGTTGGGAAAGTGGGGAAAATAGGAATTGAAGGTAATCGGGAGAGAATACAATTTAATGCGACCGTGCACCTGGCCTGGCCAGCACTATTTAGCCTGGCGAGCTCAACAAAAATTAATTGGAAAAAGAGCAAGGCATTTTTACTTTGGTTCACAAAATGGAATCCCCCCTTTGGCCCTGCAGGACAGCTTGAGTGGACATGTGAAGGAATACACTACCGAGGTGTCTTCTTTATTTATAATTATTTTTTTATCTTTCAATGTACACCACCGAGGTATCTTTCTCCTGCTGTTCCCTTTGTTGTGTTGTGTCCTGATTTTGTTCTGTGTCGTATCTATTCCACGATACACGAGCCGAGAGTATGTAAATTTAAAAAACACAATTGGGGTGGGAAATAAAAAGACATGTATTCAGCATTGATGTGATCTTTTTTATTGAATTATTTTGCCTCGAGAACATCACAACTTAATTATTTGAGCTCATATGACTCTTTGGAAGTTGTGCATATTAAATTAAATTTGTTTTACTCTTGCAGTTATGAATATTGAAAAAGCAACTGGAATGTAAATCTTGTGGGTTTTATGTTCCTGTGGATGTTTTGAAATGAAGAGTTTCTTCCAAGATTTTCAACTTTATCTCAGAGCAGTCCTGGAAAGGAAAAGAGAAAACAACATTTGACTTCCTGTACATCACATGATTGACCAAATGTAATTTTTTGTAAATGCAATTTCTGATGTATCTCATTGACAACAAATACTTCAGCAAACGTTCTTTTCAAATTGTCGAACTATCGAGTCCACTGTCTCCTGTCTGCTGTCTGCATTGATTGATTTTGCTAAACATATCCTCAAGATATCTGACACTAAATGGATATGAAATGCCACAAAGGTTCCAGTTGGCACCATATTTGCACAAATATCAAAGTACACAGACCCAGTGAACTGTCAAAATCACATTTGTTTTTTCGATAATCATGCATTCTACACAAACTCCCAATAGTTTTAATTTAGTAGTTTTGTTTCATTGATTTTTTTTGATATTTCAGACTCGATGTATACCTTAAGAGTAAATAATGAGCAATGTTTGACAATCTAACACTCACACATGCACTTATCAAACCCCAACAGGGTCTGTGCTTTTTCATGGATTCTTCATCCTCAATATCATTCAAATTGAAATGATGAATCTAATTTTTATTTGGACAATTATAAAATGGAATTATCTTTGGAGGGATGCTTTTTCCCATAATATCATAGATCGGAGAAAAATCCCAGTACCGTTTATTGTTGAAGGATGATGGCGGTGTCGTGTTCGCTTGTTCCGTAACCACCACTGGAAGACCCACTTGCACTAATCGTGGAGCTGCTTCTCTTCATGGAGCTGCTGATGCATTTGCTCTGTCCCCCGATCATGACACTTCCAGCAGAGGAACCACCTTCCATCACTGCACTAGTGCCACCACTGTAACCACCTGCTACACCTGTGCTGTAGCCTGCTCCTCCACCTGTGCTGTAGCCTGCTCCTCCAACTGTGCTATAGCCTCCAGAAATGGCACCACGTGTTGCTGAACTGGCACCATAGGCCCCACCAATTGAGGAAGCACTACGAACAGTTCCACTTCTGACAACAGTAGCCTGAGCAAAGTCATCAGCTATGGCTGTCCTGACCCTGAAAGAAACATCCGAACCCACAGTCAGCTGCAAATCTATCAACAGCAGATAAACATGAGAATTTTAAAAGGCATAAAAATGCAATTTCCTTCTGAAATAGATTCGGATTCCTGTCATCCGAATACACTATGAAGAACATACATTAACTCTTGTCCCTCTAGGAGCTTCTTGTATGTCGCTATCTCAGCAGCTAGGACAGTCTTCACGTCTAGTAGTTGTTGATAAGTCACCAGTTGCCTCTGCAGGTCCACCTGGTTACCCTCGATCTCCTGTTCATATCTGGTGTAGGTGTTTTGGAACTGGACGAGATCAATGCTCTCCCTGTTCTGTAAATCTGTCAGTCTGTCTCCCAGGGTTTGGTACTGGTGTGGGGATGGAAGTATCTCATGAAAAATGAAAAGAATATGGGGACACTCAATTTTATTCAGAAAGATTTTCTGCTCCAAGCCCAGATGCAAAGTTCACAATTATACAAAAAAATACCTGATTAAAGAGTCCTCACCGTGGTAAGAAGCCTCTGGTACTCCACATTCAGTGGCTGCAGCTCTTTTTCCAGAGTATTAATCTCCTTGTCCAGAACAGCAATCTGCTCAGTTGTCTGGGTTGAGATTCCTTGGATCTGATCAATCTGCACATGAGATATCTGCACAGGCAATTAGTCCATCGGGGGATAATGCCAGGATATTGAGAGGAACTGGGATTTGTAATGGCCTCATTTAGAGAAACCTACTTGCATCTTGCAATACGTCTCAGCCTCTTGGACGTTCTTGGTGACCACCTGCTGGTATTCCTCACGCATCACATTGAGGGCGTCAGTAAGGTTGGCAGACTTCACATTATCCAATTCAATCACTGATGTCTGTGCTGGTCCAAGTCTGCCAAACTGCTGCTTCAGGGTGTTCAGTTCCTGCACAAGAAAAGAGAAAGGAAATTATTTATTGTCAACAATCAAGAATACTCTGCTATTTTGTCAAGTTAATGATTCAGAACCAATTTACCTCCATTTGTGTTTTCTTCTGGAATGTCAGCTCCTCAGTGAGAAACTTTAACTTTGATTCCAGATCAACACACATGTCGTTTGCTGCTTCAAGATCCTATAAAGACAGATGCAGCCACCTGCTACATAGTAGTTTGTTTAAAGCACATACCTCTTTCAAAAACAAATAGATAATTTGAAAAAGCTTATATTTTATTTGGACAAACCCGTTTCATGTTTGTAATGTCAGTTTCAAGTTGCATTCTCACACCAAGCTCAAACTCGTACCTACAAAGAAACAATGAAATGATCACAATATTCACACAGTTTAAACAGTGAATAACAGTCTCATTTTGCACAACGTGAAAACACAAGAACACAAATGGGTCCACATTTACTTTGACTTACTTCGACTTTATCTCATCAGCGGTGGCTCTCAGATGGTCCACGTCGATCTCCAGACGTACACGTTCCAGCGTCAGATTGGAAACCTCTGTCAGCATTTCGGTGACTTGTGTCTCCTTTCAAAGTCCTTTCTTGGCACACCTGAACTCCTATCAACCTTCAATGCCTTTATCTGCAGCTTGATGGAGTACTGCTCTCCCATCTGGGCTGGCTCCCTTGCCTCACATCTTGCTCAGCCTGATGCTGTAGAAATCAAGGCCTTCAAGATCATTGGATTCTCTCACACTGAAGCTGAGTAGATGGAATCATCACTTCGCCAACACAGACAGACCGGTGGTCTGTCCATGATTGCCCCCCCCCCCACACCCAACCCCCAAGTTTCTGCAAGGCTCACATGATCCACCATCAACCTTATTCTGGTAAAATTAACAAAATCCAGGATCATTACTCACCTCCACTCATCTTTTCCCCTTTTTCCCACCTGTGGAATCAATTTTCACATCATCTTCAATCTCATTGTTCCCTTAAAATCTCGAAGACAGCAGTTAATCACCATCTCAGATCATCCCCGATCCAAAAGCATGATCTTCTCTACCCTCGTTAATCCCACCCAAATTCCTCCTAATTTTCCAGTTTTTCCTCCTTGGAGTTTCCTTCTCCATGCTCGCATGTTTTGCGTCCTGTATTTGTCTGTGATGTCCTGATCTGCTCAGTTTGCTAGCTCTTCCACTCGCCTCATCTTTTCATGAAAAATATTTCCGATTCGAGTAATAAAAGTTTTGGACAGCAAAAATTCACATTTCCTGAGTTGGAAACATGATGGCAAATGGTGCCCCCCACTCATGTTCATTCATGTTTTCACCCAGTGTGACAACTCCCACGTGATGAACGTGACATCGCTTCCATGATTGTGAGGTCACTCCCTGTGTGACAGAGAAATAAATACACAGAACTTTGATATATTTAGTTTAGATTGCGAACTGTGGTGTTTGTATGTGTTTGTATATGGAAATGCTGCACACGCAGGCAAAGCTCAACATACACATTTCCAGTGATTGGAGAGCAGGCATGAATAATGTTGATGCCAAATTTTATTTTGCAAAACCTCCACCACCTGATGTTGCACCACCATTTTGCGCTGGGCAGTATAAGTAGCTCAGAGATTTCACTCTGAGTGAAAACCAGTGTGACCACTCCTTGGCTTTTTTCACAAGATCTTGGCTATTCTTTGTTCACTTTGTTTGGGTCTTGGTTTTCTATAGGTTTTCTTGGCGTTTCGGTTTTCTATTAACATCGCTTTTCTGAAACCTTGTGAATTATTGGCTTTTTTCATTGGCTCACCTTGGCATTTATGAAAATGAGGAGTGGTCACACTGGTGAAAACAAGAGTGCCACACAATTAACCTTTTTTAAGTTCATTAAAAAATATATAATGATAAATTAACTTCACTTTTCCCGTCACAGGGGACGGGTACTTTTGCTTGTATATCATCGTCTTTGAGCTTTATAGTCAGGGGTTTTATCCCTAAAAAGATACGATCTAACTACGAACTGTTGGTTTGATGCTCTTCCCACCTTGTGTTGCACCAGGGATTATGCTGTCCAGCCACTACTTGGCTGGTGGATGTTAAGGCCCGGTCACACCTTGACGTTTTAGTCAACGTATGCCGATTTTTGAATTTTTTTCTAAAACGCTGGCACACGTTGAATACGTTATGGGTAAGTTTTGATTACATTCAGAGCACGCTGAAAAACACTGCCATACGTCGTTGTTCGTTGGCTTTAAACGCTGTACTTTTTGGTTGTCCTCAAATTTTTGCATGCTTGAAATTTCACGACGTATGCCGGCGTATGACTCACACGTTCTGCTACGCTGGCCACAAGTTGTATGCATGGTCTGCGATCGTTGACAGACGTCAACACATGCTACTTGTAAGTTAATCATAAGTTGAGACACGCCGAGGTAATGTTTAGCGTACCCGAAACTTATTTCTAACCTATGATTAACGTGTTGTTGGCACGTTACGCGATCGTTGCCACACATCGACATAAGTTACTTTTAAGTTACTCATTGGCTGAAAGACGTCGGTATAATGGATCGTCCTTGCGTCAGCATCCACGGCCACGGCCAGGACACTTATTTGCAGCATTCTTCAAACTTTTCTTCGGCATGATGAGGATGTTCACACTTCGATGTCTAGCTTGGCTATGATTCCAATTGTCCATCGGCAGCGTCTATTTAAAATAGTCGAGTTTGAGCGTTTTAACACGTTCAGAAGAAACGCTTCAAATTTCCAAACCCCAGCGTCAAAAAACAAAGGCGAGTGACAGCAATTTAAATCGTTCATTGTAAACAATGAAAATAGCTGAGTGGTACCGTTTAAAAGTCGTTGAGTGTAAAAAAAAAAATCCAATTGTTGAGCGCAAGCGTCTACTTTCAATAGTGGAGATGCAGCCATTTAAATCGTGAGTGGCAGCCTATGAATAGCAAACCCTACGTCACCGGCAAAGATAAACTGCCGCACGATATGGATAAGTTAGGCTATCGTTGGGCATAGTTTGTGAACGCCGGCTTCACGATAATTATTCGTTGGTATATCGTATCTATAAGTAATCAAAGCGCTCTATGCACATTATTAGTTCATTGTGCATTTGTCCAACCCGTTGTGAATAGACCTAAATCGTAAAAACAAGCTATAGCTCATTGTTGAAAAAGCCCCATAAAAAATTAGCCGCGAAGAACTTCGAACAATGGTGAAAAGATGTCTCCTACCCGTGGACACGCGGACGCAAGGACGATCCATCATAACCCACACCCTCCCCCTTACACTCACCTACTACTGCCAACATGAACAAACTACTACTAATACTGATACTGATAATGATACTGTTACTGCTGACATGGACATCGACTCAAAAAGGACTGAAACACTGTTGGGTTCCCCTTTTATGAACAGCATTTTTATATACCAATTCCCAAAACCGCTGGGATCACGTCTTTATATTGCAGTTGTAAGCTAGAAACACGTTCATTTATTTTTTTTTGTCGACCGGAAGACGTCATTTCAATACGTCTACATATGTCGATGTGTGTTGGGACTTCGTAAAGAATTGGTTCAAAGCACGTCAAACATAAGTTAGAAATAAGTTTCGCGTTAAAAAGACATTACCGTGATGTGTTTCGACTTATGAGTAGCTTATAAGTAGCCTTTGTGGACGTGTGTAAGCGTCCACATATCGTGTGTACAACTTATCCCCATCGCATGCGGAACGTGTGTCATACGCCGAGTACGTCGTAAAATTTTGAACATGTTTAAAATTTCTTGACGTACTCTACTTACTACGACGTAAGATAGCGTACTTTAGCGTTCTACTCACGTATACCAAACTTACTCATACCGTATTTGATGTGCCCCAACGTTTTAGACACATTTTTCTTAGGTCGGTATACGCTGGCAGGATCGCCAAGGTGTGACCGCGATGTTGACACTTCCATTTCTACGGCAGTTCTGATTCAAATCGTTGTGCGTCAGCCTTTTAATAGGCTACGTCACGACATCGTCGGCGATGCGTGCAACGCGCTATGCCTAAGTTAGACTATCGTTGGGCATCGGTTGTGTAGGCCGACAACAGGTTCAGCATTCGTTGGTATAAGTTATCTATAACACAACGAAACGTTCTGTGTACATTACTAATGCGTTATACATAAGACCAAGTCGCTATGAATACGTCCGAATCTTAAAAAAAAAACATCAAAAGTTCAACGTAAGCCAGCGTTTTACATACATTTTAATACGTTGCCATCGCTGGCTAAAACGTCAAGGTGTGACCGGGCCTTTAAGCACACCACGGAAGCTTTTGAAAAGTATAGGCCAATATATACTGGTACCCTGGCCCAATTCCGACCAAAACTACGACTGCAAAGGCAATGGCAAACCACCCAATGTATGCTCTGGCATGTAAATGATTTTGGAGAAACAAAGCTTTGCCTATGTTTGTTATATAAGATCACGTGACATTGTATACTCATTAATTGTAATAGAGTACATGTTGCTTGGCCTAAAAGTAGCTTTATCGAGATTTATGACACAAAATTTCAGAAGTTTTAATTGAGCAAAATGATGGTATATCAGGTCATTAATATATTTTGCATGCAGCCTGCGGCTGCCAGTTGCATCATTGCAGGGAGCGTGGTTGTACCACTGATGCAACGCGCCATGTAGGTTAAGGCAGGAATTTGTAATTTGCTCAAGGTGCCGGCAATAGCTCGCCCACTATTCGAAAAGGGCATCGTGAGCTCTTTAACGCCCATCAACTAATGCCAGCAGACGGGACACCCAGTTTAAGGTCCATCCGAGGGACGGCACACACACACACACACACACACACACACACACACACACACACACACACACACACACACACACACACACACACACACACACACACACACACACACACACACACACACACACACACACACACTGATGAATCAGCCAGCCTTGGGAGACACTCGGGTGATAGTTTTCTCGCTGGGCTCATGTTCAAACCCAGGCTGGTACATAAGGTGGCTATGAGATACAGCTTGGTTAATGTTGTTTATTCAGAGGAAAATGACAAGGCAGGGGTAAAGATTAATCACTCAAACATTGTTTAAATTGTTTCGGTTCAAATAACTTCGTCTCATTAAATGAATGTTTCAGCCAAATCTGTTTGTTTTTACATTTTTGTATACTTGTAATCAATTTTGTACACAATTTTACATTATCCTTTCTCTCGACATCTAAAACAATGTTTTTTTTGACAAGATTATCGATAAAAGTATTTATCGGAGTTCAAATGCATATCACTTCCTCCAAACATCAACTTTCAAAGCATTCAAGAAAAGTTCTCTTGCAACACGTCCTTAAGCTCATCTTTCATTTCACTCAAATCAGTTCTCAAGGTTCCAATTTAATCCTTAATTTACCATCGACGTGAGAGCTCCATTCACATTTCTAGAGATTCTATGATGCGATCCAACTCAGCAACTAATGTTTTAAGGAAATCAATTTTCAAGGTGTAACCTCATTACTATTCTTTTGAGCCTTCAATCCGTCCATGTCTTCGTTCATTAGGATATTCCGGAGCATTTCATGAACCTTCGAGCTGCTTGGTCATTAACAAAACAATGTCGAAGCAATATCTGGGGTAGAGGAAGAACTTGCAATCTGTGACATCTGAAACTTCCCAAAGCCGCGTTCCACTCCTTCTGCCGACACGGTATTCATTAAATAACTCGAAGGGCACTCGGTAGAGCGCATACCTCCACCACGTAATGCTTGATCGACAAGAACATATCGGGCACAATCAATTTTTTTAATACTGTATCATGCTTTTCAGTACTTTATCGTTTTTGGCCCTATCTCTCAAGGGTGAAGATTCACTTTAAAAATTTAATAATCCTTGTATCCAGATCCAGATTTAGATCTTCACCAAAATTGAAGCAATTCGTCCTTGTCACATACCCAACCTGTCCACTAAGTTTCGTCCGAATCCATCCGCAACTTTTTGAGATATCGTGCTACATAACGGTTTTGCACGATCTCTCAATGGTGAAGAATCACTTAAAAAAAACAACTTATCAGGATCCGGATTCAGATCTTCACCAAAATCGAATCAATTCTTCCATGTCTCACTCCCAACATGTCCACAAGTTTCATCCAAATCCATGAATAACTTTTTGAGATATCGTGATACATATCGTTTTTGGCCTAATCTCTCAATGGTGAAGGAATACTTTAAAAATTCTAATAGCCAGATCCAGATCCGGATGTTCTCCAAAATGTAATCAGTTCGTCCTTGCCACACACCAAACCTGTCCCCAAGTTTCGTTCCAATCCGTCTCCAACTTTTTGAGATATCCTGCACACAAACAAACAAACAAACAAACAAACAAACAAGAAGACCAAATCCAGAGCATGATACTTGCAAAACCCATAAATCAAATTGAACCTCAAAAATAATTGGTGCTTGAATTCAATGACCAAATGTACAACTCCTCTTTAAATTTCAACTCAATAGAATGAAAATTGACAATTTTTTTTTAAATCGGCCAATGTTGACCTTTTGGCTCATGTTGACAGCAAGAATAATTGGTGGTTGAAATCATTGACCTGATATACAAATGTTCTTCCAATTTCAAGTCAATTGGATGAAATTTGAGGATTTTAGAAAATTTGGCTCAAATTGGCCTATTAGCCTATGTACACCTTTTTTGTCGACCGAATTAAAAAAAAACTTAAATGTGGGACCGTCACAGGGTCGGTGTCATCAATCGCTGAAAATTTCAGAACTATCGGTTGAGCGGTTTGTGCTGGAGGCGAGCGGACTGGCAAACAAACACACAAACACACAAACGCACAGACACAAACAGACAGGCGATCAACATACTTGTCAAAAAAAATATCTTTTTTTGCTAAGTCACAAACAGACAGACAGAAAAGGGTGAAAACATAACCTCCTTCACCTTTGGTGGTGGAAGTAACTAGAAAGCATCTAAAAATGCAAAGCGAATCTGCATCCCCTTTGTGTTCAGACTTCTTCTCCGATATATGCTAACCATGATGAAAACAGCTAAAACAAAAATACCAAAACAGTGACCATTTAAGGAGAACTTGACCTGTTGACCTGAAAAAAAAAACAAGATGTTTCAGAGACCCATTATGCAAACCCTGCTCAAATGTCAGAGCAATCAGATGAAAATTGACGATTTTATGTAACCGTGACATTTGATTTTTTAATCCAAAAAAAAGAAAAATACAATCGGTTTCGAGCTTTGGATTGGTGATCCAATTCAATGATACAATATGAAAATTCTTTAAATTTCACATCAAAAAGAAAATTCACGATTTTATGTCATGCTGACCTTTGACCATTTGAGCAAATAATTCATTTGTCTTCTCCATTTTCTCAGAAGAAAGCTTTATTGAAAATTTGATGTCAAAAGCTCAAATTGTGAAGAAGTTATGAGACAGACAGACAGACAATGATGACTTCGTCTATGAAAAGTATTTGATGAAAGTAAATAATTTAATACACTCAACTTAATTTTACCATGAAAAAGGCAATGGCTGTTAAGATTTGTAATTAGAGTGCATTTTAACTTTCAATTTCCATTCTCTTACTCTTGCTTCTTTTGCAAATCCTGTAAATCTCCTCTCCAAAGTCATGGCAGTGTAACTAAGAGGCAAATTGTATTGGGGGGTAAAGTGTGAATGTTTCTCAGCCAAGGAATGACAGCATTGTGCTCATCCAAGGCGTCTTACTCCAACAAACATGATCGCATGGAGGTGAGGCTAGCATGCGTAATTTATTGTAACACATGCATTTGAGTAAGGCTGAAGCTCCTATAAAAGCACCAGGCATTCCATGGGTTCTGCAGTCGAGCAATACCTGGGATAAGCTGGTGGAAGAAGAAACAACAATGGCCTGTCACTCATCCGTCAGCTACCGCTCCGTCCGCACCGGTGGATCCAGTGCAATGATCGGCTCCAGTGGCTATGGAGGCTCCAGCAGCAGTCGTGCAATGGGGCTTGGAATGGGCGCAATGGGACTGTCAATGGGGGGAGGAAGCTACAGTGTGGGCTCTGCAGGGATGGGAGGTATGGGCATTTCCAGCGGGATTGGAGGTATGGGCATTTCCAGCCGTGCCGTGGGGATGTCTGCCTCTGGAGGAGCTATGGCAGGAGGTGCCGGAAGTATTGGTAGAGGTGGGGTGGCAATGCTAGGTTATGGAGGTGGTGCTGGAGGGTTTATGGGGGGTGTAAGCCCCGGGATCATGGCAAGCCCAGCATTTACTGCAGGCCGTGCCATCACCTCAGCAGGTATGTCTGGAGTGGTTGGAACGCTGGGTCCTGCAGGTGGAATGGTTCCTTCACTGGTGAGCAGGGATGAGGTGAAGAACATCTTGGGCACATTGAACCAGCGCTTGGCCAGCTATGTAGATAAAGTAAGGCAGCTTACAATTGAGAATGAGACACTGGAGGAAGAACTGAAGAACCTGACTGGAGGAGTACCCTTCTCTCCTGACGCATCCGTCAATCTGGAGAATGTGGAGACACAAGTCACCGAAATGCTGACAGAGGTTTCCAACCTGACGCTGGAACGTGTACGTCTGGAGATCGACGTGGACCATCTGAGAGCCACAGCCGATGAGATCAAGTCCAAGTAAGACTTTTTGAATGCAGACATATGGGTTGTTGTTTTTAAGACTTGTACAAAACTTGGAATGGTTATTTTAACTTTCATGATTATTGTGATCATTTCAATGTTGCTTTTTGTAGGTACGAGTTTGAACTTGGTGTGAGAATGCAACTTGAAACTGACATTGGAAACATGAAGAGGGTTTGTATGAGCACAAGATCAGCTGTTCAACAATTAATAAATTTGTTTTCTAAAGATGTAAATTTTGAACATAAGCCAATGTTTCTTGTCTTCGTTTGTAGGACCTTGAAGCAGCAAACGACATGCGTGTTGACCTGGAATCAAAGTTTAAGTTTTTGACTGAAGAGCTGACATTCCAGAAGAAAACACAAATGGAGGTTGGTTCCGATTCATTAATTTCACAAAATATCAAAAGGTTGTTCACAATAACTAAATAATTTATATTCTCTTTTCTTGTGCAGGAACTGAACACACTGAAGCAGCAGTTTGGCAGACTTGGACCAGCACAAACATCAGTGATTGAATTGGATAACGTGAAGTCTGTCAACCTTACTGAGGCCCTCAATGTGATGCGTGAGGAATACCAGCAGGTGGTCACCAAGAACGTCCAAGAGGCTGAGACGTATTGCAAGATGCAAGTAGGTTTCTCTAATTGAGGCCATTACGAATCCCAGTTCCTCTCAATATCCTGGCATTATCCCCCGATGGACTAATTGCCTGACCTGTATCTCATGTGCAGATTGATCAGATCCAAGGAATCTCCACCCAGACAACTGAGCAGATTACTGTTCTGGACAATGAGATTAATACTCTGGAAAAAGAGCTGCAGCCTCTGAATGTGGAGTACCAGAGGCTTCTTACCACGGTGAGGACTCTCATCATGAATCCTATTGTACAATTGTGTACTTTACATCGAGGCTTGGAGCAGAGAATCTTTCCGAAAAATATTGAGTATAATCATTTATTTATATTTTTTCCTGATGTACTTCTATCCCCACACCAGTACCAAACCCTGGGAGACAGACTGACAGATTTACAGAACAGGGAGAGCATTGATCTCGTCCAGTTCCAGAACACCTACACCAGATATGAACAGGAGATAGAGGGAAACCAGGTGGACCTGCAGAGGCAGCTGGTTACTTATCAACAGTTGCTGGATGTGAAGACGGCTCTGGATGCTGAAATTGCAACCTACAAGAAGCTCCTCGAGGGACAAGAGTTGATGTATGTTATTTGTGGTGTATTCAGATCACAGGAACCCTAATCATGTATCATCATCATCATAATCAGCTATTTTCAGTCCACTGCTGGACAAAAGCCTCCGAATGTTGATACCATGTTTCTCTGTCTCGTTCTTTGTTGCTGCAATTGACTCTTCCCTTATATTTGTTTATTTCATCCCTTTATCTTGGTCATGCCTTCCTCTGTTCCTGTTGCCATCCATAGGCCTCCATGTTGTTAATATTGTTGTCCACCTGTTATCTGACCTTCTGATAATGTGTCCTGCCCATATCCATTTCCTGAGTTTTGGTTTGTTGTCTGACCCATTGATTTGCCGAGCTTTGTATGGAATACCTGACATATTTCGTTCCACATTGTGTTGTGCTACTGTTGAGTTTTTCTCCATTTTTGTTGTTAACAAACATTTTTGTTTTTGTTTTTGTTGTTTTTTGTTGAGTCTCCACCCCATAGATGATAGTTGAAATAACACGCTGATTGAAAACTTTCCTTTTCAAACATATTGGAAAGCGACCTCTCACGATGTTACTGACTTTTCCATTATTTCACCATCCAAGTTTGATTCTTTGCTTCATTTCTTGTTCTTGATTATATTTTCCTTGAGGCTAAAGCTTTGCCCCACATCCATGTATTCTTCTTCTCACTCCATTTGGTTTCCATTTGTTATGATTTCCCCATGAGGTAAAAGGGGGTTCATTACCACTTTGGCCTGGTGTTGGCTTAATGGTTAGGGTGGTGGGCTTGGGATCTGAGCATCCCGAATTCAAATCCCACTCAGCTGTTGAATTAATACGAGGTGGGGTTAACTCTGCCTGTCATCTTCTGAGGTTGACATAATGAGTACCGGTAACTGGTATACTGTGTCAGAGTGGTGACCCATCCAGGATTGTGCCCAATAGCCAAGGAGACTGCTGAGGCAGCACCAACGCTCTGCACAGTCTGGTCCCAATGGATGGATGGATATTCATGTCTGTGCTGGTTGTGAGCCAGAGGTCAACAGACGTCTGGGTTTGGCCTGGGGAGTCATGGATCCACTATATCATGGTGTGCGGTGCTGTCGGTATCTATGCAGGAGGATGAAATTCTGAGTCCTTAAGTCCTTGGTTCAGGACTTCAGAACTGCTGGGGACTGAGAGCAATTTTCTTTTTGGAATTCTCATCATGCTGGCACAGGCCTTTCCCTCCACAATGGCCTTGTATGCATTGGAAGGGAGATTTTTATTTCAGAGATTCATCTTCTAGACTAACTGCTTTACTGGGCTGGGAACTTAATCTGTCCACAAGTAGCAATCATGGGTGAGTTTGCTGGATGTACAATGACCCTAAGTGAGCACATATGCTCTTTCATGGATCTTGTTTTTAGTTCCACCAGGGTGTCCAGTTTCCCAATGGAAACTAGTGGGGGAGATGGTTTAGACAGCATCAACTCAACTCTGAAAGGAGGTAATCCTGGATTACGGTGATTGAACAGGCAGTCATCCTTCCGAGGTGGGCAAAGTTAACAGTAGTGGGCTGTAGACACATCCCAAACCAATGATGCAACCAGCAGCCAAAGGCTGCACATGAGAGTGTGTCTGTGAGTAGTGGATTACTGGATTACTCAGCACCAGTAGCAGATCTCGTGACCTGAGCTGACTAAAAACAAACAACTTTTTCTGCAGTTTTTTTGTTTATTTTACAAAAAAATTATATTTTCGTGTTTGCCTTGTTAAATTCGAACTTTCTTCTTCTATTGATTGATTTGCAGCTGACTGTGGGTTTTGATGTTCCTTTCAGGGTCAGGACAGCCATAGCTGATGACTTTGCTCAGGCTACTGTTGTCAGAAGTGGAACTGTTCGTAGTGCTTCCTCAATTGGTGGGGGCTATGGTGCCAGTTCAGCAACACTTGGTGCCATTTCTGGAGGCTACAGCACAGGTGGAGGAGGAAGCTACATTGCAGGAGGTGGTTTTAGTGGTGGAACGAATACAGTAATGGAAGGTGGTTCCTCTGGTGGAAGTGCCTTGATGGGGGGACAGGCCATGTACAGCAGCAGCTCCATGAAGAGAAGCAGCTCCACGATGAGTGCCAGTGGATCTTCCAGTGGTGGTTACGGAACAAGCGGACACGACACCACCATCGTCCTTCAACAATAAACGGTATTGAAGTTTCTCCAGACATATTATCAGTTTAAGCATCACTCCCACGATTATTCTGTTGTCTCCTTGTCCTGATTAAGTGAAAATGGATTATCAATTAATCCTGGCAATAAGACTGAATATTGAAGATGAAGATTAATGAAAAACAGCTCGGTCCAATAGCGGTTTGCACAAGTCAATGTGTGAATGTTAGATGGAAAAACATTGCTTCATATTTACTCTCAAAGTTAACAGACATCAGACTTTATTAATAACTTGCAGCTCTGCAGTTGATTTCTGTTGGTGGTTGTTTTTCCCCCTTACACCTCAAAGTGTCTGTAATGTCATTAACGAAGTGAAACAAAACTATGAACTGAAAAATCTCAGGAGTTTGTTTGGAATGTATTATTACTGTAAAAACAAATGGGATTTTGACAGGTCACTGGGTCTGTTTACCATGATATTTGTCCAAATAAGGTGTCATCCGGAACCTTTGTGGCATTTCATATCCATTTTGTATCAGATGTCTTGTGGATATGTTTAACAGAATCCATCATTGCAGACAGTAGAATCGATAATTAGACAATTTGAAAAGAACGTTTGTTGAAGTATTTGTTGTCATTGAGAAATACCAGAAATTACATTTACAAAAACTTACATTTGGTCCATCATGTGATGTACAGGAAGTCGAATGTTATTTTCTCTTTTCCTTTCCAGCACTGCTCTGAGATAAAGTTGAAAATTTTGGAAGAAACTCTTCATGTCAAAACATCCGCAAGAAGATAAAACCCACAAGAGATTTACATTCCAGTTGCTTTTTCAATATTCATAACCGCAAGAGTAAAACCACAAATATAATTTAAAATGCACAACTTCCAAAGAGTTGTATGAGCTCAATTAATTTGCTTGTGATGTTCTGGAGGCAAAATAATTCAATAAAAAACCACATCAATGCTGAACATTTTATGTCTTCTTTTACTTCCCCCAAGATTGAAGCTCATGGTGGAGGAAAATGACAGAGGGTATAAACTCACATGATGGCAGTGGGGCAGCAGGTGGACACAATAATGAAGGGAATGAATAAACAGGAAAACAGAGAGGATAGGAGAGGAGGAACCACTGCAAACCTCCATGTCGGAAGTTTGGGATGGGTGAGGGGGTCAACGACTCAACGTGGATAAAATAATGGATTGTGGTTAAATATAGGAGATAGATTTGCTTCCATTACGTTTCTGAATGCTTCCTGTGGCTTGTAAAACAGTCAAAACCATTTCTTACGAAAGTAGATTGAGATCTGAAGTTCAAATGGCATTTCCGTTTATCCTATTGCGCTTCTTATACATCTACTTGCAGAGTACCCGCCCTTTGCACGAAGTTGTTCCATGCTTGCAGAATGATCATCTGACGCATATCTTTATTTGGGCGATGTTTAAACAACTGACTACTCTGTATAGGCAAAAGGAAATCCCAGGTTACGATATGAAGCAAAACATACCTTCTGCTCCTTATAATTGAAAACACCTCGCTGCACTGAAAAACGTGGGGAAAGGAATACTGTGCTGTAAATGGTTGAAACTTATAATACCTGTAGAAGGTGCCACACGATACACTTTTACAAAGAAAAACTCCACCACCCCACCCTGCCCTCTGGATATAATCAGTCCAGAATGGAAGAGAAGTAGTGTGACAGACAAACACACAAATGCTCGTCCGTGAATTAGAGTAAGTACAGTGAACCGTGGTGTCTGTCTGTGCATTTCTCTGTCTCCCGTTTATGGCGGCCGTTTCCCACAACGGGTTTGAATAGCTCAATATTCACTTTTCAAATGATGGGAGAAAAGGCATGAATAATGTTGATGTCAAATTTTATTTCGAAAAGACAAATCGAACCTCCACCACCTGATATTGCACCCCCATTTTGCAGTGGGTGGTAAAAGTGGCTCAAAGCTTTGCCTCAAAGTGAAACAAAGAGTGTAACACAATTAACCTTCTTAACCTTTTACCATGAGCTGCTTTAGCTTTTGGCTCCCTCCCCTCTAGGCTCCCTGGAGAAAAATCCGGCCACTTGGGAATATGGAGGTCTGGATAGCGGCTGGTCATCTGGCCACTCGAGTATATCGAAGTTTGAATTGCGGCTGATAAAATGGTCATTCGGGTTCAAAGTGTTAAAGTTCATAAAATACTTCAAATTGCTCGATCAACTGAAACTTTTACCATCATCAGGACGATTGCTCTTGATTGTCTTGTTGTAATATCTGTTCTGCAGTCCTGAGCAATATTGTTGTCAATGACAAGATATATTAACGTGCATATGTATATATATATATATATATATATATATATATATATATATATATATATATATATATATATATATATACAGTGGGGAGAACAAGTATTTGATACACTGCCGATTTTGCAGGTTTTCCCACTTACAAAGCACGTAGAGGTCTGTAATTTTTATCATAGGTACACTTCAACTGTGAAAGACAGAATCGAAAACAAAAATCCTGAAAATCACATTGTATGATTTTAAAATAATTAATTTGCATTTTATTGCATGAAATAAGTATTTAATCACCTCCCAACCAGTAAGAATTCCAGCTCTCACAGACCTGTTAGTTTTGCCTTTAAGAAGCCCTCCCATTCTCCACTCATTACCTGTATTAACTGCACCTGTTTGAACTCGTTATCTGCATAAAAGACAGCTGTCCACACTCAATCAATCAGACTCCAACCTCTCCACAATGGGCAAGACCAGAGAGCTGTCTAAGGACATCAGGGACAAAATTGTAGACTTGCACAAGGCTGGGATGGGCTGCAGGACAATAGGCAAGCAGCTTGGTGAGAAGGCAACAACTGTCGGCGCAATTATTAGAAAATGGAAGAAGTTCAAGATAACTGTCAATCTCCCTCGGTCTGGGGCTCCATGCAAGATCTCACCTCGTGGAGCCTCAATGATCATGAGAAAGGTGAGGGATCAGCCCAGAACCACATGGCAGGACCTGGTCAATGACCTGAAGAGAGCTAGGACCACAGTATCAAAGAAAACCATAAGTAACACACTACGCCGTCATGGATTAAAATCCTGCAGCGCACGCAAGGTCCCTCTGCTCAAGCCAGCACATGTCAAGGCCCGTCTGAAGTTTGCCAATGACCATCTGGATGATCAAGAGGAGGAATGGGAGAAGGTAATGTGGTCTGATGAGACCAAAATAGAGCTTTTTGGTTTCAGCTCCACTCGCCATGTTTGGAAGAAGAAGAAGGATGAGTACAACCCCAAGAACACCATCCCAACCGTGAAGCATGGAGGTGGAAACATCATTCTTTGGGGATGCTTTTCTGCAAAGGGGACAGGACTACTGCACCGTATTGAGGGTAGGATGGATGAGGCCATGTATCGCGAGATCTTGGCCAACAACCTCCTTCCCTCAACAAGAGCATTGACGATGGGGCGTGGCTGGGTCTTCCAGCATGACAACGACCCGAAACACACAGCCAGGGCAACTAAGGAGTGGCTCCGTAAGAAGCATCTCAAGGTCCTGGAGTGGCCTAGCCAGTCTCCAGACCTGAACCCCATAGAAAATCTTTGGAGGGAGGTGAAAGTCTGTGTTGCCCAGCGATAGCCCCAAAACCTGAAGGATCTGGAGAAGATCTGTTTGGAGGAGTGGGTCAAAATCCCTGCTGCAGTGTGTGCAAACCTGGTTAAGAACTACAGGAAACATCTGATCTCTGTAATTGCAAACAAAGGTTTCTGTACCAAATATTAAGTTCTGTTTTTCTGATGTATCAAATACTTATATCATGCAATAAAATGCAAATTAGTTATTTAAAAGTCATACAATGTGATTTTCAGGATTTTTGTTTTAGATTCCGTCTTTCACAGTTGAAGTGTACCTATAATAAAAATTACAGACCTCTACGTGCTTTGTAAGGGGGAAAACCTGCAAAATCGGCAGTGTATCAAATACTTGTTCTCCCCACCGTGTGTGTGTGTGTGTGTGTGTGTGTGTGTGTGTGTGTGTGTGTGTGTGTGTGTGTGTGTGTGTGTGTGTGTGTGTGTGTGTGTGTGTGTGTGTGTGTGTGTGTGTGTGTGTATATATATATATATATTTTTTTTTTTTGTGGTTCAAGGAACAGCATGCCTCCAAAGCAAGAGCAACCATCATACAGCAGTCCCAAGACAGTTATGCCATTAACATACGTTTAAATAGTCCCTTCCCTTTTGTCCAGCGGGACAACGGGACGTGCGTTGCGGGGATCTCATAGCTCGGTTTGCTTACACCACAAACTTCATTTCTATTCTCCTTTTCTGCTTATTCCTGAGGAAAATTCGAATTTGAGTCCTCGGGCAGGTCAGCAGGCACTGCGCTCGAACACCCGATCGGCATTGCGTGGCACAGCGCAGAGTTCCCGTCCTCAAGCGATCCCTCAACCTAACTTTTGGGGCGAGTCATAGAGTATGCTCGGCAGCTGGAAATGATCGGCTTGAGCTTCCGATGATCTGGGATGAGATTGCTGGTTGCATTGAAAAGGCAAACGAGTGAATATCTCTTCAAGACGCTGCGCGGATGTTGTTTTTCACAACACAGAAGCACATGCCCCATTGTCGGCGAGAGTGTGGTTGGCAGCTTGGTGCCAGTAGCTACATCATCAGAGGCCAATAATGGAAAAACAACAACAGGCCACGTTGTACAGGACACAAGTGTGCAAGATACGGACGGCGCATTTCTTTAAACCCATTTTTGGACTATTTATATTGGCATCCTCTTTTCCCTCCATTCCTCCATCCAATTGTTATATCCGATCGTTCCCCTCAATTCCCGACACGGATTGGGGTTGGCCACCTGCAGACGACAGCAGAATTGGGTGACACGAGCGCTGGTCACGTGCTTAATGGCGGATCCACGCGCACTGTATGGGGCGTGCTTGATAGCAGGCGGATCTGTGCTGAGCTCGTGGCACCTTCTTATCGTACAGAGCAGGGCACGAATGGCACATATCTTGTTCTCATCTGTGCATGGGTTTACCCCAACACATGAGCCTTGGTCCTCGCTGGCAGCCGCAGATGTTCCCCACGGATGGCAGACGTGTCCTTGCCTCTCGGCCTGGTGAAGCCACGATCAGGCACGGCGTGCTGTGCAGCCGGTTACCTCAGGCCGCGTGGCGCACCATGGAGCAGGCACATTGAACAGCGCCAATCGCGGGTCACTGGGGAACGGGCCGGGAGATTGGGGCGGGGCGATTCATGTCGTGGAGATTGGTGCGGGGCGATTCATGTCATGGAGATTGGTGTGGGGCGATTCATGTTGCGGAGATTGGTGCAGGCGATTCATGTCGTGGCGATTGGTGCGAGGAGATTCATGTTGCGGAGATTGGTGCGGGGCGATTCATGTCGCGGAGTTTGGTGCGGGGCGATTCATGTCACGGAGATTGGTGTGGGGGGATTCATGTCGCGGAGATTGGTGTGGGGCGATTCATGTCGCGGTGATTGTTGCGGGGCGATTCATGTCGCGGAGATTGGTGCGGGCGATTCATGTCGCGGAGATTGTTGCGGGCGATTCATGTCGCGGAGATTGGTGCGGGCGATTCATGTCGCGGAGATTGGTGCGGGCGATTCATGTCGCGGAGTTTGGTGCGGGCGATTCATGTCGCAGAGATTGGTGCGGGCGATTCATGTCGCGGAGATTGGTGCAGGGGGATTCATGTCGCGGAGATTGGTGTGGGGCGATTCATGTCGCGGAGATTGGTGCAGGGGGATTCATGTCGCGGAGAGTGGTGCGGGCGATTCATGTCGCGGAGATTGGTGCGGGGCGATTCACATCATGGGGCTCGGAGTGAGACGATTCCGCAGCTTGGAACCATCTGGCCGGAAGTGAAGAAGAGCCGCTTCCGGTCATGGTGGCCAACCCGTGTGCTCGCCGGGGCCCAACCAGAGTGCCCGATTCGGGTGAAGACACATCGCTTCGGGTCAACGCCCCCGCCCCGCGCCACTGGATCTGGAAAAGGACGGGCCGCTGGGTGGTGGAAGAAGAGTCGTCGTCGTTCCTGGTGCGTCGTTCCAGAGTCATTGGCGTGCCTGAGTCATTCGAGCATCGTTCCTGCCCATCGGCCTTTCTTCATTCCTGTCAGCTCGTTCGAGCCAGCTTGGGATCGATATCTCTGCTTTCTTTATGCCCGATGGTCGAGTCTCATTCTCTGGACCGATGCCAGCAGCACGAAGTGCAACGAAGCAAGAAACGGCGCACCAGGTGTCAAGGAGGTATCGCCCAGCGAAGCATCCCCCCCAACACGTCTTGGTGGCGCGATCGGGCAATCATGCGAGGTATTCAGAGAGCGTTAGCCTCATCTCCTCTCCTCCTTTTTCTCTTCATCAACTCTTAATCGGGTTGTGTGTGTGTGTGTGTGTGTGTGTGTGTGTGTGTGTGTGTGTGTGTGTGTGTGTGTGTGTGTGTGTGTGTGTGCGCGTGCGTGCGTCCTGGCGCTTGTCCTCATAAGTTAAGATTGCAGAAGGTTATTATTATTATTTCGGATTAAGTCTACTCTGTGTCTGCTTTTGTAAGTTGCTTGTATTAACGATCGTAAAGCGGAGCAAGATAGCCCACTCGTGCGCAATCGCGTTCAATTCAGTGAAGTACGCAACGTTGTAGAACGGCGGCCATTTTCGCGAGCGAGGGAACTGCTTTCTTGGTTGTGGTTCGACCGCGGAGGAGGAGGCAGGAGAGGGGCGGGAAAGAGAGTCAGGCGATGATACATAATCCATGATGTACAAGACAGTTTCTTTTTATCACAAGTTAAATTACACAAAATAAGAAGAGATGAGATAAAAAAAAGGGAGTAATTAGGACGGAGAAATAGAGAAGAAGACAAGCAAACAGATAAAAAAAGAAAAGGCAAATTGAGAGAGGAAAGGATAAAAATCAAAGCCCAGACACATGCAGAAAGTATATTATTCTTACCTGGAGATATATATATATATATATAATCAACAAAAGAAGTCATGCAACACAATCTGTATGATAAATAATTTCGGGTTGTTGGCCAGCGCAAGCTCGCTCTGCCTTCTTGCTAAAATGGCCGCCGAGGCCGTCCATTGGATACCTCACTGTTTCGCACGAGTGAGCTATCTTGCTCCGCTTTACGATCTTTGGCTTGTATATTGTCGCACCTCACGCTTCTTTCTATCTCTGCATAACACACACCAATAAAACTATTCACAGTACCACATACCTTTCCCCGCATGCTTGTAAATAAATAATAATAATTATTATTATTATTCCCACGCTTTCGAAGAAAGAAAAAGAAAAGCGGGAATATTGTGATTGTGTCCGTCCGTCTGTCTGTCTTACCCTGTAACTCCTCCTACACCGTTTGAGATAGGAACTTGAAACTTTGGGACATATTAGATATATATATATATATATATATATATATATATATATATATATATATATATATATATATATATATATATATATATATATATATGGGGAAGTACACAACACTGTCGGATTTTTGATATGTCCCCTTTGGGCCGGACCAGAGGGGGTGGGGTCATGGGGGTTGATTTTATTTTATTTTATTTTATTTTTTTTTAAGTGTATTTACCATTGTACATGGTAAATTCTTTTATAAAGAACTTACTTATGTGGCCCCATGAGTGACAAATGGTCACAGGTTTTACTGTATTTATCTAATTGATTATGATTAATTATAATTAATAGTATACACAGTTCATTCCTATGATTAAATTGATGCACAGTTCTATATTGCTGGACAGTGTTAAATTAATGTTTCATGAAATGTTGACATGCTAGAAATGACTTCTGATTTAGTAAACATAGTAAGTCTTTGGTGATAAAGCACATCAAATAGAAAAGAATAGTCAATCCATTTTGCAAGATAAAATTTCACCGAGCGTTAATGGGACAAAGCAGTGCGCGCGGGAATATGCGATGGTGTGCCATCGACAACGTAGTTCTAGTTAGAAATATTCCCAGCTCGTTTTCGTCTTTTCTTTCATTAATCTAGCATGATCCGAATCCAAACTTAGCTGGGACTTTATTCCCAACTATCCGTTCCTTTTGGCTGGTAGATCCATGGCAGTGTCGCTGAGCTGCATCCGATCCGGTAGAGTGATTCAGTTCGGACAAGGCATAGCGAGGGCATGTTCCCCGTTAATTAAATCACGTGGTTAATTCGGTAACCCAGTTAACCCATGGACTGGAGGACCCTAGGTCGCGCGGTTGAGTTGTTAGTGGTCACGGTCAGTTAGCAACACACCGCGTCACGGAATTATCCATGTGCGATGGCCTACAATTCCGGGGAGTCTGGTGGGAGTCGAGATAGGTCTTCTCACCTGACCCCAGGCCCGCAACAATATGTATATGTATGGTATATACACTAGTGCGGACCCGTACGTGCATGCATGTATGTGCGTGCCCGTACGTGCGTGGTCGTACGTGCAAAAAAAAAAGAAAAAGAAGAAGAAGAATTGTGACGTCAATCGTGACATCATAGCACCGTGTACTGTCATTGGTTTGGTAAATAAATGGCCATAACTTGGAAACCACTTGTCCGATTAATATCAAACCTTGAAAAGGCACATCCACAGGGCCCCAGCAATATATTTGGCAAGTTTCAATTAGATCGGACCAGCGGTTGTCGAGAAACAGCGGTCACAGACACACAAACACACGCACACACAGATTGCTGGAATTATAGATAGATGTATATGTATATATATATATATATATATATATATATATATATATATATATATATATATATATATATATATATATATATATATATATATATATATATATATATACATACACATACACATATACACCAGTGCGTGCAAAAAAAAACAAAAACTTTCAAACCTCGTGCTAGAAAGGACTGGAGTAAGGTCATCATCTCTGATGAGTCCAATTTTCAGCTTTGCCCAACACCTGGTTGTCTAATGGTTACAGTGTTAGACGGAGACCTGGAGAGGCCGACAAGCCACAGTGTCTCGCAACCACTGTGAAATTTGGTGGAGGATCGGTGATGATCTGGGGGTGCTTCAGCAAGGCTGGAATCGGGCAGATTTGTCTTTGTGAAGGACTCATGAGTCAAGCCACATACAAGGTTGTCGTGGAAGAACACTTGCTTCCTTCTGCTCTGACAATGTTCCCCAACTCTGAGGATTGGTTTTTCCAGCAGGACAATGCTCCATGTCACACAGCCAGGTCAATCAAGGTGTGGATGGAAGACCATGAGATCAAGACCCTGTCAGGGCCAACCCAATCTCCAGACCTGAACCCCATTGAAAACCTCTGGAATGTGATCAAGAGGAAGATGGATGGTCACAAGCCATCAAACAAAGCCGAGCTGCTTGAATTTTTGTGCCAGGAGTGTCATAAAATCACCCAACAGCAATGTGAAAGCATGGTGGAGAGCATGCCAAGACGCATGAAAGCTGTGATTGAAAATCAGGGTATTCCACGAAATATTGATTTCTGAACTCTTCCTAAGTTAAAACATAAGTATTGTTTTGTTTAAAAATGAATATGAACTTGTTTTGTTTGTATTATTTGAGGTCTGAAAACACTGAATCTTTGTTGTTATTTTGACCAGTTGTCATTTTCTGCAAATAAATGCTCTAAATGACAATATTTTTATTTGGGAGAAATGTTGTCAGTGGTTTATAGAATAAAACAAAAATGTTCATTTTACTCAAACATATACCTTTTAATAGTAAAACCAGAAAAACTGATAATTTTGAAGTGTCCTCTTAATTTTTTTCCAGAGCTGTATATATATATATTGTTGCGGATTCCGCGCCCGCCGGCGTGCTGACGGCCACGTAACTCGAATCGCGGCACGTCGCCCACCGGACGGACAATCCAGTCGTGACCCTCTCGGACTAACGCCGGGAACCAGTCACGGGTGGACCTTTCGGTCTCACCGCGATCGAGCCAATCAGCCCCCGCGTGGGATAGGGTTGCTCGCCAAATTCGACCTACCTAAGTACCCACGCGGAGGGTAGACCGGGCGATCGCACCTCGCCGCAGGTCGACTTCGGACACGGGCCACTTAAGCGACCCGTTCCGTACTATCAGAATAACCGAGCGGTGTTATCGTCGACCTCGACGGTTCGATTAATTATCGGGCGTATTCAGCCCACTACCAACCCTTTACGTGAAGCAAGATGAGGATTCAATGGGAGAAAAAGACGAAGCGAAGCGGGAGAACAGTTCAATAATAAAGCACATTTATTCGCGGCACACGGGAAGCACACATATTCAATTCCACCAAAAGCACACAAAAAAAAGAAAACACAATTCCATTTACACAAAAAGCAAATATAAAAGCGAAGACAATGCAGAGCTAATACCGACTACCGAGCACACGGCAACACTTATACAATTCTACTTCACAGACGGCGCCGACAACACATACCCAAAACCAAGGAAAGAATACCCTCAAGGATGAGGCGGGCCTGAGGCCGAGACCGGGTCGCGCCTACCCGTCTGGTGATGAGACGCGGAGCGGCGATGGCGCCTCACTCCGCGGGCCTCGCGGACAGTGTCTGGCAGGGGGTGGGAAAGGGGCCCCCTTGGTCGCACTATCTCAGCGCGGGGGGAAACAGGAGGGGGTTGCTGATGCTCGGGGTATAGAGGATCTTTATTATCCCTGGTGTGCATCTCCACCTCGGCCAGGTCGCGCTGCCGGCCTCCCTCGGGCGTGCAGCTCCCGGCACCGACGCGAGCACCCCCTCGTCTGCCTTCGCCGCTGCCGCCTCTCCGCCTCTGGACTCTCCGACTCTGGACTCTTCTTTGGACTCTCCTCGTTGGACTCTCGACTGACGAACACGGTCCTTTTATCCCCCCCGTAGCTTCGCCTTTGACCCCCTCCCTTTGACCTTTCACCTCGCTCCCCATTGGCCCGAGAAAAAGTGGGCGTGAAGGCTTTTTGATCCACAAATTTGCATATATCGATCGTCCTGGAGGCGGGGCCAAATCGTCCCTCGCTCACCGATTGGACGGCAAAAAGTGGGCGTGTGTCGTTTTTGATCCGTTTTTGAAGCACAAAATCCGTGATTTTGTACACGCTGTTCGACGCGCGCCCTGCACGAGTCCAACACCGGTACCCACAGCGGGGCAAGAACGGTGGCGATGCTACGGTTGCGAGGTGTGACGGGAAGGTCGTGGCGGTTGTGGTGAAGCGGAGTTGTGGTTGGTGGTTGATGTTGTGATTGTGGTGGTAATCATGGCGGTTGGTCCAAAATAAAGATAGTAAAAGAAAAACGGCTATCCTGAAGAGTCGCAGCTCGCATAAAGGACATGTATTCCCACTAGACAACGGGTTTGGGCCTAACTACACATGTACTTACCGAGATACCTCACCGAAGGGACCTGAATGGTGGTTTGCGAATTTGGTAACCACAACACTACCCCCTCCCCTTTTTACAGACTCGTCCCGAGTCGTCAAATTTTCGTGTGCCATCATGTGTAGTTTTCCCCTAGTACATTTTACCTACGGATCCCTGAGTGCGACATTCATGGTATTCGTGTCCCCAAAAAAATAACCTGAGGGCTGCGTAACTATCTAAACAAACTCACTCACACGGACGACTTAAATAAAATTGCCGGCGCTAAGACAAACATGCCGGGGGCGCACTCATATTTACAGTACATCTTAACCTTAACTTACAAATTTTACACTAAACCATGGCCCAGGATCATTGAACTCTGCAAAAGAAAAGCAGTTAGCAGGGAGCCAGGCTGCCCACATGCAGTCTCTGGCTCAAAACAATGCAGGTGACAGGGAACGTGGCTGGCTGCTCACACGCAGTCCAAGGCCTTCCCTTTTGAACTGAACGCAGTGAACCACAACGGTGCATGGGCTGCACAAACGTAGTCTCCGTGCCAGCTCAAGTGGCACACGCAATGAGCACAACGAATGAATGGATGAATGGATGGATGCAAAACACGGTGCACGGGCTGCCACTGCAGGCCCGTGTTGTAGCTGCCAACAGGGCAGTTCTCGCAGCTTGCAAACTGTTGCCTTGATCCTGGCGCACATGGAAATGAACAGGGGGGGCAAAGCAAAATTGAACGGGGCTGGTGAACATGGGCAGTGGGCATGGCATGGCAAAGGTGAGCAGGCAAACTCAGCCCGCAGAATAAGGCCGCTGCAGGCAAACACAGCCGGCAGATGAACTGGCCGGCACAGGCCTTGAAGTACCACAGCTGCAGATGATCCGGCCGGCACAGGCCTTGCAGCAACACAACAGCTGCCGATCAAGTGGGCCGGCACAGGCCTTGAAGTAACACAGCCAGCAGATGAAGCTGGCCAGCCTTTGTCGTTCAGTGGAGGTTGGTGGAGGGAGTGCGGTGGTGCTGGCCACTTGGAAGGCGGGCTCGGACCTACCTACCTGTCTCCCTCCCAACCTATCGCCTTTGCCTGTCACTGTACATACCCACTCCCTTAATTTGTCAAACCCCAATTTAGCCCCAACTTATTTTTTTGTTGTTTTTATTTTTACTTCCCCACTATAAATCGTCCCCTAACCCCCTTTATCGTCTTTGTTCGGCTAACCTATCCTGTCACCTAGCCTACTCCCAACCCCTACGTTCCCTTCCCGGAGGGGAATAAGGGAGAGCTAGCGTCCTGTGTCGAGGCCCAACGAAGCCTCAGAATGGCCTCCCCAGAGTTCGGCGATCTTAACACCAAGTGGGTCCAGCGGCCCACAACGACAGCGAGGGGATGGATGGTGCGGAGGGGTACACTTCCTATTCTACCCTATCCATTTAACCATTAAACTACCCCGGGGCTTTCAACAAGCGCCTCTTGCTTAAACTATTGGTTCTAACAACCCAGATTCCCGTCGCCTGTGTTGGTGTCCTCACAATTTCGGGCCTCGCCCCCCAATTTTCTCTCCGTGCCCTCACACGGTCTCCTGGCTGGGACACGTGGCTCCCTTTGGCAGGCACGACCCTCTGCCGAATCTCCCGCTATGGCACCCCCGGGCACTACACTGCCTCCGAGCCTACCAGCTCCCTAACACCGGGGAGTGCCCCCCATGGCACCTCCCCTGAAACGCACACGTGGCAGGCCGGCCTCCCGGGCCCCTTTCCGAGGGTCACCCGTGCCCACAACACTGCCCACGCGGCTAATGGCGCCCCGGGCCCCCGCACCAAGCAGGCGCACCCGTGCCCACTACTCTATCCCGGCCCCCCATGGGCCCATGGCCTACCGCGGCCGACTAGCCTGGTGCCCGGGGTACCCACTCAGCGATACTCACCTTTCGCAGCCACGCTCCCAAGCCCGTCAACAGGGCTCCTGCACCCCTCCAAACGGGTCTCGAGCCTACATTCCCTCCAACAACAAAACGACCTCCATTTTTCAATTTGACTAACCCCCTAACTCACTTTATACTGACCCCGGGGTCCCTTGGGCGGGAGTCACTCCTCCCCCCAATCACTCATCGCACCATGCATTCCCCATTCGCTCCATACACACAGACCCGCTGGCCTCACTCACTCAACATGTACACGTACTCACCTCACAACCCACAACTCTTCAACACACACACCGCTGAACTCTGCCATCCTTCTATCTACCTCCCCTAACTAACTCGTGCTCCCACGTCGTCCCTTAAACTACAGCACGTTCCTTTTAACACTACGTAGCTAAGCTACGTTCCCGCTACACATCCACAAGTCTGTCCATGTCCTCAAATAATTCCATTAATCAATTTCCCAGGGGGGGGGGGAATTTCCTCCCTTCCTACTGGGCTCGTGAACTCGTCGCAAGACTCTGAGAGCCCTGCGCCTCTGCGGGAGCGGCTGTTCCAGCTCCGACTCCTCCGGCAAGACATATCCATGAGGGCGTAAGGTCGCCCTTGTAAGGCCTCAGGCGGTCCGCGTGGACGATCCGGGGGAGGGCTCGTGGTCCCATTTTAATTTTTAGGACCACGTCACTGACTTGCGCCAGGACGACCCCCGGGCCCTGCCAAGGTGAGGTGAGCTTCGGGCATCTGCCCTTCCTTCGCCGGGGGTTAAAGAACCAAATCTTTGCCCCCGGTGGGTATTTGCTCACCTGGCTCCGGTGGTCGTACCTGCGCTTCATTTTTATGCCCGCCTGTTGGAGCTGGTGTCGTGCGAAGGCGTGGACCTTCTCCAAGCCCTCCTCCAACCGACGGGCATAGCCCTCCCCCGGGGGCCTATCAAGCCGCTCAGGCGTCGGACCGCACAATAAATCGACGGGGCTTCTCAGCTCCCGTCCATACATCAACAGCGCCGGACTACATGCGGTAGACCCGTGCTGGGACGCGCGATAGGCCATCAGGAGGTACGGAAGGTGTTCGTCCCAGTCCTCCTGGTTAGTGGCGGTGAAGAGGGCCAACTGTTAGACCAGGGTCCTGTTGAACCTCTCCACCATGCCATCAGACTGTGGTCTCAGGGGCGTTGTCCGTGTTTTTCGAATTTCCAGGAGCCTGCACACCTCTTTTAGTAATTCACTCTCAAAATTTCGTCCCTGGTCCGTGTGCAGCTCCTGCGGAATCCCATACCGGCATGTAAATCCTTCTACGAAGGCCTTGGCCACAACCCCTGCTTCCTGGCTGGGAAGGGCAAAGGCTTCTGGCCATTTGGTGAAATAGTCCATAATTACGAGGACGTACTTATTACCCTGGCGAGTGGGGGGCAGTGGTCCCAAAATGTCCATGGCCACTCGCTCCAGGGGAGCCCCAACCTGATGTAGTTGGAGTGGGGCCCTCATCCTCTGTGGCGGTCCCTTTTTGCAGTACAGGCGTCGCATGCTCGACACCAGTCCTGTACATCGCGCCCCATGTTAACCCAATAGAACCGCCGGCGGGCCCGAGATTTTGTTTTGGTCCTGCCCAAATGGCCGCCGGCGCGGGTACCGTGCACCTGTTTCAAAATTTGGGTCTTAAACCCATCAGGGACTATCACCAGCCAAGAAGTTTGTTCAGAAGGAATCTCCACCCACTTGCGATACAAGATGTTGTCCCTCATTTCTAGGGTCCTCCACTGAGCCCAGTATGCCTTTGTTCGCGCCCCGAATGGGGCGATTTCCTCCCCACTGGGCCTCCTGTTTTCCTGGACCCATTTGTACACTGGCCCTAGCACGGGGTCTTCCCGCTGGGCCGTGCTCCATGCCAATCCACCAAATTCCTCTCCCGCGGTTAGTGGCAAAGTTGGGCCTACCATCCGGGCCGCACGGACTGGGAGTTTCGGGGAGGCGTCTGCCAATTGGTCCCTCTCCTCATGTCTCGTACAATATTTGCAGTTTTCCCTCAGACAGGGGCGTCGAGAGAGCGCATCGGCATTCCCATGAGCCTTACCGGCTCTATGGACCACACTGAAATCGTACTGCTGCAATTTTTCCAACCACCTTGCAATTTGGCCCTCCGGTTCCTTGAACCGTAAGAGCCATTGCAAGGAGGAATGGTCAGTTCGAACCAAAAATTTCCTCCCGTACAAGTACGGGTGGAAATGGCTCACGGCAGACAGCATAGCCAATAGTTCCTTACGAGTTACGCAATAATTTCGTTCGGGCCTACTCATGGCCCGACTGTAATACGCGATCACTCTTTCCACGCCCCTGTGTCTGAGACAAGACTGCTCCCAATCCTTCCTGGCTTGCATCCGTGTCCAGGGTATACATCCCGTCATCGGTGGGGTACGCTAAAACAGGTGCGGATGTCAAACACCCCTTTAATTTGAGGAAGGCCTCCTGGCACTCCTCCGTCCAATTAAATCTCAACCCCTTCTCCGTCAACCGGTGAAGGGGCCTGGCTATCTCCGCAAAGTTTGCCACGAAACGCCGGTAGTAGGAGCAAAGTCCCAAAAAGCCCCGCACCTGTTTGACAGTTGTAGGTACGGGCCACTCCTCTACCGCTGTAATTTTTCCGGGGTCGGTCTTCACCCCCTCGCGGCCTATCACGTGTCCGAGATAGGCCACCTCTGTCGCGAACAAAGTGCATTTCTCTGGGCTCAATTTCAGCCCTGCCTGCCTGAGGTGCCCAAACACCTGGTCCAAATTGGCTATCTCCTGGGTGAATGTTTTAGCGTGTACCAGGACGTCATCCAGATACACCAGGCATGACTGCCACGGCATGCCGCCTAGTACACGCTCCATCAGTCACTCAAAGGTGGCGGGGGCGTTACACAAACCGAACGGCATCACAGTGAACTGATACAGTCCCTTCCCTGTGGAAAATGCCGTTTTCTCCTTCCCCGTCTTATCCATCTCCACCTGCCAATACCCACTCTTGAGGTCCAAAGTTGAGAACCATTTAGAGCCTGCAACGGCGTCGAGGGTATCGTCAATTCTAGGCAGGGGATAGGAGTCTTTGAGTGTCACGTTGTTCAGCTGGCGATAGTCCACACAGAAACGCGTGGTCCCATCCTTCTTTTTAACCAGCACAACTGGTGACATCCAAGGACTTCCCGAGGGCTCGATGACACCTGCATTGAGCATCTTTTCAACCTGTTCATCAGCCTCCTCTCTTTTGCTCCATGGGAGCCTTCGAGCAGGCTGACGGACAGGCCGGGCCCCATTGGTGTGGATCTGATGTTGCACCAGGCCCGTACGTCCAATATCCTCGGGTGACAAGGAGAAGATCCCGATGTGTCGGTCGACCAGCTTGTATAAGGCCTCCCGCTGGGCCTCCTCCAAATCTACACTACTCCGATTTACCATCTCACAAATGGGACCGGGCCAATTCCTAATCGAGTCTGGAGACTCCTTCTGGGGCCGGTCCGGCTCGACGTTATCGTCCCTCAGCTCTGCGACCTCTTTTACTGGGATGCAATCTGCCACCTTCGTGCCCTTCCTGATAGTGCGTGGTTCCGTGCTAACATTTATCACCCGTACGGGCACTACTGGCCCGTCGGTACTTACCAGGGTGCGGCCCACGACTAAGCCCGGGGTTGACGGCCCTGCCGGTAGTTCCGCTAGGCCGCAGGGGCCCTGCCACGTTGGGGGTGCTCGCCACCGGGCCGGGACCACCGCCTCGGCACCCGGGGAATGACCACGGAGTCAGGAGCCTCCAGCTCCACCCTCTCGTCCGTGCTCACGCCTCCTAACGGCAACTCCTCACCACCCAACTGCATGACCCCCCGGCCCAAGTCGATCTTACAACCACCGGCCGTCAGCACATCCAACCCTATTAGACATGGGTCGTACACCTCTGCCACCCAAACCTCTATCTTGGTTTTCACAGTGCCCAATTTAAACGACACGAAACCACGTCCTATGATAGGGGCCGTTGCCCCGGTAGCTAGCTGCAAACTATGGTTTTGCAGACGGTGGATCTCATCCCAACCGTCTACACTCGAATCAAGGACCACAGGGCTGATGATCGTGGCGCTTGCTCCTGTGTCCACCACGGCGTCTACCCCTATGCCGGCAATCTTGCACCGAATTGTTAAGCTACCTTTGCCAATTTGGCCACAACTGATGACCTGTCGCAGTTCTGAGGGCTCTTCTCCGTCTGAGTCTGCCGAACACGGCCCTACATGTTCAGCACTTCTTAGTTTCCCGGGGACTGGTGGGGGGGGATGGTTGGGCCTGGCTATCCCTATTGACCCGGGGCGGAGTTGGTGGTCTAGGGGGCCGTGGCTCTTCTCTTCGCGGGGGCCTTTCCCTGCGCGGGGCGTTGCACCTCCGCTGCAGGTGGTCCCCTGCGCCACAATTATAACACCTCTTCTGGTAAGGTGTTTGCCTCCAGTACGCCGAATTATACCCCCCTCCATTCCGAATTGGGGTACCCCCCGATGGCCCATCTCCCGCCCTTCCCGGGCCCGACCGCCTCTCCACAGGTCTCCCGAACCGGCGGTCGAACATGCCCTGCACCATCCTTTCCACTCGCGCTTGGTCGCCCAGGGTTGCCCCGGCTCCCAGCGCACTGTCGTGCACGGGGTCCACCTGTCGGACTGCCACCGCATGGCGCCCAGCCCCTCCCAGTGGTGTTCTGGCTGCCTCCCAGCAGGCAGCAGTATCAGCCGCCTTCTGGAGGTTGTCCGGGCGCCATACGGTGAGCAATGCTCCGACATCGGTGCCCCCTATTGCTCGAAGGAAATGGTCCAGGGCAATCTCCTCCCGGTACTCCGGCGGCATGTTGGTGTGCGCGATCCCCACCAAGCGGCGAATGTCATGTGCCAATTCTCCCAGTGATTCCTGGGGACGTCGTTTGCGCCCGTTGAGCTGAGCTTTAACAAGCTCGCTCTGCTGGTCCATGCCAAATCGGTTTTTTAGGGCCGAATGGAGATCCTCCAGGGTCGCCCCCTCACTGGGTACCGTGGTCAGGACTTCCAAAGCCACGCCACGCAGGGCCGCTGTGAGTTGTGCCACACCCTGCACCTCGTTCCAGCCATTGCCTCTGGCAACACACTGGAACTGGGCCATATATGCCCTCAAGTCCGTCTTGCCATCGTACGGGGGTAGCGGCACCCTCGGTTCTTTCGAGGTCTCCTCCCGTTCCCTAGGGACTCCGGGAGGAGTGTACCTCCCCAGTCCCAACGGTGCCTCACTCCCGCAGGGTCCGAGCCATTTGCCCGGGGGCTCCACCACCCTTGTCTGCGTCTGTCCGTGCCCCGCGTCGTCCCGCTTATTCTCCCAAGCCATTGGACTCACACTCTGCACACCCCCTGGAACAGTCATTCCGGGTACCCCCATTAGGCCAAAAGACCCCGCGGTCTCTACCCTCCCCAAGCTTGGCATGCTCACCCCCGCATCGGGCAAGCCTCCTCCTCCGCCCTGTGACACCGGCCCCACCTGGGCACGATCCGCCTCGAGGGAGTATATCCTCTCCCCCTGTTCCCGAAGGAGGCCACCCTGCTTCTCACACCGGGCCTCCACCCTATCCGTCAGTCTCTTCTCCATTTCCTCCATTTTCCCCTTTATTACCCCATTTATTTCCTCCCCTATCGTTCCTAACGACAGTTCCCCGACTTTTTCTCTTATTTGCTCCACCTCCCCTTGTACCTGTGTCACCATCTTATTTGTCTTGGATATTTCCTCCCTCGTTGTCCTAAACTGCTCTTCTGTCTCGCCCCGGTTTTTTCCTATCTGCTCCCCCAGTTCCTCTGTCTTTTCTCCGGCTTTCCGCTCCATTTCATTAATTACCTCCT
>NC_140964.1:60622231-60627231 GCF_056783735.1 Eptatretus burgeri | reverse complement strand
CAAAACTATAGGACTTGCAAAAGTGATGTATACAGCGCTTCATAGCAATGATGAACAGGCTTTCGATAATATGAGTGAGGAAAGTGAAAAAAAATACTTTATCATAAATAAATCACTGCGGCCTGTTCCAAGCCAAGGCATGGTTGAGCATGCCAAAAAACATGGCGGCTTCAGACCCTTCTCCCCATGGAAGGAAAATCCAACCAAAGACACCCTCGGATCATTCCACAAAGCCCACAATAAATGTGTCTACCCTCAGGAGAGCCGGAAAACAACATCTATCCTCTCTCAAGAATGAACTTTCAAAGTTATTTCACTCCTCTAATACATGGTGGCACCTTGTCAAGTCTGCCTCTGGTGTATGATCCCCTTCCATCCCTTCCCTCACTTCAAATGGCACCACAGCCGACTCCACCACTGAGAAGGCCGGATGCTTCAATTGTTTGTTTCCTTCAAAATCTTATGTCTCGAACCTCTCCATCACTGTACCATCCTTCCCAGTCCTACACAACTGTTCCTGAATTATGCGTCCTTTTTACCTGAAAAGCTGGAAAAGTTTCTGGCAACACTCTACTCTAGCTCTGCAACTGGACCGGACAGCATCAGCTCAAGTGTCATAAAAACCTGCTCTCCTGCTCTTGCACTTCCTTTTTCTGCCATGTTCACCCTGTCATACTCCATATGTCATCTTCCATCTGCTTGGTAATCAGCCAATATCACAACAATATCACAAAAAGGTGCAAAAACAGATCCCCTTAACTACAGACCAATTAACTTACTTCTGATCATCAGTGAGGTCATGGAATCTATCATCGCAGTTGAAATATAATCATTTATTTTCTCCATCATCCACTTTCAGATCAATTTGGATTGAGAGCTGGTCACTCTACCTTGCACATGCTGCTTCTACTCTCCCAACAATGAATGGAGGTCCTCAACATCAGACATGAGATCAGGGCAGTCTCTGAAGATATTTCAAGCATTTTGTTACAGTCTTGCATCCTGCCTTGCTTTCCAAACTATCTGCCAAAGGAATCCAAGACCAACTCCACTCTTGGTTTTCTTCCTTCTTGTGGCTCTCAACCAAATCCATTGCTCTACTCTCCATGTCAAGGCTGGATTACCACAAGGCAGTATTCTCAGCCACATATTATTCATAATCTTCATCAATGATCTTACTGACTCTCATTGTTAACATTCTGCCCAGACGCATTGCAAAGTTAAATCGCCCATGAAATAAACATTCCAGGTAATCCGCCAAGTTGCCTGCTTGTCTTTGCACGTGTCAAGTGGACATCGGTTCAGGATCCGCACAAACGTTTTAACTTTTTTTTCATAAAATATCCGTTTTTCCCCAGATTTGCTTTGATTCCCTGTCCTATTCTGGTCAGGAGATCAGGTGGGCCGAGGAAGGACTTTGCACGACGTATGATTCCCAGTCGGCGACTGGCTTTTGAGGCCAGGATGGAAACGTGGCTTTCTCAGGAAAGATCATGGCAGATCGTGAGACCCAGAAGCTTAAAAGAAAGGACTTCTTCCAGAGGATTGTTGAGAAAGTAGATGGGGGGGGGGGGTTCCAAACGGTCCTTTTGGAGAGACATTGTGAGAGTGTGAGATTCGTCAGGCTTGAAAGACATGTTCCACGTGTTGGAGCAGTTTGTTATTTTACCCAAATCTGCATAGAGCGAAGAAGCTGGGGCTTGCCGGTCTGAGGGATTACAGATGGTACGGCAGAGGGTGGAGTCATCAGCAAAGAGATAAGGAGGATTTTACATGGAGTTGGAGAGATCATTCATGAAAACCAGAAAAAAACAGGGCCCAGAACGCTACCTTGAGGAACTTCAGCATGTACTGGAAGAGGGGATGAAAGAACTTCATTTAGGTTGTTGGGTTGTTAACATTAATCAGGTTGTTTAAAAATCATTAAGATTGTGTATTGGGACATAATTCCTTTGAGCTCTTTAAATCAACCTGGATGGGTCATCCTATGAGAGGACACCGCGAGGGGAATCGAAGGATCGACAACCCCAAAGGACGAGGTGAAAATGCGTGACTTGTGCCAGCAGGACGAGGACACTGGGTGGCGGAAACAACTTCTCGCTGGATTCGCAGTTGAACATTGCATGTGTCGAAGAATACTCAATTCCTCGTTTCACATTTGCACCATTTATTTTAAAACGTATGCATATGGAGAACCAGAAGAAATTCAATAACACAAGCAAGCAATACATTCTATTCCTTGTTCATGGATCTCTGATCCTCCCAGGACATTGGTCTTGGGTTTCTTTCATAATAAGCAAGAGTGCAGAGCGTGAGATCATAGAATGATATCTGGTCATTTCCAAGACAAGTTACACTGAACAACAAAAATTTTTTACTGGAGATGTGTAAAGTGATTAAGACTAATTTGGGTACGCTGATTTCAAAAATCATAACCGTTTTGCTGTATCACGTCAGGATTTTCAGTAACAGAAATATTCCCATTGCCTAGAAGTCAGGATTTCAATGAAATTTACTAAAATTCATTTATTCATTTATTTAATCATGAATGCTTCAAAATTATAGAAATTACAGAAAAACTCCACTAGAATGTAATTAAAAATGCTTTAGGCATTTGGCTTTGCGTTTGTGCTGCTCTGTGTCAGTTTCACGATGCAGGAACCAGCAGAAATCGCCCATCATGTTCGGGTTATGCCGCCCTTGGTAACGCGTCTCCATGAGTGAAATCTCTTGGTGGAATCGCTCGCCGTGCTCATCCGAGACTGCTCCCAAGTTGTCAGGGAAGAAGTTCAGGTGCTGGTGTAGGAAATGGATTTTCAGGGACATCCTGGAGCCAAGTTTCCTGAAGGACTCCAGCAGCTGCTACAATATTTCTTCATAGTTGTCCGCGCGCTCGTTCCCCAAGAAGTTGTCCGTCACAGCTTTGAAACTCCTCCACGCTGCCAGCTCTTTGGGGTTTAGAGTTGTCGGAAAAGTTTCGTCCTTCATAATCTGTCGGATTTGCGGTCCAACAAAGACACCAGCCTTGATCTTGGCCTCCGACAAGGTGTTGCCAATCTTTTCCTTGAGGGATAAAAACCCACGCCCATTTAGATCCATTGCCCGTACAAAACTTTTCATCAAGCCGAGCTTTATGTGGAGTGGTGGAAGGAAAACCTTGGCTGGGTTGACAAGGGCGACATGCTTCACGTTGTGTCGACCAGGTACATGCTCTTTTCACTCTTCCCAATCTTTCTTCGTCCAGTGATTCTTGTCGTCTCTGCTATCCCAGAGACAAAGGAAGCACATGTATTACGTGTAGCCTGACTGCAGCCCTAACAACAGCGCCACCACTTTCAAGTCTCCGCAGATGTGCCAGTTGAAGTCATTGTGCTTGATGGAATCAAGCAGCTGCCGCATAGTCTCATAGGTCTCTGTCATGCCGAACGCGTGAGCCAGTGGGACTGATGGTTTCTCGTTGCCATTGTGGAGCAAAACAGCCTTCAAGCTGTTCTTCCCCGAGTCGATGAAGAGGCGCCAGTCTGCAGGATCGTGATCACACCCAAGTTCTTTCAACAGACCGTTGATTTCACTGCAGAATGTCATCGTGTCTTCCATCTCAAAGAACTCAGCCATGTCTCTGTGACGTGCTCTGAACAAGGATATCTTGGTGTTAGGTTCAAGTAGATTCCACTGCTGCAGCCTTGATCCAAGCAGCCCTGCCTTCGCCTTTGACAGCGAGAGATCTCTTACAAGATCATTTAAGTCTCCCTGGTTCAGAAGGTGTGATTCTTGAGTGTCGGGTTCAAAAGGTTCATCATCACCATCCTCTTCACCACTGCTTACAGCTATGTTCTGATCAGCTGGAGGTGTTGGAACGGGGTTCTCGTCATCATGAGGCACAGGTTTACGAGCAGAGACGCAGTCAGCGTACTTGATGTGACCTTTATTCTTCTTGTTGAAGCCGGCGATGCTTGTGCAGCAGAAATAACAATCATCATGATGATTCTGCGGCTCACGCCATATCATGGGCACCGCAAATGGCATGCTCGCGCGCTTGCCCACCAACCACTGAGTCAAGGTTGTGTGACAGCTTGTGCAGCAGATGTGTGGTGCCCAGCTCTGTTCTTGGTCCCCCACCTTACACCCAAAGTAATGAAAGTAGGCGGCCTTCATTTTCACTGCTGTAGATATACTTCGCTGTTGATCTTTTTTGGTATACCGACCACAGACATAACAGAAGTTGTCAGGATGATTGGTACAGGAACGCCTACTCATCTTTATCTGAAAGAAAGAAATATAACACAAGTGAACAACAATTGTACGAAATAGACATGTTAAAGACATATGTAAATTTCATTGAAATCCTGACTTCTAGGCAATGGGAATATTTCTGTTCCTGAAAATCCTGACGTGATACAGCAAAACGGTTATGATTTTTGAAATCGGCGTACCCAAATTAGTCTTAATCACTTTACACATCTCCAGTAAAAAAAATTTTTTGAAATTTGTTGTTCAGTGTTATCTGCTGCGGCTGAAGTGTTGGGATTTGTGGAAAAGATCACTCAAAGCCTTTTTGCAGCAGCCATTCAGAGGTTACATTAAAATCAAAGGGCTGGAGAACAATTTTTCGATTCAGAAGGTGATAAGAATTCAAACAGTCATCTGGACATTATCTAAGCACACATTCCAATGAAGCTAGATTCCAGCTTCCAGCTACATTTTCAGATGCCAATATATAATTTTTTATGTATGAAAATCCCTCAATATTAATAAGATCAAAAGAATAATGTATAATTATATTCTCCTGAATAAAGATTATTTGGAAGGCCAATCTGTTTTGGGGAAGAGGGGTGTTTTACTTGGCAGACTGGAAACATTCCAGCATGGTAAATAAATATAAGACCATTTAAAATGCAAATGGATATCTTTACAAATAAATTTAATGTCAATGTGTTTCAGTGCATCTCCTCCATAACTCTAAAACCATAAACCGAGCAGCCTGAAACTTTGCATTCATA
>NC_140964.1:60592231-60617231 GCF_056783735.1 Eptatretus burgeri | reverse complement strand
CCGGAAAAAAGAGGAATGAAAGAGTGAAGGTGAGCTGTGATTCGTCATTTTGGGAGTTTTATTCGAAGGGGGCTGTTGGCGGACCTGAGTGCGTGCGGAAATATGGTGGGGATTATTCGCAGACAGAGCAGGGCGGGTGAGACCGAAGAGGAGATGGTAGAAGATGGAAAGACCACCGAACTGCCTGTGGTGAGAGAGTGAGAGGCCCAAAGACTCAGCCCCATCGTGGGAGATACCAATGATCCAAAATGCCTTGGTTTGCACTGCGTGAAACCAAGAAAGGTGAGTAGCAGGAGCACCAGCCCAGAGGGGAGAGCAGTACTCCATAGCGCTGTGGCCGAAAACTTTCTATGTGGTCAGGAGATCAGGTGGGCCAAGGAAGGACTTTGCATGACGTATGATTCCCAGTCGCCAATTGTCTTTGGAGGCCAGGATGGAAATGTGGCTTTCCCAGGAAAGATCATGGCAGATCGTGAGACCCAGAAGCTTGAAAGAAAGGACTTCGTCCAGAGGATTGTTGAGAAAGTGGATTGGGGTGGGAGGGGGGGTCCAAATGGTCCTTTTGGAGAGACATTGTGACAGTGTGAGGTTCGTCAGGCTTGAAAGACATGTTCCACGTATTAGACCAGTTTGTTATTTTACCCAGATCTGCATAGAGCGAAGAGCTGTGGCTTACCGGTCTGAGGGATTACAGATTGTACGGCAGAGGGTGGAGTCATCAGCAAAGACACAAGGAGGATTTTACAGATAGTCAGAGAGATCATTGATGAAAACCAGAAAAAGAACAGGGCCCAGAACGCTACCTTGAGGAACTTCAGCCTGCATAGGAAGGAGGGATGAAAGAACTCCATTTAGGGCCACACGTTGACTGCGACAGGAGAGGAAGTTTGAGAGCCATGAGTGGAGAAGGCCTTGGATACCACAGGAAGAAAGTTTGGTGAGCAGGGCAGGGGTGCCAGACTGTGTCAGAAGCACGCAATATATCTGGGGATATTGCTCTGATTTAATGTCTGGCGTTGAGTGCCTCCATACATTGTTGGTCGAGCAGAAGCAGCATATCCAGGGTGGAGTGACCTGGTCTGAAATCAAGCCATTGGAGAAGAGGAAGGATTTAATGTCTGAAGCGATGATGCATTCCATAACTGTGCTGATGATTGGGAAAAGGCTGATTGGTTTGTAGTTGCAGAGATCTCTTTTTGCACCTCTTTTCATGCAGCGTAGCAATGTTTGCTGATTTCCAAGCAGATGGCAGATGACCTTGAGTAAATGAGAGGGTGAATATAACAGAGAGAGGGTGAGCAAGAGCAGAGGAGCAGATTTTTTGGACACTTGGGCTGATGTCGTCTGGACTGGTTACAGAATCTGAGTCGAGGTTTGACAGAGAGCTCTCCACTTTGTCAGAAGAAGTGGAGAGTCCAGGGACAGATGGGTGCGACTGGGTCAATAGGGATTCGGACAGAAGATTTTGTTGCAAACACCGAGTTTAGGCATTCAGCCTTTTCACTTGCGATGTCAGCAGTGTGGCCATTTGAGGTAAGGTTTGGATGGGGGGGGGGGGAGGGGAACATACACCAGAAACTGATTTGATGAGACCGCTCCTGAATTTGGAGGAGGGAGAGACGTTTGAGAGTTCAGACTTGAGCTTTGAAAGATGTTTTCTGGCTCTCCTGAGGGTAGATACACACTTGTTCTGACTTTGATGGAAGGAACTGAGATTACCCTCAGCTGGGTTTGCTTTCCATGAGGCAAAGGCAAGTTGTTTCAGGACAACTGCCTCACCACAAGCTTCAATGAACCATCGGTGGGAGGAAGGGTAGGACAACTGAAGATGAGAGGGGATAAATCTGTGCATGAGGGAGAGCAAGTTTCTTTGAAAAAATTCCCAGGATGAGTTGATGTTGGAGAAAGTCCCGATGGGAGACCAGTCTAGAAGTTTGATGACTGCTTGGAGACCCTGCCAGTTGGCCTGAGTGAAATGCCAGAATCGACGGTGCTGAGTTGGATCTCAGATAACAGCCAGAGAGATGTCCACTTTGACAAGGACATGGTCAGAATAACTGATTGTAGCGAGAGAAGAACAGCAGATATTTTCACGCAAATTTGTCAAAATCAGACCCAGAAAAGATAGAGCACCATTGGTTGAGATCCGGGTCGGGAAGTTGACCAATTGAGTCAGTCACAATGAGTCGCATAAGTCTTTTGCTGAAGTGCTTGGAGGGAGAAGAGTTTGATGGTTCCTTTGAGAGGGAGATGTGAGAGGGGTGAGTTGGCACTGAAGTTGGAAAAAAAAGAATGTTTTATGAAAAGCAAACATTCATAGCAAACTGGGTTTTTATTTTTCGGTCAGAAATGCGATGAAAGACGTTTCTTGAGGGATGCAATTCAGGCGAATTCAGAGAATGGAGAGAAGAAACGCTGTAACAGTTGGATTTGTTTGGCAAGGTATGAATGAAAGGTCGAATTGAGAGCAGTCTCTTGAAATAGAAGAGTTGCGAATTGTGAGAGTCATGAGAACCACACGTGTGAGCGAGGAAGATGAAGCCTTATAAGAGATCGTTTCTATTATTATTATTATTATTATTATTATTATTATTATTATTATTATTATTATTTTTTTTTTTGAGATAGTTGTCATCAGATGAGGTCATGGACAGGTTGTAGAAAATATCGTGAGGTGACTGGTGACTTTGGATCGTTGAACGCAGAAGGTGGAAACAGATCACTTGGTTACGGGAGAAGCACGTGGCTGTGGGAGGTGTATCGTCAAAAGTGAATTTATTTATTTATTTATTTAAATAAGGATTGCGTAACATTCGGAAAAGGGAAGGTTGAAGTAAATTTGTGGAGGTGTGTGGTAAACTTGGAACTGTAAATGCAGTGTGAAGCTGCTGGGTCGATGAAAAGTATCAGGAAGGGGGGTGGAGAGAGACACGTGGTTACAGGAGGTGCATAGATCGAGAGGATACAAGGAAAATTATTAATTTTTGAGGATTGGATAAGTTTCGGGAATGAAGGGTTGTAGGAAGAAATTGTGAAAGCAACGGAGATCGTGGGTCAGCTCAAATAGAAGAACGATGGTGTGCCGGAATATAGATGAAGAAGATGAAGAGGAAGAGATTTCATGATTCGTGGATTTGCAGGGAGGAAGGTCGGTTTTTTTTTCTTTTTTTTTTTCTTTTAAATTTAAGACAAGAAACAGAGTTCAGTTGGGAGGGATGGCGGCGTTGGGAAAGTGGGGAAAATAGGAATTGAAGGTAATCGGGAGAGAATACAATTTAATGCGACCGTGCACCTGGCCTGGCCAGCACAATTTAACCTGGTGAGCTCAACAAAAATTAATTGGAAAAAGAGCAAGGCATTTTTACTTTGGTTCACAAAATGGAATCCCCCTTTTGGCCCTGCAGGAAAGTTTGAGTGGACATGTGAAGGAATACACTACCGAGGTGTCTTCTTTATTTATAATTATTTTTTTTCTTTCAATGTACACCACCGAGGTATCTTTCTCCTGCTGTTCCCTTTGTTGTGTTGTGTCCTGATTTTGTTCTGTGTCGTATCTATTCCACGATACACGAGCCGAGAGTATGTAAATTTAAAAAACACAATTGGGGTGGGAAAAAAAAAGACATGTATTCAGCATTGATGTGATCTTCTTTTTTATTGAATTATTTTGCCTCGAGAACATCACAACTTAATCATTTGAGCTCATATGACTCTTTGGAAGTTGTGCATATTAAATTAAATTTGTGTTTTACTCTTGCGGTTATGAATATTGAAAAAGCAACTGGAATGTAAATCTTGTGGGTTTTATCTTCCTGTGGATGTTTTGAAATGAAGAGTTTCTTCCAAGATTTTCAACTTTATCTCAGAGCAGTGCTGGAAAGGAAAAGAGAAAACAACATTTGACTTCCTGTACATCACATGATTGACCAAATGTAATTTTTTGTAAATGCAATTTCTGATGTATCTCATTGACAACAAATACTTCAGCAAACGTTCTTTTCAAATTGTCTAACTATCGAGTCCACTGTCTCCTGTCTGCTGTCTGCATTGATTGATTTTGCTAAACATATCCTCAAGATATCTGACACTAAATGGATATGAAATGCCACAAAGGTTCCAGTTGGCACCATATTTGCACAAATATCATAGTACACAGACCCAGTGAACTGTCAAAATCACATTTGTTTTTTCGATAATCATGCATTCCACACAAACTCCCAAGAGTTTTAATTTAGTAGTTTTGTTTCATTGATTTTTTTGATATTTCAGACTCGATGTATACCTTAAGAGTAAATAATGAGCAATGTTTGACGATCTAACACTCACACATGCACTTATCAAACCCCAACAGGGTCTGTGCTTTTTCATGGATTCTTCATCCTCAATATCATTCAAATTGAAATGATGAATCTAATTTTTATCTGGACAATTAAAAAAATGGAATTATCTGAGGAGAGATGCTGATACCCATAATATCATAGATCGGAAAAAATCCCAGTACCGTTTATTGTTGAAGGATGATGGCGGTGTCGTGTCCGCTTGTTCCGTAACCACCACTGGAAGACCCACTTGCACTAATCGTGGAGCTGCTTCTCTTCATGGAGCTGCTGATGCATTTGCTCTGTCCCCCGATCATGACACTTCCAGCAGAGGAACCACCTTCCATTACTGCACTGGTACCACCACTGTAACCACCTGCTACACCTGTGCTGTAACTTGCTCCTCCACCTGTGCTGTAGCCTGCTCCTCCACCTGTGCTGTAGCCTGCTCCTCCACCTGTGCTATAGCCTCCAGAAATGGCACCACGTGTTGCTGAACTGGCACCATAGGCCCCACCAATTGAGGAAGCACTACGAACAGTTCCACTTCTGACAACAGTAGCCTGGGCAAAGTCATCAGCTATGGCTGTCCTGACCCTGAAAGAAACATCCGAACCCACAGTCAGCTGCAAATCTATCAACAGCAGATAAACATGAGAATTTTAAAAGGCATAAAAATGCAATTTCCTTCTGAAATAAATTCGGATTCCTGTTATCCGAATACACTATGAAGAACATACATTAACTCTTGTCCCTCTAGGAGCTTCTTGTATGTCGCTATCTCAGCAGCTAGGGCAGTCTTCACGTCTAGTAGTTGTTGATAAGTCACCAGTTGCCTCTGCAGGTCCACCTGGTTACCCTCGATCTCCTGTTCATATCTGGTGTAGGTGTTTTGGAACTGGACGAGATCAATGCTCTCCCTGTTCCGTAAATTTGTCAGTCTGTCTCCCAGGGTTTGGTACTGGTGTGGGGATGGAAGTATCTCATGAAAAATGAAAAGAATATGGGTATACTCAATTTTATTCAGAAAGATTTTCTGCTCCAAGGCTAGATGTAAAGTTCACAATTATACAAAAAGATACCTGATTAAAGAGTCCTCACCGTGGTAAGAAGCCTCTGGGACTCGACATTCAGTGGCTGCAGCTCTTTTTCCAGAGTATTAATCTCCTTGTCCAGAACAGCAATCTGCTCAGTTGTCTGGGTTGAGATTCCTTGGATCTGATCAATCTGCACATGAGATGCAGGTCAGGCAATTAGTCCATCGGGGGATAATGCCAGAATATTGAGAGGAACTGGGATTCGTAATGGCCTCATTTAGAGAAACCTACTTGCATCTTGCAATACGTCTCAGCCTCTTGGACGTTCTTGGTGACCACCTGCTGTTACTCCTCACGCATCACATTGAGGGCGTCAGTAAGGTTGACAGACTTCACGTTATCCAATTCAATCACTGATGTCTGTGCTGGTCCAAGTCTGCCATACTGCTGCTTCAGGGTGTTCAGTTCCTGCACAAGAAAAGAGAAAGGAAATTATTTATTGTCAACAATCACGAATACTCTGCTATTTTGTCAAGTTAATGATTCAGAACCAATTTACCTCCTTTTGTGTTTTCTTCTGGAATGTCAGCTCTTCAGTGTAAAACTTAAACTTTGATTCCAGGTCAACACGCATGTCGTTTGCTGCTTCAAGATCCTACAAAGACAGATGCAGCCACCTGCTTCATAGTAATTTGTTTAAACTCTTTCAAATACCTCTTTTAAAAACAAATAGATAATTTGAAAAAGCTTATATTGTATTTGTACAAACCCGTTTCATGTTTGTAATGTCAGTTTCAAGTTGCATTCTCACACTAAGCTCAAACTCGTACCTACAAAGAAACAATGAAATGATCACAATATTCACACAGTTTAAACAGTGAATAACAGTCTCATTTTGTACAACGTGAAAACACCAGAACACAAATGGGTCCACATTTACTTTGACTTACTTAGACTTTATCTCATCAGCGGTGGCTCTCAGATGGTCCACGTCGATCTCCAGACGTACACCTTCCAGCGTCAGATTGGAAACCTCTGTCAGCATTTCGGTGACTTGTGTCTCCTTTCAAAGTCATTTCTTGGCACACCTGAACTCCTATCAACCTACAATGCCTTTATCTGCAGCTTGATAGAGTACTGCTCTCCCATCTGGGCTGGCTCCCTTGCCTCACATCTTGCTCAGCCTGATGCTGTAGAAATCAAGGCCTTCCAGATCATTGGATTCTCTCACACTGAAGCTGAGTAGATGGAATCATCACTTCGCCAACACAGACAGACCAGTGGTCTCTCTATCTTACACTGCCTCCTTTCTGGTCTTGCACCTTCTTTTGCTCTTTCCATGATTGCCTCCCCCCCACACCCAACCCCCAAGTTTCTGCAAGGCTCACATGATCCACCATCAACCTTATTCTGGTAAAATTAACAAAATCCAGGATCATTGCTCACCTCCACTCATCTTTTCCCCTTTTTCCCACCTGTGGAATCAATTTTCACATCATCTTCAATCTCATTGTTCCCTTATAATCTCGAAGACAGCAGTTCATCACCATCTCAGATCATCCCCGATCCAAAAGCATGATCTTCTCTACCCTCGTTAATCCCACCCAAATTCCTCCTAGTTTTCCAGTTTTTCCTCCTTGGAGTTTCCTTCTCCATGCTCGCATGTTTTGCGTCCTGTATTTCTCTGTGATGTCCTGATCTGCTCAGTTTGCTCGCTCTTCCACTCGCCTCATCTTTTCATGAAAAATATTTCCGATTCGAGTAATAAAAGTTTTGGACAGCAAAAATTCACATTTCCTGAGTTGGAAACATGATGGCAAATGGTGCCCCACACTCATGTTCGTCCATGTTTTCACCCAGTGTGACAACTCCCACGTGATGAACGTGTCATCGCTTCCATGATTGTGAGGTCACTCCCTGTGTGACAGAAAAATAAATACACAGAACTTTGATATATTTAGTTTATATTGCGAACTGTGGTGTTTGTATGTGTTTGTATATGGAAATGCCTCACACGCAGGCAAAGCTCAACATACACATTTCCAGTGATGGGAGAGCAGGCATGAATAATGTTGATGCCAAATTTTATTTTGCAAAACCTCCACCACCTGATGTTGCACCACCATTTTGCAGTGGGCAGTATAAGTAGCTCAGAGATTTCACTCTGAGTGAAAACCAGTGTGACCACTCCTTGGCTTTTTTCACAAGATCTTGGCTATTCTTTGTTCACCTTGGGGTCTTGGTTTTCTATAGGTTTTCTTGGCGTTTCGGTTTTCTATTAACATCGCTTTTCTGAAACCTTGTGAATTCTTGGCTTTTTTCATTGGCTCACCTTGGCATTTATGAAAATGAGGAGTGGTCACACTGGTGAAAACAAGAGTGCCACACAATTAACCTTTTTTAAGTTCATTAAATAATATATAATGATAAGTTAACTTAACTCTTCCCGTCACAGGGGACGGGTACTTTTGCTTGTATATCATCGTCTTTGAGCTTTATAGTCAGGGGTTTTATCCCCAAAAAGATACGATCTAACTACGAACTGTTGGTTTGATGCTGTTGCCACCTTGTGTTGCACCAAGGATTATGCTGTCCAGCCACTACTGTTAAGCACACCGGGGAAGCTTTTGAAAAGTATAGGCCAATATATACTGGTACCCTTGCCCAATTCCTACCAAAACTACGACTGCAAAGGCAATGGCAAACCACCCAATGTATGCTCTGGCATGTAAATGATTTTGGAGAAACAAAGCTTTGCCTATGTTTGTAGTATAAGATCACGTGACATTGTATACTCATGAATTGTAATAGAGTACATGTTGCTTGGCCCAAAAGTAGCTTTACCGAGATTTATGACACAAAATTTCAGAAGTTTTAATTGAGCAAAATGATGGTATATCAGGTCATTAATATATTTTGCATGCAGCCTGCGGCTGCCAGTTGCATCATTGCAGGGAGCGTGGTTGTACCACTGATGCAACGCGCCATGTAGGTTAAGGCAGGAATTTGTAATTTGCTCAAGGTGCCGGCAATAGCTCGCCCACTATTCGCAAAGGGCATCATGAGCTCTTTAACACCCATCAACTAATGCCAGCAGACGGGACACCCCGTTTAAGGTCCATCCGAGGGACGGCACACACACACACACACACACACACACACACACACACACACACACACACACACACACACACACACACACACACACACACACACACACACACTGATGAATCAGCCGGCCTTGGGAGACACTCGGGTGATAGTTTTCTCGCTGGGCTCATGTTCAAACCCAGGCTGGTACATAAGGTGGCTCTGAGATACAGCTTGGTTAATGTTGTTTATTCAGAGGAAAATGACAAGGCAGGGGTAAAGATTAATCACTCAAACATTGTTTAAATTGTTTCTGTTCAAATAACTTCGTCTCATTAAATGAATGTTTCAGCCAAATCTCTTTGTTTTTACATTTTTGTATATTTGTAATCAATTTTGTACACAATTTTACATTATCCTTTCTCTCGACATCTAAAACAATGTTTTTTTTGACAAGATTATCGATAAAAGTATTTATCGGAGTTCAAATGCATATCACTTCCTCCAAACATCAACTTTCAAAGCATTCAAGAAAAGTTCTCTTGCAACACATCCTTAAGCTCATCTTTCATTTCACTCAAATCAGTTCTCAAGGTTCCAATTTAATCCTTAATTTACCATCGACGTGAGAGCTCCATTCACATTTCTAGAGATTCTATGATGCGATCCAACTCAGCAACTAATGTTTTAAGGAAATCAATTTTCAAGTGTAACCTCATTACTATTCTTTTGAGCCTTCAATCCGTCCATGTCTTCGTTCATTAGGATATTCCGGAGCATTTCATGAACCTTCAAGCTGCTTGGTCATTAACAAAACAATGTTGAAGCAATATCTGGGGTAGAGGAAGAACTTGCAATCTGTGACATCTGAAACTTTCCCAAAGCCGCGTTCCACTCCTTCTGCCTACACGGTATTCATTAAATAACTATAAGGGCACTCGGTAGAGCGCATAACTCCGCCACGTAATGCTTGATCGACAAGAACATATCGGGCACAATCAATTTTTTTAATACTGTATCATGCTTTTCAGTACTTTATCGTTTTTGGCCCTATCTCTCAAGGGTGAAGATTCACTTTAAAAATTTAATAATTCTTGTATCCAGATCCAGATTTCGATCTTCACCAAAATTGAAGCAATTCGTCCTAGCCACATACCCAACCTGTCCACTAAGTTTCGTCCGAATCCATCCGCAACTTTTTGAGATATCGTGCCACATAATGGTTTTGCACGATCTCTCAATGGTGAAGAATCACTTAAAAAAACAACTTATCAGATCAGGATCCGGATTCGGATCTTCACCAAAATCGAATCAATTCTTCCATGTCTCACTCCCAACATGTCCACCAAGTTTCATCCAAATCCATAACTAACTTTTTGAGATATCGTGATACATATCGTTTTTGGCCCAATCTCTCAATGGTGAAGGATTACTTTAAAAATTCTAATAGCCAGATCCAGATCCGGATGTTCTCCAAAATCTAATCAGTTCGTCCTTGCCACACACCAAACCTGTCCCCAAGTTTCGTTCAAATCCGTCTCCAACTTTTTGAGATATCCTGCACACAAACAAACAAACAAACAGACAAACAAACAAGAAGACCAAATCCAGAGCATGATACTTGCAAAACCCATAAATCAAATTGAACCTCAAAAATAATTGGTGCTTGAATTCAATGACCAAATGTACAACTCCTCTTAAAATTTCAAGTCAATAGAATGAAAATTGACAATTTTTTTTTTAAATCGGCCAATGTTGACCTTTTTGCCGATGTTGACAGCAAGAATAATTGGTGGTTGAAATCATTGACCTGATATACAAATGTTCTTCCAATTTCAAGTCAATTGGATGAAATTTGAGGATTTTAGAAAATTTGGCTCAAATTGGCCTATTAGCCTATGTACACCTTTTTGTCAACCGAATTAATAAAAACTTAATTGTGGGACCGTCACAGGGTCGGTGTCATCAATCGCTGAAAATTTCAGAACTGTCGGTTGAGCGGTTTGTGGTGGAGTCGAGCGGACTGGCAAACAAACACACAAACGGAGGCGATCAACATACTTGTCAAAAAAAATTAAAAATTTTGCCAAGTAACAAACACACAAACACACAAACACACAGACACACAAACAGACAGGCGATCAACATACTTGTCAAAAAAAAATCTTTTTTTGCTAAGTCACAAACAGACAGACAGAAAAGGGTGAAAACATAACCTCCTTCACCTTTGGTGGTGGAAGTAACTAGAAAGCATCTAAAAATGCAAAGCGAATCTGCATCCCCTTTGTGTTCAGACTTCTTCTCCGATATATGCTCACCATGATGAAAACAGCAAAAACAAAAATACCAAAACAGTGACCATTTTAGGAGACCTTGTTGACCTGAAAAAAAAAAACAATATGCTTCAGAGACCCATTATGCAAACCCTGCTCAAATGTCAGAGCAATCAGATGAAAATTGACGATTTTATGTAACCGTGACATTTGATTTTTTAATCCAAAAAAAAGAAAAGTACAATCGGTTTCGAGCTTTGGATTGGTGATCCAATTCAATGATACAATATGAAAATTCTTAAAATTTCACATCAAAAAGAAAATTCACGATTTTATGTGATGCTGACCTTTGACCATTTGAGCAAATAATTCATTTGTCTTCTCCATTTTCTCATAATAAAGCTTTATTGAAAATTTGATGTCAAAAGCTCAAATTGTGAAGAAGTTATGAGACAGACAAACAGACAGACAATGATGACTTCGTCTATGAAAAGTATTTGATGAAAGTAAATAATTTAATACACTCAACTTAATTTTTCCATGAAAAAGGCAATGGCTGTTAAGATTTGTAATCAGAGTGCATTTTAACTTTCAATTTCCATTCTCTTACTCTTGCTTCTTTTGCAAATCCTGTAAATCTCCTCTCCAAAGTCATGGCAGTGTAACTAAGAGGCAAATTGTATTGGGGGGTAAGGTGTGAATGTTTCTCAGCCAAGGAATGACAGAATTGTGCTCATCCAAGGCATCTTACTCCAACAAACATGATCGCATGGAGGTGAGGCTAGCATGCGTAATTTATTGTAACACATGCATTTGAGTAAGGCTGAAGCTCCTATAAAAGCACCAGGCATTCCATGGGTTCTGCAGTCGAGCAATACCTGGGATAAGCTGGTGGAACAAGAAACAACAATGGCCTGTCACTCATCCGTCAGCTACCGCTCCGTCCGCACCGGTGGATCCAGCGCAATGATCGGCTCCAGTGGCTATGGAGGCTCCAGCAGCAGTCGTGCAATGGGGCTTGGAATGGGCGCAATGGGACTGTCAATGGGGGGAGGAAGCTACAGCGTGGGCTCTGCAGGGATGGGAGGTATGGGCATTTCCAGCCGTGCCGTGGGGATGTCTGCCTCTGGAGGAGCTATGGCAGGAGGTGCCGGAGGTATTGGTAGAGGTGGGGTGGCAATGCTAGGTTATGGAGGTGGTGCTGGTGGGTTTATGGGGGGTGTAAGCCCTGGGATCATGGCAAGCCCAGCATTTACTGCAGGCCGTGCCATCACCTCAGCAGGTATGTCTGGAGTGGTTGGAACGCTGGGTCCTGCAGGTGGAATGGTTCCTTCACTGGTGAGCAGGGATGAGGTGAAGAACATCTTGGGCACATTGAACCAGCGCTTGGCCAGCTATGTAGATAAAGTAAGGCAGCTTACAATTGAGAATGAGACACTGGAGGAAGAACTGAAGAACCTGACTGGAGGAGTACCCTTCTCTCCTGACGCATCCGTCAATCTGGAGAATGTGGAGACACAAGTCACCGAAATGCTGACAGAGGTTTCCAACCTGACGCTGGAACGTGTACGTCTGGAGATCGACGTGGACCATCTGAGAGCCACAGCCGATGAGATCAAGTCCAAGTAAGACTTTTTGAATGCAGACATATGGGTTGTTGTTTTTAAGACTTGTACAAAACTTGGAATGGTTATTTTAACTTTCATGATTATTGTGATCATTTCAATGTTGCTTTTTGTAGGTACGAGTTTGAACTTGGTGTGAGAATGCAACTTGAAACTGACATTGGAAACATGAAGAGGGTTTGTATGAGCACAAGATCAGCTGTTCAACAATTAATAAATTTGTTTTCTAAAGATGTAAATTTTGAACATAAGCCAATGTTTCTTGTCTTCGTTTGTAGGACCTTGAAGCAGCAAACGACATGCGTGTTGACCTGGAATCAAAGTTTAAGTTTTTGACTGAGGAGCTGACATTCCAGAAGAAAACACAAATGGAGGTTGGTTCCGATTCATTAATTTCACAAAATATCAAAAGGTTGTTCACAATAAATAAATAATTTATATTCTCTTTTCTTGTGCAGGAACTGAACACACTGAAGCAGCAGTTTGGCAGACTTGGACCAGCACAAACATCAGTGATTGAATTGGATAACGTGAAGTCTGTCAACCTTACCGAGGCCCTCAATGTGATGCGTGAGGAATACCAGCAGGTGGTCACCAAGAACGTCCAAGAGGCTGAGACGTATTGCAAGATGCAAGTAGGTTCCTCTAATTGAGGCCATTACGAATCCCAGTTCCTCTCAATATCCTGGCATTATCCCCCGATGGACTAATTGCCTGACCTGTATCTCATGTGCAGATTGATCAGATCCAAGGAATCTCCACCCAGACAACTGAGCAGATTACTGTTCTGGACAATGAGATTAATACTCTGGAAAAAGAGCTGCAGCCTCTGAATGTGGAGTACCAGAGGCTTCTTACCACGGTGAGGACTCTCATCATGAATCCTATTGTACAATTGTGTACTTTACATCGAGGCTTGGAGCAGAGAATCTTTCCGAAAAATATTGAGTATAACCATTTATTTTTTATTTTTTCCTGATGTACTTCTATCCCCACACCAGTACCAAACCCTGGGAGACAGACTGACAGATTTACAGAACAGGGAGAGCATTGATCTCGTCCAGTTCCAGAACACCTACACCAGATATGAACAGGAGATAGAGGGAAACCAGGTGGACCTGCAGAGGCAGCTGGTTACTTATCAACAGTTGCTGGATGTGAAGACGGCTCTGGATGCTGAAATTGCAACCTACAAGAAACTCCTCGAGGGACAAGAGTTGATGTATGTTATTTGTGGTGTATTCAGATCACAGGAACCCTAATCATGTATCATCATCATCATAATCAGCTATTTTCAGTCCACTGCTGGACAAAAGCCTCAGAATGTTGATACCATGTTTCTCTGTCTCGTTCTTTGTTGCTGCAATTGACTCTTCCCTTATATTTGTTTATTTCATCCCTTTATCTTGGTCATGCCTTCCTCTGTTCCTGTTGCCATCCATAGGCCTCCATGTTGTTAATATTGTTGTCCACCTGTTATCTGACCTTCTGATAATGTGTCCTGCCCATATCCATTTCCTGAGTTTTGGTTTGTTGTCTGACCCATTGATTTGCCGAGCTTTGTATGGAATACCTGACATATTTCGTTCCACATTGTGTTGTGCTACTGTTGAGTTTTTCTCCATTTTTGTTGTTAACAAACATTTTTGTTTTTGTTTTTGTTGTTTTTTGTTGAGTCTCCACCCCATAGATGATAGTTGAAATAACACGCTGATTGAAAACTTTCCTTTTCAAACATATTGGAAAGCTACCTCTCACGATGTTACTGACTTTTCCATTATTTCACCATCCAAGTTTGATTCTTTGCTTCATTTCTTGTTCTTGATTATATTTTCCTTGAGGCTAAAGCTTTGCCCCACATCCATGTATTCTTCCACTCACTCCATTTGGTTTCCATTTGTTATGATTTCCCCATGAGGTAAAAGGGGGTTCATTACCACTTTTGCCTGGTGTTGGCTTAATGGTTAGGGTGGTGGGCTTGGGATCTGAGCATCCCGAGTTCAAATCCCACTCAACTGTTGAATTAATACTAGGTGGGGTTAACTCTGCCTGTCATCTTCTGAGGTTGACAAAATGAGTACCGGTATGCTGGTATACTGTGTCAGAGTGGCGACCCATCCAGGATTGTGCCCAATAGCCAAGGAGACTGCTGAGGCAGCACCAACGCTCTGCACAGTCTCGTCCCAATGGATGGATGGATATTCATGTCTGTGCTGGTTGTGAGCCAGAGGACAACAGACGTCTGGGTTTGGCCTGGGGAGTCATGGATCCACTATATCATGGTGTGTGGTGCTGTCGGTATCTATGCAGGAGGATGAAATTCTGAGTCCTTAAGTCCTTGGTTCAGGACTTCAGAACTGCTGGGGACTGAGAGCAATTTTCTTTTTGGAATTCTCATCATGCTGGCACAGGCCTTTCCCTCCACAATGGCCTTGTATGCATTGGAAGGGAGATTTTTATTTCAGAGATTCATCTTCTAGACTAACTGCTTTACTGGGCTGGGAACTTAATCTGTCCACAAGTAGCAATCATGGGTGAGTTTGCTGGATGTACAATGACCCTAAGTGAGCACATATGCTCTTTCATGGATCTTGTTTTTAGTTCCACCAGGGTGTCCAGTTTCCCAATGGAAACTAGTGGGGGAGATGGTTTAGACAGCATCAACTCAACTCTGAAAGGAGGTAATCCTGGATTACAGTGATTGAACAGGTTGTCATCCTTCCGAGGTGGGCAAAGTTAACAGTAGTGGGCTGTAGCCACATCCCAAACCAATGATGCAACCAGCAGCCAAAGGCTGCACATGAGAGTGTGTCTGTGAGTAGTGGATTACTGGATTACTCAGCACCAGTTGCAGATCTCGTGACCTGAGCTGACTAAAAACAAACACCTTTTTCTGCAGTTTTTTTGTTTATTTTACAAAAAAATTATATTTTCGTGTTTGCCTTGTTAAATTCGAACTTTCTTCTTCTATTGATTGATTTGCAGCTGACTGTGGGTTTTGATGTTCCTTTCAGGGTCAGGACAGCCATAGCTGATGACTTTGCTCAGGCTACTGTTGTCAGAAGTGGAACTGTTCGTAGTGCTTCCTCAATTGGTGGGGGCTATGGTGCCAGTTCAGCAACACGTGGTGCCATTTCTGGAGGCTACAGCACAGGTGGAGGAGGAAGCTACATTGCAGGAGGTGGTTATACTGGAGGAACGAATACAGTAATGGAAGGTGGTTCCTCTGGTGGAAGTGCCTTGATGGGGGGACAGACCATGTACAGCAGCAGCTCCATGAAGAGAAGCAGCTCCACGATGAGTGCCAGTGGATCTTCCAGTGGTGGTTACGGAGCAAGCGGACACGACACCACCATCGTCCTTCAACAATAAACGGTATTGAAGTTTCTCCAGACATATTATCAGTTTAAGCATCACTCCCACAGATTATTCTGTTGTCTCCTTGTCCTGATTAATTGAAAATGGATTATCAATTAATCCTGGCAATAAGACTGAATATTGAAGATGAAGATTAATGAAAAACAGCTCGGTCCAATAGCGGTTTGCACAAGTCAATGTGTGAATGTTAGATGGAAAAACATTGCTTCATATTTACTCTCAAAGTTAACAGACATCAGACTTTATTAATAACTTGCAGCTCTGCAGTTGATTTCTGTGGGTGGTTGTTTTCCCCCTTATACCTCAAAGTGTCTGTAATGTCATTAACGAAGTGAAACAAAACTATGAACTGAAAAATCTCAGGAGTTTGTTTGGAATGTATTATTACTATAAAAACAAATGGGATTTTGACAGGTCACTGGGTCTGTTTACCATGATATTTGTCCAAATAAGGTGTCATCCGGAACCTTTGTGGCATTTCATATCCATTTTGTATCAGATGTCTTGTGGATATGTTTAACAGAATCCATCATTGCAGACAGTAGAATCGATAATTAGACAATTTGAAAAGAACGTTTGTTGAAGTATTTGTTGTCATTGAGAAATATCAGAAATTACATTTACAAAAACTTACATTTGGTGCATCATGTGATGTACTGGAAGTCGAATGTTATTTTCTCTTTTCCTTTCCAGCACTGCTCTGAGATAAAGTTGAAAATTTTGGAAGAAACTCTTCATGTCAAAACATCCACAAGAAGCTAAAGCCCACAAGAGATTTACATTCCAGTTGCTTTTTCAATATTCATAACCGCAAGAGTAAAACCACAAATATAATTTAAAATGCACAACTTCCAAAGAGTTGTATGAGCTCAATTCATTTGCTTGTGATGTTCTGGAGGCAAAATAATTCAATAAAAAACCACTTCAATGCTGAACATTTTATGTCTTCTTTTACTTCCCCCAAGATTGAAGCTCATGGTGGAGGAAAATGACAGAGGGTATAAACTCACATGATGGCAGTGGGGCAGCAGGTGGACACAATAATGAAGGGAATGAATAAACAGGAAAACAGAGAGGATAGGAGAGGAGGAACCACTGCAAACCTCCATGTCGGAAGTTTGGGATGGGTGAGGGGGTCAACGACTCAACGTGGATAAAATAATGGATTGTGGTTAAAGATAGGAGATAGATTTGCTTCCATTACGTTTCTGAATGCTTCCTGTGGCTTTTAAAACAGTCAAAACCATTTCTTACGAAAGTAGATTGAGATCTGAAGTTCAAATGGCATTTCCGTTTATCCTATTGCGCTTCTTATACATCTACTTGCAGAGTACCCGCCCTTTGCACGAACTTGTTCCATGCTTGCAGAATGATCATCTGACGCATATCTTTATTTGAGCGATGTTTAAACAACTGACTACTCTGTATAGGCAAAAGGAAATCCCAGGTTACGATATGAAGCAAAACATACCTTCTGCTCCTTATAATTGAAAACACCTCGCTGCACTGAAAAACGTGGGGAAAGGAATACTGTGCTGTCAATGGTGGAAACTTATAATACCTGTAGAAGGTGCCACACGATACACTTTTACAAAGAAAAACTCCACCACCCCACCCTGCCCTCTGGATATAATCAGTCCAGAATGGAAGAGAAGTAGCGTGACAGACAAACACACAAATGCTCGTCCGTGAATTAGAGTAAGTACAGTGAACCGTGGTGTCTGTCTGTGCATTACTCTGTCTCCCGTTTATGGCGGCCGTTTCCCACAACGGGTTTGAATAGCTCAATATTCACTTTTCAAATGATGGGAGAAAAGGCATGAATAATGTTGATGTCAAATTTTATTTCGAAAAGACAAATCTAACCTCCACCACCCGATATTGCACCCCCATTTTGCAGTGGGTGGTAAAAGTGGCTCAAAGCTTTGCCTCAAAGTGAAACAAAGAGTGTAACACAATTAACCTTCTTAACCTTTTGCCATGAGCTGCTTTAGCTTTTGGCTCCCTCCCCTCTAGGCTCCCTGGAGAAAAATCCGGCCACTTGGAAATATGGAGGTCTGGATAGCGGCTGGTCATCTGGCCGCTCGAGTATATCGAAGTTTGAATTGCGGCTGATAAAATGGTCGCTCTGGTTCAAAGTGTTAAAGTTCATAAAATACTTCAAATTTCTCGATAAACTGAAAATTTTACCATCATCAGGACGATTGCTCTTGATTGTCTTGTTGTAATATCTGTTCTGCAGTCCTGAACAATATTGTTGTCAATGACAAGGTATATTAACGTGCATATGTATATACATATATATATATATATATACAGTGGGCAGAACAAGTATTTGATACAGTGCCGATTTTTCCAGGTTTTCCCACTTACAAAGCACGTAGAGGTCTGTAATTTTTATCATAGGTACACTTCAACTGTGAAAGACGGAATCGAAAACAAAAATCCTGAAAATCACATTGTATTATTTTAAAATAATTAATTTGCATTTTATTGCATGAAATAAGTATTTGATCACCTCCCAACCAGTAAGAATTCCAGCTCTCACAGACCTGTTAGTTTTGCCTTTAAGAAGCCCTCCCATTCTCCACTCATTACCTGTATTAACTGCACCTGTTTGAACTCGTTATCTGCATAAAAGACAGCTGTCCACACTCAATCAATCAGACTCCAACCTCTCCACAATGGGCAAGACCAGAGAGCTGTCTAAGGACATCAGGGACAAAATTGTCGACTTGCACAAGGCTGGGATGGGCTACAGGACAATAAGCAAGCAGCTTGGTGAGAAGGCAACAACTGTTGGCGCAATTATTAGAAAATGGAAGAAGTTCGAGATAACTGTCAATCTCCCTCGGTCTGGGGCTCCATGCAAGATCTCACCTCGTGGAGCCTCAATGATCATGAGAAAGGTGAGGGATCAGCCCAGAACCACATGGCAGGACCTTGTCAATGACCTGAAGAGAGCAAGGACCACAGTATCAAAGAAAACCATGAGTAACACACTACGCCGTCAGGAATTAAAATCCTGCAGCGCACGCAAGGTCCCTCTGCTCAAGCCAGCACATGTCAAGGCCCGTCTGAAGTTTGCCAATGACCATCTGGATGATCAAGAGGAGGAATGGGAGAAGGTAATGTGGTCTGATGAGACCAAAATAGAGCTTTTTGGTTTAAGCTCCACTCGCCATGTTTGGAAGAAGAAGAAGGATGAGTACAACCCCAAGAACACCATCCCAACCGTGAAGCATGGAGGTGGAAACATCATTCTTTGGGGATGCTTTTCTGCAAAGGGGACAGGACTACTGCACCGTATTGAGGGTAGGATGGATGGGGCCATGTATCGCGAGATCTTGGCCAACAACCTCCTTCCCCCAACAAGAGCATTGACGATGGGGCATGGCTGGGTCTTCCAGCATGACAACGACCCAAAACACACAGCCAGGGCAACTAAGGAGTGGCTCCGTAAGAAGAATCTCAAGGTCCTGGAGTGGCCTAGCCAGTCTCCAGACCTGAACCCAATAGAAAATCTTTGGAGGGAGGTGAAAGTCTGTGTTGCCCAGCGATAGCCCCAAAACCTGAAGGATCTGGAGAAGATCTGTATGGAGGAGTGGGTCAAAATCCCTGCTGCAGTGTGTGCAAACCTGGTTAAGAACTACAGGAAACATCTGATCTCTGTAATTGCAAACAAACGTTTCTGTACCAAATATTAAGTTCTGTTTTTCTGATGTATCAAATACTTATATCATGCAATAAAATGCAAATTAGTTATTTAAAAATCATACGATGTGATTTTCAGGATTTTTGTTTTAGATTCCATCTATCACAGTTGAAGTGTACCTATGATAAAAATTACAGACCTCTACATGCTTTGTAAGTGGGAAAACCTGCAAAATCGGCAGTGTATCAAATACTTGTTCTCCCCACCGTGTGTATATATAAATATATATATATATATATATATATATATATGTATATATATATATATATATATGTATATATATATATGTGTATATATATATATATATATATATATATATATATATTGTTGTGGTTGACCAAATTCACAAACCACCATTCAGGTCCCTTAGGTGAGATATCTCTGTAAGTATATGTGTAGTTAGGCCCAAACCCGTTGTTTAGAACGAATAAATGTCATTCAGTCGGGCTGCGACTCTTCAGGATAGCCGTTTTTCTTTTACTATCTTTATTTTGGACCAGCCGCCATTAATACCACCACCAACCACGTCTCAACAGCCATCACACAACAACCACCAACCACAACGCCGCTTCACAACAGCAGCCACGACCTTTACCGTCACAACTCGCCACCATCGCATCACCACCATTCTTGCGCCACTTGTGGGCACCGATACTGGACTCGTGCAGGGCGCGCACCGAGCAGCGTGTTCAGAAACATCACAGACTTTCCGAAGAAAACGGATCAAAAACGACTCACGCCCACTTCTGTTCCGTCCTATCGGTCAGCGTGGGGCGATTTGGCCCCGCCTCCAGGGCGTTGGAGTGTGGTTGCTATATGCAAATTCATGGATCAAAAAGCATTCACGCCCACTTTTCCTCGGTCCAATGGGGAGCCAGTTAGAGGTGAAGGGTCGGAGGTAAAGGGTCAAGGGTGAAGCAGCGAGGCCACGGGGGATATAAACGGCTGCGTTCGTCAGTCAAGGCAGTTCAGTTCGGAGTTGGGAGTTCGCGGAGCCAGTGAAGAGTTGGGACGAGTCAAGAGAGGAGACGGAGAGGGCGATCGGACGAAGCTGTGGAGAGGCGGCGGCGGCGAAGGCGGTTGAGGGGGTGCTTGCGTCGGATTCGGGGAACTGCGGGAGGAGAGGCCGGCGGCGCGACCGAGGTCGTGGTGGAGACGCTCGTCACGGGACCCGAGCCAGGGAGATATCCTCCTTCCCCCCGAGCATCAACAACCCTCTCCTGTTTCCCCCCGCGCTGAGATAGTGCGACAAGGGGGCCCCTTTCCCACCCCCTACCAGACACTGTCCGCGAGGCCCGCGGAGTTGGGGCGCCACCGCCACTTTGCGTCTCATCATCAGACGGGTAGGCCCGACGCGGTCTTGGCCCCAGGCCCCCCTCATCCTTGAGGGTGGTCCTTTTCTTTTGCTTTGGGTATATGTGTTGTCGGCGCCGTCTGTGAAGTAAAATTGTATAAGTGTTGCCGTGTGCTCGGTAGTCGGATAGCTCTGCATTGTCTTCTTCTTTTATATTTGCTTTTTGTGCATTATTGTTGTGTTCCTTCTCCTTTTACATTTGCTTTTGGTGTAATTGTATATGTGTGCTTTCCGTTCATTGTGAAATAAATGTGCTTATTGTTGAACTGTTTTCCCGTTTCGCTTCGTCTTTTCCTTTATTGAATCTCCATCTTACTTCACGTAAAGGGTTGGTCGTGGGCTAAAACGCCCGATAATTAATCGAACCGTCGGGGCCGACGATAACACCGCTCGGTTATCCCGATAGTACGGAACGGGTCGCTTAAAGTGGCCCGTGTCCGAAGTCGACCTGCGGCGAGGTGCGATCGCCCGGTCTACCCTCCGTGTGGGTACTTAGGTAGGTCGAATTTGGCGAGCAACCCTATCCCACGCGGGGGGCCGATTGGCACGATCGTGGTGAGGCCGAAAGGCCCACCCGTGACTATTCCCGGCGTTAGTCCGAGAGGGTCACGACTGGATTGTCCGTCCGGTGGGCGACGTGCCGCGATTCGAGTTACGTGGCCGTTCGCACGCCGGCGGGCGCGAATCCGCAACACTGGTGTCAGGTCGTGCGATACAAACTCATCGCCCTCCTCGTGGCACTGGTATCGGAGAACGGGAAAACGGGCTCTCCTGTCTCCAGCTAAATTCACGGGAATCGGTCCAGGGGTGAGAGGAGCGACCCCCGATTCCCTCCAAATTACGAGCGAGCGAAATTAACCCTTTACGAGAAATAAGATGGCGTCTCAAGGCGAGCGGGAGCCGGGGGTATTAGAAATGTATATGTGTAGTAATGTGTAGAATCCATGGTCCAGGACGAAATCCCCGTGCAGGAAATGTTGGTTGTACAGGAAAACGAACTCGCCCAACTGAACCCAGAGCCCGAAATAGGTGCGGCAGCGGCCGCGGTGTATGACACCTCCCCTCCCCCTCTCCACCAAAACCCCCCGATCCTTGCCGAAACGGCTCACCCAAGCGCACCCGACATGGCCCAGCTATTCACCATGCTGGCAAAGATGAATGCGGATGCGCAACAAATGAATGCGGCAATGACAGCGAGGATGGATGCGAATACACAAAAGATGGATGCGAATACACAAAAAATGGATGAAATAAAAAGCATGAACGAAAAGATGGATACAAACACAAATGAAATGAAAAACGAAATGAAAGGCATGAACAAGCAAATGAACGGAATGGAAACAAACATGAAGGAAGAAACTAAAAAGCTGCGGGGTGAGACGCAGAACATGGGCCGATGCCTGCAGGCGGGCATGAAGGCCGTTAGCAGGGAGCTTAAAATGGCGACTCCACGTGTGGGAGCGAACGAGCTGGGAGGGAGCGCAACGGCTGTCGGGCCCGCGGTGGAGGCGGGTGACAAAATAATTCGGGGGGCGTGTTGGGCGAGGGTCGTGACAGAAAAAGTGACGGTAACCGAGAGGGACAAACTAATTGGGGTGACGGAGATGTGCACGAGGGAGATAACAAGGGAAGAGACGGAAATGATAGTTGAGACAAGGGAGGTAAAGGGTGAAGAGGTGACTGAGTTGGCAGAGACACGGGAGATGGGAACGATAGAGGGAAGACTGCACGATGAAGACGGGGTAAGTGACGCACACACTCACACGGAGGTAGTGGAGGATAATGGGGGTGAGCTCGCGGACTGGGTGGAGGCCCGGTGCGAGCAGCTGGATGGCCTCCTCCAGGAACGAGGGGAGGGAGTATGCCCCCTTGAGGCGAGTCACGACCAGGTGAGTTCGGTCGTGCTTTGCGAGGTTGAGGGGACGAGTGTAGTGGACAGGTGCACGGAGAGCTTGGGGGGTATAGAGGCCCCGGAGACCCTTGTGGGGTCACGAATCAACAGTGTGGTTGTCCCTGTGTGTGTGGTGCAAGGTGTGAGTGCGTCCCCGTGTGTGGAAGCGACCCCGTGTGTGAGTGGTGTGGTGGCGATTGTGCCGGTGTACGTGCTTCCCAGCACGCCGTGTGTAAAAGGGGCACCGCAAATGGAAGAGGCCGTGTGTGTGGATGAAACGGCCAGTGTGGATGAGGCACCGCGGGTGAGTGCCCCCGCGTGTGTGAGTGAGGGACGGTGTGTGGATGAAACACCGCGGTTGAGTGCCCCCGCGTGTGTGAGTGGTATGGTTTGTGTGAGGGAAATGGCACGTGTGAGGGGAGCCACGTGTGCAAGGGTAATGGCATGCGTGAGTGAACGGCCGAGTGCAAGGGAGACCGTGTGTGTGAGAGAGCGGTATGTAAGGGAGATGTCGGTGGGCATGTGTGAACATGCAGCCGCGTCTCCCGGGGTGAATGTAATGGAATGGAGTGTGAGCGTCGTAACACGCGGGAGTGCGTGTGTGGAATGGCGACGACGGCGACATGTGAGGAAAGAAAGCCGAGTAGCGGCTGTAGTTGTTTCGGGGACCGTGCCGGGTTCACCCAGCAGTGAGCACGAGGTCCGTGCTGTGCAATGCTGGAGGCCCCCACGTGCTCGCTTGCGAGAGTGAAGTCCCGGTCCGGAAACGCCAGCGGTGGATTTGCCGAGCCCGCGGACGGACAAAGTTTAGGCAGGATTACGGATTTGGACCGGACGGGTTCTCCACGCGATCGTGTGTGTTAAGCTCCAACGGGCAAAGCACATGTGTTCGCGTGGGGAACCCCTCGAGACGTGGGGCTTGTGTTTTTTATTATGCGCACGGTGACGTCATGGCTGCACGTGGGGTTGGAATCCGGCAGAAGGGGTATCCCTGCCGGATGGCACCGTCCAAGGAGGGACGAGGAACACGTGCAGCTGCATGACGTCACGGGCAGGTGCAAAGTGCGCAAGCTGTGAGTTGCCGCGCTGGTGCTGCGCATGTAAAGAAAAAAAAAAAAAAAAAAAAAAAGCAAGCCTCACTTTCGGGTGCACAAGATTCCTGGGCAAGCGGTGGAAGACCCCCTTGACCAGGGCACAGGATGGAAACTAGTTAGGGGGAAGGGTTAGCTTAGCTAGACCGACTTCATGGGGCAGGGGTAAGTCCTCATGGAGTCCGTGGAATGGATTAGTTCGAGGGATTGTAGCGAGATTTAGGTTGGGAAAGTTATTTTAGGATTTGAGAACAGTGACAGACAGTGAATGTGTAGTGGGGACGTAGCTTAGCTACGTAGTGTTAAAAGGAACGTGCTGTAGTTTAAGGGACGACGTGGGAGCACGAGTTAGTTAGGGGAGGTAGTTAGAAGGATGGCAGAGTTCAGCGGTGTGTGTGTTGAAGAGTTGTGAGGTGAGTACATGATGAGTGAGTGAGGCCAGCGGGTCTGTGTGAGTGGAGCGAATGGGGAATGCATGGTGCGATGAGTGATTGGGGGGAGGAGTGACTCCTGCCCAAGGGACCCCGGGGTCAGTGTAGAGTGAGTTAGGGGGTTAGTTAAATTTAAAAATGGAGGTCGTTTTGTTGTTGGTGGGAGTGTAGGCTCGAAACCCGTTTGGAGGGGTGCAGGAGCCCTGTTGACAGGCTGGGAGCGTGGCTGCGAAAAGTGAGTATCGCTGAGTGGGTACCCCGGGCACCAGGCTAGTCGGCCGTGGTAGGCCAAGGGCCCATGGGGGGCCGGTATAGCGTAGTGGGCACGGGTGCGCCTGCTTGGTGCGGGGGCCCGGGGCGCCATTAGCCGCGTGGGCAGCGTTGTGGGCACGGGTGACCCTCGGAAAGGGGCCTGGGAAGCCAGCCTGCCACGTGTGCGTTTCAGGGGAGGTGCCATGGGGGGCACTCCCCGGTGTTAGGGAGCTGGTAGGCTCGGAGGCAGTGTAGTGCCCGGGGGTGCCATCGTCGGAGAATCGGCAGAGGGTCGTGCCTGCCAAAGGGAGCCACGTGTCCCAGCCATGAGACCGTGTGAGGGCACGGAGAGAAAATTGGGGGGCGAGGCCCGAAATTGTGAGGACACCAACACAGGCGACGGGAATCTGGGTTGTTAGAACCAATAGTTTAAGCGAGAGGCGCTTGTTGAAAGCCCCGGGGTAGTTTAACAGTTAAATGGTTAGGGTAGATTAGGAGATGTACCCCTCCGCACCATCCATCCCCTCGCTCCCGTTGTGGGCCG
>NC_140964.1:60589231-60591731 GCF_056783735.1 Eptatretus burgeri | reverse complement strand
AAGGATGTTTTGAAGAGTAGTTATAATAGACATCTTCAATCACAAAAACACAATAAAAATGAGTTTAAAGTAAAGGGAGACTATTATATTGAAAACACTGATGGGGCATTTAAAGGGCATATAAAAATAAGGATTTTTCAATTTGGAGAACCTTGTCCATCATCAATAGCTGAATCAATTGAAATAGTGAAACCTGATGTTGAAAAAGTTATTAGAAAGACATTAAAAGAAATGAAAACTTTAAAGTTTTATATGGGAGTGAAAATGAATATGAAAAGACAAGATGAAGAACAAACTCCTTATATGAGAACAGATCTTCATTTTATAACATCATTTCAAGATTTTTTGAATAGTGGGGTTTATGATGAACTATCAAGACAAGAGGAGGATGTTGATAATACAGTGGTAGGAAGTGGATTTCATATTTAAAAAATCATCTTTTTAGATATACAGATTCTAAAATCAAACCCTCTTAAAGCTTCTTCTTATATTGAATTACCAAAATAAATAAAACTAAAGAAGGCAGTTGTTAATATTAAGAACAATGATAATAAATGTTTTCCCTGGTCTGTTCTTGCTCACTTACATCCACCAAAATGTAATTCAGAAAGAGTAAAACAATATATGAAATATGAGAATACCTTGGACATTAAAGATTTTAAATTCCCAATGCCACTAACAGATATTCCTAAATTTGAGAAAAAGAATAATCTTTCTATTAATGTAGATGGATTAACGGATACAAACAAAGTTCAAATATCAAAAATTTCAAACAACTATAAAAATGAAGAAACACACATTGATCTTTTATATTTTAGTGTTGGAAAGAATTCACATTATACATACATCAATAATTTATCAAGATTAATCTCTTCTCAGGTATTCAGAACAGCAAACAAAATATATCCTGGTAAGGGATGTCTTAATTCATTTCATACAAAAGAACGATTAGAACAACATTCAAAATATTGCAGTGATCATAAATCAGCTGTAATTACAATTCCTAAACCTAGTGAAAAGATTTCTTTTAAAGATTATAATAAATCTATCATGCACCCATTTGTGATATACAATGATTTCGAATGTATCCTACAAAAGATAAATACTGCTTCTCCGAATCCAAAAGAATCATATGCAAATAAATATCAAAAACATATTCCTTGTTGTTTCTGTTTTTATATCAAATCATCTGTTGGAGAAAAGTGTAATAAACTTGAACATTATAGTGGAAAAAAAGCTTCACAAGAGTTTGTAAAACGATTAGAAAAGGATTGTATAAGACTAACTAAATCAATGAAAGAAACAAATGAACCGATGAAATTAACCGAAGAAGAAAAATTAGAATTTAGAAAGAACAATATCTGTCATATTTGTGAGGGGGTCATTGAGGAGTCTAAAGTTAGGGATCATTGTTATCTTACTGGTAAATATAGAGGTCCTGCTCATTCCTGTTATAATTTGAAATATAAATTTCCTTCTTTTATTCCAGTCTTTCTTTACAACAGCACCAACTATGATACACATCTATTTATAAATGAACTTTCAAAAACACCAGGGAATATTTCTGCCATAACAAACACAAGTCAAAAGTATATTTCATTTACAAAAATGATATTCACAAAACCTTTAACTCGTATTAGGTTTCTAGATTCTTACAAGTTTATGGGAACACCACTAGCCTACCGAGCATCAAATCTAAGCTCCACGGGGTCTTTTCCAAATCTTAATTCATTCTTTGCAAAAGAGGAAATTCTAACTGGAGAGGAAATTCAAACAAGGAATGAAATTCTAAGTAAAGAGAAAATTCTGACAAGTAAGGGAATTTATCCTTATGATTATATGGATTCATTTATGACATTTAAAGGAACACAACTTCCTTCAAAAGAAAGTTTCTATAATAACCTTTATGAAGAAGAGATAAGTGATAAGGAATATAAACATGCACAAGAAATTTGGAAAATATTTAAGGTAAAGAACCTTGGAGAATATCATGATTTGTATCTAAAAACAGATGTTTTATTGTTAGCTCATGTGTTTGAAGCTTTTAGATCACTCTGTCATAATAAAAATTGTTATGGATTAGATCCTGCCCACTATTTCACAGCTCCTGGATTAGCTTGGAGTGCAATGTTGAAAATGACAAAACAAGATATAGATTTAATCAGTGATGTTGATATGCTTTTGATGATTGAGAAGTCTAAGAGAGGTGGAATATCACAAGTATGTTCAAAAAGATATGCTAAAGCAAATAATAAATATCTTCCAAATTATGATAGTGAAAAAGATAGTAATTATTTGATGTATTTTGATGCTAATAATTTGTATGGATGGGCAATGTCTCAATCTCTGCCTTTTGGTAAATTAGAGTGGGTGGAAGAAAAGGATTATGAAAAGGCTTTGATGAATATTGTTATGTCTTCTCAAGAGGAATTGAATGAGGAAGAAGAAGGTTATTATTTTGAAGTTGATTTGAGGTACCTGAGTGATCTTCATAATAAGT
>NC_140964.1:60563731-60566231 GCF_056783735.1 Eptatretus burgeri | reverse complement strand
AATTGGTGTTGGTTACATTACACAATTGAAGTGATTTATGCATCTATGGTCCTCTGTACTTTTGAATAGGGAACTCACGACGCTCACTGGCACAACAACCAAACCTCAATTTTTACAAGCTCGAGTCAAGACAACAATCGCTGACCTGCCAGACACCAATGGAGTCCGCAGGCATCGGGAAGGGTCTTTGAAGCACGCGGCAGAACTTGAGAGCGTCGGATTGCAACTCCGTGACGTTATTAAGCATGGCGAGTGCGGCCGCGAGAGGAAACGTACACGAGAAAAGACCTACATACCCAAATTGCAGAAACAGCTCGAGATAATCATCAAATGTGCCCTATGGGGAGCAACAGTGGGAAAAGAAGTTTGGGAATCGCCATTAACATTTCCACATCAATCATAAGTTGGTGAATTGTAAGGCAAGTTGTCCTACCTTGCTGGCTGCATTTGCACATCAGTAATTAATCGATCCGGATGTGAAAAATTTTCAAAACTTTGTATCCGAAATGTGAAATAACAATTGATCAAAGCATTTACTCAAACGACTCACATTCATTCACCTTACAATTAATTTGCTTTCACTGACAAACAATGGGCTCGTGGGATAGCCCAGAAGTAAACGCACTCCCCTTTGAGCTGTCTAGCCTGGGTCCGAATCCCGAACACGCCATAAACTGTCATCCTGGTTTTTCATAGGAAGGGAGATTCATTAATGAGTGCGCCATCGCTCGGGTGGATGATAAACTGGCGTTCCATCTGCCGGTAATAGTTGGTGGACGTTAAAGATCCCACAGTGTCCTTCAAGAAAAGTAGGTGAGCTATCTCCGGCACCCTGAACAAATTCCAAATTCCTGCTCTAACCTACAAAGGACACTGCATCAGTGGCACAGCTGCAACCCAGACAAATGATGCGACCCACAGCCATATTATGCATACAAAAGAAGAAGACTGCCAAACATGGGTTTACCCACCATTTCATTATGGTCAATTAAACATTCTGCTTGAGTTGGAGAGTCGGTGGTGATTGGGTGAGGAGGGGGAGGAAGGGGGTTAAAATCATGGCGACTCGAGCCTATGCACCTGATGTTCGCAATATTTTCTGCACAAATGCTATAATTCAGACCATCTCAAATCGGTTTGTGATTGTAGCGATGATACCCACTCATGCTCGCCTTGCTTCATGCTGTCAGCTCGGCAAATAAAGCTAAGTACTCATAAACACCATGCAAAAAATCGTTTCACAGCAACAAAAAAAAGGTGCATCTTCCTGCAGACATTTAGCATTTTTAAAGTTGTGTCTCATGTGATCAACACGTGTGATCCAATTGGAAAAGAAAGCAGGGCTTGTATTTTCTGCAACTCGATAACAAAACTCCCCCCCCCCCAAAAAAAATAAGTAAATAAATAAATAAATAAAGTACAACTCCCAGCACACTTTTGCAACTTTTTTATTCTCAGCTGATTTGTACCATAGATGCCTTCAGTAACTGCCATGATAAACCTATAAAAGCATCCATACCAGGTAGATATCCATTTTGCCCTCGATGGAAATCTGCCGCCGCAGGGACTGCATTGCATCTGAATCCTGAGGATCAGGACTGCCCTTCACTCGGCATGATGTGGCGACCCGGAGAGCGTTTCCAACATGCCTGAAGCGTTGATTCTTACGCTTGCGCAACCAGAATGGCAGCAGGGACTCAACAACTTGATTCAGAATCTGGGACATGATGAGCAGTGTGACCAGACTCTGAATCAGGGGAAGAGGGGTGGATGGGAGAATGACACCCGTAATAGTTTAAAATTGATTCCCTTTGAACTTGCATATTTTACAAGTTTGAAACATTTTATTTCAGTCATGTCCTACCAGAAATGACGAGAAACCTGATTGTTGGCCTGTTTTAAATGGCCAAGTAGATTCTTGCACATCATTAAGAACCAACAACTGTGTTTGAAGTCTTGCTAAATTTGTAGACACGTCACACCAGCCAAAGCAAGCTGCCCGACATTCAACAACACTGTTAGTTTTTAATTAATCATTTTATTCAATCAAATTCTGGGCCACACATGTGCTGCAAATCATACTATACGTTGGCTTACACAATTCAGGAAGTGTTTTTTGACTTTTCAGCACTCCTGAACCACTGGTGGTTGTACTTAGCATGTACACGAGAGGGTTGTAGGCCATAAAAGAAACCCATAGTCCTGGGTTCAGGGTGGCAGCCCAATAATCTCTATGTTTATATATATATATATATATATATATATATATATATATATATATATATATATATATATATATATATATATATATATATATATATATATATGGCTTAGCGCCATTCCTAAATTACAAGTAATCACATCTGTAATTCTGGCATATTATGGACATGTTCTTCACTATTAAAACAAACAAACAAACAAACAAACAAAGTCTCCCCCCACTCCCTTATTAATTTATTTTGTGCAGGAGAAAAGTTTTGCTCAGATAATAAAAAAATGA
>NC_140964.1:60307731-60515731 GCF_056783735.1 Eptatretus burgeri | reverse complement strand
TCCACAATTTTTTAGGTTTTCTCTTACTTTTATTAAATATCTGTTGAAAAGCTAACATAAGAGTATTACCTGTTTTGTTTTTAAAAGGGACAACCCACGCATATCTACTCCTCAAATCAATAACGGTTAAAGCATACTTGTACCCCTTATCATTATTGAGTTCAATCAAATCAGCAGACCAGATATAATCAACTTCCTTGGAATAAACTTTCCTTCTCTGAAACTTTGTGAATATTGGTTTATGTAATTCATCAGCTAATTGCTCTTCAGTCTTAATGGCATCATTAGAGCCTATAAGTTTTTTGAATTTCACAGTCCAAGTTTCAATTTAGCACTAATCATCTTCTTCACGATGAACCTATCAACTTTTTCTCTCAAGGTTGGATTTTGTATCAGAGACAAATTATACAACATTTCTCTATCGGCTTCATGCTTTTCTTCCAACGTTGTGGTATTCCCATAATCAGTATCGTGTCTCATGCACACTTCATCAACTCTATTGATTGGTTTACTCCAGGATTTAGGATTGTCTGCCTCATCTAATCTTTTATCCAAGTTTGTGCCTGGACCACAGAAAGAATACCCTGGAAGATGTAATTCCCCTGGTATTCCAGTAGTTGTAAATTTACTTCCTGATAAAAACTTTTGTATATCTCCTCCGAGTTTGTGTTTGGAGATAAATTGATTTTTTTTTGAACCACACACCGAACATATACCTTTTTGTATAACCCTGTTATTTTTACTTTTAATATATGAAATATTTTTAGTATTAGTTTTCTTTTTACATTTGAGACAATAACTCATTTATTTATGAGAAAAATTCCTGCAGAGTGCAAAAACCTTTTTAGTTTCCAACATGCACATTTGAATCTTAATTTTTAAAACATAAAGAATCCTTAGAAATGCCTTCACTCTCTCCTCCATTTATTTAAGAAAAAACTTGAATTAAAATGAATAGCTTGACGATGTCAATAGTCTTGAAGAAAATATTGCAAATAGACTTGTCAATTCTTTGTTTTCCTCCTCGGTGGGTTGAGTTATTTTCTGTAATACCACCAATCTTTTTTGAATCTCACTGGTTTCCATATTTTGATATTTATTCATTCTCTCTCTTTCCTCCCTCTCTCTCTTCTCCTTTTCCTCCTTCTCTTTCTTCTCCCTCTCTCTCTTCTCTCTTTCCTCCCTCTCTCTATTCTCTCTTTCCTCCTTCTCTCTCTTCTCCTTTTCCTCCTTCTCTTTCTTCTCTCTTTCCTCCCTCTCTCTATTCTCTTTCCTCCTTCTCTCTCTTCTCCTTTTCCTCCTTCTCTTTCTTCTCCCTCTCCTCCTTCTCCTTTTCCTCCTCTTCCCTCTCTTCTTCAACTCCTTCCTCATCCCTTACTATCCTTGAATCGTTTACACCCCATAGAATATTATACATATATTCATCAGGATTTCTTGTTATTCCTGTATCCAAAATAATTTTTTACAACAGGAAACCAATAAAATTTCTTTTGAATTTCTAAAAGAGCCTTACCTTTTCTTAACCTTATAATTTTTTCATTATTTAACATTCTAATTAAATCTAAAGTTGTAGGTTTATCAACATCAGCATAATGCCAATCTTTTATTGAAAATACCTCATTCTTATGTTGTAGAACATATTTATTAAAATACCGAATACCCTTTTCTTGAAGGTATGCTTGGACACAGAAATGATAATTTTCTTGAAGCCTTCTTGCTGTCATTTATGTATTAGAAATATATGTTAGAATAATATTATGGCACGAAACACCTCCCCATCTTCCCATAGTTAAATCATTTTGTATTTCCTTACTTATTATATATAATCCTGTTTTTTCTGTTTTCATGAGATAAACAAGGGCAAAACCATTATTATATTTACCCTTATTAAATTCTTTTTATTTGTTGTTTACTAATCGTGGCTCCACAAAACTCATTCTCGATACCAAGTGCATAATATTCTTCCTTACGAGACTGATTTAATTGTTCCAGGTCTTCGAGGTTAATTTTAAATGACCAATTATACCCTAAATCATTCATATCATACCCCCATTGTTCTATTCTCATACAAACGATACGCCCTTCTTTATAAAAATTTATTTTAATTCGAACTGTGAATTCTGTATGACCTGGAGATAATATCAACACTTCTGTATCTTTGGAATACACAGCCGTTTTATTGAAGTATATATATTGTGATAAATCGCTTAATCTCACCAAGTCATTCGCGTCAGTCGGGCTTGGATAATTTTTTAATTTATAAGCATTTTTCATGTTAATATTTTTGTTTATATTATATTTATGTCGTTCAGCCTGTGCCTTTGTATAATAATTTGATAAATCAATATCCAGTTCTTGAGATACACCAAAGATAGAACCATCTTTACCAACATAAGTCATTTATATTAGATTAAAAATAATATCATAAAATTTTTTATTTTTGTTGAGTTGAAATAACACATATAGACATAATTGACCACAACACTTGGAATTTAATTCTTGGACTTGAAATGTTTGATAAACACCATTCTGTAAGAATTTTATGACTTCAACAGGTGGTGGAAGACCAAAACTATCAAAATAATATTTGTCTTGACTATTAAAAATACAAACCCAATGAGAACCGTTCCCATCATTATCTTCTAAGTTCATAATAATATTCTTTGTATGTTTCGGCACATTTGTTAATTCATCTCTCATACAAATAACCACATTATGAATTTTTAATTTCTTACAATATTTGGCAAGTTGTAAATTTGATGTTGTATTCTTTCCAAATTCTTTCAACCACTCATCAATGCTCATTTATTTATTAGAAAGATATAATCCATTACCTCTTTTCGTTAATTTTACACCTGCTTGTGCTATAGAAGAAAGCATATCTCCAACTAACAATCTCGCTTTATCAGGCAGACCTTCAAGTTTTTCAGCAAAATCTACAATTACACCACTTCCACTAATTTGTTTCTCCAACTCTTTGTTATGTCTTTCCAATTCTTTTTGAGCCTGGAGTTGAGCCTTCCTTTCGTTGGCAGTTTTCACCGCTGTTGAAATACCACCCGTCAATGCTCCAACCGCACTTAAACCAGCAAATAAAGGAATTAGAAATGGGAGAAATCCTCCACTCGTCTCTCTTATTGAATATTTTTTCAACATTGGTTTTGTCATTTTAATTTTAAGTGAGCCAGTGTAATTCAAGATTTTAACCTGTTCTCTTGTGAGCAAAACATCAATTCTTACTGCTCCTTTTCTCTGAATTGTATTAACGTTAATCGTACAAGGCTTTTGATTTTGAACACAAGATGATAGTTTATGAAGATTGATTTGATTAACATATACCCCAGTTGGTACTTTGCCACTCATTTATTTAACAAAAAATTATGTGAGACTAATCATCACACCATTATCTGTATTAATCTGCAATTCTGTTTCTTCCAAAAGCAAACAATATGTATCAACTTCTTCACTCTCTCCTCTTTCAATGTATAGGGAAGTATCCACTCGATTAGACTTTATAGTTTCCTTTTGAGCGCTCAGGTCAAACGCATAGATTGTATACAAACTTTTAAATGCTGTCATATCCAAAATAGGTTCTTTATTTCCATTACTTTCACACACCTTTTGGTAAGACTTGTATGCTTCAGCAAAATCATTTTTTTCCCAATTAATTTCCAATCTATCTCGTGGATAAAATGTTCCATCTAGAGAAACGCGAAGTTGTTTCACCTTAGCATTATCACTCAATGCATTATTCTTATCAGTCGCAGTATCACCATCTGGCTTTTTAAAAATCATCCACAGATATCGTGGCTTTCCTTCCAGAACACCCAAATTCCACGTGTAAGTAGTTTGATTGAGTTTAACGTGTTGACATCTTCTTTTGAGGTATGATACACTGAGTGGTTTCTTTGAGTTAAGTCTTCGATTCAACATCTCTTCTGTTTTAAGATTAGGAGTATATTCACTGATATACCAACTCATCTCCTCAATTACAAATTTATTCTGTTCACCAAAAGCACTACCAACACCAAAAAGCAATCTATTTTCATTATCATTCCTTTGTAGTTGAAATCTAATTTTAAGACCATACAGAACTTTATCATAATCACAAAATCCAAATATACCTTTAAGAGGAACTGCCACAGTAAAACTATTTTCTGCTTTTGTATCATCATTATACATTCCTTTCCTTTGAATATATCCAGGGTCTGTGTTTGTTCCCGTTGACATATCAGGAATAAAACCTTCGACAGACCCCTTTCCCATTCTATCACTGAATGTATAGAGTGTAAATTTCATCATTTCAGATACAGCAGAGACATAATCAACCGCTTCAACTTCTTGTGTTCCAATATACAATCGCACACTATCAAACATTTTCCAGAAGAAATCATTTACAAGTGTAGCGTTTGTGTTATTCCCAGTCTTAGTGAATTTAAATTTACACAACAAGAAACTTTCGGAGAGATTCAAATAGGTTTGTTGATTATTTATTTCAAAACTTTTTGTACCATTTGTATTCCAGTCTGTTCCAGTTATTGCATTTACCTTGAAGTAATCTTCTTTTTTAGTGGAGTTTGAGATAATAATAGTATCATCCAAATCATAGATACTATCAATTGCTTCCATACTTGTATTTATTTAGGAAAAAAGATGTTAAAACTTTTGAAACCCTGATCCAAGTATTTGAATTATTTTCTGTCGTTCTTGGGGGACAACTGAGTTTTACCTTTCTTAATTTCTTTTATTGCTTGTAATTTATGAGATTCCTTCTGAGCATCTTTTATACTCTTTACAGCACCTGCTACATTTCCCACAGCAGAAGCAGTTGAACCAATTAGGTCTTTATGTTTAAGAATAGTTGAACCAATACCCATGAGAGTATCAATTATCCCATCTCCTCTAAATTGATGTCCGACACCCCTTTGTCTCTTAGGTTTATAGTATCCTCTACCAAGATACATACCTTCACCCTTGTAGTACGGGGAAAGGAACATCCCATCCCCTGTAATTATTTTATATTTTCCCAACTCGTGTTTCCTCACAATAACCATCGTATTTATTTATTGAAAAACTTCACGTAGGTGAATTCTGATGGATATTACTTCTCCATGAAAAGAAATCATACGATTATCTTGGTCGGTTATCCTAAAATTTACTCTGTGTATGGTTTTTCCTGACACAGGTAGATAAACCAAATTTTTAGGTTCCATATTGAATTTATAACCAATTGGGGTTGAGTATGCGCTGAATGAAAATATTGTATTTGTTTTTTTTCCATCATTATAAGCACCATCAATCAAATCACAGTGAATTAACACCGAATTTATTCCTGAGGATATTTGAATGACATTATCACTGTAAAACGTCCCATTAGTTTCAATCTTTTTTGAGGAGAAACCCAATAACTCTCTAAATGAATTATCAATTGTGAAATCAACCTTGTAGTTATTTTTAACTTTAATCGTTGATTTTGAAGTATGTTTTTGAATGTTTATAACAATATTTTTTGGTTCATCACCCTGTTCTTTCATAAGACGAGCAATTTCGGAAGATATTTGAGAAATCTCGTATGCTCCGGGTGAGACTGTTATCGTTTTGTATCCACTTCCCGGATTATAACTAAACTTGTCATTTTTCTCGGTTATATTAAATAAGGTATTATAAGTTTCCATGGACAATAAAGATGCCTCATATTCTTTTGTTGTGTCAAGTTGTAGTGGGTATGGGAATGAAGATGTGTGGTCGCTTGTTGTGAAATTAAAACTCAGGATTGTGCTTCTCATCTTATTTAATACGAGATAAAATGTCTTTATATTGAGATTTATTAATTATTTTCATGTTCATCAACTGGTCTAAAATGGCTGATGCTTCATTAAAACAATTGTTATTTCCAGCCTTCTTACTGCCTAACAACAATAACAGTCTATTAACTAATTGCGATGGGTCATTTGGAAGAAAACTAATACCTGAACCAAGGATACTTAAAGCCTGAATAATGTGTTTCTCCTTCTCATTCTTCCTACTTTTACCAGAAAGAATAACCTTATAATTTAGAGTGTTCAGCAAATCAATATATACTCTATCATCATTATTTTCCATATCCAATGGTTTATCAATATACTTTGATTCATCCCTCACAGTTGAACCTTGTCTTCCATCTTTTGTGAGAAGAAACATTAATCTCGGAGTTAGTTTAACAGGGGGTTGAGCAGAACTTAAGAACCTTAATTCATCATTAAATATCAATACCTTTTCTTGAACAAGATGAAATATTGCTGGTTGTTCTGTTGGAATGAGTCCTGCTTTGGTTTTTGAATCCGCTGAATATTCATTGTTTTGAACAGCATTCACAATATAATCAGGGGGTTGATTAATCTCTTCCAGTTGTTGAAATAAACCTTCATCATATTCTAATTCTCCAATATGCTCTAATTCTTCCTCCGTCATTTGACTGAAATCTTTTAACATTTGGAGCTTTCTGGGAGTATATTCTACTGTGGGAACTGTGGAAACATCTTTCATTTTTTCTTGGGAAGTTTTTAAAAGTGGTTTAAAAAATTTCTCTTGTTTTCTTTCAAATACTTCTTCGCCCGTTAGTTTCTGTCTGCGTTTCTTCTTTATGTCTTCCTGCTGTTTTACAACTTTTGAAACCAACTCTTGATGCTCCTTAAATCTTCTTGCTCTTTCTTTTGTATCCATTTATTTATTGTAAAATATCATTTAATGAATTGTAAAGATTAACAGGGAAATTTTCCTTTTCTTCATCATTCAAGTAGATGTGTTCAAATAAATCCTTTTCTTTAAATATTTCATCAAATTCTTTATTAACATTAATGCGAGTTGTAATTTCTTCTTCACTAATCCTTGCATCTCTGCTTTTCATACGTTTGCGTTGAGTTTCTTCATCAACATCAAAACCGAATGATAAAATCTTCACCCCGCTCAGATATTTAATAATTTGTCTCGTTCCTTCTGGATTAGTTTCTAATATCCCAACACCACCAGATTTTAGTTTCCTTAACTCACTCTTACAATGTGAATATTTTGTTGTACCAAGAGAAACCTCCTCAAATATTTGTCCTTCATTCCTCAATCGCATATGTTCCTCCACTGAAATATAGTGATAATCTTCACCTTTTATTTCTCCAGGTCTTATTGCTCTCGTTGTTGTTGATACAATGCGTATCACGGGGTGTTTTTTAAGTAAATTTACAATATTCTCATTTGTACTACACAAGAACCTTGATTTATGAAAGTTTTTTCCAGAAGCAGATTTACCCACAAGATTTATAATAATAGTTGTCATTTATATATGTAATTGTTTATAAAACAAAAAATATATCCCTTAATATCTCATCTTGTTTCACAACAATATATTTATATTTTTCAGTCGTGTGCTTCATGTAATCCTCAAATTTCTTTTTACTACATAATGTAGAACAATTATCTCTCCAAAAATTATTGATATCTATTGAATTTAACTTGAATAAAATAAAAGTATTAGCATTGTTTCTGATGGAACGACGAGGAAGTTGAAAGTACGATTGACTAAGATAAATACAATTACAAGAAGAATGTCTCCCTCTTGTGTAGTAGCTGTCCATTACCGTTTGGTTTCTCTCATTAACACAATCATCAAAGATAGCGAGGTTCTTTTTTGATTTATCCAAATCTTGGGGAGACGGTATATCATCCGTATTATCACTAAGAATACAAGTTATAGGATTTGATTTCTTTTTACATCTCTGTGTATCACAAAATAGTTGAATTATATCTTCAATGTTATAATCATTTAGGTTTTTTTGACGTTTAAATAAACCGATTATATCTTATTTTTGAAGACCAGCATTAAAACCTTGTGAGAGTAGTTGATACTCTGGTTGAAAACTCGACTTTGTGAAAATGATTAAATTATCATAATCTAAAAAGTTGGGAGTGAGGAGCATTTTCAAAAGTAAGCAGGTTTTTCCACATCCACTTGAACCAACTATGAGACATCTTAATGAATTTGGGAGATTTTTATGGTTGTTAAATTTTATCTTATTTTCCCAAATAGGTAAAAAATCATTCATTTATATATTTGAAAAACAGGTTATTTAATTTATTATTGGCTTTTTTAGAAACTCTATATTTTATCCTAAGTTCAGGTTTAATTTCAAGATAATCCATTATTTTATTTATACAATATCTTGTGTTGATATTTCCCTGAAAATTACATCCATGAATAATATACAACAATCCTTTGAACATTTCTCTTATACGTTCAGTTTCTTCCCTTGTAAGGAAAGGTGTGTTATCACCCTCATACTTTACATTCATTTCTCTAATCAATCTTGTAAAGTAATTCATTTTTGGTGTAAATCTAAAAGAATTATTTTCCTTTTTATATTTTTTATTATCATTAATTGGAAGATAATCACAGAATATACATTGTTTATAGGCTTTTGACTCTGTGTTTAATCCCCGTCTTTCACACGCAGGACAATTCTCAAATTTGTCATATGGAGAATCAGGAAAGTCTAGCATATTTATAAAGTAAAACTTTACTTAAACTGAAATTCATCTATACTTTCAGTTGTATATTACCATCGATATCGATATACTTTTTTCATTATCAGATTCAACGACAACATTTTTTATATTAAAGGTAATTTTAAAATTATCGTTAACTACTATTGAACGAAATGTCATTTCACCTGATATATTAACATCCTTTATTTCATCAGGATTTACATCTTTAGGGTTGTTGAAAAAAATACAAATTTCTCCTTGCATATTACAGATGGTCTTATCTTTTCTTTCTAAAGCTTCATCCATAAGGTTTTTGTTCTTTGATACTTTTTCTTGTTTCATTGCTTTTTCTAGTTTTGAATATATTACTAGAAGGAGAGGAGAAACTTTTGTTAGAGATACTTTAATTGATGTTCTTCCAGGTATACTGAAAGCCCTTCCACTGAAGGAAATTGAAGAACTCATATTATTTACCATAATAGTTTTTATCCAATAGTTGTTATATTTATCTTTGTTCAATTTTACATCCTTGACATATTTCTCAGTATCTTTAACAGATGAAGAGATTGATTGAAACTTGTCTTTTGTGTCTTGAAACATTGTATTTATTAAGTGAAAAAGTTGGAGGATAAAATGTTTTTAAGCACAGATTCACCTATAAATTAAACGAAATTTTCATCAAGAAAATTTTAGTTTAAGCAAAGTTTTATTCTATAAATATGGTGAATACAACGTACTGCGATGTTTGTAATCACGAATATAAACATTATAGAAAACACCTCCGAACCAACAAACACACATTTAATCTATTTCATCAAATATCTCCTCTTGAGTTGGAAAGAAAACATTGTGATATCTGTTCAAAGGATGTTTTGAAGAGTAGTTATAATAAACATCTTCAATCACAAAAACACAAGAAAAATGAGTTTAAAGTAAAGGGAGACTATTATATTAAAAACACTGATGGGGCATTTAAAGGGCATATAAAAATAAGGATCTTTCAATTTGGAGAACCCGGTCCATCATCAATAGCTGAATCAATTGAAATAGTGAAACCCGATGTTGAAAAATTTATTAAAAAGACATTAAAAGAAATGAAAACTTTAAAGTTTTATATGGGAGTGAAAATGAATATGAAAAGACAAGATGAAGAACATACTCCTTATATGAGAACAGGTCTTCATTTTATAACATCATTTCAAGATTTTTTGAATAGTGGGGTTTATGAAGAACTATCAAGACAAGAGGAGGATGTTGATAATACAGTGGTAGGAAGTGGATTCAATATTTAAAAAATCATCTTTTTAGATATACACATTCTAAAATCAACCCCTCTTAAAGCTTCTTCTTATATTGAATTACCAAAAGAAATAAAACGAAAGAAGGCAGTTGTTAATATTAAGAACAATGATAATAAATGTTTTCTCTGGTCTGTTCTTGCTCACTTTCATCCACCAAAATGTAATTCAGAAAGAGTAAAACAATATATGAAATATGAGAATACCTTGGACATTAAAGATTTTAAATTCCCAATGCCACTAACAGATATTCCTAAATTTGAGAAAAAGAATAATCTTTCTATTAATGTATATGGATTAACGGATACAAACAAAGTTCAAATATTAAAAATTTCAAACAACTATAAAAATGAAGAAACACACATTGACCTTTTATATTTTAGTGTTGGAAAGAATTCACATTACACATACATCAATAATTTATCAAGATTAATCTCTTCTCAGGTATTCAGAACAGCAAACAAAATATATCCTTGTAAGCGATGTCTTAATTCATTTCATACAAAAGAACGATTAGAACAACATTCAAAATATTGTAGTAATCATAAATCAGCTGTAATTACAATGCCTAAACCTGGTGAAAAGATTTATTTTGAAGATTATAATAAATCTATCATGCACCCATTTGTGATATACACTGATTTTGAATGTATCCTTAAAAAGATAAATACTGCTTCTCCTAATCCAAAAGAACCATATACAAATAAATATCAAAAACATATTCCTTGTGGTTTCTGTTATTATATCAAATCATCTGTTGGAGAAAAGTATAACAAACTTGAACATTATCGTGGAAAAAATGCTTCACAAGAGTTTGTAAAACGATTAGAAAAGGATTGTATAAGACTCACTAAATTAATGAAAGAAACAAATGAACCGATGAAATTAACCAAAGAAGAAAAATTAGAATTTAGAATGAACAATATCTGTCATATTTGTGAGGGGGAAATTAAGGAGTCTAAAGTTAGAGACCATTGTCATCTTACTGGTAAATATAGAGGTCCCGCTCATTCCTGTTGTAATCTTAATTATAAATTACCTTCTTTTATTCCAGTCTTTCTTCACAACAGCGCCAACTATGATACACATCTATTTATAAATGAACTTTCAAAAACACCAGGGAATATTTCTGCCATAACAAACACAAGTCAAAAGTATATTTCATTTTCAAAAATGATATTCACAAAACCTTTAACTCGTATTAGGTTTCTAGATTCTTACAAGTTTATGGGAACACCACTAGCCTACCTCGCATCAAATCTAAGCTCCACGGACTCTTTTCCAAATCTTAATTCATTCTTTCCAAAAGAGGAAATTCTCACTAAAGAGGAAATTCAGATTAAAGAGAGAATTCAAAGTAAAGAGGAAACTCTAATTAATGAAGAAATTCTAACTGAAGATGAAATTCTAATTATAAAGAAAATTCAAACTAAAGAGGAAATTCAGATTAAAGATGAAATTCTGATCAAAGAAGGAATTCTTACGAGAGAGGAAATTCAAACAAGGAATGAAATTCAAAGTAAAGAGAAAATTCTTACAAGTAAGGGAATTTATCCTTATGATTATATGGATTCATTTATGAGATTTAAAGAAACACAACTTCCTTCAAAAGAAAGTTTCTATAATAACCTTTATGAAGAAGAGATAAGTGATAAGGAATATAAACACGCACAATAAATATGGAAAATATTTAAGATAAAGAACCTTGGAGAATATCATGATTTATATCTAAAAACAGATGTTTTATTGTTAGCTGATGTGTTTGAGGCTTTTAGAACACTCTGTCATAATAAAAATTGTTATGGATTAGACCCTGCCCACTATTTCACAGCTCCTGGTTTAGCTTGGAGTGCAATGTTGAAAATGACAAAACAAGATATAGATTTAATCAGTGATGTTGATATGCTTTTGATGATTGAGAAGTCCAAGAGAGGTGGAATATCACAAGTATGTTCAAAAAGATATGCGAAAGCAAATAATAAATATCTCCCAAATTATGATAGTGAAAAAGATAGTAATTATTTGATGTATTTTGATGCTAATAATTTGTATGGATGGGCAATGTCTCAATCTCTACCTTATGGTAAATTAGAGTGGGTGGAAGAAAAGGATTATGAAAAGGCTTTGATGAATATTGTTATTTCTTCTCAAGAGGAATTGAATGACGAAGAAGAAGGTTATTATTTTGAAGTTGATTTGAGGTACCCGAGTGTTCTTCATAATAAGCATAAAGACCTTCCTTTTGCATGTGAGAAAGAAACCCCAAAGAAAGAATGGTTCAGTGATTATCATAAAAGTTTTAATATTAAAGGCAAATCAACAGAAAAGTTATTAACAACATTCTATGATAAAGAGGGATATGTTTTACATCAGAGAAGCTTAAAACAGTTTTTGAGAGAAGGATTGAGAGTAGCTAAAATTCAGAGTTTTAAAATTTAAACAAAGTCCTTGGGTGAAAAAGTATATTCAATTCAATACAGATATGAGAGCAAATACAAAAGTAAAATTTGAAGGGGACTTTTATAAATTAATGAATAATGCTGTATTTGGAAAGACTATGGAAAAAGTTAGAAACAGGCAAAACATTAGATTCGCAACATCTTGGAAAGAAGCTTCGAGATTGATAAATAAACCAAGTTTTGAGAGAGAAGAGGTTTTTTCAGAGAACTTTTCTGCAATTCATATGAAAAAGGAAAGTATTGTAATGGATAAACCAATTTATATTGGAACAGCAGTTCTTGATTTATCAAAGATATTGATGTATGATTATTTGTATAATGACTTAAAGAAAGAGTATGGTGAAAATGTTTCATTGTTGTATATGGACACTGATAGTTTTATCCTAGATATAAAAACTGATGATGTTTATGAAGATATGAAGAAAAATATTGGAGTATATGATACAAGTAATTTCAGCAAGAAGAGTGAGTTATTTTCCAAAAAGAATGAAAAGGTTATTGGTAAGTTTAAGGATGAGTTGGGTGGAAAAGTAATGAGTGAGTTTATTGGATTGAGAGCAAAGGCATATGCTTATAAGTATGGTGAACAGATTGATAAGAGGTTAAAGGGAATAAAGAAATATGTAATAAAGAAATCAATAACTTTTAGAAATTATTATAATTGTTTGATGAATAAGAAAGAAGAATATAGGAAAATGAATACCATAAGAAGTTATAAACATAACATATATAGTGAAGAAGTAAATAAAAAGGCATTAGGAGCTTTTGATGATAAGAGATTTATTTTAGATAATGGAATAGATTGTGTTCCATATGGATATTGTATGATAGAGTGTATAAAATAGATTATGTTTTAACGATGGGAAGATGGGTTAGGGTTTTTAAGGGCTACCGCCACGTTTTTTCACAATATATAAATGGTTAAACCAAGTATTAATCAAACTAAAGAGTGGAGAAAATCTCAGTCTTGGTATATAAATGGAAAACATAATGAATGTGAAAAATATCAAATAAGTCTTATTGAAAAAATAACTAAAACAAAGGTAAATAAAACAAATAAGCGAATTAATTTAAAAACTAGTAAGTTAGAGGATGTAAAGAAAAAAATGAATATCCTTGAATGGACTGAAAACTTTGATGGTTATCAATTGAACAATGAAAAAACAATTTACTATAATCTCAAAATGATATGTGGCTCAGGAGGTGGCCAGATGAGAGCATTAAGAGAAGTTTATCATTTCGTAATGGTACAAAAGGGGTATCTTCAAAAATATAAAGATTCAAATGTTTTGTTTGTCAATATTTTAGATGGGGATTATTGTGCAAAGAAAATTAAACTATTGAAGGAATTTGAGAATGAACAAATCTTTATAGGTTCAATGAGTGAGCTGTTCAACCCCCAGGTGTTCAATTCAATGAGGTTCAACCTCCAAGTTAAAAGGGGAGACAAATAAATATACCTTGGGATAAAAAGGGGGTTTATTTTTTGGGAAAAAAAAAGGGAATCGCTGAAAATCCCCCATTCATTTACATGGGGAAAAGTGAGCCAGAATCAGTATTCTTACCCTACTCCTGACCATACCTGACCTGATAAAGTTCTGTATGGACATAAAATTAGATTTCAACTACAAAGGGATGATAATGATGATTGGCATTGCTAATGATTTTGGTGCTCAGAATAAATTTTTTATTGATGAAAGGAGTTGGTATATTAGTTGTTGTAGAATTTTGTTGTTAACCATTTTAACCGACTCGATGTAAATCCTGTTACTCAAATGAAAGCCACAATTAATTCACTGTCCACAATGGAAAGTACATTACATCAGATAATTTTATTAACATAGTACTATGGAGTACAACCCACTGAGATGGATTACATCCACAATGATTTGCACTAAACTAAGATTACATTTCCTGGCATTTATATGCTTTCTTGGGGAGTGGAGGGGGCTGATAAGCATGAGGCAAAAGAACTCCAACTGCAATATGTGTCTACTAGGTGAAAGAATCATGGCAAAAGTTGCATTGTTATCAACCAGGTCACTTTGTTCCATAGCAAGACATTCCTTTTATCAATATTTAGGTCAAAAGACTTGGCTAAAATGAAGCATAACTGACATTACAGCATAAAAATTAAATTTATAAAACACCAGCAACAATTATAATTGAGAGTACATTAATATAATTATTTTCTCCCACATCATGAATATACTCCTAATCTTAAAACTGAAGAGATGTTGAATAGAAGACTTAACTCAAAGAAACCACTCAATGTATCATACCATAAAAGATGTCAACACATTAGACTAAACCAAACCACTAACATGTGGAATTTATGTATTCCAGAAGGAAAGCCATAATACCTCTGGCTCATTCTTAAGAAACCAGATGGAGATGCTGCTCCTGATAATCATAATGCATTGAGTGATAATGCGAAGGTAAAAACTTCAGATTTCTCAAGATGGAACATTTTATCCACGAGAGAGATTGGAAATTGATTGGGGAATAAATGATGGTGCTGAAGCATACCCATCTGCACAGATAGGTCTGGCAACCAGGTGCTGTGCAATAGCAGATGAAGCAGATACATGAGCCGGTGGTTGCAGGATATTTCTACATGCTCGCACTGGTTGTGTTCTAACCTTCACAATCTTTCTTCAAATCGCCAAGGGGACATGTTATTTGATCTGATCAGCCAATATTAGTGTTGTGCGGCCCACGTACCGAGCTTCACATCGGCACATAAACTCATAAATAACATTGCTGGTTTGTGAGGTGAGTAGCACATCCTTGTTGACTGATGTCAGCAAATGGCGAGAGGTAAAGATTACTTGGGGTTGCACAGCCAGAAACGTGTTGGATACACTCTGTTTTGTACTTCAAACCTTTGTGATGATTGCCCTTTCCAGGGCATCCTGATATGGACTGGACACTTGTCCGGACCAATCCTCTGATCTTTTGACGTGTTTGAAACTTGTGCACGTATCTCTTAACTATATGCTCAGGATAACCATTCTCACCGAGTATATTCATGATTTTGTCAATTTCTGCAGGGAGATTACAAGGTGAACAAATCCTCTGTGCTCTGTTAACCAGGATATTGATCAAGGCAATTTTATATCTTGGCTAGATACAAATCAAGGCAAGAGAGCAATGGTAATAAAGGACACATTTATGATATGGTCATGTTTAAAAAACTTTATACAATCTATGCAATTGACCTGAGTGCTCAAAAGGAAACTATAAAGTCTAAAGAGTGGATACTTCCCTATACATTGAAAGAGGAGAGAGTGAAGAAGTTGATACATATTGTTTGTTTTTAGAAAAAACAGAAATTCAGATTAATACAGACAATGGTGTTATGATTAGTCTCACGCAATTATTTGAGAAATAAATGAGAAGTAAAGTGCCAATGGCGACATGTGTAAATCAAATCAATCTTAAAAACTATCATATTGTATTCAAAATCAAAAGCCTTGAATGATTAATGTGAATTCAATTCAGAGAAAAGGAGCTGTAAGAATTGATGTTTTTCTCACAAGAGAACAGGTAAAAATGTTGAAGAATACTGGCTCACTTAAAATTAAAATTTCAAAACCAATATTGAAGAAATATTCAATGGGACGAGTGGAGGATTTCTCTCATTTCTAATTCCTTTAGTTGCTGGTGTAAGTGTGGCAGGAGCATTGATAGGTGGTATTTCAGTAGCGGAAAAAACTTCGAATGAAAGGAAGGCTGAAATACAGGCTCCAAAAGAGTTGGAAATACACAGCAAAGAGTTGGAGAAACAAATTAGTGGAAGTGGTGTAATTTTAGATTTTGCTGAAAAACTTGAAAGCCTACCTGATAAAGCGAGATTGTTAGTTGGAGATATGCTTTCTTCTATCACATAAGCGGGTGTAAAGTTAACTAAAAGGGGTAATGGATTATATCTTTCTCATAAATAAATGAACATTGATGAGTGGTTTAAAGAATTTGAAAAAAATACATCAAATATAGAACTTGCCAAATACAGTAAAAAAAAAAAAATTGATAATGTGGTTACTTGTATGAGAGATGAATTAGTAAACTTGTCTAAATATACAATGAATATTATGATGAATTTAGAAGCAAATAACGGAAATGATTCTCATTGGGTTTGTATTTATAATCAGGGGAAATATTATTTTGATAGTTATGTTCTTCCACCACCTGTTGAAGTCATGAAATTCTTTCAGAATGGTGTTTATCAAACATTTTAAATCCAATAATTAAATCCCATGTGTTGTGGGCAATTATGGCTAAATGTGTTATTTCAACTCAACATTTATAAAAATTTTATGTTATGTTTAATCTAATGCAAATGACATTTTGTAAAAGATGGTTCGACCTTTTGTGTATCCCAAGAACTCGATATTGATTTATCAAATTCTTACACAAAATCACAGGCTAAACGACAGAAATACAGTACAAAAAAAAAATGTTTTTTTTGAAAAATGCTTAAAAGTTAATAAATTATCCAAGACATACTGATGCGAATGACTTGGTGAGATTAAGTGATTTATCACGAAATATTTCCTAAAATAAAATGGCTGTGTATTCCAAAAATACAGAAATGTTGATTTTATCTCTAGGTCATTCAGAAATCACAGTTCCAATTGAAATTAATTTTTATGAAGAAGGGCTTATAGTTTGTATGAGAATAGAACCTTGGGGATATGATATGAATGATTTAGGGTATAATTGGTCTTTTAAAATAAACCTACTAGACCTGAAAGAATTAAATCAGTCTCGTAAGGAAGAATATTATCCACTTGGTGGAGATAATGAGGTTGGTGGAAGCAGTATTAGCAAACAACAAATAAAGGAATTTAATAAGGCTAACATCAATAACAGCTTCACCATAGTTTATGCAATGAAGGCACAAAGAAAAGGAATTTACATAGTAAATAAGGGAATACAAACTGATTTCACAATAGGAATATGTGAAGGTATTACCTGTCATCATATAAATCTCTCATATATTTCTGAAACATAATTGGCAGCAAGAAGGCTTCAAGAAAATTATCATTTCTGTGTTCAAGCATACTTACAAGAAAAGGGTATTCGGTATTATAATAAATATGTTCTACAACATAAGAATTGGGGGGGGGGGTGGGGGTTCAATACAAGATTGGCTTTTCCCAATGTTGATAAACCTACAAGTGTAGATTTATTTAAAATGTTTAATAATGAAAAGGTTTTAAAGTTGATAAAATATAAAGCTCTTTTAGAAATCCAGAAGAAATTTTATTGGTTTCCTATTGTAAAAAAAATATATATTTTGGATACAGGAATATCGAGAAATCCAAATGAATATATGCATGATATTGTATGAGGTGAAAGTGGTTCAAGGGAAAGGGATGAGGAAGGAGTTAAAGAAAATGAGGCAAGGGAGAAAGAGCATGAGAAAAGAGAGGAGGAGGAGAGGGAGAGGGAGGAAAGAGAGAATAAATAAATATAAAAAATATGGAAACCAGTGAGATTAAAAAAAAGATTGGAGGTATTACAGAAAATAAATCAATCTCAATGCATGGAGGAGGAAAACAAAGAATTAACAAGTCTATCAAAAATATATGTGACAATAATATTGACATCAATTTCAGGGAGGAGATTGAAATGAGAAAGTGGAGATAAAGAAGAGGAAGAAAGAAAAGATTTTATCATTGATGATGTTGGTGTTGTTGACTTTGATTAAAGTTTTGCATTTTTTCCCCTATAAATAAATGGAGGAGGGAGTGAAGACATTCTAAGGACTCTTTATGTTCTAAAAATTAACATTGAAATGTATATGTTGGAAACTAAACAGGTTTTCGCACTCTGTTGGAATTTTTCTCATAAATAAATGGGTTATTGTACAAATGTAAAAATAACACTGATACGAAATATTTCTCATATGTTAAAAGTAAAAATATTAGGGTTATACAAAAAGGGATATGTTAGGTGTGTGGCTCAAAAAGAGTAAATTTATCTCCAAACAAAAACGGGGAGGGGTAGGGGGGGAGATATGCCACAATTTTTATCAGGAAGCAAATTTACAACAACTGGAATTCTTGGGGAATTACATTTGCCAGGGTATTCTTTCTGTGGTCCTGGAACAAACCTGAATGAAAGATTAGATGAGGCGAACAATCCTAAACCATGTAGCAAACATATGAATCGGATTCATGAAGTGTGTATGAAGCATGATATTGATTATGGAAACATCACGACGTTGGAAGAATAACACAAAGCCGATAGAGAAATGTATAATATAATTTGTCCTTAATACGAAATCCAACGTTAAGAGAAAAAGTTGATAGGTTCATTGTGAAGAAGATGATAAGTACTAAATTAAGACATGGGCAAGGAAATTAAAAAAAAATTTTACTGCCTCTAATGATGTCATTAAGATTGAAGAATATTTACCGAATAAACTTTTGGCTGATGAATTACATAAACCATGAATCACAAAGTTTAAAAGAAGGAAGGTTTATTCCAAAGGAGTTGATTACATCTGGTCTGCTGAATTAATTGAACTCAATAATGATAAGGGATACAAGTATGCTTTAACCATTATTGGTTTGAAAAGTAGATATGTGTGGGTTGTTCCTTTGAAAAACAAAAGAGGTAATACTCTTATGTTAGCCTTCGGCAGGATATTTATTAAAAGCAAAAGAAAACCAAATAAATTATGGACTTATGAGGGAGCATATTTCTACAATAAAGCATTTATGAATTTCCTAACGATTATGGTATTTCATGATACAGCACCTTTAATGCAGGGAAGGCAGTTGTTATTGAGTGCTTTAATCACACTTTGAAAGAGAGACTATATAAAAAATTCACTCAACTCAGTTCTCAATAATGGGTATCATTAATTCAGGACATTGTAGATAAGTACAACAATGCAGTTCATTCCTCAACAAAAACAAAACCATCAGAAACATTTACAAAATAAAAATATGAAAAAGAGATTAATCTGAGAAAGCCTAGTTCAAAGTTGGGGATATAATAAGAATATATTGGTGGCAATCACACTTTGAAAAAGGCTATACAAAGCGATGGACTAATGAACTTTTTGAAATCATTGATGTAATGGATACAGTTCCTTGGCCTTATAAATTGTATGATTTAAAGCAAGAAGAAATCTTGGGTTCATTTCATTCACAAGAATTACATAAGGAAAAACTAAGCAAATAATACCCTTGAAAGCAATAGGTTTTCACAATCCTCTACCTATACACCTCGGTGGAGTATGGTATGGGGCATCTGCTGAGGTATTAAATTAAAAATAATAAATGAACAATACTATATATCATGTGTGTGTAATGGGGGATGTTCTTTGATCTGTGAACCCGAAACACAGAATCCTCAACTGAGTAATCAGTCAAGGCTTAACTTTTGTTTGTTGGTGTGTGTGAGTGAGTGATAATATAACAGGGAGCATAATCAACTTTAACCCTTTCATAAATCCAAAACCCTAACCCCCTCCATAACCCATCCCAAACCCAACCCTAACCCATCCCTAACCCTCATATTCAAAATCCCAACCAATCCCTAACCCAACACTAACCCATCCCTAACCCATCATAGTTTTTTTTCTCTTCTTCCAATTCTGTCTTTCAACGCTTTCAAGTTTGAAAAAGTATAAATGGGGAGGAAGAATTTTCCAGCACTTTCTTCCCAGAACTTTCTTGATATTGCTGAAAAATAAATAAAATAATTATATTACTTATCTGATATTGAATTAAATAATATATAATTTAATTTATTTCTCATCAACTGAACTTACCTCTCATTAAGCACCATCCAACAATTAAACACATCGATAGGTTTAGAAGCATGAGAGTCGCCATGGTAAAAACCACATTTCAAGTCTTCAAAATAAACCCAACTTTCAAAGTTTCCAAGGTATAATCACATTTCTGTTGAGTCTCCAAGATCGGTATCACATTGTGAGTTATCAAGCCAAAACCCACATTCCAAGTCTCCAAAAATATAACCATCTATCCAAGTCTCCAAGGTACAACCACAATTTCCAGAATTATTGTGGATTTCCGTGGTAAGTTTCACATAGTACAACTGTGGACCATCAGGGAAAACACAATTTTCCAATGTTTATGGGTTTCGGTGATAGATCTCACATAGTATAATGGTGGATCATCAGGGAAAACTCCATTTTTCAAAATTTCAGAAATTTGTGAGTCTCCTTGGTAAAACTTGTATTCTGGCTCATCAACGTATAACTTGTTAAGTGGGTATTGTCATGATAACTCACAATGAGTACCATCAATGTCGAACTATTTTCAGGATTTTGTGGTTCTCCAAAGAATAACTCTTTGGCTGGGTCATCAAAGTATAACTTGTTCTGAGGGTCTTGGTTGCTCACAAGGTCTTCAACCAAATCAACAATTTTACCCCAAGCAGTATTTTCATTTTGCATCGCAGATACAATTCCCTGTGAGAGAAAATATTAACGAATTAATTTTGTGATTTAATTATTAAATTATTATATGTTTACGTCAAACTCTGTAAATAGGAAAAGAAAATCTTACCTCAATAGAAAGGAGGTTTGAATTCAGTTCATCAATTTGAAGATTTAGTTCCATACAAGTAGTTGGACTCCAAGGAACTCCAAAGTCATCCCATTCAAGACAGCACAGTACTCCATTCTCAATGAAAGTAAAAATATGTTTAAATTTAGCCTGTGCTGCAACCCTTGATATAACAAGCTCAAATGAGCTAAGATCCTAATCCTCTTAATGATGACGTCAGAAAAACGAATATGACGTCATTGTGATGTATCAGGTTTGCGATAAATTATCTGTGCTAGTGCCGGGCTTCATTCCAGCATTCAAAACAAAATTCAAACAGCTTGCCTAGTTTCGGAGATAATGGTATGATAATGTTACGTCTGTCTCGATGACAAAAAGGCGATTTCCATTAGCGGCGATATTATGACGTCAACTTTTTTTCTAGGAAGAATTTCCAAAATCGGAGATGGTTACTGCCTGCGCGTGGGCTTTCTGCATATACATGGCAAGTTTCACGAAGATCCGATGAAAACTCTGGGTTGTGAAACAAAAAATGTCAAAAAATAGGAATGACGTCATAAAATTGATATGACGTCATAGTGTATCGTATATGTATCGTATAGGCGGTAATTCATCTCTGCTAATGCCCTGTTAGATTCCCGCAAACATAATTCAAAAAGCTTGCCTAGTTTCGGAGATAATTTTTTTAGGAGATTTCCATTAGCGGAGATATTTTGACATCATAACTTTTTTTGGAGGAGGAATTTTCAAAATCGGAGATGGTTACTGTCTGCGCAGAGTAGTTTTACATATATATACCAAGTTTCAGGAAGTTTCGATGAAAACTGTAGGCTGTGAAACAAAAAAGTCCACAAGAACAAGATGAAGAACAACAATGTGAGTAAGACTTAGAGATCCTCCACGATGATCTAAAAATGGTCGGTGTGGTTTCCTTGGGAATGTCCCGAGGCAAGCCTCAGCAAGCCTCGTGGGCAGGACCTAACTGGAAATGATGTAAGAGTAGGTGGTCCTTACAAAAGTGGGCAGGGCTTACAGAAAATGGATGGGGATTATTAAAGGTGGGCATGGCATATGAAAAAATGAAGCGTGGCTCAGGAGGTGCTCAGCCAAGAGCATTAAGAGAGGCTTGTCATTTCATCTCTGCTCAACAAAGATACTTTAACCAACAACAAAGTTCAAGTATATTAAGTACTGTTTAAAACTTTCCATGATGGAACAACATAAGTTAAAAGGTTTAGGGTTTTCACCATGTATGAGCTCTTAAATGAGTTATTTTCATTCTTTATACTTTACAAAAGAAAATAACTTCACCATAAAAAGAAGAAATTAGGCCTGGATGCTCCACCCATCAACAGGAGGAAGTAACTGGAATGAAGGAATTCAGCTTTAACAACAACTCCTCACCCACTATGAGCTGATTATCGTGGGGGTGCTGATTGGCTAATTATTGTGAGGTGCTGATTGGCTAATTATTGTGAGGTGCTGATTGGCTGTTGAATGCATGTTACCGATTGGTCAGTACATTTTGCTCATCATCGTCCAATGCCCTCAGTGTATTGCAAGCTGTAGTTATAGGTGTCGATTTATTAATGAGGGAGAGCCAGATGTCACCAATGGGTATCCCGTTTTCTTGAGGGAATGTGGGAAATGGATGTGATAAATTTGCTATCTGACTATAATATGCGATGATTACACTGAACAACAAATTTCAAAATTTTTTTTTTACTGGAGATGTGTAAAGTGATTAAGACTAATTTGGGTACGCTGATTTCAAAAATCATAACCGTTTTGCTGTATCACGTCAGGATTTTCAGGAACAGAAATATTCCCATTGCCTAGAAGTCAGGATTTCAATGAAATTTACATATGTCTTTAACATGTCTATTTCGTACAATTGTTGTTAACTTGTGTTATATTTCTTTCTTTCAGATAAAGATGAGTAGGCGTTCCTGTACCAATCATCCTGACAACTTCTGTTATGTCTGTGGTCGGTATACCAAAAAAGATCAACAGCGAAGTATATCTACAGCAGTGAAAATGAAGGCCGCCTACTTTCACTACTTCGGGTGTAAGGTGGGGGACCAAGAACAGAGCTGGGCACCACACATCTGCTGCACAAGCTGTCACACAACCTTGACTCAGTGGTTAGTGGGCAAGCGCGCGAGCATGCCATTTGCGGTGCCCATGATATGGCGTGAGCCGCAGAATCATCATGATGATTGTTATTTCTGCTGCACAAGCATCGCCGGCTTCAACAAGAAGAATAAAGGTCACATCAAGTACGCTGACTGCATCTCTGCTCGTAAACCTGTGCCTCATGATGACGAGAACCCCGTTCCAACACCTCCAGCTGATCAGAACATAGCTGTAAGCAGTGGTGAAGAGGATGGTGATGATGAACCTTTTGAACCCGACACTCAAGAATCACACCTTCTGAACCAGGGAGACTTAAATGATCTTGTAAGAGATCTCTCACTGTCAAAGGCGAAGGCAGAGCTGCTTGGATCAAGGCTGCAGCAGTGGAATCTACTTGAACCTAACACCAAGATATCCTTGTTCAGAGCACGTCACAGAGACATGGCTGAGTTCTTTGAGATGGAAGACACGATGACATTCTGCAGTGACATCAACGGTCTGTTGAAAGAACTTGGGTGTGATCACGATCCTGCAGACTGGCGCCTCTTCATCGACTCGGGGAAGAACAGCTTGAAGGCTGTTTTGCTCCATAATGGCAACGAGAAACCATCAGTCCCACTGGCTCACGCGTTCGGCATGACAGAGACCTATGAGACTATGCGGCAGCTGCTTGATTCCATCAAGTACAATGACTTCAACTGGCACATCTGCGGAGACTTGAAAGTGGTGGCGCTGTTGTTAGGGCTGCAGTCAGGCTACACGAAATACATGTGCTTCCTTTGTCTCTGGGATAGCAGAGACGACAAGAATCACTGGACGAAGAAAGATTGGGAAGAGCGAAAAGAGCATGTACCTGGTCGACACAATGTGAAGCATGTCGCCCTTGTCGACCCAGCCAAGGTTTTCCTTCCACCACTCCACATAAAGCTCGGCTTGATGAAAAGTTTTGTACGGGCAATGGATCTGAATGGGCGTGGGTTTTTATACCTCAAGGAAAAGTTTGGCAACACCTTGTCGGAGGCCAAGATCAAGGCTGGCGTCTTTGTTGGACCGCAAATCCGACAGATTATGAAGGACGAAACTTTTCCGACAACTCTAAACCCCAAAGAGCTGGCAGCGTGGAGGAGCTTCAAAGCTGTGACGGACAACTTCTTGGGGAACGAGCGCGCGGACAACTATGAAGAAATAGTGCAGCAGCTGCTGGAGTCCTTCAGGAAACTTGGCTCCAGGATGTCCCTGAAAATCCATTTCCTACACCAGCACCTGAACTTCTTCCCTGACAACTTGGGAGCAGTCTCGGACGAGCACGGCGAGCGATTCCACCAAGAGATTTCACTCATGGAGACGCGTCACCAATGGCGGCACAACCCGAACATGATGGGCGATTTCTGCTGGTTCCTGCATCGTGAAACTGACACAGAGCAGCACAAACACAAAGTCAAATGCCTAAAGCATTTTTAATTAAATTCTAGTGGAGTTTTTCTGTAATTTCTATAATTTTGAAGCATTCATGATGAAATAAATGAATAAATGAATTTTTGTAAATTTCATTGAAATCCTGACTTCTAGGCAATGGGAATATTTCTGTTACTGAAAATCCTGACGTGATACAGCAAAACGGTTATGATTTTTGAAATCAGCGTACCCAAATTAGTTTAAATCACTTTACACATCTCCAGTAAAAAAATTTTGTTGTTCAGTGTTATAATTGGTCAGTGCATGATTGACAATGACTGATTTTCCCACATTCCCTCTTCTATTCTTTGCCTGATGTTCTTTCAATCTCGTGGTTTTATTTAATGTATAAAGAATGTAAATAACTCATTTAAGAGCTCATACATGGTGAAAACCCTAAACCTTTTAACTTATTATTCAGGAATATTGTTTAATATACTTGATGGTGATGAGTGTTGGAAGAAAATTAAGATATTCCCTAAAATAGAAGATGAACAAATATTTGTTGGTTTGCTCTTTGAGTATAGTGAGAAATATTATGTTTTTGGTGAAAAATGGGGGGGGGGGGTGTAAAGTAGGGTTTTGATGAAAATATGGTGAAAAAGAGAGGAAGATTTTGGGAAAGTCTCAAAAGTGGGGCCTAAAGCAATTTACAAGGGAAATTGGGAGGATTTTGGTGTCAGTCAATAAGTTTCCATAATTTTTCCCATTCACTTGCATGTAAATTTTTGGGGTGCCCCAGAAACCACAAAGTCCTACTACTATCATGGGATGTGGCACTGTTGGTACCTATAGTGGGGCAACTTAGCTAAATATAGCATAACAATTGTGCATTTTGTGAGGAAAGCACCAAATTTGGTACACTAGTAGCCTATCATATTATGAATAGATTTGGATATTGGGCCATCTCAAATTCAGCCGCTGATGGCTGTGGCAGCCATTTTCCACTGCCATCAAAAATTTTGAGATGGCCCAATATCCAAATCTATTCATAATATGATAGGCTACTAGTGTGCCAAATTTGGTGCTTTCCTCACAAAATGCACAATTGTTATGCTAAGTTGCCCCACTACTATGCAGGAGGATAAAAGTTTGAATGTTTAAGTCATTGGTGCTTCCATTCTTGCTCTACGGATGTGAGATTTGGACTCAACTTGACGGGGCCAATAACTTCTTCAACCCCCTTCTCCTCCCCGTCACCATCCAGATGTAAAGAATATAACTCACAGGATTGTGGATTTACTTTTGTTTCATAAAGAAAAGGATGATTATTTTAGAAATATATTTATTTCTCAAAGTGATAATGGAATTTCAAACGACTGAGTAAAATTACTCACCCGTATATATTTTTATTACAAAGACAACCGGAATGGTCAAGCAATAAACCCAAATTATTCCCACCAATGGTGCACTGAATACTGTGGTGAGACAGGTTGCTTTGAAAAAAAAAACTTGCTTCTCTTCCTGGAAGGCAAATCCGACAGAAGGAAATCTTAATGCTTTCCAAAAAGTCTGCAACAAGTGTGTGTCCACTCTCGGGGGAGCCAGAAGACAATATCTAATCAACCTCAAGAATGAACTTTGAGACTTGTCTCCCCCCCTGAATAACTTGGTGCTGTCTTGTTAAATCTGTCTCTGGTGTATGCTCCCCTTCCATCCCTTCCCTCTTTCCAAATGGCACCGTAGCTGACTCTGCTCACAAGAAGAATGAATGCCTCAATTCTGTGTTTGCTTCCAAATCTTCTGTCCCCAACCCCTCAATCTCGGTATTCATTCTTACCTCTCATACTGCTCCTGGACTCTTTCTTTTGCACATGAGAAGGTGGAGAATTTTTTTCAAACCTTGACACTGATTGCGACTGGACTGGATGGCATCGGTGTGTGTCCTCAACTCCTGCTCTGCTGGTCTTGCACTTCCTCCCTCTGCCATTTTCACCCTGTCATTTGCATGAGGTCATCTTCCTTCTGCATGTAAATCCACCAGAATCACTGTACTACCTAAAAATGTACAAAAAAATGATCCCTGCAACTACAGATCTATCGGTTTACTTCCAATCATCAGAAAGGTCATAGAATCCATCATCATAGGTAATATGATGGTGATCATAGGTGATCATCATCATCATCATAGGTCATCAACAGATTAGGTCATGGAAGTGTAAAAAAAAAAAATCGAGGAAGAAGACGAGGAGGAAGTTAAGAGGAAGAAGAAGAAGCAAAATCGGGAGAAGGTGAGCGTGTTGTTGGCTTTTTTTTTTTTTTTTGAGATAAAGAGATTAGTTGGGAGAATGGGGGATGTTTGGAAAGTGGGGAGGATCAAAATTGAAGGTAATGGGGAGGATAGAAATTGAAGGTAATGGGGAGAAAAAACAAACAAACAAAAAAAAACGATCGAACACCGAGTGAAACCGGTAGGCCTCAAGTCTAGGCCTAGGCCTCAAGCACAGGTAAGAACGTCGACAAAAATACTCACAAAATAGCACGATTTTTGAAACAAAACCGAACTAGCAACACACAGTAACATGTAGGTGAGAAATTTAAACAGTTAAAACGGGACAAATAACAACCGCAAACTTAGCTTTGAGAACGTCAGCAGGGAGCCCCGAAGGAGACCTCTTGCTGCTCCAAAACCGGAACCGGAAGTGATATGAAAACCATCCCTTTCTCCAGCAACCTCATCTCGGATCACCAATGTGGTTGCAGACAAGGTCACTCCACCTTGAACCTGCTGTTTAGACTCACCCAAAAATGTATGGAGGCCCTCAATATCAGACATGAGTCAGGGCCATATCTCTCGACATATCTCATACTTTTGATACAGTCTGGCATCCTGCCTTGCTCTCCAAACTGTCTGCCTATGTCATCGAAGGCCAACTCTACATATGGCTTACTGAATTCCTCTAATTTGGCATTACAAATCCTCTACAGCCAATGTGTGGCACTCGATGTAATCCTTTCATCTCATCTCTCTGTCAAGGGTGGAGTGCCCCAATGCAGTGTTCTGGGCCCAGTCCTATTCCTGATCTTCATCAATGATCCAGCAGACTCTGGAAAATCCTCATTATACGTTTGTTGATGACTCCACTCTCTGCCGTGAGATCCCTCATCCTTCTGACAGGCAGGCTGCAGCCTCTTCCCTCTCTTAGATTTTGAAAAAAGTGACCACAAGCTGGTCAAACAATTGGATTATGTCTTTCAATCCTTACAAATATCACACTCTCACTATCTGTCTCTGACAGGACCTTCTGGCAACCCCCCCCCCCATCTACTTTCTCAACAATCCTCTTGATGAAGTTCAGCCATTCATCTTGAGGAAGGTCTCTCCAGCCACAATCTTTCTTGGGCAAACCACATTTCAATGTTGGACTCGAAAGCCAGCCACCAACTGAGCTTTGTACATGGTCAGAGGCTCAGGTGTGCCAAGGATGGACTTTGCACAATGAAGGATGACTAGTCAGTGACTGGCTTTGGAGGCCAGCTTGGAAATTTGGCTTTCCCAGGAAAGATCATGGCAGATAGACCCAGAAACTTGAATGAAAGGACTTCTTCAAGAAGATTGTTGAGAAAGTAGACAAGGGGGGGGGGGATTCCAGATGGTCCTTTTGGACAGACGTAGTAACAGTGTGAGATTTGTCAGGATTGAAAGACACGTTCAAAGTGTTGTACCAGCTTGTGATTTTAGCCAGATCTGCGGAGTGAAGAGGCTGCTCCTTGCTGATCTGAGGGATGGCAAATGGTATGGCACAGGGTGGAGTCATCAACAAATAAATAAAGAGGATTTTCCAGAGAGTCAGATAGATCATTGATGAAAACCAGCAAAAGAACAGGGTCCAGAACACTACCTTGAGGAAATCCAGCCTGGACAGGAAGAGGGGATGAGAGAACTCCATTTAGGGCCACACGTTGGCTGCGACATGAGAGGAAGTCTGCAAGCCATGAGTGGAGATGTTCCTGGATACAATAGGAAGAGTGTTTGGTGAGCAGGGCAGGTTCCAGACCGTATCAAAGGCATGCAATATGTCTAGAGAGATGGCTCTGATTTCATATCTGGCATTGAGGACCTCCATCCATTGTTGGGAGAGCAGAAGCAGCATATCCAGGGTAGAATGACCTGGTCTGAAACCAAATTGATGATCGGAAATCAGGCCATTGGAAAAGAGGAAGGATTTAATGTCTGAAGCAATGATGGATTCCATAACCTTGCTGATGATTGGGAGAAGGCTGATTGGTCTGTAGTTGCAGGAACTGTTTTTGCACATTTTTTATGCAGGGCAGTAATGTTTGCTGATTTTCAAGCAGATGGCAGATGACCTTGAGCAAATGAGAGGATGAATATAACAGAGAGAGGGTGAGCAAGAGTAGCAGAGCAATTTTTTTTTGATTATACGTGAGCAGATGCCATCTGGACCGGTTGCATAATCTGGGTCAAGGTTTGACAGCAAGCTCTCCACCTTGTCAGGAGAAAAGGACACAGAGTCTAAGAACAGCTGGGTGTTACTGGGTAAGGTGGGAACAGAAAGCGATGGGTTTGAGACACAAAATTAGAAGCAATCATGCACTCAGCCTTTTCATGTGCAGTGCCAGCTGTGTGGCCATTTGAGGTAAGGGGGGGGGTGGAGGGGGAACATACACCAGAAACAGACTTATCTTGATTCTGCCTGGATTTGGAGAAGGGAGACAGGTTTGAGAGTTCAGACTTGAGATGAGAAAGATGTTGTTTTCTGGGTCTTCTGAGGGTAGACACACACTTGTTCCAAGCTTTGTGGAAGGAACTGAGATTGCCTTCAGTTGGGTTTGCCTTCCATGAGGTGAAGGTAAGTTGCTTCAGGAAAACTGCCTCGCCACAAGCTTCAGTGTATCATGGGCGGGGAAAGGGTAGGACAACTGAAGACGGGATGGGATAAATCTGTGCATGAATGAGAGCCTCAATTATTTTAGTACCAGGTCTATTTGGAGAATCCTTTGTATTCATTTGTCGGACTTTGTGTCCAAGCGGTTACTGAGAGAGACTCAATGAATAACATTTGTTACTTGGATAGTCTGTGAGCATCAACTGCGGCTGCATGGACATGTGGCTCATTTTTCTGAGGATGATCCTCCTCAGCAGATTCTCTCAGCGATGCAGCCTCATGAGTGGAGGAGGACAAAGGGCTGACTACATCCCTCATGGTTGCAACGGGTTGATCAGCATCTCAAGGAGATGAGGATAGGCCAGACATCTGCCTGGGGGATGGCCAGACGGAGGCCCCTGGAATACCGGTGGAAAGTGGACACTGCATCGTGCTGCTCTGGTGCATGTTCCCATACCTGACCTAACCCTCTGGTCTTTCCATACTTTGTGTCCCCCAGGCTTCTTTTGGGATCACACAATCCACCACCAACCCTATTCTGGTAAAACAACCTAAATCCTCACCTCACCTTCACTCATCAGTTCTTCATTTTTCTCACCTGTAGAATCAACTTCCACATCCTCTTCAATCTCATTCTTCCCTTCGTGTCTTCAAGACAGCTGTTCATCACTGTCTCAGATCATCCCCAATCCAAAACCATGATCTTTTCTCCCCTCGTTAACCCCACGCAAATCCGCCTAATTTGTCAGTTTTTATTCCTTAGAGTTTCCTTTGGCATGTATGAATGTTTTGCTTCCTGTTTTGTTTGTTACATCCTCATCTGTTCAATGTGTTAACTCTTCCATGAGCCTTGACCATGAGAAAATTGTTACTTTTTTGCTGGACATGATGTTACTTTTGTGAATGGAGGTCATTTCCTGCATGACTAAGAAATAAATGCACAGGGTTTTTCGTCTTGATGTGGATCAGTGGTTCCCAGAGAGTATTTAGCTGGTATTGCGAACTGTGGTGTCTGTCCGTGCATTTGTCTTTCTCCAGTTTATGATGGTTGCTTCCCGCGCCGCATTGGAAAAGCTGTGCGTGCAGTCAAAGCTCAACATTCACTTTTTCAATGACGGTAGAACAGGCATGAATAATGTTGATACCAAATTTTATTTTTCAAAGACAAATCCAACCTCTGCCACCTGATTTTGCACCACCATTTTCCAGTGGGTGGTATCAATAACTCAGAGCTGGCTCTGAGTTCAGAACTCAGACCTCAAATCTATTAACATTTTTTTTAAGCCCATGAAATCATTTAAATTAATAAATTAACTTAAATGTTTCCCATCACTCTGGACAGGTACTTTTACTTGGATACCATACTATAGTCTTTGAGCTCCTTCGTCGAGGTTTCACCGCTGATTGGAGAGGGTCTGATGACAAACTGTTGGTTTGTTGCTCTTCAGGACTTATGTTGCTTGGTTAATGTTGTTTATTCATAGGAAAATTTCAATGCAGGGGTTAAGATTAATTACTTAAACAATGTTTAAATTGTTTATATTTAAATAACTTCGTGTCTTGAAATGAATGTTTGGGCCAAAACTGTGTTTCTTTTTACATTTTTGTATATTTGTAATTCATTTTGGAAACAATTCTGCGTTATCCTTTCTCTGGGCATATAAAACAAATTTTGCAGGATTATGCAAAAGTATTTATCAGAGTTCAAATGCATAGCACTCTCTCCAAACGTCAACTTTCAAAGCATCGATGTTCTCTTGCAACACGTCCTTAAGCTCATCTTTCGTTTCACTCAAATCTCTTCCCAAGGTACCAATTTCATTCTCAATTTAACGTCGAGTGTGCAAGTTCCATTCACATTTCAAGGGATTTCTTTTGCGATCCAACTCAGCATATAATGTTTTAATGAAATCAATTTCCAAGATGTAATCTTATTACTATTCTTTTGAGCCTTCAATGCGTGCATGTCTTCGTTCATAATGATATTCTGGAGCATTTCATGAACCTTTGAGCTGCTTGGTCATTAACAAAACAATGTCTAAGCAATATCTGGGGTGGAGGAAGAACTTGCAATCTGCTGACATCTCCTGAAACTTTCCCAAAGCAGCACTCCACTCCTTCTGCCTCCATGGCATTCTTTATATCTAACGTGTGTGTGTGTGTGTGTGTGTGTGTGTGTGTGTGTGTGTGTGTGTGTGTGTGTGTGTGTGTGTGTGTGTGTGTGTGTGTGTGTGTGTGTGTGTGTGTGTGTGTAAATCTCATACAGATAGATAGTCTCTAACCAGGCCTAGAATTAGCATTTTGCATCTTCATAGATGAGAAATCAGAAACACATCAATTATGCCCAGGCAACAATGCTACAATGAGAATTATAGTATACTCGTACGTGCCCATAAAAAAATATAAAAAATTAAAAAATAAAAAAGAAGAAATAACTATTCCAACCGCGAGCAAGAAACAACAACCACATAGGCCGTTTCTTCACTCTCGCGTGCCCATACGTACGTGGCGCGGAAGTTCGCATATCACAGTTACGATGATTCGCAATTTAGGTTTTAATGGCCAATTATTCAATCAGCGCAAACGTATTTTACCTTTTCGCAATGTCGTCGTAAGGAAAAATAAAAAGAGAAGAGAAGAGAAAAAAATTTACTTCCTGGTTCGGAGCATACCAGCACTCTGATGTTACCGAAATTTGTACACCGTCTAATATGAAAACAATCATAGCTTGGGGCATTGTGTTTATCTATAAATGCGCATAAGAAATCAAGAAATTATTAGAATACACAAAGTCATCACTATCCGGAAGCCCGTACGTTGTAACCCGTAATGGGGAACGCGGCTGAGCTTCCCTTCCCCATCGGCCACGCCCACGCAACAACGTGTCTTGTCATTGTTTTGGTAAATAAATGGCCATAACTTGGGAAGCACTTGCCCGATTAATATCAAACCTTGAAAAGGCACATCCTTAGGTCCCCAGCAATATATCTGGCAAGTTTCAATTAGTTCGGACCAGTGGTTGTCGAGAAACAGCGGTCACAGATACACAGACACACAGACACACACACAGATTGCTGGAATTATAAATAGATGAGAGTAGTACTTCCCGATATTAGAGCTGGTAGCAGGCCCTACTGCAGTAGTCTGCAGAGAATGATGACAGGAAAGGAATGCTGTTTTTGCCTGGGGCCAAAACTACTGGGCCGATTGCCCCCAAACTTGGCACATAGACCCAGTTCGACATCGTGGTGAACATCAACTACTTGGTTTCCTCTGTAGTCGTGGGGGTTCGGGAGGGATGTCACCAAAAATTCTCGTGTGGCATCACATGGTGGTGGTGGTAGAGGATCAGCTGTGGAGTCAGTTAGGGTAAGGGTTAGGGTTAACCAAACCTAACCGAACCCTAATAAGGCAGCTTTAGCGAGAACATTCATTTTTGCACTGTAAACATCCCCAGAGAGTGTTGATCCCCAAAGCCAACCTCCACTAAACAGAGGAGGCAGAGGAAGGGGGAGTGGGAGTCTGGAGAGGGGTAAAGGTTGAGGTGGGGCAAGAGTCCAGAGAGAGGGGGTGGGAGGAGGCAGGGATGGGAGTAAGGAGAGTAAGGGGTGAATGGGAGTCTGGAGGGAGGAGTTAGGGTGGGAGGTGGCAGGGGAAGGGGAAGGGGTTGGGTGGGAGTCCAAAGGGAGGGGGAAGGAGGAGGGACACGGATTTACCCAGCAGTTCTGGGCACCCCTGCAAGATCTAAATGAAAAAACAATCTTCAAAATTAACAAATCAATGAAATTTCTTCACTAGAGGGCAATATCGTAATCCTGACAGCAGATTGTTATTTCAAAAAAGGATGGACCTCTATGATCAAAGTAGGAAGCCTTTGTACTTACAAACATATATCAGATGCAATGATGACTTTGTCGATGAAATGTATCTGATGAAAGTAAATCATTTAATATACTCAACTTAATTTTTCCATGAAAAAGGCAATGGCTGTTAAGATTTGTAATCAGAGTGCATTTGAACTTTCAATTTAAAATCGGTCAATGTTGACCTTTTGGCCGACGTTGACAGCAAGAATAAATAATTGGTGGTTGAAATCATTGACCTGATATACAAATGTTCTTCCAATTTCAAGTCAATTGGATGAAATTTGAGGATTTTAGAAAATTAGGTTCAAATTGGCCTATTAGCCGAGGTAGACCTTTTTTGTCGACCAAATTAAAAAAAAAACTTAAATGTGGGACCGTCACAGGGTCGGTGTCATTAATCGCTGAAAATTTCAGAACAATCGGTTGAGCGGTTTGTGGTGGAGGCGAGCGGACTGGCAAACAAACACACAAACGGAGGCGATCAACATACTTGTCAAAAAAAATTAAAAATTTTGCCAAGTAACAAACACACAAACACACAAACACACAGACACACAAACAGACAGGCGATCAACATACTTGTCAAAAAAAATATCTTTTTTTGCTAAGTCACAAACAGACAGACAGAAAGGGGTGAAAACATAACCTCCTTCACCTTTGGTGGTGGAAGTAACGAGAAAGCATCTAAAAATGCAAAGCGAATCTGCATCCCCTTTGTGTTCAGACTTCTTCTCCGATATATGCTCACCATGATGAAAACAGCAAAAACAAAAATACCAAAACAGTGACCATTTTAGGAGACCTTGACCTGTTGACCTGAAAAAAAAAAACAAGATGCTTCAGAGACCCATTATGCAAACCCTGCTCAAATGTCAGAGCAATCAGATGAAAATTGACGATTTTATGTAACCGTGACATTTGATTTTTTAATCCAAAAAAAGAAAAATACAATCGGTTTCAAGCTTTGGATTGGTGATCCAATTCAATGATACAATATGAAAATTCTTAAAATTTCACATCAAAAAGAAAATTCACGATTTTATGTGATGCTGACCTTTGACCATTTGAGCAAATAATTCATTTGTCTTCTCCATTTTCTCATAATAAAGCTTTATTGAAAATTTGATGTCAAAAGCTCAAATTGTGAAGAAGTTATGAGACAGACAGACAGACAATGATGACTTCGTCTATGAAAAGTATTTGATGAAAGTAAATAATTTAATACACTCTACTTAATTTTACCATGAAAAAGGCAATGGCTGTTAAGATTTGTAATCAGAGTGCATTTTAACTTTCAATTTCCATTCTCTTACTCTTGCTTCTTTTGCAAATCCTGTAAATCTCCTCTCCAAAGTCATGGCAGTGTAACTAAGAGGCAAATTGTATTGGGGGGTAAGGTGTGAATGTTTCTCAGCCAAGGAATGACAGCATTGTGCTCATCCAAGGCGTCTTACTCCAACAAACATGATCGCATGGAGGTGAGGCTAGCATGCGTAATTTATTGTAACACATGCATTTGAGTAAGGCTGAAGCTCCTATAAAAGCACCAGGCATTCCATGGGTTCTGCAGTCGAGCAATACCTGGGATTAGCTGGTGGAATAAAAAACAACAATGGCCTCTCACTCAGCCGTCAGCTACCGCTCCGTCCGCACCGGTGGATCCAGCGTGATGATCGGCTTCAGTGGCTATGGAGGCTCCAGCAGCAGTCGTGCAATGGGGCTTGGAATGGGCGCAATGGGACTGTCAATGGGGGGAGGAAGCTACAGCGTGGGCTCTGCAGGGATGGGAGGTATGGGCATTTCCAGCGGGATTGGAGGTATGGGCATTTCCAGCCGTGCCGTGGGTATGTCTGCCTATGGGGGAGCTATGGCAGGAGGTGCCGGAGGTATTGTTAGTGGTGGGGTGCCAATGCTCGGTTATGGAGGTGGTGCTGGTGGGTTTATGGGGGGTGTAAGCCCCGGGATCATGGCAAGCCCAGCATTTACTGCCGGCCGTGCCATCACCTCAGCAGGTATGTCTGGAGTGGTTGGAACGCTGGGTCCTGCAGGTGGAATGGTTCCTTCACTGGTGAGCAGAGATGAGGTGAAGAACATCTTGGGCACATTGAACCAGCGCTTGGCCAGCTATGTAGATAAAGTAAGGCAGCTTACAATCGAGAATGAGACACTGGAGGAAGAACTGAAGAACCTGACTGGAGGAGTACCCTTCTCTCCTGACGCATCCGTCAATCTGGAGAATGTGGAGACACAAGTCACCGAAATGCTGACAGAGGTTTCCAACCTGACGCTGGAACGTGTACGTCTGGAGATCGACGTGGACCATCTGAGAGCCACAGCCGATGAGATCAAGTCCAAGTAAGACTTTTTGAATGCAGACATATGGGTTGTTGTTTTTAAGCTTGTACAAAACTGGGAATGGTTACTTTAACTTTCATGATTATTGTGATCATTTCAATGTTGCTTTTTGTAGGTACGAGTTTGAACTTGGTGTGAGAATGCAACTTGAAACTGACATTGGAACATGAAGAGGGTTTGTATGAGCACAAGATCAGCTGTTCAACAATTAATAAATTTGTTTTCAAAAGTTGTAAATTTTGAACGTAATCCAGTGAATGTTTCTTGTCTTCGTTTGTAGGACCTTGAAGCTGCAAACGACATGCGTGTTGACCTGGAATCAAAGTTTAAGTTTTTGACTGAGGAGCTGACATTCCAGAAGAAAACACAAATGGAGGTAAATTGATTGAGATTCAATAACTTCACAAAGTAGCAAATGGTTGGTGACAAAATAAATAATTTCCATTCTCTTTTCTTGTGCAGGAACTGAACACCCTGAAGCAGCAGTTTGGCAGACTTGGACCAGCACAGACATCAGTGATTGAAGTAGATAACGTGAAGTCTGTCAACCTTACTGAGGCCCTCAATGTGATGCGTGAGGAATACCAGCAGGTGGTCACCAAGAACGTCCAAGAGGCTGAGACATATTGCAAGATGCAAGTAGGTTCCTCTAATTGAGGCCATTACGAATCCCAGTTCCTCTCAATATCCTGGCATTATCCCCCGATGGACTAATTGCCTGACCTGTATCTCATGTGCAGATTGATCAGATCCAAGGAATCTCCACCCAGACAACTGAGCAGATTGCTGTTCTGGACAATGAAATTAATACTCTGGAAAAAGAGCTGCAGCCTCTGAATGTGGAGTACCAGAGGCTTCTGACCACGGTCAGGATTCTTTAATCAGGAATCGTATTGTACAATTGTAAACAACACATCTCGGATTGGAGTAGAGAATCTTTCTGAAATAATTGAGTGTGACATCTGTTTTACTTCTTTCCTGATATTCTTCCATCTCCACACCAGTACCAAACCCTGGGAGACAGACTGACAGATTTACAGAACAGGGAAAGCATTGATCTCGTCCAGTTCCAGAACACCTACACCAGATATGAACAGGAGATAGAGGGAAACCAGGTGGACCTGCAGAGGCAACTGGTGACTTATCAACAACTACTGGATGTGAAGATGGCTCTGGATGCTGAAATTGCAACATACAAGAAACTCCTTGAGGGACAGGAGACAATGTATGTTCTTCTTGTATTTGAATCACAGGAATCCTAATGTATCTAACAAGGACAGTGTATTTTTATGTGTGCCTTTTGAAATTCTCACTTTTATATGCTCTTGATGGATTTGCAGATGAGTGTGGGTTATGTTGTGAATTTCAGGGTAAGAACAGCCATGGCTGATGACTTTGCTCAGGCTACTGTTGTCAGACGTGGAACTGTTGGTGGTGCTTCCTCAATTGGTGCCGGCTATGGTGCCATTTCTGGAAGCTACAGCACAGGTGTAGGAGCAGGTTACAATGCAGGAGTAGCAAGTGGTTACAGTGGTGCAGCAAGTGTAGGTGGTGGCTACAGTGGTGGAACGAGTGCAGTGATGGAAGGTGGTTCCTCTGGTGGAAGTGCCTTGATCGGGGGACAGACCACATACAGCCGCAGCTCCATGAAGAGAAGCAGCTCCACGATGAGTGCCAGTGGATCTTCCAGTGGTGGTTACGGAGCAAGTGGACACGACACCGCCATTATCCTTCAACAATAAACGGTACTGGGGTTTCTTCCGAAATATTATGAGTGTAAGCATCCCTCCCACGATTATTCTATTGTCCCCTTGTCCTGATAAGGTGACACCGGATTACCAATTCATCCTGTCAATCAAAATGGATATTTAAGAAGGATTAATGAAAATAATAGATCCTGCAAGTGTTTGTGCAAGTGCATGTGTCAATGACAGTTTGACAAATATTGCTTAATATTTACTCTTAGGGTATTCGTCAAGTCATATTAATAACTTACAGCTCCACAAATAATTTCTGTTGGTGTTACATTTTTTTCCCCCTTCCACCTCAAAGTGTCTGTAATGTCATTAATGAAGCGAAACAAAACTATGAACTGAAAAATCTCAGGATTTTGTTTGGAATGTATTATTACTGTAAAAACAAATGGGATTTTGACAGGTCACTGGGTCTGTGTACCATGATATTTGTCCAAATAAGGTGTCATCTCGAACCTTTGTGGCATTTCATATCCATTTTGTATCAGATGTCTTGTGGATATGTTTAACAGAATCCATCATTGCAGACAGTAGAATCGATAATTAGACAATTTGAAAAGAACGTTTGTTGAAGTATTTGTTGTCAATGAGATACATCAGAAATTACATTTACAAAAACTTACATTTGGTCCATCATGTGATGTACAGGGAGTCGAATGTTATTTTCTCTTTTCCTTTCTAGCACTGCTCTGAGATAAAGTTGAAAATCTTGGAAGAAACTCTTCATGTCAAAACATCCACAGGAACATAAAACCCACAAGAGATTTACATTCCAGTTGCTTTTTCAATGTTCATAACCACAAGAGTAAAACACAAATATAATTTAAAATGCACAACTTCCAAAGAGTTGTATGAGCTCAAATGTTTTGCTTGTGATGTTCTCGAGGCAAAATGAAAAAAAATAAAAAAAATCACATCAATGCTGAACATATATATATATATATATATATATATATATATATATATATATATATATATATATATATATATATATATATATATATATATATATATATGTCTTGTTTTATTTCCCCCAAGATTCAAGTTCATGGTTGAGGGAAATGACAGAGGGGAGGAAGCACTGGAAACCTCGATGTAGGAAGGTTGGAGGGGATCACCCCTTGCGTGAGGGGATCAACAGAGATAAAATAATGGATAGTGAGTGAAGACAGGAGATGATAGTTTTGCTCCCAGTATGTTTCGAAATGCTTTCTCATGCAGAAAAAGAACTGAATTTCAAATAGCATTTCCATTGCATCAAACTGCTCTTTTCATATATATTGTGAACCAGGGTGTCTGTCCGTGCGTTTGCCTGTCTCCCGTTATGGCGGCAGCTTCCCGTGCTACGTTTGAAAAGCTGTGTAGGCAGGCAAAGCTCAACATTCACTTTTGAAATGACGAAACAAATGGCATAAATAATGTTGATGTCAAATTTAATTTCGCAAAGGCAAATCCAACCTCCACCGCCCGATGTTACACCACAATAATGTGGTGGGCGATATAAGATGTTGAGAGCTTTTTGCCCTGAGTGAAACCGAGAGTGCAACACAATTGACCTTTTTTAATTTCATGAAATAATTTCAATTGCAAGATCAACTTCAACTTTTCTCATCACTGGGGGCAGGAACTCCTGCTTGTCTTATTATTATATTTGTTTTACAGATCTGAAAAATATCGATGTCATGGTCAAAGTATATCAACGTATATACATATGCAAATATATTTTCATGTATATACATATATATATATATATATATATATATATATATATATATATATATAAATATATATACACACATATCTATATCTATATGCAACTAATAAAAGGCACAAATTGTGTGTTTGTGTGTGTGTCAGCCTGTCAAACCTATCAGCCTGAAACTTTGCATGCAAACTTAGAAAACTCCAAGGAAGTGCAAGAGTTAAAATTGGATGTTGGGGTTAATTAAAACATCCCTTTTGAAGATAATTAACGGCTTTATTTAATTGTATCCTTCATCAGACGATCCTCGGCCACCTGCTGTCTGGAGTCTTATAGTCCATTTGCCGTTATTATGTGTTCCATTGTCAATCTTGTTGATGTGGAAAGTGTATGGTTTTATGATTGTTTTGGACTAACATGGGTCCATTAATAAAATTCAGGTTGGTTGCCGGGGTGGCTACCTTGGGGAACTCCTGTAATTTGCATAAATTCAAGATGGCCGCTACAGGTCAGATGATGGGGCTAAGTTTTTAATCGGTCAACATATAATCCTGTGTAATACCTCTTTTCCATATGATTTTGACATGAGGAATTCAATTTTGGGGATATTTTTTTTACGTTCAGGAATAAATACAGGTTCACATGAAATGTCCATGATTATTTTCTGCTGAAAATTATGTGAAGTCATGAATGGTTCACAACAGTATGTTGATAATCAGAAAGTATACACATTGTCATGTCATCATATTGGACATCTTAGGAACAGAGGTCATAGAGCCTAGTAGACAACTTACGTATTGTTCATTCCCATTCATTGTACTCGTCTCCTTCCGTATCCTCGTCTCTTTCCAGGTCTGCTTCGACACTCCCTTCTTCCACTTCACTTTCACTGTCCTCCACAGTCTTGTGTGGGTTGAAGCACTTGTAACTGAAACCACAAGTGCAGTATAGCGTGCAGGAGATCTTTGCATGGTGACAACTGCAACTTGCAGTACTGCAGGCCTTCCCCTCTGCTTTGCATCCACACCGCACAACATCCATGAGGTCCAAAGGAGCTGGTGGAGTAGCAGAAGTTGCTGGCACTGGGATTCCATCTCTGATGTCCCATCCATATTTTGTAATGTCAAGTTCAGGCGGGGCCTGCTGATCAGCTGATTTTGCAAGTACGGTCTGTAGATGTGCATGCAAAATATGTAGGAAGAGATTGATCTCAGTTGGAGGTAATGCCATGAGCTTGAGGGGCTTGCCAGACTTCCTTGTGTACATATACTACCTCATCTCACTCATCGTGGTACCTTCTGGCTGACCATACAGGGCACAGAAGAATGTCCGCCCTGCTTCCATGAGCTGTTCATGGCTTGCGTTCAGCTCGCCAAGTGCGGAGTACAAACCAGGGAAGTTGCCAGCTCTCAGTGTCTTCAGAGCTGACACTTTGCCCTTGCCGTATGGGTATGACGTGGTATCTGAGTCAGTGATATAGTGCATTCCCAAAATCTGCAGACACTTGGGCCCAAACTGGTAACAGGTGGTGTTAATATCCCAAATTGCTCCATCCCACCTTTCCATCTGCACTGTGACCTGGATGTTGCGCTGATAAACCCAGTAAACCATCAATACAAAAACATCAGTGTCATCAGAGAGGATACGTATCACTCTTGCATTACATTCAGCAGCCATGAGCAGGTGTGAGATCATTGTAATGTCTGCTTCATCATGGTTGAACGCACCATGGCTACGGCTCTCCACAGTAACTCCTTCACCAAAGTTAAAGGAACTCAAAACCTTGGACAGCTGCAACTTGTTCTGCTTGTTGTTCAGGATGGCATCTCGACAAGCCAGGGGTGTGTTTATTGTGAGGTCATAGTTGATGGAACCAATGCCAGCACGCCTCACTCGTTCATGGTCCTTTGCAGAAACATCATAATATTTGTCAAAGCCCAAGATCTTCTGACCAGCAATGGTAGATAGCCTTGTCTTGATGGACTCAACTAAGACTGACACAGTTCCTCTGAAAGGCCAGACAATATGATAGAGAAGTTGGCTCGCGTCAACAATGGTAACATCTGGTTGCAGAGGCTGTTGTGCCTGAACAGAGTTTGTGTGCCAGTGGTGCTTTGTTGCCTTTCCTTAAGCACCCATATTCATCAATCAGTGAGGGGGGTACTGTGCAGAGCTCAAACTGGAAGATAGGTCCTCGCTCCATTTGTCTTTGCTGTCCAATAGTCAGAAGACTGAGGAAGATGGTTTCCAGATCAAAGATCGTCTTGTCCCCAATTTTCACTCCTTTCTGTAAGTGCTCCATTGTCTTGATGGGGAATGAGATGGTTGCATGGAATCCACCTGGAAGGGATGCATGGAACTCTGCAACCATTTTCTGACCTATAACCACGGAATCCTCAACATTCACTTCAGCTTCTCGGGGAGCAATTCGACCATTGGCAATGTTGTACAGATGTGGTGAGTGATTCTCAAGAGGATGAGACACATTCGACAATTCAAGTAAAATCCGGCCCCTATCATCTGCATCAAGTTCTCTCCTCTTCTTCCCCTCCTCCTTGTGACGTGGTCCGATTCTTGTGTCCTTTTCTCTCACTTGGTCTTCATTGTCCTTGTTTGAGGAGTCAGGGTAGATGTGCTCCATTGTATCTGAGATGTAGGCAGTGACAGGAAAGGAATCGATCCACTCTGCTTCCATCTCTGGAGAAAGAGTCATACCATTGAGGCCACCCTTGCCAATTCTAAGAGCAGTTTGTTCACTGAACTGATCAGAGCTCACACCATTCCAAATACCTTCCTGGTGACGACACACAAAAGCACCTGATATGAGCTCTGACTTGGCATCTGGTGACAGCAGATAGCGCATCTCCAGAAGGTGATGGGTGATGTAACGGGCATAGTGATGGTGACCAGCAACAAAGAAGTAGGGAAGCATGCGTTCAAGTGTTAGCTGTTGCAGCAGGAAGTCTGCCTCCCTCTCACTATGCAGAAGTTGATGAACAAGCAGAGTAGGCTTGATGAAGTTATCAACCCAGTGCTTCCCAGTTGGGTGCTGTCTGCATGTCTCAAGGTAGCTGCACAACTCCTGGAATGTCTTGGGGCCGGTGGTGAGGAAGGAAATGAGAAGGGCAGTCAAAACCATCCGGAAGGCTCTCATTGATCGAACCCAGGACTTGCCACTGATGATTCCTGCCAGGCCCCCAAATGCTGAACTGATGAGAGTCTCAACACCAGACCCACAGATGAGTTTGCCAATGCATCCACAGAAGGACTGCACAGTGTGCATTATCCCAGGCCTCAGAATCACATTTTTAAAGCGATCAACGTCATGCCACTTGATTTGGCAAGCCACCATGTAGAGCTGGAGATCCACAGAGATGTGGACACAAGTCATTCCCATATCAGTCAATGACTTCTGAAGATATTCCAGTGAAGTCACTACAGTGTCTGGATGAGAAGCCTTGGCATCAATAAGGGGTCCGAACATGTCGGTACTTGCTGGGTTTTTTTCTGCGTGACTGGTGAATGATTCTTAGTTGTTGAACCCACCCCATTACATGGCGTTCACCTGTGTGCTGACTGTGTTTAACCACTTCATGTCGTTTTCCTGTGCAGCAGCTAAACTAGCTTGCCGGGCACAAACTTCTTGGTAGGAGAATCCAGAGGTTGCATCCACAGCCGGGGGGTTCACTTTGGATGGCCCAGTGTAGTGCTGCAGAGGAAGGCTCCCTGATGAGCTGCTGCTTGTCCTCGACTGGACAGCTTTCTGAGACAGTCGTGGGATAATAAGGTCGCTCTTCCCTGGGTGAGCATGCCCATACTCAAGAATGCCTGCAGGATGGGATTGCTGAAATTCATGTGAGGACATGAGTAGTGTGCCGACCATTAGGCGTGAACACTTGCAGATCAAGATTATCAAATCAGGCAAAAATCACGCCAACAGTTCTACTCAAACCCATGAATTGGTGGAGAAGCTGAGCATTGTCACCGAGAAAATGAGCAGCGGATTTCCTGAATCTCAGGACCTCATCATATGACGTTGTGAACCCATGTTCATGAAGGAGTTTTAGAAGATCAGAACTGCCATGGCGGTGCAGTAGTTTGAGAGCCAGTCCTAATGTTGTCTGATTTCTGGTACCTGTAACATGACTTTGAATTGACTGTCTCAGGCTTAGAGATTTCTTGGTCATTTCACCACCAGACACTAAGTCTGAAATCAACCTCAGTAAAGTTGGGCTTGTTGCCTTGTGTAAATTCTGAGAGGTGATAATTGGCACTGTTGTACTTGACTGAGCGTGTCTCCTTGATCTGCCTTACCACAGAATCAATACTCCTCTCATCTGCATCATCCACTTTAACCATTTTCAGATGGTTAGCGGTTAGCAATGGACTCACGGAAACCAACAATGGTAGCACATCCATCTACCCGAACTAACATAACGTCCTTACTCATGCAGTCTGTTAGCTTGCTAAACATATCACGTCGAGTGAGTTTGCCACCAAGATCACAGTCCAGTGAATGCAGTTCAACGCTATTCCACATCTTTGACCTGTCACAATCCATGCGCTCTATGACGTTCTTTAGGGCACTTTCTTCTGCAACACCAGCTGGCAAATCAGCATATTTAGGGACTGTCATGAAACTGTTATAACAGCGTACATGGTATTTGCACTCAGCCGCAGGGAGATCAACCAAATATCCAATATGTAACTTGACCGTTCTGGCCACTTCATCATTAAGTTGCTCAGCAGCATTAATGATGGCATCTTTCATAGTTGGGATGGGATTACCTTCCTTGTCAAAATGTTCTTAAGTCATGCACTGACGAACACGATCCCATCTTTCTGGATGTTTGTCATCAACAGGTAAACATTCTTTGCCACAAAAAATGCAGTCACGTTTGTAAACAAATGCACCACTCCCTGTTTGCCTGTGTGCGAGATCTTGTTGTCACTGTAACACAATCATCTTCAGCTTTTCTTTTTCTGTGATTTACGAAGTCTCTCAATTTTTTGTTTTGATGTGTAAGTACAGGAGAGCATCCTTTGTGACATTCTATGCGAATAACATCACCACCACCATCAACAATGTCCTGTAGTTTTTCACGTCGCTCTTCATCTCCACGGGCCTTGGCACAGGAGATCAATGTCTTGATCCCTTGATCAGCGAATTTCTTCAATTCCCCTCCACTATGACACACGGGAAGAATGCACCTTGAATCAGCCATATCTGTAAAAACAAAACAATGAATTAGTAACTCGCATTAATGTCGTATGTGAGCGTCCAGTTGTCAGAATGGTGACCTTGTCATTCAAAATGTATCTCACACAGCAAACAATTGTCAGGAACTTGAACATTGACCTCAAATTTACTTCTAATCACAAAAATAAGGTTAAATATCGATTCCTCGTGCCAAAATTATGCAGAAAAGATCTCATGTGTAATTTTAAGTTCATTCCCTAAAAATTTATATTTTCAGCCCGGTCGATGACGGCCATCTTGTATTCGTGAAAAAATAACAGATTTCCCCATGGTTGCCATCCGGGCAACCAAGCTTAATTTTGTCTATGCATGTCTGTGAACAAGAAACCACCATAAAACCATACACTTTTGAGGACACCAAGGTTACTTCTCTGGCAAATGGACTATTAAGGCATTTCCTGGGTAACCTCGATGCATAGTTATATCGACGGTAATCGGTAATCGCTTGCCACGCCACGCATTACGTTGTAGTGCTTGAGTGCTTCAGCCACTTTCCGAGTTGTACAGTACAGTTTGTGTCCTGATCGGGATGTGTAGTCGACAGTTACTACAAGGTAGAGGTACGTATACAGCACACATGGATGGGTGCCGTGGTGGCAAAGTTTCGTCCTTTATCTTATGGAGGTTCTCCCAGGTTTTCCTTTGTCCTCACACATGTTTGTAAAGTATTTGGTTATCAGATTTGCTTTACAAAGGTTATATGGTTTCCCTTTGTGAGTTTTAAAGTAAAATATATTTGATAACACCCGATTTATGAGTCGTTTGCCGTACTAACGTGTTTTCTAAATTACCGAGCCAATGATTTTTTTCCACCCATCGCATGTGGCTGTTTATAAAGATTAATGTTTGTGATCATTTCCCTGAAAGATCAATATTAAGGGACGTTGTTTTTCGGTGAAAGCTACTCAAGCTTTCTGGGTTGTATACAGTACCTACTGCAGTCTGTAATCAAACTGACTCCAACCTGCCGATTCCGAAAAATTGCCGATATCGGCCAAGCGTGTGTGTGTGTGTGTGTGTGTGTGTGTGTGTGTGTGTGTGTGTGTGTGTGTGTGTGTGTGTGTGTGTGTGTGTGTGTGTGACGTTGATTGTGATCTGCATATGTGAGTTTCAGAATGTGAATGTAGTCTTCCCAGAGCAGGCTCAAATCATCCACCTTCATCTCAGTAAGGGGTCACGATTCATGGACCAAGCTGTGAAGTTTTCTGTTCTCAAAGTTTTGTGCTGAGGGCTCTCTTAAAGCCGCTGTCACACCTTGACGTTTTAGCCAGCGTATGGCAACGTATCAAAATGTATGTAAAACGCTGGCATACGCTGAAGTGTTGATGTATTTTTTTCCAGTTTTGGGCGTATTCATAACGAGTTGGACGTATGCATAACGTATTAGTAACGTACACAGAACGTTTCGATAACATATAGATAATTTATACCAACGAATGCTTAGCATGTTGTCGGCCTTCACAACCTATGCCCAACGATAGTCTAACTTATGCATTGCGTACGGCAGTGTATCGCCGACGATCACGTGGCGTAGCCTATTAAATGGCTGCGCCTTGACGATTCAAATCATAACCGCAATAGACATCGAAGTCTCAAGCCACAGTCACACCTTGACGTTTTTCCAAGTGTATGCCGACGTATGAAAAATTTGCCGAATACGCTGGAACATGTCGAATACGTTATGGGTAAGTTTTGTATACGTTAAGAGCATGCTAAAGCACGCTGGCATACGTCGTAGTATGCTGAGTACGTGGACAAATTTTAAGCATGCTCGAAAATATTTCGACATATGCCAGCGTATGACTCACACATTCCGCATACGCTGGCCATAAGTTGTAGGCACGTTATGCGATCGTTGACACACGTCGACACACGTTACTTGTAAGTTACTCATAAGTCGAAACACGTAGAGGTAATGTTTAGCATACCCGAAACTTATTTCTAACCTATGAGTAACGTGCTTTGAACCTATGTGTAACGTATCTCCAACGTATATTGACGTATGTAGATGTATTTGACGTCTTCCGGACGACCACAGAAATTACTGAACGTGTTTCTAACTTACAGCTACCGTATAATGGCGTATTGGCAGCGTTTAGGGGAATTGGTATATAAAAATGGGATTCACAGGAGTAACCCGTCAGTGTTCCAGACTCCATGGTTTTTTTTTTTTGGTTTCTTTTTTCCGGCATGACAGTGATGTTGACACTTCGATTTCTAGTGCGGTTATGATTTAAATCGCTGAGCGGCAGCCTATTAATTATATTATATTATAACCGCACGAGAAATCAAAGTGTCAACATCACCGTCATGCCGAAGAAAAATAAAAATAAAAAAACCATGGAGTCTGGAATACTGACGCTAAACATTACCTCGACGTGTTTCGACTTATGAGTAACTTACAAGTAACGTGTGTCGACGTGTCAATGATCGCGTAACTTGCCTACAACTTATGGCCAGCGTATGCGGAACATGTGAGTCATACGCTGGCATACGTCGAAAATTTTTGAGCAGGCTTAAAATTTGTCGACGAGCTCGGCGTACCACCACGTATGCCAGCATACTACGACGTATGCCAGCGTACTACGACATATGCCAGCGTGCTCTTAACGTATAAACTTACCCATAAAGTATTCAACGTGTGCCAGCGTTTTTGACAAATTTTTCATACGTCAGCATACGCTGGCTAAATCCTCAAGGTGTGACAGCGGCTTAAGGATCGTCACTGAGCCCCGGACAGCATCCTAATGTAGTTCTTTTGTTATGATATTCCCAGGAATGGTTTTTAGCTCACTTGTAAAGTCGTTCCGAGGAACTTATGGGATGGCACGTTGTCCGTCCATCCGTCCATCCATCCTCAAATACTTGCAAATTCATCTCAGAAACTACACATACAATTTCAATGAAATTTGACCACAAACTTCATCACCCATGATGGCATAAAAATATGGGGTCTGAAGGGGTCTACGGAGAGAGTTTATTGGGGGGGGGGAGTGGAGCCCTCCTTCACTATCTTCAGATTACTATCTTCACCACACATGATGTACTAAAGTTTGTTCACGACATTAAAAAAGAAGTTGGGGTCTCAGGGGCTCTACCCGGGGGGGGGGGTGAGAGGGGGGATTGCTCCCCAAATATGTATTTGCTCTTTTTTCTGAAACCACACACACAATTTCTTTGAAACTTCATCACAATCTTTATCAACTGTGATGTACCAAGGCTTGTTCATGTCATTAAAAACAAATCCATCGGTATTTACTTTCTTCTCCGATATAAATTTTGTGCGTCATCCATGCCGACCAGTGGTTGCCTGATGATGTTATCCAGCCACTACCAGGTGAGCGCCCAGGGGTACTGCCCCTATGTTTAAAGTCTCTGTGAGGTTCTTTGTCATCATTCCTGTAGGTCCAGCTATCACTGTGTTGTGGAATTTGTCTTTAACCGACTCGGTGTAAATCCTATTACTCAATTATCTTTACCCAAATAATCCACTGTCCACAAGGAAAAGTACATTTCATCAAAGAACATTTATTGCGCAGTACCATGGAGTCCAAAACACTGGGATGTAAACATCCACAATGATTTGCACTAAACTAAGCTTACATTTCCTGATATATATATATATATATATATATATATATATATATATATATATATATATATATATTGTTGCGGATTCCGCGCCCGCCGGCGTGCGAACGGCCACGTAACTCGAATCGCGGCACGTCGCCCACCGGACGGACAATCCAGTCGTGACCCTCTCGGACTAACGCCGGGAACCAGTCACGGGTGGACCTTTTGGTCTCACCGCGATCGAGCCAATCAGCCCCCGCGTGGGATAGGGTTGCTCGCCAAATTCGACCTACCTAAGTACCCACGCGGAGGGTAGACCGGGCGATCGCACCTCGCCGCAGGTCGACTTCGGACACGGGCCACTTAAGCGACCCGTTCCGTACTATCAGAATAACCGAGCGGTGTTATCGTCGACCTCGACGGTTCGATTAATTATCGGGCGTACTCAGCCCACTACCAACCCTTTACGTGAAGCAAGATGAGGGTTCAATGGGGGAAAAGACAAAGCGAAGCGGGAGAACAGTTCAACAATAAAGCACATTTATTCGCGGCACACGGGAAGCACACAAATACAATTCCACCAAAAGCACACAAAAAAAAGAAAACACAATTCCATTTACACAAAAAGCAAATGTAAAAGCGAAAACAATGCAGAGCTAATACCGACTACCGAGCACACGGCAACACTTATACAATTCTACTTCACAGACGGCGCCGACAACACATACCCAAAACCAAGGAAAAGAAATACCCCCAAGAATGAGGCGGGCCTGAGGCCGAGACCGGGTCGCGCCTACCCGTCTGGTGATGAGACGCGGAGCGGCGATGGCGCCTCACTCCGCAGGCCTCGCGGACAGTGCCTGGCAGGGGGTGGGAAAAGGGGGCCCCCTTGGTTGCACTATCTCAGCGCGGGGGGAAACAGGAGGGGGTTGTTGATGCTCGGGGTATAGAGGATCTTTATTACCCCTGGTGTGCGTCTCCACCTCGGCCAGGACGCGCTGCCGGCCTCCCTCGGGCGTGCAGCTCCTGGCACCGACGCGAGCACCCCCTCGTCTGCCTTCGCCGCTGCCGCCTCTCCGCCTCTGGACTCTCCACCCTGGACTCTTCTTTGGGCTCTCCTCGTTCGACTCTCTTCAGCTTCTCCAGCTACTGCAGGCTTCGGGCTCCACACTTCCACACTTCCACACTTCCACACTTCCACACTTCCACACTTCCACACTTCCACACTTCCACACTTCCACACCCTTCTCTGACTGACGAACCCGGTCCTTTTATCCCCCCGTAGCTTCGCCTTTGACCCCCTCCCTTTGACCTTTCACCTCGCTCCCCATTGGCCCGAGAAAAAGTGGGCGTGAAGGCTTTTTGATCCACAAATTTGCATATATCGATCGTTCTGGAGGCGGGGCCAAATCGCCCCTCGCTCACCGATTGGACGGCAAAAAGTGGGCGTGTGTCGTTTTTGATCCGTTTTTGAAGCACAAAATCCGTGATTTTGTACACGCTGTTCAACGTGCGCCCTGCACGAGTCCAACACCGGTACCCACAGCGGGGCAAGAACGGTGGCGATGCTACGGTTGCGAGGTGTGACGTGAAGGTCGTGGCGGTTGTGGTGAAGCGGCGTTGTGGTTGGTTGTTGATGTTGTGGTTGTGGTGGTAATCATGGCGGTTGGTCCAAAATAAAGATAGTAAAAGAAAAACGGCTATCCTGAAGAGTCGCAGCTCGCATAAATGACATGTATTCCCACTAGACAACGGGTTTGGGCCTAACTACACATGCACTTGCCGAGATACCTCACCTAAGGGACCTGAATGGTGGTTTGCGAATTTGGTAACCACAACAATATATATATATATATATATATATATATATATATATATATATATATATATATATATATATATATATATATATATATATATATATATATATACTTTGGTAGGAGTGGAGGGGTCTGATAAGCAATAGGCAAAATAATTCAAAACGCAATACGTGTCCACTGGGTGGAAAGAGAATGACATAATCATGGCAAAAGTTGCAGTGTTATCAACCAGGTCACCCTGTTTCACAGTAAGACATTCCTTTTATCAATATTTAGGTCAAAAGACTCTTGGGTAAAGGGAAACATAACTGACAGCCAATTCGACTATAGCATACAAAAATTAAATTTAAAAAGCACCAGCAACAATTATAATTGAGAGTACATAAGTATAATTATTTTTCTTGCACAACTGGTACAACTTTGGCATTCTTCAGCTTCCAGGATCTTCTCACTTCATTCTTGAGGTCTTGTTGTTTGGTCATTTTCTTGATTTCCGCATTGTTTAGTCCAAAATCATTACTATTAACACCTCAATAAGCAATCCCTTCTTCTCTTTATTGAACCTAAGTATGATATCTCGTCGCAACACTTTGTTTTCTATGTTCACGCACGATGGGATCATTCGTTCATACGTGAACGGTAAGTACTTTCATGTTTTCAGTGATTACTTTTGGTTCATGTTCCCACAAATTTTCTGGAACTGGGACATCAAAGTTTTCAAAGATGTGCTTGCAGATTACATTATGAACTCTGTTGTTTTGTGTCGTTCTGTGTACAGCTGTTCTGTGATGAGTTTGTTTTTGTGTGTGTGTTTGGTCTTTAAGCATAACATAGCATTCTCTTTACTCACTCCACCTCCACACCTCACCTTTCTCTCTCATTTTTTTTTTCATATATATATATATATATATATATATATATATATATATATATATATATATATATATATATATATATATATATATATATATCTCTCTCTCTCTCTCTCTCTCTCTCTCTCTCTCTCTCTCTCTCTCTCTCTCTCTCTCTCTCTCTCTCTCTCTCTCTGTCTCTGTCTCTGTCTCTGTCTCTGTCTCTGTCTCTGTCTCTGTCTCTGTCTCTGTCTCTGTCTCTGTCTCTGTCTCTCTCACCCCGTCCTCACATCCCAAACTCCCAAGGAATAACAACGTTTGGTGAGGCGTAGCTCCCCACCTCCATCCTCCCTTCTTCCCCCTCTCTCTCCCCTCCCCCTCCCTCTCTCCTCTCTTCCTCTCTCGCCCTTCCGTCCCTCCCCTCTCAACCCCCCTCAGTGAAGGGATGGGTTGTATTTGCTAATATGTGTAAAAAATAAAATATATTATATATGTGTGGAGCATGACAAGCACTCCCCCAATCTACAATGGACACAAAGTCCTAGACCAAAGCATCACCTAAAATTCAGAGGCCTCAGCCCGGTGACTCTGTCAAGCTGAAAAACATGAAAAGATTACATGGTCAAGATCAGTTAAATATCAAACAGAGCCGTGTATCTGGATTTCGGATATATTTACCTCTTATGGAGGCGCCTTTTTTGTACAATAAAAAGTTTTTTAAAAATCAAAGTATTTAAACAGCTTAGGACATACACCTTGATCCCAAGTCCAAAGAAAACAGTCCAACAAGACTGTCACATTGGCATACATATACCCCTCAGCCCAAAGGCTGAAGCACATGGTCAAACAATCACAGACATACATCCTAACCCAGAAGGACCAGAATGCATGGTCTTAAAATTGGACCCCTCTTTAGGAGTCAGTCCCCATGTCTTCAACAGCATGCCGCCCTGAATTCGGGCTTTTTACCCTCATCAGGATGACGTACCGATAATTATCCAACCAAACATGATCACATTTGTCAATTAAACATGAATTTTACCTCTAAGCTGTAAGGGTGAGCATTGGCCGTGGATTATGTCTCACACGGTTAAACTGCATAATCCACAAAGAACAACCATTGATCTGCCACCCAGACGATTGTTCCCACTAATGCAAGCCAATCAACCATAAGGCATGTGGTGCAGTTGGCAGGTAAATCAAAATGTGTGGAGCATGATGAGCGCTTCCCCGATCTCCAATGGATAAAAAGTCCTACACCAAAGCATCACCTCCAATCCAAAGGCCTCAGCCTGGTGAACGTAAAACATCAACCGCACCACACCCCTTGATGAGACCACCACCAACAGCACTCCATACACATACACACAATCACCCATCAATGCTCAAGCTACCAAAAAGTCCTGTCACATCCCTATATCCATATCCATATCCATATATATATATATATATATATATATATATATATATCTATATCTATATCTATATCTATATCTATATCTATATCTATATCTATATCTATATCTATATCTATATCTATATCTATATCTATATCTATATCTATATCTTTCTCTTTCTCTCTCTCTCTCTCTCTCTCTCTCTCTCTCTCTCTCTCTCTCTCTCTCTCTCTCTCTCTCTCTCTCTCTCTCTCTCTCTCTCTCTCTCTCTCTCTCTCTCTCTCACTTCCAGGGACCTATCTTATTCTAATTTGAACTTATCTACTTTTTCTGCTGCCACTCTTCCCAGGGAGACATTTCTATGCATTAACTACTCTCTGAGTAAAAGACCCCTACCTTTTTTCTTTTTTTTGTGTACCTTGTCGAGGCTCTTATGAGAGCTAACACACAACACACATCAAGGGGGCATGAGACAGGAGGGGAGGGAGTGGGAAGGACAAAACGGTGGGGAACAGAGAAATTAGGAGATCTGTGGAAGGGAGAGGGATGGTATGGGGAACATGGGGAATAGAAGATGGACATTACAGGGACTTTCAGGAAGGAAAGCAGGGAATTTGAAGGAGGTGGGCTTGGGTGGATTATCAGGGGTAGAAAAGATCAAGGATTTGGATGGGGTATGATAAGAGGTGGTGGTGAACAGCTGTTTTGAAAGCCTGGAGGGAAGAATGGGAATGAATAGAGTGAGGGAGTTTATTCCAAAGGCGGGAAAAAAGAGGAATTAAGGAGTGAAGGTGAGCAGTGATTCGTGATTTTGGTAGTTTTACCAGAAGGGGGTTGTTGGTGGATCTTGAGTGCCCTGCGGAAATGTGGTGGGGACAAATCGCGAGAGAGCAGGGGAGGCGAGGCTGGAGAGGAGATGGTAGAAGACAGAAAGACCACCGACCAACCTGCGGTGATTGAGTGAGAGGCCCAAAGACTCAGCCTCATTGCGGGAGATGCCAATTATCCGAAATGCCTTGGTTTCTACAGCGTGAAGCCGAGAAAGGTGGGAGGCAGGAGCACCAGCCCAGAAGGGAGAGCAGTACTTCATCAGGCTGCGGACAAAAGCTTTGTAAGTGGTCAGGAGCAAAGGTGGGCCGAGGAAGGACCTTGCACGATGGAGGATTCCCAGTCGGCAACTGGCTTTGGAGGCCAGGTTTGAAATGTGGCTTTCCCAGGAAAGGTCATGGCAGATAATGAGACCCAGAAGCTTGAAAGAAAGGACTTCTTCCAGAGGATGTTGATAAAGTGGATGGGGGGGGGGGTTCTCAACGGTCCTTTCAAAGAGACATAGTGAGAGTGTGAGATTTGTCTGGATTGAAAGACATGTTCCACGTGTTGGACCAGTTTGTGATTTTTATCCAGATCTGCAGTGAGCGAAGAAGCTACTGCTTGCCGGTCTGAGGGATGACAGATGGTACGACAGAGGGTGGAGTCATCAAAGAGATAAAGAGGATTTTCCAGAGAGTCGGAGAGATCATTGATGAAAACCAGAAAAAGGACAGGGCCCAGAACGTAACCTTGAGGAACTCCAGCCTGGATAGGAAGGGGGGATGAAAGAACTCCATTTAGGGCCACACGTTGACTGCGACAGGAGAGGAAGTCTGCGAGCCATGAGTGGAGATGGCCTTGGATACCATGGGAAGAGAGTTTGGTGAGTAGGGCAGGGTGCCAGACTGTGATATATCCAGGGATATTGCTCGGATTTCCTATCTGGCATGAGGACCTCCATCCATTGTTGGGAGAGCAGAAGCAGCATATCCAGGGTAGAGTGACCTGGTCTGAAACCAAATTGATGATCAGAAATCAAGCCATTGGAGAAGAGGAAGGATTTGATGTCTGAAGCGATGATGGATTCCATTACCTTGCTGATGATTGGGAGAAGGCTGATTGGTCTGTAGTTGCAGGGATCTGTTTTTGCACCTTTTTATGCAGGGCAGTGATGTTTGCCGATTTCCAAGCAGATGGCAGATGGCCTTGAGCAAATGAGAGGGTGAATATAACAGAGAGAGGATGAGCAAGAGCAGAAGAGCAGGCTTTGAGGGCACGTGGGCTGATGCCGTCTGGACCGGTTGCAGAATCTGAGTCGAGGTTTGACAGCAAGCTCTCCACCTTGTCAGACGAAAAGGACACAGAGTCCTGGGACAGTTGCGTGCGACTGGGTAAGGTGGGTTGAGAAAGTGATGGGTTTTGGACAAAAGATTTAGCTGCAAACACCGAGTTTAGGCATTCAGCTTTTTCATGTGCGGTGTCAGCAGTGCGGCCATTTGAGGTAAGGGAGGGGATGGAGGGGGAACATACACCAGAAACAGATTTGATTAGATGCCACCAGGATTTTGAAGAGGGAGAGAGGTTTGAGAGTTCAGACTTGAGATGAGAAAGATGTTGTTTTCTGGCTCTACTGAGGGTTGATACACACTTGGTCCGAGCTTTATGGAAGGAACTGAGATTACCCTCAGTTGGGTTTGCTTTCCATGAGGCAAAGGCAAGTTGTTTCAAGACAACTGCCTTGCCACAAGCTTCAGTGAACCAAGGGCGGGAGGAAGGATAGGACAACTGAACACGAGAGGGGATAAATCTGTGCATGAGGGAGAGCAAGTTTCTTTGAAAGAATTCCCAGGATGAGTTGATGCTGGAGAAAGTAGAGATAGGAGACCAGCCTGTAAGTTTGAGGGCTGCTTGGAGACCCTGCCAGTCGGCTTGAGTGAAATGCCAGACTCGACGGCGGTGATGTGGTTCTCTGATAACAGCCAGAGAGATGTCCACTTTGACAAGGAAGTGGTCTGAAGAACCAATTGGAGCAAAGGAAGAGCAGCAGATATTTTCAGGGAAATTTGTCAAAATCAGATCCAGAAGAGATGGAGTACCATTGCTTGAGATCCGGGTCGGGAATTTGACCAATTGAGTCAGTCCCAATGAGTCGCAGAAAGCTTTTGCTGAGGTGCCATGACAGGTGAGAGAGGTACCCACACCGAGCCAACTGGCATGATGACAATTGAAGTCACCACATATGAGGAAGAGAGAGTTTGGATGAGAAGATAGAAGTTGGTGCATGTTTTCCGATAGTGAGGTGTAGATGGAGTCATCACTGTTCAGTCAACGGTACAGTACATATATAAACATGAGGTGGTAGTTGAGGGGAAGCCATAGTCAGAGGTATTGCTGGGGGTGTGGGGGAGTGAGAGCAGTGCATGGAGAGTGAGGAATAGAGTCTTTGATGAAGAGAGCAACTCCTCCACCAGGGCGAGGCTCAGGTCTGTCAAACCGGAGGAGGGAGTAACCAGGGAGAGATACTTGGGAGTCAGACACATCTTGGGGGAGGAAAGTTTCTGTTAGGCAGATTATGTCTGGTTTGTCAGTGGCAACCTGTATGGAAAGATCTGAAAGGTTTGAGCGAAGGCCCCGGATATTTGAGGTCCATACTTTTAATGAAGTGGTAAGGGAGGAGGCTTTGGGTGCAGGAGGTGGGGTGGGGGAGGGGGTAGGACAAGGGACGAGGGGGGAGGTAAGGATTGTTGTTGAAAGATTGTGGGGGATTGCAGAATAGCTAGGGGAGGGGGCAAATGAGGAGGAGAAAAGGCGCTGTGGTGCTGGGGGAGAGGGGGGACAAGAGAGGGGGAAGAAGGCGGTTGAGGATTTGAGGAGGTGGAGTGAAGAGATGGAGGTGAGAGGGCAGTGGAAGGAGGCAGCTTTGTGCCTGGGGGGGGGTAACTTTGGGAAGGATGAGTGAAGGGGATGAATGGTGGGAGAAAGGTTAGGGGGGAGTTTTTGAGAGAGGTGAGAGGGAGTTTGGAGGGAGAAGAGTGGGATGGTGGCTTTGAGAGTGAGGGGTGAGAGGAGTGAGTTGGCACTGAAGTTGGAAAAAAAAGAATGGTTGATGGAAAGCGAACATTCATAGCAAACCGGGTTTTTTTTTTTTAAGTTTTAGATCAGTTATGCGATTAAACACATTTCTTGAGGGATGCAATAAAGGCGAACTCAGAGAATAGAGAGAAGAAACGCTGTCACAGTTGGATTTTTTTGGCAAGGTATGAAGGAGAGGTCGAATTGAGAGCAGTCTGTTTAAATAGCAGAAGAGTCGTGCATTCTGAAACAGTAAAGAGTACCACACATGTAAAAGAGGAAGATGAAGCATTATAAGAGGTCGTTTTTGTTATTATTATTCATGTTTGAGAGAGTTTTCAAAAGATTTGGTGACGAAGTGTTGTAGAAAAAATGGAGGAAGAAGAAGAAGAAGAATGGAAAGAAGAAGAGAAAGGTAGCGGTTTTTTTAAGATAAGAAATAGAGTGATTAGTTGGGATGGGGGACATTAAGAAAGTGGGAAAGATGGAAATTGAAGATAATGGGGAGAAAAAACAAATAAACACGATCGTACACCGAGGGGAACAAAGGGTAGGCCTCAAGCCTCAAGGATAGGCCTCAAGCACCCAGTAAGACAAGTTCGACGAAATCTCACAAAATAGCACGATTTTTGAAACAAAACCGAACTAGGAACACACAGTAACATGTAGGTGAGAAAATAAACACTTAAAACGGGACAGATAACGACCGGAAACTTATCTATGAGATCGTCAGTCGGGAGCCCCCAAGGAGACCTGCCAACGCTCCAAACCCAGAACCCAGAACCTTGCTACCATCTTAACTCTCCTCTTCTTTACTCTCAGGCTATGGCTCCTGGTCCTATCACTGTCTACACTGTTGAATAATTTATCTGCACTTATTTTATCCATACCTTTCGTTAACTTAAACATCTCCATCATATATCTTCATAACCACCGCCTTTCTAGGATATAAAGCCCTGTCTCCTTCAGCCGCTCCTCATCGCTAAGTCTAGTTATGCCCGGAATCAATCAAGTAGTCCTGTGCTGAACTCTCTCTATGGCAGCTATGTCCTTCCTGAGTTGTGGTGACCAAAACTGCACAGAATAGTCTAGATGTGGCCCTCACTAAATTCCTGTACAATGTTAACACCAACTTTTTTGATTTATAAATTATCCCCCTCCAAATACAATCTAAAACCCTATTTACTTTACATATAGCTACCTGGCACTGTGCTACCTGCTTACCTCCCATATCTATTACCACCCGCAGATCCTTCTCCAGTGTGACACGCTCCAAAATTACCCCTTGCATCCTGTAATCTCTATTTTCATGATTATTTTCCTTCCCCAACACCTTACACTTGCTCAGGTTAAATTCCATCTGCCAATATTTTGCCAAATCTTTGCAAGTACAATACTTTCCTGAATCTGATCAGAACCCCTCTCTGCTATCCACCTTACCTCCATGATTTGCGTCATCTGCAAATTTGGAAAACCTCCTCTTCACTCCACTATCCAAATCGTTGATGTAAACAATGAATATTCATGGTCCGAGTAGACTACTGATCCCTGAGGTCTATGTTTTCGACTTACATCCAGATTATGTCTGCTTTGTCATTGGCAATTATGGGGTCCAGAAACCCCACTACTTACATCGTTCCAGCAAAGCATTCTCCCACTCATAGCCACTCTTTGCTTCCAACCACTAAGCCAGTTTGCAATCCAATTATCCACCTGACCAACCAATCAACAAGCTCTCACTTTGTTAACCAATCAACAAGCTCTCACTTTGTTAACCAATCAACAAGTTAACAATCTCCTTTGTGGTACCTTATCAAATGCCCTATTAAAGTCTCAATATACTATGTCTACTGCCATTCCCTCATCGATCCAATCAGACATTGCTTCATAGAACTCTAAAAGATTTGTTAGACAGGAACTACCTTTGGTAAAGTCATGCTGACTACCTTAATTAGTTTGTATTTATTTAAATGGTTCCTCATCTGGTCCTAAATTAATGTCTCCAACACCTTCCTCACAACAGAAGTCAAACTAACAGGTCTAGCGTTTCCCAATTCTTCTCTGGATCCTTTCTTAAACAATGGTGTTTCATTTTCTACTCTACAATCCTTCGGTACCAGACCTGACTCCAGTGAGCTATTGAAAATATCCGTTAATATGTCGCTTACCTGTTCAGCCACTTCCCTCAGACAATACTCTCGGGTGCATATTATCTGCTCCCAGAGCCTTATCTACTCTGAGATTACCTTGCTGTTCCTTTACTTCCTCCACTCCAACCTGATCTTCTGTAAAAGCCCTTTTTCACCTCTTTGATAAATACTCTTAGCAATTCTCCTTATCATTCTTGTGTAAAAGTTGAAGCATAATACCTGTTTAATAAGTCTGTCATCTCACTTTCATCAACCACTCTCCTGGTGCCATTCTTCAATGAGCCCACACTGGACCTAATCTGTTATTTTCCCCTGATATACTTAAAGAATGCCTTGCTATTATGTTGAATATTCTTAGCCATGTCTTGATCATACTCTCTTTTGGCTTGCCGAGTTTTCTTCACTTGCCTCTGTTTACATCGATGGTGATATAAATCTAACTCCAGTCCTGTTATTTTAAACCTAATAAATGCCTTTTGCTTCTCCTTAAGAGCATTCCTTATCTCACTCCTCAACCACCCCGGTCTCTTTCTGCTTCTAGTTTCACACCTCATTGGAATGTACTAACTCTGCACTCTACACATTTGTTCCTTGAAGGTTTCCCATTTCTCTGATGCTGATTATCCTGTCATTAGCTTATCCCAATCTACATCACCCAACTCTTTTCACATACCCTCAAGGTTTGCTTTCCTGAAATATAATAGCCTTCCTCTACGATCCTGAACTCTACCCCTTAACAAAGTCTTGCACACACACTGTTATGGTCACTTACACCTAAATGCTCCACTACCTCCACCTTCTCCACCATATTGGGACCATGACTTAAAAGGAGGTTGAACACTGCACTCCCCCTCGTGGGCCGATCTACAAACTGGGTTAAAAAGCAATCCTTGACTAAAACTACGAAATCCTCATCTGCTCTGCCCTTTCACTGTTCCTGGACCCAATCTATCTCTGGCAAGTTAAAATCCCCCATCATAAATACTCTTCCCTTACCACATGCCCATTTTAATTCTTCACATACTCCTCCTTCCTCCTCCTCCTCCCCTCCTCCCCCTCCTCTCCTTCCTATCACACCGGTACACCTTGTAGCCTTCTAATCCTGTCCTAAAGTTACTCTCCTCCTTAAACCATGTCTCAGTCACTGCAACTCTATTGTACTCCTCACTATACACTTTGGCTTCAAGCTCTTCCATCTTATTATTTAAACTTCTGGCACTTGTACAGAATATGTTTAACTTTTCCCTTCCTGAAATTATTTTTCTTGCCTGACCTTACTCATCACAATTACATAATTCGTTCCTTCCTACCTTCCCCACCCTCCACTGACCTAAACAAAGCTTGAATTCCTTCCTCAATTCCCTCTGCAAACCTTGCTGCCCCCTTTCTATTTAACGTACGGCCATCATTCCGAAAACACTCCCTTTGACCCTCAATGATTCCCACTGCTTCTTAAATGTAAAAACTTCCTCCCGACACCATTCTTACAGACATTGGTTCACGTTTATCGCTCTGCTCATAATTTGTATATTGTTTTCTAATCTTGGTTGTATCCCAGAAAACATGACCTCACAACCATTTGCTTTCAGCTGCTTACCCAATATCCTGTATCTATTTTTCCAAAACCTCAGGGTAAACTTTCCCAACATCATTCGCACCTAGGTGTACCAGAACCAACTTCTTCTTACCATGACCCGATACAATATCGTTTACCCTTCTTTCGATGTCCCGAACTCCGGCTCCTTCAAAACTACACAGAAACCGATGTCTACGATCCTTCCTGCAGAATGAAGAATCAACATATTTAATTCTCATCACCCACAAAAACTGTATCCCATAGCTCATGTCTACCAATTCCTATTGCTGCACTTACACCACTCCCTTTACCCACTGTACCATCACTGCCTGCAACCGATGCACCTCCACCACTGCCTGCACCCATTGCACCATCACCACCACCTGCCCCCGCTGTACTGTCAACACCGCCTGCCCCCATTACACCATCACCACCACTGTAGAGTCACCACCGCCAGCCCCTGCTGCAAGTCACCACCGCCTGCCCTGCTGCACATTCACCACCGCCTGCCCCCGCTGCACAATCACCACCACCTGCTCCCGCTGCACAGTCAGCACCACCTGCCCCCACTGCACAGTCACCACCACCTGCCCCCGCTGTACTGTCAACACCGCCTGCCCCCATTACACCATCACCACCACCTGCCACCACTGCAGAGTCACCACCGCCTGCCCCCGCTGCAAGTCACCACTGCTTGCCCCGCTGCACATTCACCACCGCCTGCCCCCGCTGCACATTCACCACCGCCTTCCCCCGCTGCACAATCACTTGCTCCCGCTGCACAGTCACCAGCACCTGCCCCCGCTGCAGAGTCAACACCGCCTGCCCCCGCTGCACAGTCAACACCGCCTGCCCCCGCTGCACAGTCAACAATGCCTGCCCCCGCTGTACAGTCACCACCGCCTTCCCCCGCTGCACAGTCACCACCACCTGCCTATGCTGCAGTGTCACCACCGCCTGCCCATTCTGCCCCCTCACTGCTGCCTATCCCCGCTGCACCTTCACCACTGCCTGCCCCTGCTGCACATCACTAATGCCTGCCACCACTGCACCGTCACCAACACCTTCCCCCTCTGCACCATTACCAACGCCTGCCCCCGCTGCACATCACCACCGCCTGCCCCTGCTGCACAAACACCACCACCTCTCCCACTTCACCGTCACCACCACCTGCCCCTTCTGCAAAAGCACCACTGCCTGCCCCTGCTGCACCATCACCAATGCCTGCCACTGCTGCACCGACACCACTGCCTGCAAATGCTGCACCGACACCACTGCCTGCCTCATCTGCACAGTCAGCACTGCCTACCCCACTGCACATTCACCTCCGCCTGCCACTGCTGCACCATTACCACTGCCTGCCCCCGCTGCACCATCACCACCACCTGACTGCTCTGCATAATCACCAATGCTGTCCCTGCTGCACCTTCACCAGTGAATGCTCCAGCTGTACTGTCACCACCACCTGCCGCTGCTGAACCGTCACCACGCCTATCCCTGCTGCACCATCACCACCGCCTGCCCCTGCTGCACATCATCACTGCCTGCCCCCACTGCAATGTCACCAATGCCTGCCCCAGCTGCACAACCACTGCCTGCCCCTGCTGCACCGTCACCAATGCCTGCCTCATCTGCACAGTCAGCACTGCCTACCCCACTGCACATTCACCTCCGCCTGCCACTGCTGCACCATTACCACTGCCTGCCCCCGCTGCACCATCACCACCACCTGACTGCTCTGCATAATCACCAATGCTGTCCCTGCTGCACCTTCACCAGTGAATGCTCCAGCTGTACTGTCACCACCACCTGCCGCTGCTGAACCGTCACCACGCCTATCCCTGCTGCACCATCACCACCGCCTGCCCCTGCTGCACATCACCAATGCCTGCCCCAGCTGCACAACCACTGCCTGCCCCTGCTGCACCGTCACCAATGCCTGCCACTGCTGCACAGGCACCACTGCCTGCCTCCTCTGCACCATTGCCACTGCCTTCCCCCCGCTGCAACATCACCACCACCTGCCTGCTCTGCACAATCACCAATGCCTGCCCCCACTGCACCGTCACCACTGCCTGTCCCCACTGCCTGCTCCCGCTGCAATGTCACCATTGCCGGCCGCTGCTGAACTGTCACCACTGCTACTGCACCTGCCCCTACTGCACCATCACCACTTCCAATATGCTCTGCAACCTCACTCCACAACCGTAACCAACTATCATCTACAAATTTTTCACATTCTGCTCCTTTCTGCAAATTATCTATCTGTTCCTTCAACCTCGTAATAGTTATCCTCAAGTGGGCTATTTCCTCACATTTCTTGCAACAGTAAGAACTCTCTACTTCCTCCATTGTTGACGTGGTCCACATTGAGCAACAATCACATTTTATGAACTCCTCTTCCTTTCTCCTTCGGTCTATATTTGTATCCTTCTTTTTCCCCAAACTCCCAAGGCCCCAACTGACTTTACGCAAAACCTAAGACGAGACCTCTCTCTGCTTCTTTCAATAACTTAACACAAATACCCGCTAAAACTGTTATGAACACAAATACAGCTTTATAAATACAGTTCCAAAGCCCCCGACACAAATCAGGATAACAAAATACACAAAACAACACACAAAAAAACACTTGTTTTGTTCTGGTCGAGCTTACCCTCTTGCAAACTACAGGAAGTGACGTCTTCACAGAAAAATTATATTTCAGAAACCGCTGAAGCGATTGATGTGAAACTTTGCAGTTATGATCCACTCCCCTTGCTCCATGTAATGTGATGTGATTCATATCGATGCATTTCAGCCATTGTGGAGAAAACTCGTTTGAAAGTTTTGGTTTTCAAACAAACATGGCTGCCACACCACGTGACCGATGGCATTGAAAATTTGTACTCTGCTAATGATTTGGTAGGGGGTGAAGTTTTTATAGTTTCGTCTTGATCGGAGAATGTTCATTTTTCAATCCAATATGGCTGCCACACCACATAACCTAGAATGCTATAATTTTCACATTGCTTGCAGCAAAGACAGGGAATGAAATTTACCAAATTTAATTTTGATTAGATAAGCGGTTCCAGAGAAAACATTATTTAATATTTTTCTTCAATCCAATATGGCCACTGAATCCCATGACCGATCAATTATTCTTTTTCACCCTTGTAACCTGAAGTCATGAGGAACAGGTCTGTGCAGTTTCCCCTCAATCTGTTCAGCCGTTCTGGAGAAGAATATTTTTGAAGGTATTTGGGTAAATCCAATATGGCTGCCAGACCACGTGATCTATGACGTCATAGTTATGAAAAATTATTCAGCATGGCTAGTCGATCATTTGTGTACTGCTTCACTTCGATCTCTGAAGCAGTTCTTGAGAAAAATATATATATATATTTTTTTCAAACAATAAGGCTGCCAAACCACATGATGGATGACGTCATCATATTTTTTTTGTGTTCACATCTTTCTCAAGATGAACCTCAGAAATTTTCAAACTCATAGGATGCAGCGTTCTACATGTAAAATTTGCACCGGGATCCAACTTCACCAATGACGTCATAGTTAACAACCCTTATAGCCCTTGTGCAGATCTTGACAATGAGCGATGTTTCATTTTTTTTTCCAGCAAGCGGTTCCAGAGAAGATGTCCAAAGTTTTCAGATTTTCCAACATGGCTGCCACTCCACGAGACCTATGACGTCATAATTATGATTACCATTTTCTGCATTCGTTGTGTGTTAGTTCTCATACGATCCTCGACAAGGTATACAAAAAAAACAACCTCTTCTTAGACCAGCCAACATTCAAAGGAGAAAGAAGCGGGCTGACAAGATAGCCAACAGATCCTTGGAGTTTTGGCAAACTGTCATTTTTTCAGATGAGTCCCAAGTTGCTCAATTTTCTGACAGTGGATGTGTATGGGTCTGGAGCTTTCCCAATCAAGAGGTTTTTTTTAAACCAATTGCAGCCAACTGTCAAACATGATGTTTTTTCAGTCATGGTTTGGGGAGCAATCTGGAGCGCTGGTCAGACATAGCTTGTGGAATGTGTTAGCAACATCAACTCTATGATATACATGTCTATCCTTGAGGATGGACTTTCCCCATCTCCTCCACTGGTCAGATGGTCAAAAAAAAACACTGTTCATGGAGGATGGAGCTGCATGCCACACTCCAAAAAAGACCAAAGAATGGCAGGACAGAAATGGGATCAAGTGACTTCCATGGCCAAATCAGTCTCCTGACATGAATCCCATTGAACACCTCTGGGCCATATTGGATCGAGCTGTGCGGAAAAAGTCCAGGAAACCAACATCACGGGTAGAATTGTTAAACCTTTTGCATGAAGCCTCGGCAAAAATCCCACAAGAGAAAATTTCAGAACTCATTGGTTCTTTGTCTGAAAGAGTAAAAGCATTGAAATCTGCAAATGGCAAGTCTACCAAATACTAGTGTATGTATTAAAATGGATCAAATGTACTTCAAATGTTCAAGAAATAAATTCTTTTAAAATCATGGTGTCTATTTACTTCTGTCATGTCTCTGTATGTGGAATTTTGTTGGGCAGTCCCAAAGACGGAAAAGTAGCCACATGCCATGCACCTGTTCAAAGCCAGATCGCTACTAAATATACCTGCTGAAGGCCAACTGTACCTATAGGCTTCATAAAACCTACATATACCTGCTAAAGGCTACACGTACTGATAGGCTGATGCTGCTTGTTTGAATTTAGACGCTTGTATCTCAGATAGCCAATATATCTGAATGTCATTTACCTATATCCACCACCTAGGGATGTGTTTGGAAGCAACAGAAACCGAATAAGACCAGTCCTCTCCATGAGATTTCTGAGAGCAGTGCTTTGAGGTTGCCATAGAAAATTCCACACCCTTGTTGCGGTGTTAATAAAGCAACATCAGCCAAACTTGAGGATGTGCAATAACAAAGTCCTAAAAATTTCCTGTCCCAGACAAACAGATAATTGGACTTTGATTCAAGACTATTAATGATGTATAATTTGAGTGTTCAACCCAGAGGCAACATGAGGGGGAGGGGAGGGACACAGAGGGAGAGGGAGAGAGAGAGAGAGAGAGAGAGAGAGAGAGAGAGAGAGAGAGAGAGAGAGAGAGAGAGAGAGAGAGACAGACAGACAGACAGACAGACAGACAGACAGACAGACAGACAGACAGACAGACAGAGACAGAGACAGAGAGACACAGAGACATAAAATAAATCACACCAAGAAGTAAATATTTGCAGCAAAGCCAGCAATATTTATTTATTGAGCAAGAAGTTCAATTTCATTGAAACATTCACACGCAATAAAATTAACAATAGGTTTGAGTGTATAATTTTGGTTATTTCATGTAGGTTTCACTTGTTTGTCACAGCAACCAGTACAGCATTTGACCGAGCCTCAAATCTGCAGTTTCATTGTGATGAGGTGGTTCAATGGTCTTGTCATTTGGCTTGTACATCTGTGAAAAGTAATTAAAGAAACATATTTGCAACACTCAAGGTAAATATTGCCAGTGCAGAATGGAAATTCCTGGATACATTTATTTTTTAAGTGTTTTTGTGCAAACAGGCAATACAGTTTATCTTGATGTAATAAAAACCATATGTCTATTTGTGTGATATTGAGCATGAACGCTGCAGCAATACATATTTAAGTTTGTGTTCATACCGTTTATTGTTGAAGGACAATGGTGGTGTCATGTCCACTTGTTCCATAGCCACCACTGGAAGATCCACTCGCACTCATCGTGGAGCTGCTTCTCTTCATTGAGCTGCTGCTATATGTGGTCTGTCCCCCGATCATGGCACTTCCACCTGAGGAACCACCTTCCATCGCTGCACTCGTTCCACCACCATAACCACCTCCTACACTCTAGCTTGCTCCTCCACCTGAGCTGTAGCCTCCAGAAATGGCACCATGTGCTGCTAAACTGGTACCAAAGCCCCCACCAAATGAGGAAGCACCACCAACAGTTCCACTTCTGACAACAGCAGCATTAGCAAAGTCATCAGCCATGGCTGTCCTCACCCTGAAAGGGACATGAGAACCCACATCAGCTGCAAATCCATCATGAGAAACACGAGATAAGCAATGTGTGTGCATCTATCTGGAAACAGAGAAATAGCCCCCACAAATTACACAACTGTCAAACAACCATGTGTTTGGTAATGAAGGTTAAATTAGAATGGCACTCAGAGGAGGACATACAGTAACTCTGCCAGGCTGAACATTTTACATATTATATCCCAATGATAGGCCAGATCTGCATCTGGACCTTAACCAAAATCTAATCGGCTTGTTCTTGTCACCTACACAACTCATCCACCTAGTTTGGATATAATCTGTCAATAACTTTTTGAGATATAGTGTTATATATCATTTTGGCCCCTCTCTCAATGGTAAAAAAAAAAATCACTTCAAGTTCTCGTAACCGGATCAGGATATTCAGCAAAACCTAAACAATTCGTCTTTGTCACACACAAAACCAGTCCACAATGTTTCGTCCAAATCCGTCAGTAACATTTTGAGATATCATGCTCAAAGACAAACAAACAAACAGACAAACGGGTGAAAACATAACCTCCGTCCACCTTCAGTGATGAAGATAATTAATACTCAAACAACCTATGTTTCAATAACATATACATACATTATCTCTTGTCCCCCGAGGTGCTTCTTGTACGTCGCTATTTCAGCATCCAGAGCCGTCTTCACATCCAGTAGTTGTTGATAAGTCACCAGTTGCCTCTGCAGGTCCACCTGGTTTCCCTCGATCTCCTGTTCATATCTGGTGTAGGTGTTCTGGAACTGGACGAGATCAATGCTCTCCCTGTTCTGTAAATCTGTAAGTCTGTCTCCCAGGGTTTGGTACTGGTGTGGGGATGGAAATATATCAGGAAAAAAGTAAAATAGATGTCACACTCAATTATTTCAGAAAGGTTTTCTGCTCCAAGCCGAGATGTAAAGTTTACAATTGTACAATACGATTCATGATTAAAGAGTCTTCACCGTGGTAAGAAGCCTCTGGTACTCCACATTCAGTGGCTGCAGCTCTTTTTCCAGAGTATTAATCTCATTGTCCAGAACAGCAATCTGCTCAGTTGTCTAGGTGGAGATTCCTTGGATCTGATCAATCTGCACATGAGATACAGGTCAGGCAATTAGTCCATCGGGGGATAATGCCAGGATATTGAGAGGAACTGGGATTCGTAATTGCCTCAATTAGAGGAGCCTACTTGCATCTTGCAATACGTCTCAGCCTCTTGGACGTTCTTGGTGACCACCTGCTGGTACTCCTCACGCATCACGTTGAGGGCGTCGGTAAGGTTGACAGACTTCACGTTATCCAATTCAATCACTGATGTCTGTGCTGGTCCAAGTCTGCCAAACTGCTGCTTCAGGGTGTTCAGTTCCTGCACAAGAAAAGAGAATATAAATTATTTATTTATTATCTTCACAATCTTCCACATCTTGTGAAGTTTATCCACCTGACATTTTGTGAAGTTAATGATTCAGAACCAATTTACCTCCATTTGTGTTTTCTTCTGGAATGTCAGCTCCTCAGTCAAAAACTTAAACTTTGATTCCAGATCAACACGCATGTCATTTGCGGCTTCAAGGTCCTACAAATGAAGACAAGAAACATTGGATTATGTTCAAAATTTACATCTTTAGAAAACGAATTTATTAATTGCTGAACAATTGATCTTGTGCTCATACAAACCCTCTTCATGTTTCCAATGTCAGTTTCAAGTTGCATTCTCACACTAAGCTCAAACTCGTACCGACAAAAAACAACGTTAAAATGATCACAATAATCATGGAAGTTAAAATAGCGAATAACAGCGTCACATTTTGTAGAAATTGAAAAAGCACGAACATCTACATTCCAAAGGTCTTACTTGGACTTTATCTCATCAGCTGTGGCTCTCAGATGGTCCACGTCGATCTCCAGACGTACACGTTCCAGTGTCAGGTTGGAAGCCTCTGTCAGCATTTCGGTGACTTGTGTCTCCACATTCTCCAAATTCACGGTCGAGTCAGGAGAGATTGGTACACCTCCAGTCAGATTCTTCAGTTCTTCCTCCAGTGTCTCATTCTCAATTGTAAGCTGCCTTACTTTATCCACATAGCTAGCCAAGCGCTGGTTCAATGTGCCCAAGATGTTTTTCACCTCATCTCTGCTCACCTGTGAAGGAACCATTCCACCTGCAGGGCCCAGCGTTCCAACCACTCCTGACATTCCTGCTGAGGTGATGGCACGGCCTGCAGTAAATGCTGGGCTTGCCATGATCCCGGGGCTTACACCCCCAAAATACCCGCCACCAGCACCACCTCCATAACCGATCATTGGCACCCCACCACTGACAAGCCCTCCAGCACCTCCTGACGCAACTCACCCATAGGCAGACATCCCCACGGCACGGCTGGAAATGCCCATACCTCCAATCCCACTGGAAATGCCCATACCTCCTATTCCTGAAGAGCCCACTCTGAAGCTTCCTCCCCCCATTGACAAGCCTGCGGCGCAAATTCCAAGCCCCATTGCACGGCTGCTGCTGGAGCCTCCATAGCCAGTGGAGCCGATCATAGCGCTGGATCCACCGGTGCGGACGGAGCGGTAGCTGACGGATGAGTGAGAGGCCATTGCTGCTTTTTAGTCCAACTTCTCCCAGTTATTGCTCGACTGCAGAACCCATGGAATGCCTGGTGCTTTTATAGGAGCCTCAGCCTTACTCAAATGCATTTGTGACAATAGATTAGGCATGCTGGCCTCATATCACCTCCATGCGATCATGTTTGTTGGAGTGTTGATCCAAGACACCTTGGATGAGCACAGTGCTGTCATTGCCTGGCTGAGAAATACTCACACACGTCTGATTAACACATATTTTACATAGGTATTGGTCATCACCAGTGAAGTGAATATTAATCAATGCTAAATTATGAATTTACATTCATTGCATGAAGTTTGATAGTTTTTCACTCCATCCTGTCGAGCCACTTACACACAATTCATATTTGCAGTTTGTTGTACATTACTTTACATTTATTTCTTTATTGATCAGCTTCCTGTAGTGGCAAGGCATCACCGCATATGCTCATCTTGTCATGATTCCAACACTCACGTCCAAAACAAGCCAACCAGAATGCCCACCCCCAAACACCACATCACAAGACACAGGAGACCATTGAGCTTGTGTATTTACACCCCATTATCTTTACCTACCTTCATCGACTTGGATTTATAAATCAGGTTGGTCATGTGCCGTTACATTGTCCATGATGTATTTATGTCCTTTTTCGTGATAAATGTACAATTTATTGAAATGAGATATCTTCATTCTCAATTAAGATCGCTGTCCGTCTTTTCCAAGGAGGCAATTCAGGATCGGGTGAGTCAGTAGCTACGATATTGTCTGGAAATCTGGGTTTGAATCTGGACGGAATAAGGTAGACCTGAGCTGAAGTATCCTGATGCTTTCCACTTTCCAGGCAGGTGGAAGATCATACAGCATTCCCGTTTTTAACCTGCAATGTCAAACCGGCTGTCCTTTTTGCTTGCATTCACTTGTGGACGTTTGAAAATGCCGCATTACCTTATACAAAGACGAGACCACTATGTTGTTACTCTGACCAAATTTTAAACCAACAAAATACTTGATTGATTGTTTTTGAGCAAAATCTGTTGTCGCTGACTTGGTGACATAAGAGAGACTAATGGACTTGAATTTGCACCATCTTGCAACCTCTGAATAGCACAAGGGAAACATTGAGGGTATTTATTTATTGTCTGACTTGCGAGGTACCCATGCTATGCACGAGTGGGAGTCCAGCGTCTCAAAAAAAAAAAAGTTTTGAGAAATTATATGAAAACTCCCACCCACTTTCGGACATGTGCAAGGATCCCAAAAGGTGCACAGAAAATTTGGTGGGGCTGACCCCATAACTGTGGGAGAACTACTGTTATGTGCAAAATCAATGTACCTTTAATGATGATGATGAAGTTGATAATAATGATGATGGTGTTGGCTGGGGAGGGGGGGATTGGCTCCTATATGCCATGAGGAAGGAAATGGGTTATTTCAGAGAAATAACAAAAACTCTGAGCCCATTAGAAGGAGGGTCGTGTTCGTATACGCGGTCAATGGCAAAACTGCAAATGCCGAATCCACAAATGTGTTTGCACATGAAAAATTGCAGCATCTCACAGGTGGAAACCGAGAATCTCAATTGTCTTGAGAAATTGCCGAAGAAGCGAATGTGTTTACACACGGAGAAAGACCGGTGTCATACAGATTGAAACGCAAAAATTTCAATTGTGTTGAGATCTTACCGAATCAGCGAATGTTTCAACATTCAGTAAAGTGCGAACTGCTCATGCCGAACCTGTGAATGAGTATACATGCAGAGAAAGAGCAACTTTATATGGGTGTAAACTCAAAATCACAATTGTATTGAGGTATTTATCAAACCTCCCATACACCTGAGGACACCTGCTGGAACCCCAAAAGGTTGCACAGAAAGTTTGGTGGGGCCATCCCCAAAACTGAGGGAGTAGTTCATGGATGGACAGACAGACAGACAGACAGTCCTGCTTTATTATATAGATAGATGGATGATGCATAATTACTTAAACAAAGGAAACACAAGCACACAGTTAGAGTATGCACAACAAGATGTTCTTTTTCTTCTATAACCATAATAATATCATTTAAGTCAAAGTTTTAATAACCCTTGGATTTCGAAGGATTCATTGAATACTCCTCCATTGTTGTGCAGGCTTGCCCAATGGTGAGTGATGTCATTGTCTTAATAAGCGAAAGATTATTGTGATAAGGGATGAGCTCATGAAAATGAGGAATAAAAATATGGTTTAATTGAACTCCTCTCCAGATGTATAAATATGTGAATCCTTGGGACTATTTTACAGACGGAAAGAAAATATACAAGATACGAGACCTTCAAAATTATGTAATCATCCCCAGAATGCTCAATGTGCATGTGCAGAAACTCAATGAAACTGCCGTGTTCAGGGTGACATAAAGTATGTAATGTTTGCGAGATAAGGATTGTTACTTAAAATGGCACAAAGCTTCGAAAAGAAGATGAAAATACTTGGAATTGTACCTGAGAGAAAAGGATGTGCCTCTGCACAACAATAGACTTTGAGAAATTTCTCAGTTCGCACAAAAAGCAGAGATCTTGCAGCCTTCTGCACTGGAAACTGCCGTGGACGGGAACCGGTAAAAGGCTTGTGGACGGCATGTTCAACCCGACCTCCCTGATCGTTTCACCAACAGATGCAAAAATATAGTATAATTTATCTTGTTGCCCCAGAACTAAACAAAAAATATACAATGAAAACGGCACTCTCAGCCCAGACAACTCCCACCTACCCCCTCATCCCAAACAGAATTAATCGTAAATATCATCTTTCTTTTTTTCTTTTGAGATATCATCATTCCTCTGGAATGTCAGCTGATGTAATCTGCCTGAGAAAACATGCTTGAGTCAGCCATGAGCAATCTAGAAAACGGGTCCTCACGAAAACGCAGACGAGAGTTGCGACAGGGGCTGCTTGCAGTCTATGTTGATCTCTGCAAAGCATTTGATTCAGTGAATCGGGATGCCCCCTGGAGGATTCGTGGTCTTTGTGGGGTGCCACCAAAACTGATCAATCTGATGTCTGAACTATACTCTGGTACTGAGAGTGCTGTGAGATGTGGTCCGAGTCTTCAGGTCCTTGGTACTTCCAGTCTTGCTATATGGATGTGAAACTTGGACTCTGACCAGGGATCTGTGATGGAGACTTCATTCCGTTTGGCACCAGGTCTCTTCGGAGAATCCTTGGCAATCGCTAGTTGGACCTTGTGTCCAACGAGCAGTTGCTGAGAGACTCAAATGAGATTTGGTACCTGCATCGGCCGTGAGCATCAGCTGCAGCTTTCTGGAATTGTGGCTCATTTTCCTGATGCTGATCCTGCTCACCAGATTCTCTCAGCGAAGGAGCCTCATGAGTGGAGTAAGCCAAAGGGCCGGCCACATGCCTCGTGGTTGCAGCAGGTTGATCTGCATCTCAAGGACATGGGGATGGGCCAGGCATTTGCCTGGGGGATGGCCAGATGGAAGCCTCTGGAGTACCAACAGAAAGTGGAGGCAGTGACGTGCTGCTCCAGCACATGCTCCCATACCTGACCTGATCATTTTAAACTTACCCTGTGCATCGACAAGCCCCAGATATGACCTTCCCATGAGTGTTTAGAAGCATGAAGGTTTGGGTAGAATGCTCCATCTCCGAACCTTCGGCCTTTCATGGGTGCACATCATTCGGTATTTTTACAATAAATATGAACCTTTTTAACGGCAACATATAAACCTTTTGGAGGAGTTGATCAGAAAGTACTCCAACTGTTTCGTTTTGCAGAGGCACACCCCTTTCTTGCATGTACTTTTGCAAGTATTTTTTTTACTTCTTTTAGTTTTTTCATAAGTTCATTCTAAAATCCTTATCTGGCAGGCAGTAAATATGTCCAGGCCACCCTAAGTGACTGTGCTACTCAGGATTTCTGCACATATGCACTGAGCAATCTCGGGCAGATTATGTCATTTTGAAACTGCCATATTCCACAATCATAAGTGAACACTGCCCTGCCCACCTTCATGTGAAACCACGTCTTGCTGTACAAGTTTTGGTCCCTTTTATAAACTATTTTAATTTGAATTCTGCATGTTAATTACTCGAACAATTATCTCATTAATTTTACACCCAACAACCACATCTCAACCCACACCTCCATCCACATCCTCCTCTCTCCACACTTCACTGCCTCTTTTTCAATCCCAACTTAAAAACTTTTATTTTGTGACACAACCAATGATTATCCACATGACCTGCAACACTATACTCTCCCTCCCAACAATCCACACAAACTCAACTCTCCCTCCATGAATCACGATGTGCAGTGGCCTCGAAAAGTATTCACAAATGAACTTTTTTATTCATCAATGATGAGATCAAACTAAACACTGTTATAGTTGATGGAGATTATATGTCAGGAATACCTGAAAAAACAAAAAAAACAAATCCAAATCCACTAGTTGTAAAAATATTCAGCCCATTACGGCAGTATTTGGTGGAAGCATCTTTTGCAGCAATCACTATGATGAGTCTTTTGGGGAAGATCTCCACCAGCTTTGCACAGTAAGATGGTGAAACCTTTGCCCAATCTTCATGTGAAAATTGCTCTAGTTCTGCCAAGTTTGAAGGGGATTGTCAGGTCAGGTATGGGAATATGCGCCATCGCAGTGCATTGCTGAATCCACTTTCTGCCGGTACTCCAGGGGCATCCATCTGGCCATCCCCCAGGCAGATGCGTGGCCCAGCCCCATCTCCTTGAGATCGTCGATGGCTGCAATCTTAAACTCTCACCATAAACGTTCAATTGGGTTCAAGTCAGGACTTTAACTTGGCCACTCAAGAACAGCTATTTTCTTTTTATTCAGCCACTCCAGTGTGGCTTTAGCTTTGTGCTTTGGATCATTGTCCTGTTGAAATGTGAATCTCTTACTCAGTTTCAGATTCATGGCTGACTCAAGCAAGTTTTCATGAAGGATTCTCCTGTACTTTGCAACATCCATTGTCCCTTCTATCCTGACAAGATAGCCAGTCCCTGCAGATGAAAAGCAGCCCCATAACATGATGCTCCCACACCATGTTTGACATTAAGGATAGTGTTGACTGGGTGATGTGCAGTGTGAGACTTGTGCCAGACGTAATGCTTTGAATTTAGATCAAAAGAGTTAAATTTTTGTCTCATCTGATGACAAAACCTTTCTCCACATGCCTGAAGTTTCATTAAGATGCTTTTTCATAAACTCCATATGAGCTTTTAGATGCGTTGTTTTCAGTAATGGCATCTTTCTTGCCACCTATCCATAGAAGCTACCTTTGTGAGGGGAACAGGATATTGTTGATTGATGAACACTGACGCCCATCTTGGACATAGAGCCTTGCAGATCTTTTAAAGTAATTGTTGGATTTACAGTTTAATCCCTAACAGCCAGTTAGTTCCCTGCTTGCCCAGCTGCTGAGTTTGGGTGGGTGACCTGATCTGGGTATGACATATCTTCCAATTCTTATTGATGGATTTCACTGTACTCAACGGTATAATGAGCAACTTAGAAATCTTCTTATAACCCTCTCCTGATCAGTGTTTCTCAACCACTTTATGTCTGACTTCTTTGGAAAGCTCCTTGGTCTTTATCTTTGCCTTGTTCGTTGACCGAGTGAGTTGCACCTTAAAACTCTTTAGATAAATCGGGAGTTTAATTTTTAAGTTAAATCACCAATCACATAGAGGTTAAACAGGTAAAATCTGGACAAAGAAGGAAAAATGGATATTTCTATGGGCAATGGAATATGCCAGATGAAAAGGCATGAGGAAAGAAATTGCAAACACCTGAGAAGAAATAACCTGAAGATTATGTCCTGATAAAGGTGATTTTAATAGGGCAACACCAAACTCAAAGAAAAACAACATTCTCAAACAGAAAATATTCACAGAGGAGGAACGAAGAATAAGAGATGAACAAACTGAAGAGGCAATAAGAAACGACTCGTCACCTATAAATGGCAAACTACCACCAATGCCACAATGGAATGGCGAGATGTACATTTGGGATGAGACTCCCAGAGGACAAACTCTGAAAGAAAAGGAACAACCAACATAACTTACTGATGTTAAGGCCCAGTCACACCTTGACGTTTTAGCCAGCTTATGCCGATTTTTGGAAAATTTGTCTAAAACGCTGGTACACGTCGAATACGTTATGGGTAAGTTTTGATAACAATGAGAGCACGCTGAAAAACACTGCCATATGTCATTGTACACTGGCTTTAAACGTTGTACTTTTCGGTTGTCTTCAACTTTTCCATGCTTGAAATTTTAAGGCTTATGACAGCGTATGACTCAGACGTTCCGCATAACGCTGGCAATAAGTTGTAGGCACGTCATGCGATCGTTGACACACGTCGACACACGTTACTTGTGAGTTACTCATAAGTCGAAACATGTCGAGGTAATGTTTAGCGTACCTGAAATTTATCTCTAACGTATGAGTAACGCGTTGTACTCACGTTACGTGATCAGTGACACACATCGACACACGTTACTTGTAAGGTGCTCATAAGTCGAAACACATCAAGGTAATGGTTAGCGTCAGTGTTCCAGACTCCCTGGTTTTATTTTTTTATATATTTTTTTCTTCCTTCCATCGGTATGATGGTGATTTTGACACTTCGATTTCTAGTGTGGTTATAACATAATATAATTAATAGGCTGCCGCCCAACGATTTAAATCATAACCGCACTGTACACTGAACACCGTCATACCGAAGAAAAAAAAAACCTGGAGTCTGGAACACTGACACTAACCATTACCTTGACGTGTTTCAACTTATGAGCACCTTACAAGTAACGTGTGTCAATGTGTGTCAACGATCGCATATCATGCGTACAACTTATTCCCATCGGATGCGGAGCGTGTGTCATATGGCAAGTACGTCGTAAAATTTTCAACATGTTTAAAATTACAAGATGTACTCCACTTGCTACGACGTATGATAGCGTACTTTAGAGTTTTATTCACACATACCAAACTTACCCATACCGTATTCGACGTGCGCCAGCGTTTTAGACACATTTTTCAGAGGTCGGCATACGCTGGCAAGATCGCCAAGGTGTGACTGCGATGTTGACACTTCCATTTCTCCAGCGGTTATGATTTGAATCGTTGTGCGGCAGCCTTTTCATAACCTACGCCACGTCATCGTCGGCGATGGGTGCAGCGCGCTATGCTGAAGTTAGACTATCGTTGGGCATAGGTTGTGAAGGCCGACAACAGGTTCAGCATTCGTTGGTATAAGTTATCTATAACACAACAAAACATTCAAAGTCCGTTACTAATACGTTGTGCATCAGACCAAGTCGTTATGAGTACGTCCGAATATTTAAAAAAACATCAAAAGTTCAACGTAAGCCAGCGTTTTACATACATTTTAATACGTTGCCATTGCTGGCTAAAACGTCAAGGTGTGACTGGGCCTTTGCACAGAAATATAACAAGAGAGGAAAACAGAAAAAAAGATGAGATTTCAAAGTTGATCACAACAACAGAAACAGAAATTGGGAAACAGATTGGAGAATTGAATCAAGAAACAAAACTGAAAACTCCACAACAGCACCAGAGAATGACAAAAGGAAATTCTGCAGCAGTCCCCCGAGAGAAAGATCAACTCGAAGTTACTAACTCGGCTGAAATGGAACCTCTGCAAAGAAAATAAATAAGAGTAACAAGGACAGATCACAATGAGGAGGAGAATAATGAACAACAGAATGAAGAAGAGGAGAAGGAGGTTGACAATGAACAGCGTTGGCGAGAAGATAAACTGGCTAATAAATGCCAGGAAATTAAATTAATATCACCCAAGCAAAGACTGCATCTTCACTGAATAAACAACAATATACAGTAGAAGATAGAAGTAAGGAGAATAAATCAAGCAGTCATTAAAATGCTCCCAATATCTCCTAATTTAAGAGAAATTAACGATGTGAGTTTTGCAGCAGCACTCGATGTCCAAGAGAAAATGACAGGCAAAGAATGACATAAAAATTTAGATCTGATAACCTGAGCAGAAACAAAACACCACCATGGAAACAGAGACTTGAGAAGTACAGAAACTGACTGAGAGTGGAAACGGGACAAATGGAGCAATTGAAGATGGGAAACAGAATTCCAAAAGTCAAGAAAAGATTCAGAAAAATAAAAAAGAAATACAACATAGAAAACAATGGGCTGGAAACATTGGCTAGCCATAATAACCTCCAAATACAACAGACAGCAGGGAAAATACAAAAACTATGAATATGCCAATAACAGAAGAAATCAAAATAAACAGTTTGAAAACAACCTGAAAAAGTTATGCCTCGAGCTCGGGAAACAGAAAAAAAAAAATGTGACAACTCCCCCTAAAAAGAGAACCTAAAAAAATTATTGAAAGGTACATTTGAAGATGAAAAAGTTTTCAACAAGGAAGCAGATTGGAAACAACACTTGGAAAAGACAAAAGCAACATCTACAGGAAAGGAACCAAGTGATAATTGAAAACATAATTGGAAAACATCTCGTAAAAATGCCAAACTTAAAATGGCCAGGTCCGGATGGGGTTCCCAACTTCTGGAAAATGCAACGGCAAGCTCTCCACCCTCACTACGCTCAAGTATTTAACAAACTCATCAAACAGTCATTGGATGAATGGTTCACAGAAGGCAACGCTCTACTTATCCCCAAAGCTCAAGAAACCCATCTAGTCAACAAATAGAGACCAATAACATGCCTGCCAACAACCGACAAACGTTAAACATGTATAATTACCGATGGAATTTAAGACCACCTCACACAACAAGGAGCTTTAGAATGAGAGAGGAGGTTACGGAACAATAGACAATTTATTGTTAAACAAAACCATCCTCGAAAATTGCAAGTTCTGACAAACAAACTTATTCACAGCCTGAAGACATGACAAACAAGCTCGAATGAACCAAGATCCTCGTCCTCTTAATGATGACGTCATAAAAACGAATATGACGTCATTGTGATGCATCAGGTTTGCGATAAATTATCGGTGCTAATGCCCGGCTTGATTCCCACAAACAAAATTCAAACAGCTTGCCTAGTTTCGGAGATAATGGTATTGGCGATTTCCATTAGCGGCGATATTATGACGTCAACTTTTTTTCTGGGAAGAATTTCCAAAACCGGAGATGGTTTCTGCCTGTGCGTGGGCTTTCTGCATATACATGGCAAGTTTCATGAAGATCCGATGAAAACTCTGGGTTGTGAAACAAAAAGTCAAAAAATAAGAATGACATCATAAAAGTTGATATGACATCATAGTGATGTATCATATGTGCGATAATTCATCTCTGCTAATGCCCTGTTCGATTCCTGCAAACAGAATTCAAAAAGCTTGCCTAGTTTCGGAGATAATTCTTTTGGCGATTTCCATTAGCGGAGACATTTTGACGTCATAACTTTTTTTCTTGGAGGAATTTTAAAAATCGGAGATGGTTACTGTCTGTGTAGGGAATTTTTACATATACATGCCAAGTTTCAGGAAGTTCAGATGAAAACTGTAGGCTGTGAAACAAACTAGTTTCGGAGATAATGGTATAGGTGATTTCCATTAGCGGTGATATTATGACGTTAACTTTTTTCTAGTAAGAATTTCCAAAATCGGAGATGGTTACTGCCTGCGCGTGGGCTTTCTGCATATGCATGGCAAGATTCACGAAGATCTGATAAAAACTCTGGGTTGTGAAACAAAAAATGTCAAAAAATAGGAATGACGTCATAAAAATTGATATGACATCATAGTGATGTATCGTATGTGCGGTAATTCATCTCTGCTAATGTCCTGTTTGATTCCCGCAAACAGAATTCAAAAAGCTTGCTTAGTTTGAGATAATTTTTCGGCGATTTCAATTCGCGGAGATATTTTGACGTCATAACTTTTTTCTCGGAGGAATTTTCAAAATCGGAGATGGTTACTGTCTGCGCAGGGTATTTATACATATATATGCCAAGTTTCAGGAAGTTTTGATCAAAACTGTAGGCTGTGAAACAAACAAAAAAAAATGTCAAAAAATAGGAATGACGTCATAAAAATTGATATGACGTCATAGTGATGTATCATATGTGCGGTAATTCATCTCTGCTAATACCCTGTTCGATTCCCGCAAACATAATTCAAAAAGCTTGCCTAGTTTCGGAGAAAAAAATTTTTAGACGATTTTTATTAGTGGAGATATTTTGACATCATAACTTTTTTTCTAGGAGGAATTTTCAAAATCGGAGATGGTTACTGTCTGCGCAGGGTATTTTTACATATATATGCCAAGTTTCAGGAAGTTCAGATGAAAACTGTAGGCTGTGAAACAAAAAAGTCCACAAGAACAACAACGTGAGTAAGACTTAGAGATCCTCCATGTGGATCTAAAAAGCCTTTGATAGTGTCCCACATTCATGGATTTCAAAATGCATACAATAATACAAAATTGTCCGCAAAATAGTCACAGTGATTGAGAAAGCAATGACACTCTAGAACTCAATGCTGATACTACCTCACTTGGAAGAAAAGAATGAAATCCCAGGAGTAACGATATGATGATGTATCTTGTAAGTGACAGTCATTCCCCCTCCTGTTTTGTCTGGCTCTGGACCCACTGAATAACCTCATCAATGAAGAAGGACATGGATACAATCTGATATGCAACAGAAAAATGACAAAAGAAACAAGAAAGGTAACGCATCTAATGCAGATGGATGATCTAAAACTTCGCCCAAATGATAGGAAATTGACAGATCAACTGAAATGAGTAAAGCAGTACTCGGAGGACATCTGAATGGAGTTTGGCCTTGACAAATGTGTCAAATGCACATTTGTACAAGGGAAATCAAAAAGAACAGCTAACATCTCAATCGATCAAAGTACAACAATACAGGAACTAGAAAACGAAACATTACACAAATACCTCAGAATAGAAGAAGGCCCCCCAGGTACAACACAAAAAAAATGCACAAAATAATCAGCAAGGAGGACCGACACAGAATAAGACTAATTATCAAGTCATCCCTCTGCCCAAGAAACTAGAAACGAACTTGCAGTGCTGGTATTCCAATATAGCTGTGCAGTTATAAACTGGCCACCATTGGAGATCAACAATCGAGACACTAAAACAATGAAACTTTGAACTATTCACAAGACATTCTACAAAAACCATTGCTTACCGAGGTTGTACTTAACAAGGCGAGAGGGAGGAGGTGGTTTGATGGAGTTTAATGAAGTGCACAAAACATCGTGTGTTGGACTACTGGAGTATGTGAAAAGCTCAACAGACTATTAGATGAGATTTGTGTACAAGTAAGAAAAGAACAGATCAGAAAAGGAATCATTAATTGATTTCGGAACAAACTTCCAAAACTGGTGCAAATTACAGATACCACACAGGAAAACGAAACAGAAACAAACACAGACCCAACTAGAAGAGCACTCGGTGGAGCGCATACCTCCGCCATGCAATTCCTGATCCACGGGAACATATCGGGCCCAATACATTTTTGAAATATCATGCTATACATTACTTTATGGCACTATACATTACTATATCGTTATACATTATACATTACTATACATTACTATATCGTTTATGGCACTATCTCTCAGTGGTGAAGAATCACTTTTAAAATTGTAGTCGTCAGATCCAAATCCAGATCTTCACCAAAATCGAATCAATTCTTCCTAGTCACACACCCAACTGTTCTCCAAATTTTATTCGAATCTGTCCACAACCTCTTGAGATATCGTGATATACATTGTTGCGGTCACAGATACCGACACACCAGCTTGTCACTCAGGGGGATTAATCCCTGGTTGTCCTCAGTAGAGCCGAACCTGGGGCCACCGCTTGCAATTAACGTTGTGGTACGGTGGGTTGTTTTAGAACCACGTAGGCCACCAAGTCAACCACGAGTTCCAGAAACCACCGTCAAATTATTCCGTTTAACTGGAGGTCACGTGGTTACCTGAGCGGGGAGTGCGCCCTTGCCAAAGCACCAATGTTATCTCGATTTGATTTTATTAGGGCGACTGAGCGTTTTAACCGCTGGTGTGTGCCGCTGATTTTTTGGTCAAATCTGTGGTAATTACCTCCCAGTCTATCTCGGTTCGAACAATACTAGACCAATGGAAGGAAAGGACAAACACGGACAGGTTGGAAATCGACAAATAATTTATTAATAATAATATAAATACGTAAAAAGAACTTTTTATTTGCTGCGGAAAATAAAAAATGAATTTCAAAGCAAAATCAATCAAAATGCCAGGAAAGAGAAAGAGCAGATGTTTATCGGGGGGTGGGGGGGGTCGACTTACTTACAGCTAAACACAGACATGGGTACCCAACGGATCATTCAGGGGGAGGGGAGGGGGATAAAATCGTCTCGCTCACCAGAAAGTAGTCCGTGAATTGAAAACGTCCTGAAAATGCGTGCGTGCGTGTCACGTCCGTCGCCAGCACCCAGCTCTGCCGTGCACCCTCTCGCGGGGCAGCCTTGAATGCCAGCCGACGTATGGAGGGCATCGAGATCGTCCTTCGCGGGTTTAGACCCTGGTGTTGTTGGTGATCGACCCGTGCCTCCCTTGTTGGCGGCGCTGCTCACTCCCACACGCTCACCACACGCTTGCTTGCCAAAGCACACGAAAGGGCGAATTGTCTCGTCGGCGCTGGTCAGAAACCCGCTTCTTGGTCGCTTCTCTTGCCCTTTGCTTTTTCCTCTTTCCTTTCGCTTTTCCTCTCCTCACTTTTTCTCCTCAGAAAGTATCTCTTCTCTTCAGAACGTTTCTCTCCTCTCAGAACATCCCTCTTTCGCTTTTTCCTCACTTTTTTATATCTCAGAACGTCTCTCCTCACAGAACGTACCTCACGCTTTCTCTCACTCGTTTTTATATCCCCAGGCCGTCTTCACAGGGTGCCGTCCGCCCCAAGCTCACCCCGCCCCACTGGGGCACGGTTACCTTGACGACCCGTGCACTCTCAAAAAAGGTGGGCGTCGGAGCTCACGAAAGAATGTTGCTGAGGAAAAATGAGGGCGGGCTTCAGAGCTCGTGAAGGAAATGTGTGTGAACGTGTCTGTTGTAAAGAAAAAAAGCTTCCCATAAGAGAGGGGATCTATCCTTTACCCTTCTCAACGCATCACATTTAAGATCCCATGAGACATGGGGGTGGGGCTAATCTGAACATGCATTTAAGGAAATAACTGTCTGAGGACCTGGATGTGTGGATGATGCATTCATCAGACTGGATTCTAAAATCCGTAACAATATATACTAGCCGGAACCCCGTTACAGACGGATTCCGTTCCATGAGCCCAATGACAACCAGTGCCGTCTCTTGTAAGAGCCGGATCCCAGTCGATGTACTTCATGGCCTTACCTAATGAGGCCGACAAAACGTCCTTGTACACTACTCCTTGTGAAGAAGTCCCCTGATTTGTGCACATGTCTACTTTGACGTACAAACACCGTGTCAAAACTTCTCAGGTCACAGTACTGAGAAAAACATGACGCGACTGCTCGGAGGAGCACAAAATTGGTCCTTCAGTATTAATATATAGAAGATACAATGTTTTTTGTGACATTTTTTGTGTGAAATTCACATTCTGAGGTAGTCAGCATGTGCAGAAGAGGGTTTTACATTGCAGACGCTATTTTCGAGGAGTGGAATTACACCTCTCAACGGTGACGGTCTGTCCACGACGGACATAATGACGTCATCGAATGACCGATGATGTCATGACGTCCTGACGCCTCTCAGCGGTGACGTCACACGTCGCCATGTAAACGAATGTAAAACGAAAAGTGTTTATTCTGCTTCAGAGTTGAAAGTTGACAATTGCCACCATGTGTGATGCACTCTTACAGGTACGAAGTTTCTTTCAGTCCAGGTCACAGTACCGAGAAAACGTAACGCGACCACGAGGGGGAGCACAAAATTTGTCCTTCAGTATTAATATATATATATATATATATATATATATATATATATATATATATATATATATATATATATATATATATATATATATATATATATATATATATTGGTTTCACCCTCTCTCTGAATGGCAAAGAATCACTTAAAAAATTGTCAGATCTAGATCCGGATCAGGATCTTCACCAAAATTGGAACAATTCTTCTTCGTCACACACCCAACATGTTCACCAAGTGTCGTCCAAATCCGTCAACAACTTTTTGAGATAGCATGCTACATATCGTTTTGGCCCTATCCTTCAATGGTGAAGAATCACTTAAAAAATTATTGTAGTCGGATTCGAATCTTCACCAAAATCTAATAATTTCGTACGTGTCACGCTCCAAACCTGTCCACAACATTTCATCCGGATCTGTCCATAACTTTTCGAGATATCCTGTAAACAAATAAACAAACAGACAAACAAGCAGTCATAGACTGGTACTTACGAAATCGTCGACTTGACCTCTCACCTTGTCTCATAAAAGCTGTCTCTAGATAGAGAAGGTAGCGATGCAAACCAGAAGTTTCTACGATGATTCTGTAGCAAACCATCAAAAATCGAATGTTTGACCTCACTGTGACCTTGACCTTAGACCGATTTTGACCAAAATCTAATCAGCACTAGCCATCACCCTCCTGAATCACGTGGTGTAATTTGACATTGGGAGCTTCTTCCGTTCGAGTTATCGTGCCTACAAACAAACAAACAAACAAACAAGCAGTCATAGACTGTTACTTACGAAATCGTCAACTTGACCTTTGACCTTGTCTAATAAAAGCTGTCTCTTGAGAAGGTAGCGACGCAAACTAGAAGTTTCTACGATGATTCTGTACCAAACCATCAAAATCGAATGTTTTGGATGTTTGACCTCACTGTGACCTTGACCTTTGACCGATTTTGACCAAAATCTAATCAGCACTAGCCATCACCCTTCTGAATCATGTGGTGTAATTTGACATTGGTAGCTTCTTCCGTTCTCAAGTTATCGTGCTTACAAACACACACACACACACACAAACACACAATCAGAGGACGGAAGTCATCAATATACTTACGAAATATTTAGATTTTGTAAGTAATAAAGACAGACAAACAGACAGAAAGGGGTGAAAACATAACCTCCTTCACCTTCGGTGGTGGAGTTAATGATTGCAAAGAAAAAAAAAAAAAGGAAAACTACAAAAATAAATATCATCAGATATACTCTGACAAATGGGAGAATGATAAAAGAGCAGGAAGGTTTAAGAGAGAGCTTGAAGAACAGGGATTGACAAGAAAGGCTCTTTGGAATGGCTAAGAAGAGGTCAAATTATTTGGGAAGGAGATGGAGTCATCATCAATGCCCAAGATCAAGGGCACTACACTAATGCCTTAAAGAAAATGGCAGGATTGAGCGAATCAGAGAAATGCAGGTTTTGTGGAGTAGAAACAGAAAGTACCAATCAATTCCTTTCGGGACATAAAAAAATATCATGGCAGAACAGTTGTACACAGAAAGACATGAGAGCATCTGCAGAGTAATCCACTGGTACATCTGTAAATATTTAAACATCCTGGTCCCAGAACAATCATGGAAACACAAACCAAATCCAATCCTTGAAAATTAACAAATAATGCTCACGCATGGCAAGATGATCCCATCAAGTGTGGACATTGCAAACAAAGCATTGCATCCGGACTTGGTGCTCAAACACAAAAAGGAAAATTCAGCATTGTTGATTGAGGTTTCAGTTCCCAATGACTTTGGACTAACTGCCACAGAAATCAGGGAAATGACCAAATACCAAGATCTGAAAAATGAGGTCAAGAGGACTTGGGAAATTGAAGATAGCTGAAATTATATCAGTGAGAGCTGGAGCTGCAGGGATGATAAAGGAAACCATTACTGAGAACTTTAAAATCATTCTGGAGAATATCACTACAAACGAGCTACAAGTGGAGGCTGTCAGAATTTCATTGAAGATTCTGAAAAGAGCCCTTGAAACGAGGCTTTGAGAACGAAACATCACAGTTTGGGTCATTAATATTGATCCTTCACCAAAAAGCAGGTGAAGATTTTGAGCTCCCACCTACTAAAACCCACAAATGGAGATAACCAGTGAAACATCTTACACTCATTTTGTAACCTTCCAAATTAATAATTTGCTCCTGAAGTGATTTAGGGATACTTCTGCAACCAAGAATCATCTGATTTTCTCTGTAAATCTAACTTATTCACATTTTATCTGCTTTCTCACTTTGGAGTAGTTTGTGAAGACTCTATATATTAAGTTTGATTTGAAAGGATCATGAAGTAAGCCGAGGTGGCATCAAAATGCGAAAAATTTGGAGTGGGGGGAGGGGTGGGTGGGGGGAAGGGGGGAGTGAATACTTTTGCAAGCCATTGCACCCAACTCTCCATCCGTACAACTCAAAAAATAAATACAACACTTTCCCCATTCAATCCCTGTATACCCAGCTCTCCCACCATAAATCCACAGGAACACAACTCTCCCTTTCACCAATACACACAAAGTCAAACCCGCAAACACTCCACATCTACCCCACTCTTTCTCAATACCTCAATACATTCCACATGTACCATCCATCCAGCCATCCATTGGGACCATACTCTGTGCAGAGCATTGGAGCTGCCGAAGCCGTCTCCATGGCTATTGTGTACAATCCTGGACGGGTCACCACTCTGACACAGGATACCAGCAAGCTGGCACTCATTTTGCCGACCTCAGAAGGATGACAGGCAGAGTCAACCCCACCTGGTATTAATTCAACAGACAAGTGGTATTTGAACTCACGATCCTCGGATCCCAAGCCCACCATTACTGAGAACTACACTAACCACACTAACACCAACACTAACCACCACACTAACCGTTAAGCCAACACCAGGCATACATATACTTAACTCTCCATATCACTCCTCTGACCCCTTCCCTCTGACAAACTCCGATGTATATGGTATGTATAGCGCAAGTGGAGAAAATTGGAAAAAGTACCAGGTTGAACATAACAACAAAGACAGTATTTGGCGAGAAAAACTTTTATTCTTTATGACGTACACCCACATGGAATGTCAAATGAAAAGGAAAATAAAAGTTTGATTTTGAGAACGACCTTTCGCCGAATCCGAGTGGAACCTCCTATTTCAAAAGTCCCTCGTGTATCCTTGTGTAAGATGTGTCATGGTGCTGAGCAGCCACCCAAGAGGTGTGATGTGAACCCGCGTGTAAGCTGCGTTCCTGGTAACCATGACGTGCACATTTGTCATGGCCCAACACCAAATGAGAAAAAAAATTATTGTTTCATCTTTGACTAAAGCAATGATAATCATCATCATCATCATCATCATCAGCAGCAGCAGCAGCAGAGCAAAGCTTTTGAGTCCAATATGCAAGGATCGTGGAATAGATGGTATGGTTCATGCAGTAGATCGACACGACCATGAGGTCACACAACGGTAACAGACAGGTGGATGAGTGGTTCCGTGGATTCCTCACGACACAACAAAGGAACACACAGATAAGGAATTATGGAACGACAACACGTAAGCACTGAAATGATGTGAAGGACTGATATCATTAAAGCAGAAAAATGACATCATTTGAAAAGACTTGTACATCAATATCATAAGAAATGAGGTCATTCTGATAATAATGAATGGGGTTTTTATGATAATATTGCATAGATTTTCATCTTCGATGGAAATTAAATTGGTTTAGAATTTCAAATTTACTTTGGCCACAGTTGCACACGAACCTCACCATGTTCTCACAATAACTATGGCGTCACAATGAGTGTGCCAATACTCGATGGTGTTAAAATGGGTGTACCGACACCCTTCTGTTTTTCCAAGTACTCCACAGCCTCAGATGCCTGCAGGAGGGGTGAAGTGGGGTTGTGGGAAGTGGGAGGAAGAAATAAAATACCAATTAGAACTATAACAAGTGGTGCCAGGCACAACAAATCCCGCCCATTTAAGGCATAAAGTCTTCGGACCCTACCGATTTTCACAAATATGCATTTTGCACTATAGGAATGGGTAGGATTATAAGTGACAAATAGAATAAGGTTCACTATAAGCTTAGTTTGAAGTAAATCAGATCATTTTTGACGAAGTTATGAGCGAAAAACGATTTTGATCTTTTCGTGACCTTGACCTTGACCTTTGATCCAATTGGACCCAAAAGTTAATGGGGTCGTCCAAGGTTCATTGCCCACCTGTGGATTAAATTTGATAGTGTTTGCTAAAGCCGTTTTGCCGTAAAGTTGCTAACAGACAAACAAACAAACAAACAGACAAACAAACCGGACGTTTACAATATCCCGCTCCCTCCCTCCGGGGGGGGGGGGTGGGATAATAACAATAACCCTTCCATAAATTCACAGACCAGTGTGTTTGTTTGTTTGTGTGTTTGCTTGTCATGCCCCTCCTACAGTTCTGGCCCGATTACATCCAGACTTGCTACATAGGATCAGCATGACCCCAATTCGTGTATAGGGGTGTTTTTATATTTGTCGGTGGTTTTGGAGGGGGTTAAGGGGGGATGAAAATTCTCCATGTAAATGTGTATCATGTAGCACCACCTCCTGGTGAGGGAGGGTATTACAAGTCCCCACCATTACATTGCAGTCTTCCTGTCCTCATATTTTCCAGTGCAGTGAGGTGTTTTGAATTACACGGTAAGCAGTATGTATGTTTTTACTTCATGCGCATAACCCGGGTTATTAGCCCCCCCATGGACTTAGTCCGAAACGGGGACTTATGGATTTGGTCTCGATTTTTGTGTCCGTGCGTGCATCCACAACCATATCTCGGACATGTATAGACCAATTTTATTTGTACTTGGCACAAAGACAAAAAATGAGGGTTTACATATATGCACATCATTTTCCTTTGCATTGCGATCAAATATAGCTGACTGGCAGCCATTTTAGTTGTTAAAAAAAGCCGAGTATCGAACATGTCCTCAACCATTTCTCAGACATAAATTTACCAATCTTGTTCAAACTTGGAAAACGGATAACGAATGACGGCATGCACATCGTTTTGTTTCGAGATTAGATCCAAGATGGCCAACTGGCGGCCATTTTAGTTGTAAGAAAACCCGATGTTGAACACGTCCTCAACCATTTCTCCGACATGCATTTACCGATGTTGTTCAAACTTGTCATGCAGATAACGAAGGATGGCTTGCATATGTACATCGGATTTTTTCGAGATCAGAACCAAGGTGGCCAACTGGCGGCCATTTTAGTTGTCTTTTATTTTTTGAGCTCAGATCTAAAATGACCGACTGCCAGCCATTTTGTTACTTAAACGTGTCCCCAACCGTTTCTCAGACAGGCATGGTCTGATATTGTTCAAATGTTGCACAAGCACAGTACACGATGGCATACACTGGCACCTAACTTTATTTTGCAATCTGATCAAAGATGGCCAACTGGGAGACTGGCGACCATTTTAGTTGTAAAGAAATATGGGCCAGCCCTTCAACTTCATGCAACAAAACTACTAACACAACAAGGGCAATGACATTTAATGTCTTTTTTTCTTGTTTTTACTATTTTTGGGAGCGATTGGCGCAGCTCTCAGTTGCCAACACATCACCCAAATGAAGGTATGTGTCAGAATAATGTGTTTCATGCTTAGAACAAGATCACCTGTAGAGTGGGTACTCTGCTCATAATAATAATTTGATGTCACAATCTGATCTTTGAAATAATATTCTCCATAATACTCACCTGATTTAATGGGAAGGAGCTGCCGAGTAGAGGGTGAATTTTGTTGTCCTCACATAACTGTAGAATTTTCTCAATGGTTTCCTGCATGACAGGGAATTCTGGGCCCAGTTTTCCCACATTCACTCGAGCCACCACACGGTTGTCCTGCATGTTCTCCAAAGACACGCTTTTGAGGGAATCAAACAAGGAGGCGAACTTCTGCCCAATACCCCCTTTAAGCACAGGGCATGGACCATTTCCATCTGTATGCAAAGGACACAATTTGTTCGAGCAATGAGAGTTGGATTCATAAGCACTGGGATGGCTATGCAACACGATGAGCTTTATCCTTTTTTTGTATACAAAGTCGAGGCTCATGGAAGAGAGCGTACAATGCACAGAATGGATTAGGACGTAACAGAACAAAAGGAACAGCAGAAAGAGAGGGGTAAACACAACAGCAGCGATGCGAGACAAAATAGAGGGAAACTTGGACAAATAAGAGATGGGCAGAAGAATTAGGGGTAGGGGAGGAAATACAGGGGCGACATCACGGATACAGAAGTAAACTCTCAGATTGGGAAAACTAGAAATTTGGAATGAGGTGGACTTTGGGGTTGGGGGGGGGAGATGGAAATGGCGTAGAAAGATATCATGGTTTGGGATTGGGGATGATATAAGATGGTGGTGAAAACAGCTGTCTTGTAGACCTGGAGGAATGAACGAGATGAGAAAATAATGTGGAAGTTGGTTCTGCAGTCAGGAAAAGGGAGGAACAAATGAGTGGAGGTGAGCAGTGATTCTGCATTTCGATGTTTTACAATAAATGGGTTGATGGTGGACAATGTGCTACCTGCAGAAACGTGGCGGGAGTGGGTGGTGGGGGGGGGCAAAGTACTGAAAGAGCAGAGGGTGAATGACCAAAATTCGTGCTCTCACTCCATTCATTTATGAGATCAACCCACAGTAGTGGTGTGCCCATTACTGTCCTTTCCAACTCTGAACCTCTATTTCTACATCGATTCCTCTTCTGTTTACCAATCCCTTCCCACAGTCAGAATGTCTGCCCCTTTATCCCATTATTGATTGTCTCGCGCGCAAGAGCAATGAGAATGGCACTCGGTAGAGCGCATACCTCCACCAGGCTGAACAGTTTACATTTTGAATCCCACTGGTAGGCCAGATCTGGATTCGGACCTGAACCCAAATCTCATCGGCTTCTTCTTGTCACCTAACCATATCATGCACCTGATTGTTTTTTTTTTTGTATGCCTTGTCGAGGCTCATATGAGAGCAAACACACAACGCACAGCAAGGGGGCATGAGACAAGAGGGGAGGGAGTGGGAGGGACAAAACAGTGGGGAACAAAGACATTGGGAGATCTGTGGAAGGGAGAGGGATGGGATGGGGGAACATGGGGAATAGAAGATGGACATTACAGGGACTTTCAGGAAGGAAAGCAGGGGAATTGAAGGAAGTGGGCTTGGGTGGATTATCGGGGGTAGAAAAGATCGAGGATTTGGAAGGGGGATGATAAGAGGTGGTGATAAGAGGTCGTTTTGTCATAACTCGTCCACAACTTTTTGAAATATCGTTTTTTATATATCGTTTTTGGCCCTATCTCTCAATAGTGAAGAATCACTTGATAAATTAAAAAAAATTCTCGTATCTCCATCCAGATCCGGATCTTCACCAAAATCTAATCAATTCGTCCTTGTCACACATACAACCTGTCCAACAAATTTCACTGAATCCATCCACAATGTTTTGAGATATCACAGACAAACTGCTCACAGACAAACAGACAGACAGGGGTGAAAACATTACCTCCATTCGCCTTATGTGGTGGAGATAATGACCGAAACTTTAGTTTGACTCACCGAGAATGTGACATAGTTTATGGATCAGTTTGTCCAGCCCCAAGCAAGGAGAGGACGCTGTGATAATCCACAATCGGACAGCATAACATATACACAATATATATATATATATATATATATATATATATATATATATATATATATATATATATATATATATATATATATATATATATATATATATATATATATCCAGCTTAGTCCAGGAAATAAATAATCATGGACCTCCTTTTACAAACTGGAAAAGCTAACTTTGAAGCATTCACATAAGCATCATATTTATAGTTTATGAATCAAATGATTTCTTAAAAACCTCTCCAAACATAGAAACAACCTCTACAATCAGTTGGCTACAACTGTGAGAAGCGGACCCTCAGTCCCCGAACCCAAATTCAACTTGACACAACGAAAGAACCTGATTCGTGACTCATCGATTCAGCTCTGCGTCCCCTGATCCTCGGCACGCACCTGCCAGCTGTTTGGAGGCGATTAAGTCACCTGGCAAGTCGAGACAAAACCCCAAACCTCATTGAGTGAACTGTCGCGAATTAATGAACCCACTCAAGGTCTGACTGCAGAGGGAACGCGCATGGCTTGAGATTCCGATTCAGAGGAGCTTCTGAATGAATTCCAATGCTTTAATCATCCAAGTGTTGGAATTGTACACATTTTATTCTTCCTTCGTGATTGTAATACACTCACCAGGGCCAGATTAAGGCATAGGTCAGTTAAGCCATGGCTTAAGGCCCCACACTTGAAGCCCCCCCCCCCCGCACCTAAGGTTTTGGGATAAGCCTTCACCAATCTGTACAAAACTGAATTTGAATGTACAAATGCATCATTGGATAGTCAAATCATTAAATAGATAACAATTCATAGAACACATTATCCCACGCGATGTTCAAAATAACACTGGAGAACACAAAATAATTCCTGAAGTTCACTGCCTTTGATGCAGTGTGTTGAATGCCACCATATTTAACACGTCCAAGTGGCCGACTGCGAAACAGAAGGGTTCATAAAATGCATTGAAGGTGACTTGTGTTCTACACGGTTCAAGTATAAAATTCACCATATATATCTGGAAGATTTTGAGATTTTAAAGGCTGGAAGAGAGAACTTTTTTTTTCGGAAGTTCACTCTTGTTGATGCATCATCACCCGATCTAACATGTAACGTTCGTTATTCGTGCCTGTTGTTTGTGTCCTTTGTGTCCTTAAAAACAGAAAGTTTCCCACTTGGAATGATTTTAAATTTTGTTTGACTGCCTGGCAAGCAGATAGAAGTTTAAAAAAATGATCTCACTCCTCTCAGGCATGCGTGATCAGGACAAATTCAGAGCCAAATCTTTCTAAACTACAGGTTTGTGTTCAAAATATAACATTCAATAAAAAAACGAAGTTGTTCCTCGATCAAAAACCGAAGTTTGTCGACAGAAGGACAGACAGACACAACTGAACCAATTGCTTAACCCCACTTTATGCTTCGTAGGGGTAAATAAATGTAAATGTGTGGGGTAAATAGATCATGGGATAGATAGACTGTGTGTCCACACTACCATGCCCACCGCTGTCACAAGTCTATTGGTCCAGTACCTGTGTGTCGATGCTGCAGACCCCACCACACTCACAAAATGGCCGAGGGCCCCCCCCCCCCACACAAACTCTTCATCTGGCCCTGATAATCGCAATACAACAATCGTCCAACCAATGTAATCTGGAATAATTCCCAAAATTAATTCGTTCTTCATTCATTGTTTCTTAATAAAGTAATTTTGTGCATTTCGTTCACAGAATATTAAAGCAATTCAGGAATTAAAGGGGCACTGCATTGTGTGATTAAACTTCATATCAGGGTAGGTCAACGCAATACATGAACACTGACCGGGCCAGATGGGGCAGGCAGATTATATCCCCACTCTGAAGGTCTTTATTAAGCCGGTTGGGGATTTCCTGACAAACCAATGGATATAATGGTGGCGAATTGATGAGAGCATTTGACTCATGGCATCTCACATGTTGTGGGTTAAAATCCAGATGAAGGTAACAGAATGAGGGATGTGGATTCCTGGCTTCAAGAATCCGAGTTATCTTGAAAAGAACTGCTATGTCACTATTCGAGTGATGGGAAAAACCCAACTGGCTCACAAACGACCTTCAGGTGAGATCATCTCTCTGTCCCGCTCCTCCACCGCCCCCCCCACCCCAATATGGTCCAAACGAGGTTACTTCACATATTGTGGTGACTCCTATTCCCTTCAATGTAAAATTGGTCTTAATGGATACTAGAGTGGTGGGCTTGGGCTCCTTGGGTCCTGAGTTTGAATCCTACTTGGCTGTTGAATTAATACCAGGTGGGGTTGACTCTGCCTGTTCATCCTTCTGAGGTCGGTCAGCTTGCTGGTATCCTGTGTTGGAGTGGTGACCTCTCCAGCATTGTGCCCAACAGCTTATGAGACTGCTAAGGCAGCTCCAACGACCTTCACAGAGTATAGTCCCAATGGATGGAAAAAAGTAAGCCCTTGCATAATGGGGTCCCAGTGGAATTTTCAGCTCTGTCCAGTGCTGGGTGGTAATAGCTCTGAAAAGGTCATCAAACGAATTTATCTATTTCTATTGTTAGCTAATGGAAGAGGTTCAGTCTTTTGAATTTCTCGGCCTCACCATCAGCCCCGACCTCTCCTGGGTCGACCACTTAATAAAACTGTACAAAATGAGCAGGACATTGATTGAAAGAGATGTGCTAACCACTTTGGGAAGCAAGGAGAAACTGACGTTTAGAATGTTGACCCCTTTTTCTCTGACGAAGGGTGAATACCCAAAATGTCCTATTTTGCTCAGACGAGGGGTAAATGGATGAAACATCCGCTTCTTGATTCATACGGCAATTAGTCTGCCTTTATCAATATCCTGTTCATTACATACATTGTTCGACCTGTATGCTGATGCAGAGCGACACTGTCTTCACCAGGAAGACTCGATGTTCATTCTAGATATGGCAAAACTGGCTTGCAAAGCCAGCCACAGACGGCATTCTCCATCTTTCCAAGTCAAACCTTGAAAAAATCAGAACAACTCACAGCCGACAAGGCCTTTTATCCAGAACTCGATGGAGTTCTGCTTGTGCCTCAACATCATTCATATATATCTCTATCTCTATCTCTATCTCTATCTCTATCTCTATCTCTATCTCTATCTCTATCTCTATCTCTCTCTCTATCTCTCTCTATCTCTCCCTCTCTCTCCCTCTCTCTCCCTCTCTCTCCCTCTCTCTCCCTCTCTCTCCCTCTCTCTCCTTCTCTCTCCCTCTCTCTCCCTCTCTCTCCCTCTCTCTCCCTCTCTCTCCCTCTCTCTCCCTCTCTCTCCCTCTCTCTCCCTCTCTCTCTCCCTCTCTCTCCCTCTCTCTCCCTCTCTCTCCCTCTCTCTCCCTCTCTCTCCCTCTCTCTCCGTCTCTCTCCGTCTCTCTCCGTCTCTCTCTCCGTCTCCGTCTCCGTCTCCGTCTCCGTCTCCGTCTCCGTCTCCGTCTCCGTCTCCGTCTCCGTCTCCGTCTCCGTCTCCGTCTCCGTCTCCGTCTCCGTCTCCGTCTCTCTCTCTCTCTCTGATTCTAAAACTCTCAACATTATTGGACTATTCCGTGATGAGACCGAAGCACAAAGTCTGTTGTTTCACATCGTGGGCCCGACATGGGCCGTGGTCTCTGATTTTACCCACCTCTCCTACAGTCTAGCTCCCGGTGCTCTCTCAGTGCTCAGACCCTCCTCAGCTCCCCCAGGGTGCACGTATTCTTTCAGTAACCCCTCCTGGTTAAACACCCAAAATACAGACTTACTGAACACCTCAATCCTTTTTGTTCCTCATTTCTCCCGATGGTGAACAACATTCCCGAGGCTATTCATCGAAGGCTTCAATAAGGCGGTGCACCACCAAGTCCTGTCATCGCTCGTCCCTACCCACAATTATCTCCACCCCTGATAATTCTACCTCACCAAGGGGTCTGCAACCTGCGGCTCTTTAAGGACTTGAATGCAGCTCCCAACCCTGATCGATTTGGGAGTTAACAAGAAAAGGGCTACTGGCAGACGATGAATGCAGAAACCAGGTCGGGACAGAGCCAAGAGAGGTCAGGGTGTGCAAGACCAAAAAGAGGGTGCTATAATTCCGGTATTTCGGCAACATTAGCTGGGTTTTGTTCCACTTGTGTATATAAGTTTGCATGCTCAGTCCTGCCACATTTGTGGTTGTTGACCGCCAGATCTGTTTCCGTTTATTTATAGTGTCTTGTCTTTCCTTATCCCCCATATTCATTTAAAATAAGCCATTTTTTGTGAGAAACATTTTCCCGCCTTCTGCTTTCCCACGCAAGCAACAGACAGTCTTGGTTTTATTTGAATGATCCTTGTGGGAATGTGAATGGTTAATTGAACATATTATAAGTTATGACAATCTGTTGAATGCAGTGTGAATTTGGAGGCCATTTGGTCAGAGAGAGAGAGAGAGAGAGAGAGAGAGAGAGAGAGAGAGAGAGAGAGAGAGAGAGAGAGAGAGAGAGAGAGAGAGAGAGAGACAGACAGACAGACAGACAGACAGACAGACAGACAGACAGACAGACAGACAGACAGACAGACAGACAGACAGACAGACAGACAGAGACAGAGACAGAGAGAGAGAGAGAGAGAGAGAGAGAGAGAGAGAGAGAGAGAGAGAGAGAGAGAGAGAGAGAGAGAGAGAGAGAGAGAGAGAATGAGACTGTCAAGATGATAGTGGTAAAAATGTGTGAAGTTTGAGGAAATCTAATTTGTATAGAGTTTGTGAACATCAGTAAACATTTGTTGAATTGCAAATCAATGTGTGTCTCAGTCCTCTTATTAAACTATTGAAATAGGGGTTACATGAATTGTGGCTCGAAAACATTGCATTTTTGACTAAATTTGAAAAAAAAAAACTTTTTATTCGGGTTGCTGACCCCTGCTAACCCAACCCTCTTACTTTCAGGTCACTATGTTGCCTCCCCTGCTTTCTCTCCTCCCTTATTTCATGAATTCCCTGGAGCTAGTGTCCAAATGTTGACCCAATTCCCAACTGTCCATTTATAGCCTTATTTCCTCTGCCACCGAAGGTGTACAGAGGTTATGTATTCACCCCCGTTTGTCTTTTTGTGAGCAGCATATCTCAAAACATTATGGACTGATTCGGACAAAACGTGGATACAGGTTGGGTGTGTAATAGTGATGAAATGTTTTGATCTTGGTGAAGACCCAGATCCGGATCCAGATAATAGAAATTTTAAAGTAATTCTTCATTGAGAGATAGGACCATAAACGATATATAACATGAAAATTCAAAAAGTTGTGGAGAGATTATAACAAAGCTTGGTGGATGATTTGGGTATGTGACAAGGACAAGCTGTTTAGATTTTGGTTCAAGGTCCGGATGCAGATCTGGTTCATCAGGGAGGTACAAAACGTAAACTGTTCAGCCTGGCGGAGGTATGCGCGCTACCGAGTGCTGTTCTAGTTACCTTCTGTCACCTCACTCTTCCTTGAGCCTCAATGATGAAAAGAGAAAATAAATAAATGGTATTAACCCAGCAGTGCATTCCTTACCCCCTGAAAATGTTTTGGTACCACCTGCTCCCTCTATCAGAGGATGGTACTTTGAAGAAAATGGAGCTTTATTGCTCCTGCGTTACAAACAATCATCGTTAGTTATTATACTGTTGAATCTGCCACACCCACCCATCATTACCAATAATAATGAGTTTTCCAAATGTCTTGAGCAAAGGAAGACACTTTTTCATCTCAGCAACGTCCTGGGGATCAATGATTATGTTGACACCTGAAAGGAAAAGTGGTTTTGAATGAAAGGAGAGAACTCAAAACTTGCATCACGGGTGTTGTCCCTCAGGTTTTGAATCACCAGACTCCATTTTAAGTACATTAACAAATGAATAGTGAAAAAGCAATTCCATAACATCAAAGGTACGGATTCAACCGAACACCCACCTGTTGAAGAAACCTTCATCACTTCCTTTGTGTAGTCGGATTTCTGGGGGTCGATAAGATGCTTGACTCCAGCGTCACTGAGTTGCTGATGCTGGCTGGCTGGTGCTGTGGCTATGACTGTAACACCTGAAACTGCTAAACTCAACTGGACTGCGGCTAGTCCAACACAGCCTGCAGATTACAGTGGGGTTGGGATACGGAATGAGAGATGTTGGGACAAAGACCATGAGATCACAAATACAGTAGGACCATGAAAATTTATGAAATATCTGATAAATTAAGACATCGACCAAATTCAAAGATCACCTGTCAAGGTTCCATACAAGCTGTTTTCCGAAAAGTCAGTTAAATTTGAACCATCCTTGTACTCACTTCTGACTTGTCTAGGTATGGGTTCAACATCCGGTGGAATAAAACTTAGTCTTTCAAATGATCCAGTTAGGTGAGCATGTGCTGTATTATGGAGAACAATGCAGGAAGGGAAGTAAATCTGGCTGTTCTGTCTGTATCCAGGTGAATGCAATATATCCCCTCTTTTCTTCTACAATAATAAATTTGAGTGTGTATCAGTCAGTCAGTCAGTCAGTGTGTCTCCTCCATAACTCCAAAATCATGAAACAAATCAGCCCAAAACTTTGCACACATACTAAGGGAACTCTCAGGGAGTGTATGAAGGAAAACTTGATGTTTGCATAAATATTTAAACACCTCTTTGGAAGACAATTTAGGAGTTGCTCATCACAAAAAAAAATACAAGACCAAAATATAAACCTTATCAAAATGGTGATGCACCATCTTAGTAAGCCCTCAGTCACATCGCTGGGTTGTTAAGCCACCATTTTGTTCGGCCTGCTCAAAATTGCCTTGCCTTGGAACCACGATGACCTCTCACAAACTAATTATTTAAGTATAGAATCAAAATCTGGCTTCGGATTGAAGATTAGATCTGCAGTTAAATCTGAAAATTTAAAGAAATTAGCATCTCTCTGTCTCCCTTTATCTGCACTGTCGTCTAAATTCATACCTCCATTGGAAAGAGCGTCACTCTACTGAGACCAGCGACACTTGCAAGTTGTAGGAAACCCGAAGATTTGAACCATCCGTTTTTAAAATTCCCTTAATTTGGAGGACCCCAGATTGAGTCAATTTAAAAGTGTGAAAGAGGTGGGGATTGGCGTGTTGGATGTACCGAACATTTTCAGCCATTTGAACCACAAGCCTTCCTGCGTCTGCAAGGCGGTTCTGAGATTTTGAAGTTTTTTTATATGAATTATATAATACAACTTGTTATAAAGTTGTATTATATAAAAGGATACATTTGTGTACAATATGATGGCCATGCGGAACCAGACAATGGATTAAAATGGTTTGTGCATGTGGAGTTAAAAACCGGTGTGAGTTTAATATTCGTGTAAATTGTAGTGAGCTGGTTAGAATGATGAACAACATGGACGCAATTGGCTGAATAGGTAGATCGAAATTGAAGAGTAAGCAACTGGTGAGGATGGATATGAGAAAAATGAGGGGGTGAGAGGGAGGTGCAGAGATAGAATGCTCGAGACAGAGGGGTATGGAGAGTGAAAAGTTATGCCACCAATTCTACAAAAAGGTTGGAATTAATTGCAGCCATTAAAGTAGAAGTAGTAGTAGTTGTGGTAGTCGTAATAATAAAACGCAGACCTTTTAATCCTTTACTAATGACGACAATATGTCCATTGTCCATAAATCCCTTTAGTGGGGCAACTTAGCATAACAATTGTGCATTTTGTGAGGAAAGTACCAAATTTGGCACACTAGTAGCCTATCATATTATGAACAGATTTGGATATTGGGCCATCTCAAATTTTTTGATGGCAGTGGAAAATGGCTGCCACAGCCATCAGCGGCTGAATTTGAGATGGCCCAATATCCAAATCTGTTCATAATATGTTAGGCTACTAGTGTGCCAAATTTGGTGCTTTCCTCACAAAATGCACAATTGTTATGCTATATTTAGCTAAGTTGCCCCACTACTTTTGTTCTCCTATGCTATCATGAATAGAACCACTTCCCAACATCCATGAGTCCCATCTTTCCCTTCACCCCTTCATGGATGATATTCATTGCTCTCTCACATGTATCTGCCATCTTTGTTACACACATTAACCATCTGTCTCAAGTTTGTTTTTGAACCTCATGATCATGCTGGACAACCTTTTGTCACCACCCCATCCTCCCCCCACCTTTAATACCTCACCCATTAATCACATGCACATTCTGACTTTCGTTTAATCATCCAATCACTTGTATTTTGCCGAATTATCATTTTGCCTTTATTTCACCACTCATTAAAGGGAATCTAAACTTAAATTTTGAAAAACAAAATGAGAACGACAGTACTGTTTCTAATCATACAACTAATTTTAGTTTAAAAAAGCAAAATGCTAACTACTGTATCTGATTATTTAACTGATATTGGTTAAAAACAAAATGAGAACGACTCTATCTGATCATTTAACTGATATTAGTAAAAAAAACAAAATGAGAACTTCTGTGTCTGATCATTTAACTGATATTGGTAAAACACAAAACAAAATGGAAACTACTATCTATAACTAATCATTTAACTGATATTAGTAAAATAGACAAATTGGGAATGACTATATCTGATCATTCACCTGGTATTAATACAAAATAGGATGGCACTCTTCGATGTTGCGACGTCGCCAGATATGCCTCCACTCACATTTTTACATCATTATGTATACTTGTACCAAGTTTGACTTAAATCTCTGAACCCGATTCAAAATATTAAATAATTCTGGCTGCCAGACGATGCATCCGATCAGGTTGAAATTTTTTAAATATATGCTACATGACTACTAGATCATGGATGCAGTGACGTGCTGCTCCAGCGCATGCTCCCATACTTGACCTGATCTTACTAGATCATAAACTGTGACGTTTCACATCGATTGATGAAGCGGTTCAAGAGAAAGATTTTTCAAGGATTTTTGCTCAAACCAATATGGCTGTCAGATCATGTGACCTATTAATTATTCATGAACACCATGGTATCCCCAAGGCTTGATGAGCATGAGGGTGAAGTTTCCTCTCAATATGTAAAGCCGTTTTGGAGAAGAAGATTTTAAAATGTTTATTCTTCAAAAAATAATCGCTGCCAAACCATGTGACCTATGATGTCATAGGTGGAGAACTTTTTGTTCTTCATGGATAGGTGATCATACCTGTAAAGTTTCATCCCAATCTGTTCAGCCGTTTATGAGAAGAAGATTTTTGAAGGTTTTAAGTTGAAAACAATATGCCTGCTGAACCACTTGACCAATGATGTCATCAATGTTTTTTCCCAATTACAATTTATCCCAAAATGACTCTCAAAAATGTTCATACTGATCGGATAAAGAATTTGACATATGATATGCAATTATGATGTCATAACGAAGCCACCTCTGACATCATCAAAAAATCACACTTGTTCCCCAAAGGGAGTACTTCACTTGTGCCAAGTTTCAATTTTTTCCATGGTGAGGTTTTGGAGATACAGAGGTCCCAAGTTTTTCCTTTTTCGCAACATATGCTATATATCATTTTTGTCCCAATCTCTCAATGGTGAAGAATCATTAAATTTTTTAAATAACTCATATACAGATCTGGATTCGAGAGCCTGGTGTTGGCGCAGTGGTTAGGGCAGCGACTTGGGATCCAAAAGGTCCCGAGTTCAAGCCCCGTTGGGCCACTGAATTAATACACCAGGGGGTTGACTCAGCCTGTCATCCTTCCGAGGTCGGCGAAATGAGTACCAGTATACTGGGCCGGTGTATACCCCGGTTAAAATAGGTGTACCATATCCCTGTGTCGTAAGAGGCGACCAGGGTTGCGTCAGGAAGGGCATCCGGCGTAAAAAAAACATGTGCCAAATCACTATGCGGATCATACGGATGATCCGCTGTGGCGACCCCGAAAGGGAGCAGCCGAAAGAAGAAGAAGATACGGATCTGAATTCAGAACATCACCAAAATCAAATCAATTCGTCCTTGTCACACACCCAACCTGTCCACCAAGTTTCATCCAAATACATCCAAACTTTTTGAGATATCATGCTATATATCGTTTTTGGCCCAATCTTTCAATGGTGAAGAATCACTTCAAAATTCTTGAAGCCAGATCCGGATCCAGATCTTCACAAAATCTAAACAGTTTGTTCTCGTCACACACCCAACCTGCCCACCAAATTTCATCTGAATCCATCCACAACTTTTGAAGATATCCTGCACAAAAAAACAGACAAACGAACAAGAAAAAGATGTCATGCAGGGAATGATACTTTCAAAATCCACCCCCCACTATTGATTTAAATTGACACAAGGAAATCAGACAGAGGTAGAGGTCATTCAGCCCATCATGCTTGTGCGACATCAACACCACACTAATATATCAACACATGATCCAAAGATGAAAATGCAAAATTTATTCTTTTTTTTTTAATACCGTTTTTGTGGGGTTTTGTAGAAATTAATTAAATAATTTATTTATTTTTATGTTTTTTATTAATTTATTTTTTCCTCCTCAGGGAAGCGGGCATGGGCTTGGTTAAAAAAAAACACACACAACATCAACCACACGACACTCCTTGTTGAACAAAATTGATGATTTTAAAAGTTTGAGCTTGAGTTGACCTTTGAACTTTTGACTTTGAACTTCTCCAAATTCAGTGGTACACTATGCAATTGTTGCTTAATTTTCAGGTTAATCAGATGAAAATTGATGAATTTTCAGATGAAATTTGATGATTTTAGAAGTTTGACCTTGAGTTAACATTTCACCTTTTGATCTCAACAATAGCTGGTTTTCCAATTCATTAATGCACGATGCAATTGCTGTTTAATGCTCACGTCAATCGGATGAAAATTGACGATTTTTCAGATAAAAAATCATGATTTTAAAAGTTTGACCTTGAGTTGACCTTTGACCTTTTAACCTCAAACAGTTGGTTTCCCAATTCAGTAATGCAATATGAAAATCCTGTTCAACTTTCAAGTCAATCGGATGAAAAATGATTTTAGAAATTTGACCTCAAGATGACCTTTGACATTTGACCTCAAAATCAAGAGGCTTCTCAGTTGAGACTAACTCAACAACTTGGTAAAGTTTTATGATGATCAATTTGGAATTGTGACCTGCAGGCAATTGACAAACAAACAAACAGAAGAACAAGCCGGTAGGCGGCGATGGGTCGCCGAGCATGGAAACCATAAGATATAGAGCAAAATGGATGTCATATAGCGGATAGGGAATCGCCTTAAGATTATGCATATCAAATCTCATCCAGTTCCATCTACTGATAACTACTCGGTATACATTTGAATGAAAAGTACCGAAAATGCGGTTTGAAATCGGAAATTTACCGACTAATCTAATTTACTGCCGACCCAATAACAAAATCTACTGACTAATAGATTTTTAAAATCTTCGATTTTGCAAGTAACAAACAAACAGACAAATGAAAAATCACTCAAAGAGCGACACTTGGCAAAATAGCACAAAGTAGAATGGCATTCGGTAGAGCGCAGACCTCTGCCAGGTTGAACGGTTCATGTTTTGTATCCCAATGATGGGCTGGATCCAAACCAAAATCTAATCTGCCTGTTCTTGTCACCTAACCAACTCATCCACCTTGTTTTGTCATAAATCGTCCACAACATATATATATATATATATATATATATATATATATATATATATATATATATATATATATATATATATACATATTGGCGAGATAGATTGCCTCCCTTGCCCTCGTTTTCCTGCCCTCCCCTCCCTCAGTTTCTGGAAATCCTCCATCTTAGCTTCGAGCGTTTGGTGAAGTGTTTACCATTTTGCACGTTAATTGTGCCACTGTACAATAAGTGCAGCCTTTGCAATCATGACTGGAAAGCGTCCGTAGTGTAGCGAGGTTGGTAGTGTGAGCAGAAGACAGAGGAAGGTCATCACTATTGAAGTAAAAATGGATGTTTTAGGCTTGTATGAAAGAGGTGTTCGTACAGCTGATGTGAGGCGTGCGCTGGGCCTTAGTGAGTCCACTTTGCGAACAATAAGAAATAGTGCGGAAAAGATAAAAGAAAGTGCTAAATGTCGAACCTCAACGAGTGCGACCAAGACAACGTAAGCTCGAAGTTATATTTTGGAAAAAATGGAACGCACGCTCAGCACATGGATTGAACTCCAAAACCAGGAGAACGTGCCCATCAGCATGCTTGTGATACAAGCAAAGGGCAGAAGCATTTATAAAGACTGAATAATCAGTGATGAAGATGAAGTGAAGTTATTGAACGCTACATCTGGGTGGTTTTGGAACTTCCAGAAGCGTTACAAATCTCACAACATCACAATGACCAGAGAAGCTGCTGCTGCTGCTGACAACGATGCCACTGAGAAGTTTCCTGCGTTTCTCGAGGCCATTATTGAGGAAGGTGGATAGTCTCCAAAACAAATTTTCAACATTGATGAGACTGGTCTGTTTTGGAAGAGGACGTACATTTCTTTTGACATACATGGACATGCCAAGTTGGACATACATTTCTCATGAGGAGAAGAGCAGACCTGGGTTGAAAGCAGTGAAAATTGCTTCACGCTGCTTTTGGGAGGTAACGCTGAAGGTGATTGTAAATTGAAACCGTTAATGGTTTACCATTCAGAAAATCCCAGGGCTATGAAGGGATATGTTAAAAAAAAATCCCACCTTTGTATACGTTTTCACATGCACATGCACATGCCTAGTGTTGGCTTAATGGTTAGTGTGGTGGGCTTGGGATCCTAGGATCCTGAGTTCAAATCCCACTTGGCTGTTGAATTAAGACCAGGTGGGGTTAACTCGGCCTGTCATCCTTCCGAGGTCGTCAAAATGAGTGCCAGCATGCTGGTGCACTGTGTCGAAGTGGTGACCCATCCAGGATTGTGTCCAATAGCCAACGAGACTGCTGAGGCAGCACCAACACTCTGCACAGAGTATGGTCCCAATGGATGGATGGATATATATACACCGATGAGCCAAAACATTATGACCACATGCCTAATATGGTGTTGGTCCTCTGCCACCAAAACAGTGCCGACCCGCCAAGGCATGGACTCTACAAGACCCCTGAAGGTGTCCTGTGGTATCTGGCACCAAAACATTAGCAGCAGATCCTTCAAGTCCTGTAAGTTGCGAGGTGGAGCCGCCGTGGATCGGACTTGTTAGTCTAGCACATCTCACAGATGCTCAATCGGATTGAGATCTGGAGAATTTGGAGGCCAGGGCAACACCGTGAACACTTCATCATGTTCCTCAAACCATTCCCGAACAATGTGTGCAGTGTCGAAGGGTGGGTGCATTATCCTGCTGAAAGAGGCCACTGCCATCAGGGAATATCATTGCCATGAAGGGTGGACCTGCCTGCAACAATGTTTAGGTGGGTGAAACGTGTCAAATTGACGTCCACATGAATGGCCGGACCCAGGGTTTCCCTGCAGAACCTTGCCCAGAGCATCACACTCCCTCCACCGGCTTGTCATCTTCCTACAGTGCATCCTGGTGCGATCACTTCCCCAGGTAAACGGTGCACACGAACACGGCCATCCACGTGATCGAAAAGAAAACGGGACTCATCGGACCGGGGGACCTTCTTCCACTGCTCCAAGGACCAAATCCGACACTTGCGTGCCCATTGTAGGTGCTTTCGACAGTGCACAGGGTTCATCATGGGCACTCTGACCGGTCTGCTGCTATGCAGCCCCATAACAGCAGGGTGCGATGCACTGTGGATTGTGACACATTCCTCCCATGACTACCATTAAAATTTTCTGTGACTTATGCCACAGTAGACCTGTCGGTTCGGAACAGATGGGATAGCCTTCGTTGCCCTCGCGCAATGATGAGCCATAGGTGCCCAACACCCTATCGCCGGTTTGTAGTTTGTCCCTCCTTGGACCACTGCCGGTAGGCATTCACCACTGCTGACCGGGAGCACCCCACAAGCCTTGCTGTTTCAGAGATGCTCTGACCCAGTCGTCTGGCCATAACAATTTGGCCCTTGTCAAAGTCGCTCAGGTCTTTACTCCTGCCCATTTCTCCTGCATCCAACACATCAACTTCAAGAACTGACTTCACTTGCTGCCGAATGTATCCCACCCCATGACAGGTGTCATTGCAACAAAATAATCAATGTTATTCACTTCACCTGTCAGTGGTCATAATGTTTTGGCTCATCAGTGTATATATATATATATATATATATATATATATATATATATATATATATATATATATATATATATATATATATATATATATATATATATATATATATATATATATATATATATATATATATATATATATATATATATATATATATATATATTGTTACGGCTGTGGAAATTCGCAAACCACCATCAGGACCCTCAGGTGAGATATCTCGATAGGTACATGTGTAGTTAGCCCAAACCCGTTGTCTAGAGGGAACTTATGTGATTCATAAATCCGGGCTGCGACACTTTAAGATAGCCGTTTTTCTGTTCTATCTTTATTTTGAACCATCCACGTCTCAACCGCCATCACACAACCACCTTAACCACCACACCAGCCATCGTCACCAACTACAACCACGCTCCAATCCTCAGACAACAACAACAACGTCAACAGCCACGACCTTGACCTTCACAACTCAATCCCGCAAACATCGCATAACCGCCATTCCCAACGGCACCATAACCATCAACCCTCACCACCGAAAACCCTCCACCACCTTCACCTCTCTCCTTCTACGGCCATTCTCGCACCACCTGTGAACACTGAACTTCGGGTTGTCTTGGGCTCGTTCGGCGATTGGTGCCGAACGCACCGAGCCACGAGCGCAAATAGCGGCCTTTCCGAGGGAAAATTCGGATCAAAAACGCTACTCGCCCACTTTTCCTCCGTCCAATTAGCGAGCGCGGGGCGGCTTGGCCCCGCCTCCAGGCGCGTGTGTGTGAAGTTGATATATGCAAATTCTAGGATCAGGGGAGATTCATGCCCCCGTTTCCTCCGACCAATGGGCGAGCGTGGTCCGCCCCCGAGGTCATTCTGATCCGAATATTTGCATATTATCTGCTTCTGCCAGCCTATAAGAAGGCGAGCGCAAGGCGAATGAAGTGAGTTGGGCTCTGGAGTCGGCTGAGAAGAGTTGCGGGAAGAGGCAAAGGAGCTCGGGTCCGAGGCGAGAAGGACGGCGGTCGGCGACGAGGTTACGGTGTGGGGAATCGCTCGTCTCGTCGCGGGACCCAAGCCAGCCAGCCATTCTCTTCCCCCAGGGCATCAACAATTCCCCCTTTCCCCCGCGCTGAGATAGTGCAAAAGGGGGCCCCGTTCCAACCTCACTCCAAACGTTGTGCCAACGAAACCCGCCAAGGAGCACGGAGTCGGGGCACAGCCGTGCAGCCACATTTGCGGCTCGCCCGCCAACGCGTCACGAGGACGCGGGTAGGACCCCCCGCCCCCCGGTCTCGCGGACCTGGCCGCTCCTCCAGGTCACGTGCACATTTGGCCTACAGGCCTGTCTGCCCCCTTGTCTATGAGGGTGGCTTCTTTCCTTTGCTTTGCTGTAAATGTGTGTTGGCGCCATCTGTAAAGTAAAGCTGTATAAGTGTTGCCGTGTGTGCGCATAGTCGGTATTAACTCTGCGTCGTTGTTGCTTTTGTTTTGGTTGCTATATGTGCATTTTGACTGTATGGCTGTATATATGTGCTTTCCGTGTGCCGGGAAATAAATGTGCATTGTGTGAACTGTTTTCCCGTTTCGCTTCGTCTTTTCTTTATTGACCCTCCATCCTGCTTCACGTAAAGGGTTCTTTGTGGGTGAAAAACGCCCGGTAAATAATCTGAACCGTCGAGGTCGACGATAACACCGCTCGGTTATCCCGATAGTATGGACCAGGCCGCCCAAGCAGCTCGTGTCCGGGGTCGACCTGTGGCGAGGTACGATCGCCCGGTTTACCATCCGCGTGGGTACTTAGGTAGGTCGAGTTTGGTGAACAACCCTATCCTACGCGGGTGGCCGATTGGCACGATTGTGGTGAGGTCGAAAGGCCCACCCGTGACTGGCTCCGGGCGATAGTTCCCGGAGGGTCACGACTGAATCGTCCGTCCGGTAGGCGACGTGCCGCGATCCGAGTTACGTGGCCGTCCGCATGCCGGCGGGCGCGAATTCGCAAATATATATATATATATATATATATATATATATATATATATATATATATATATATATATATATATATATATATATATATCTATGTGTGTGTGTGTGTGTGTGTGTGTGTGTGTGTGTGTGTGTGTGTGTGTGTGTGTGTGTGTGTGTGTGTGTGTGTGTGTGTGTGTGTGTGTGTGTGTGTGTGTGTGTGTGTGGTTTTTGGCCCGGTCTATTAATTTTATAAATTAGGCCTGTTTAACTTTTGACCTTAAAATTAATTGGTGGTTGACTTCAATGAGCTGATATGCAAATCCTGTCCAGATTTCACATCAATCATTTGCAAATTGAGGATTTTAGAAAGTGATCCTAAGTTGCTTGACCATTTAACCTATGTTGATATTTTGGCATGTGCTGACCTAAAAATAATTGGTGGTTGGATTCAGTGAGCTGATCTGAAAATCCTTTTCAAATTTCATGTCAATCAGATGAAAATTGACAATTTTCAGAAATTTGGCCGATGTTAACCTTTTCACCTATGTTGACCTCAAAATAATTGGTCATTAAATTCAATAAACTGATATGCAAATGCTCTTCAAATTTCATGTCAATCGGATGAAAACTGACAATTTTTTAAACAATTTTAGAAATGTGGCCCGTGTTGACGTTTTGGCCTATCTTGACCTATTAGCCAATACTAACCTCAAAAATAATAGGTGGTTGAATTCAGTGACATGATTTGCAAATGCTCTTCAAATGATAGTTAATCGGATTAAAATTGAGGATTTTAGAAATTCGGCCCATGTTGACCTTTTGGTCTATGTTTACCTTTTAGCTTTTTAGTGACCTCAAAAATAATAGGTGGTTGAATTCCATGACCTGATATGTCAATACTTTTCAAATGTCAAGTCAATCGGATGAAAATTGAGGATTTTTGAAAATTTGTCCCAAATTGGCCTATTTTGACCTTTTGGCCTATGTTTACTTCAAATTAATCGGTAGTTGAATTCATCGACCGGACATGCAAATGTTGTTAAAATTTCAAGTCAATCGGATGAAAATTGAGAATTTTAGAAAATTTGGCCCAAGTAGACCTTTTGACCTATGTTTACCTCAAAAATAGGGTTAGGGTTAGATATCTACCTTCCTCATTGGTGGTTGAATTCAGTGATCTGATATGCAAATGTTCTTCAAATTTCAAGTTCTCTGATTAAAATAGAATTTTAGAAATTTGGCCGATGTTGACCTCAAAATTAATAGGTGGTTGAATTCATCAAACTGATATGCAAATGGTTTTCAAAGTTCAAGTCAATCGGATGAAAAGTGACAATTTTAGAAACAATATAAAAATTTGGCCTATGTTGGGTTGACCTTATGGCCTATGTTGACCTTTTGACCTAAGATAACCTCAAAAGTAATAGGTGGTTGAATTCCTTCACCTGATGTGCAAATTTTGCTCAAATATAGTGTCAATCGGATGAAATTTGAGGATTTTAGAAAAATTTGGCTCAAATTGGCCTTTTGACTTATGTCGACCTTTTCGGTCGACCAAATTTTTTGAAACTTACATGCGGGACCGTCGTAGCTTCGGTGACATTAATCTCCGAAAATTTCAGAACGATTGTTTGAGCGGTTTGGGCTGGAGGCGAGCAGACAGACAATCAAACAAATTAACAGATAAACAAACAAACCAACAAACAAAGAAAGAAAGAAACAACCAGAACAAACAAAACAAACGGAGGCGATTAACATACTTGTCAAAAATGTTTTTTTTTGCCAAATAACAAACAAACAGACAGATGAGGGTGAAAACATAACCTCCACCACACCTTCGGTGGCAGAGGTAATGAGAATGACCATATCTGATGATTCAACTGATGTTTGTAAAAAGCAAGATGACAATTACTACTTATCATTTCACTGATATTGGGACAAAAAGAAAATTATAACTACTATATCTGCTCATTTAACTGATATTAGTAAAAAAAAAAATAAAGAAAAAGTGAGAAGTACTATATTTGTTCATTTCATTGATTTTTTTTTTTTGCTTCCCCTCTCACATGGAGAATTTCCCCATTTCCATCAAATGCAAATTCATGGAGTTTCCCAATAATGTATTATGGGTCGCCAATTGGCTGCCACATAGTTGTGACCAAAATGGATGTGAAGTGAGAAATTTGATGTTGATCCAATCTTATTTATTACGAACAAGTCGCTTTGATGAGGGGGGGGGGGAGAAAAAGAGGGGAAGGGAGAGAGAGATAGAGATATAGAGATATAGAGATATAGAGATATAGAGATATAGAGATATAGAGATATAGAGATATAGAGAAGATAGAGAAGATAGAGAAGATAGAGAAGATAGAGAAGATAGAGAAGATAGAGAAGATAGAGAGAGAGAGAGAGAGAGAGAGAGAGAGAGAGAGAGAGAGAGAGAGAGAGAGAGAGAGAGAGAGAGAGAGAGAGAGAGAGAGAGAGAGAGAGAGAGAGAGAGAGAGAGAGAGAGAGAGAGAGAGAGAGAGAGAGAGAGAGAGAGAGAGAGAGAGAGAGAGAGAGAGAGAGAGAGAGAGAGAGAGAGAGAGAGAGAGAGAGAGAGAGAGAGAGAGAGAGAGAGAGAGAGAGAGAGAGAGAGAGAGAGAGAGAGAGAGAGAGAGAGAGAGAGAGAGAGAGAGAGAGAGAGAGAGAGAGAGAGAGAGAGAGAGAGAGAGAGAGAGAGAGAGAGGAGAGTGGAAGCAAATAGGGAGGGGAGTGAGGACAGAGGGGGAGCGAGGAGGGGTGGGGGAAGGGAAGGCAGACGTGCGGTGGAGCATTACTTATGATTCATACCTTTTCATCAAAATGATGTTGCATAGAATAACAGTGAAGATGGAAACAAAATAATGTCTGAAATCCATTTTCGATCGGTCATACGATAAAAATGGCCCAAAGAAAAACACTGCCCGGACACATCTGGAGACAAAATCCCCCAGACGCGTCAGGAGCCAAACCGTTTTTGAATTGATTTTTTTTTTTTTAATCTGTCTGAATCCGGAGACAAAGTCCTGGGACAAAACTTCTGTCCAGACACGTCTGGAGACAAACACCGCCTGGTTGCATCCAGAGACATGCACCGACCAGAAGCGTTCAGAGACAAACACCGCCTGGACATGTCCAGAGACAAACACCGCCTGGACATGTCCAGAGACAAACACCGCCCAGACATGTCCAGAGAAAAAAACTCCCGTCTGGACATAAATACCATCCAGACATGTTCGGAGACATACAGCACCTGGACACATCTGGAGATAAACTCTCGTCTGGCCATAAACACTGGCCGGATGCGTCCAGAGACAATCACCACCCCGACGCATCTGGAGACAAACACCGCCCTGATGCGTCCGGATACAAACACCACCCCAACGCATCTGTAGACAAACTCCGATCCAGACAGAAACATCGCCCGGACATGTTCGGAGACAAACACCGCCCGGACACATCGGGAGGCGAGTTGTCCAGAGAAAAACCCTGCCGAGACACGTCCAGGGACAATCACTATCCAGACATAACCACTGTCTGGATATGTCCAGAGACACACAGAGAGAGTTGTTGGAGAAGGGTGCTGCACTGTATTGGGGGGGGGGGGTAGAGCAAGGATGGGACAAAGAGAGAGGGGTGGACGAGGGGAGTTAGCAGAGAGAACATGTTATGCTTTATGAAGATCTCTCACACTCTCACACACACACACACACACACACACACACACACACACACACACACACACACACACACACACACACACACACACACACACACACACACACACACACACACACACACACACACACACACACACACTAGTGCTTGGCCAATATCGGCAGGTTGGAGTCAGTGTAATTATCGACTACAGCACGTGCTGTATACCACCCAAAAACCTTGAGTAGCTTTCACCGAAAAACAATGTTGCATTTATATAGACATTTCAGGGATATGTTCACAAATATTAATTTTTATAAACAGTTGCGTGTGAGGGGTGGGAAAAAAATTGGCTCGGCAATTTAGAAAGCACGTTAATATGACAAATACCTGAGAAATCTGGTGTTATTTCACAACTCGCTCAGAATGACGGAGCACGAACAACTCACTCTGGATGACAGAGCATAAACCACTCGCTCAGGATGAAGGAGCAGGAACCACTCACTCTGTATGACAGAGAATGAACCACTCGCTCAGGATGATGGATCATGGACCAATCCCTCAGGATGATGGATCATGAACCAATCCCTCAGGATAATGGATCATGGACCAATCCCTCAGGATGATGGATCATGGACCAATCCCTCAGGATGATGGATCATGAACCACTCGCTCAGGATGACAGCATGAACCACTCGCTCAGGATGAGAGAGCATGAACCACTCGCTCAGGATGAAGGAGCAGGAACCACTCACTCAGTATGACAGAGAATGAACCACTCGCTCAGGATGATGGATCATGGACCAATCCCTCAGGATGACAGAGCACGAACCACTCCCTCAGGATGACAGCGCATGGACCACTCGCTCAGGATGATGGAGCACGATGATGGCAAGTGGCTAAAATACTCAAGGAAGCACTCCAATTAAATGGTTGACAAGGAACGGTGAGCCAGGCTGTGGCTGCATACCATATAGGATCCTTTTAACTTTAAATCCAGTGTTCATCGTACCGCAGCAGTAAAAGAAATGAAATGAATTTGTTCAAGTAATGATGTTATCCACTGAAGAGTTGCTGTTTAACCTAGAACAACCCTGGAGACATTGCAAAATTTAATCACCCGTGAAATAAACATTGCAGATAATCCGGCATCGGTTCGAGCTCCGTGCAAACATTTCAACTTTATTTTAAAACGTCTGTTTTGTTTTTTTTACAATATTTGCTTTGATTCCTCGTAGAGGACCTCGTGCAACTTTCAAAAATATTGACACAGATCTGGCAGACGCTATGGATAAACAGTCCGTCTTGGGGACAGGGCGCGCGGTGAATGCATTAAATCATATAGCTCAATGTAGCTGGTTAATTTTTGCCCCATTCTTCAATCTTTTGTTCACTCAATATAATTTGCCAAACCGGAGAAAAAATACAAGTTTAATGCTTTGGAAATTTCACATATTCTTGTGTATATATGGAGACGGAGGGAACTTAGCCTTCCTTGCTTAAAGTAAATAGTGTTATGATTGTGGGAGGCAATGGAAGAATCTAATAGGGAATAGGGAAGCATTGTGTAGAGTTGCTTGGTCTGTGGGCAAGTAGGATGCATCTCTATGTGAGTAAGTAGGGAATCTGTGAGCTTAAGTGTTACGCGTCACCACACTTGGGGTGGTGCGGTGTTTATTAGCCTTGAGAATAAGAAAAAGTTCCCCAGTATGTGATTGCCCTCTGTGATTTTCCCCAATGTTTTTATATTTCAAGATCGGCAATAAAGGTGGGGAACGCATCCCTGAAACCACAACAAACGGGTAGAAAGCCCCGCCTTCAAAGGATGACAAGCGAAGTCACGCCCCCGAGGGACGATTGGTGGACGTGACGTCAGAAGCTAGTTGAGCAGGAGAAGCCCTGCCTTCCCGGGTTTGGTGCAAGCAGGCCACACCCTGGAGGCGGAAGATAAATAGGACAGAGGAAATAGGCGAGAAAAAGGGAGCGCACAGAAGAGGTTGCGCATCGAGGAAGAAGGAGTGGGCTTGCGCATGGTGAGAGGCTTCCGACTACTGTGTCATACGATATATCGGCGTGATTGAGGTCAAAGGAAAGAGGTTGCGCATTTTAAGAGGAAGGAGCTGGCTTGGCATTTTGGGAGAGCCGTGATCAGAGTGGAGGTAGGAGGTGCATTGTTTGGAGAGGCTTCGCCACCCGTCCAGGTGGGGTGTAAACCCCCTGAACATGGCAATAGATACATCGGCTTAGTTATGACTCGTTATTTCTTTAAATTATCAGATTTCACTCCAGATTTTGACACATTTAATCCGGACGATATCCAATCCTCAAAGCCGAAATAATATTTCGATGATATACCTTATTAGTCCGTGAGAGTGGATCGTGGAAAATTATATCATACAATGCATGAAATCGCTCCAAGCTCATAATTTGAAAACATAGTACTTACAAAAGTGATGTATACAGCGATTCGCAGCTATGATGAACAAATATTCGATAATACGAGTGAAGAAAGTGAAAATAAAGAACTTTACAGTAAAGAAATCATTGCGGCCTGTTCCAAGTCAAGGCATAGTTGAGCAGGATCTAAAACATGGCGGCTTCAGACCCCAGTGAGATGACCTTGGATACGCCTTAAGATCCCATCGAGAGCGGTGACCGAGGATGTCCCTGATAAAATATATAATTAAATAAAGCCGTTAATTATCTTCAAAAGGGGTGTTTTAATTAACCCAAACACTCAATTTTCAGTCATGCATTTCCTTAGAGTGTTCTTAGTATGCTTGCAAAGTTTTAGGCTGATAGGTTTCCTGGTTGTGGAGTTATGGAGGAGACACACTGACGCGCGCGCGCACACACACACACACACACACACACACACACACACACACACACACACACACACACACACACACACACACACACACACACACACACACACACACACACACACACACACACACACACACACACACACACACACACACACTTATTGGTATAAATAATGCTGAAGTTTTGAAATTTGGGTTTACTTTCCCTTTCACGTCAGCCTGCTACATTCATTGCTGCCATTGTGTATGTGTCCTTCAACAAGTGATTATGTCATCCAATTCAGTGTGTCCTTCGACAAGCGATTCCTGAAAATAAATATCCACCACACTGTGGGTCATCACAGGATAACACAATAAAACACTTACGTTGGTTATTTAAATCTCAGAGACACAACAAGCAAGGGAATGAAAAAACAGAACAAGAGGAGAAGAAGGATGACAGGAAACACAGTAGCCTGCAAGAGGGTTGGATTAGCTTGCGCTAATGGAGGTGGGGGAGGAAAAGATTTCAGGAGGTAATGGGGGATGACCTGAGATGTCATTCTCATGATATCTCATATCATCAGCCTGCTTGAGGTTTTGGAAGGAATAGTGAGACGAAACTGTCTCAGTAAGGAAGTTCCACAGACAAGACAGTTGCATTTTTTAATATCACAAAACCAACAAGTATTGATGACCCATTGGCTTTGTCATGCTATCAGTAAATAGATTGGAGAAAAGACGAGATGAGAATGAAGGTAGGCCCTTAAAAATTGGTCAAAATATAAACTGGGAAGCATGTTGTATGGGGAATATCTGTTGGGGTTGTGTACAATTTTCTATACAACAAAGCCTGCAGACATTGTCAAACTTTACAGACATCTGAACCCCAGAAATGTCACACTTACCCTCACCTTCTTAATCCCCAGTGGTCAGACACGCATGTCACGGTGAAATTGAACACATACAGTAACATGACATGTGGGATAACATTTGCTTCCCAACCTACATGACACAAAACATCGATACAGTGAGATAGGTGTGTGTGTGTGTGTGTGTGTGTGTGTGTGTGTGTGTGTGTGTGTGTGTGTGTGTGTGTGTGTGTGTGTGTGTGTGTGTGTGTGTGTGTGTGTGTGTGTGTCTGTGACCACTGTTTCTCGACAACCACTGGTCCGATCTAATTGAAACTTGCCAGCAATATTGCTGGGGACCCGAGGATATGCCTTTTCAAGGTTTGATATTAATCGGACAAGTGCTTCCCAAGTTATGGCCATTTATTTACCAACCAATGACAGGAAACGTTGCTGCGTAGGAGTGGCCGATGCGCCATTTAGTTACCAATGACAGGACACGTTGCTGCGTAGGCGTGGCAGTTGGGGAAGCGTTCCCAGCGGCTTCCCCAATGCGTTCCTCAGCCGCGTTCCCCATTACGGGTTACAACGTACGGGCTTCCGGATAGTGATACATTACTAAAACTCTCATCTTGCATATGTATATGTATATATTACTAAAACTCTCATCTTGTATATGTATATGTATATATTACTGAAACTCTCATCTTGTATATGTATATGTATATATTACTAAAACTCTCATCTTGTATATGTATATCGATATATTACTAAAACTCTCATCTTGTATATGTATATCTATATATGACTAAAACTCTCATCTTGTCTATGTATATCTAAATATGACTAAAACTCTCATCTTGTATATGTATATCTATATAGTACAAAAACTCTCATCTTGTATATGTATATCGATATATTATTAAAACTCTCATCTTGTATATGTATATCTATATAGTACAAAAACTATCATCTTGTATATGTATATGTATATATTACTAAAACTCTCATCTTGTATATGTATATCTATATAGTACAAAAACTCTCATCTTGTATATGTATATCGATATATTATTAAAACTCTCATCTTGTATATGTATATCAATATATTACTAAAACTCTCATCTTGTATATGTATATCTATATATTACTAAAACTCTCATCTTGTATATGTATATGTATATATTATTAAAACTCTCATCTTGTATATGTATATCGATATATTACTAAAACTCTCATCTTGTATATGTATATCTATATATAACTAAAACTCTCATCTTGTATATGAATATCAAAATATTACTAAAACTCTCATCTTATATATGTATATCTATATATTACTAAAACTCTCATCTTGTATATGTATATCTATATATTACTAAAACTCTCATCTTATATATGTATATCTATCTATTACTAAAACTCTCATCTTGTATGTATGTATGTATGTTCCCGAAATACAGCCAAAACGGTACACGATAGCACAAAAATTTTCGGCCCACCTTACTCACCATTCGCCTGTGGTGTGCAGTATCAAGATTAGTTCAAATCAGGCGACGAAAAAAAATATTTAAAAATATATTCCCGATTCAGTCAAGTCCTCTTTGGGAGTATTTGATCAATGCAAACAACATCAACGGTATAGTTCGCTGGAGCTATCTTTTTTATTTTCTTGAAATGATTTATTTTAAAATCTCAAACATTTAGTATAGACAAAGAAGGATTTATTTTTAACCATAAAATAAACATCGCCATTTTTATCTAATACTTCCGTGTTCATTAATAAATAAAATTGTGTTTAGAAGATTACACACAATAATTTATTCGACTATCTTTTCTCTGTTTTTTTTTCACATTGATGCGCGATATCAAGTTTCGTTCAAATTGGGCAATAAAAAAATTATTTAAAAAATCAATTCCCGATTCAGTCAAGCTTTGGTATGACGATCCATAAAGCACAAGGACAAACCAGAGAGAATGTGTTGATATACCTCGAGAAACCAGTTGGCCGAACGATGACTCCTGAGGTAAATGCTCAAATTTTCTTCAAGTTAAAGTTTGACCACCAAATAATATTAATTTTTTTTTTTTCATCAACCGCTGTCACAATGGGAACCCAACGGGTTTACGGGTCGTCTCGTTACAAATAAATAAATATATATATATATATATATATATATATATATATATATATATATATATATATATATATATATATATATATATATTAGTATACATATAGTCACTCGGCTTCACCATGAAAGGTACACGCCAATAATACGTAATTAATAGACGTATGTGTTTGAAGTCAGATTGCAACTGACGTTCAAACAGTACCTAATTAATAGTCATTTTAGTGTATGCATGTATATAAAAGCGTCGCTTCACTGATGGACCAATTAGTCGTCAGATTTTCCAAAACTTTTGGGTGAGAATGAGAAGGAAAGACAAATTTACCCATGCCAAGGGTACTTTAACCCCTCACCCTCACCCCAATGCCCCCCCCCCCGCTCCTCATCCACATGATCGCTCACGTCCCACTTCCCCCCTCCCCCTTGTACCCTGTTCATCCTGATGTCCCTGCTAGAAATATCACACATGATGGCAGGCCCCTCCGTTTTTTTTTTGGGGGGGGGGGTGGGTTAGGGAGAAAGGAAGGGGAACAAATTTACCCCTGTGAAGAGTGTTTTAACCTCAGCATTGCTCAGGTAAAAATGGAAATCATAATACCCTCTGCCACCACCACCAGGTCTGAACAAGGGGTCTGAATACACGGTACATATTTACATCAATAATTTACGTCCCCCCTTGTGCCCCCCACACCTCTGTATGAGGCCACGGCCACATAGCCAATGTTAACCCCCCCCAAGCAAAGTTGTATTTTTACCCCGAGTTTGGAGTTTGTAACTTAAAAGATGTGGCCGAGCATAAGGAACAAAGCCAGAGAGAGAGAGAGACAGACACAGATATAAAAAAAACAGCTTCAACTGATCTATATATATATATATATATATATATATATATATATATATATATATATATATATATATATATATATATATATATATATATATATATATATATATATATATATATAAATATATATATATATATATATGTGTGTGTTTTGAAGAAAAAACGAAGAATTAATTTTAACGTACTGTAAAAGTCAATTGCACCTTGACTTCACACACACATCCATTAATTACGTACTATTGGAATGTACTTTTCGACCATTCAGCCTCCTGAGACCCATCCCTTTAACCTTTGAAAAAACTCTTTAAGATCCCAAAGACCCAGAAAATCCAAAAGACACAAAACATCCAAAAGACCCCAGGACCCAAAAGTCCCTGAGGACACAAGTTCCAAATGTTCCCAAGGACCCAGAAGTCCCAAAGTCCCCAAGGACACAAAAGTCCCAAAAGTTCCTGAAGAGCCAAATGTCCCAAAAAGTCCATGAGGTCCCAAAAGTCCCAGAGGATGCAAAAGTGCCAGAGGACACAAAAGTCCACGAGGACCAAAAATTCCCCCGAGGACCCAAAAGTTCTCGAGGACCCAGAAGTTCCCAAGGACCCCAAAAGTCCCTGAGGACATAAAGGTTCCCAAGGACTAAAAAGTCCCCAAGGCCCCAAATGTTCCTGAAGACTCTGATGACTCAAAAGTCCTTGAGGACCTAAAATATCCAGATGACCCAAAAGTCCCCGAAGACCCAAAAGACCCACAATACACCAAGGACCCTGAGGACTCAAAATATCCAAAACACCCTTCCAAGACCGCTTTTCCCTTGAAGACTCTGAAGCCATCTTTTACCTTTAAGAATGTTTTAACACTTTTGATGCCTTTAGATCACTTCACCCTTTAGACCTTTTAAACCCATTTGACCCCTCGAACCTTCAGAACTTTACACCACTTAAGTCCCTTTCGACCCTTCAGACCTTAACGCCATTCAGACCCCTTAAACCCTTAAAATGGATTAGACCCTTGACCATTGAGAGCTTTAGATCAGTTGAAGCTGTTTTTTTTATATCTGTGTCTGTCTCTCTCTCTCTCTGGCTTTGTTCCTTATGCTCGGCCACATCTTTTAAGTTACAAACTCCAAACTCGGGGTAAAAATACAACTTTGCTTGGGGGGGGTTAACATTGGCTATGTGGCCGTGGCCTCATACAGAGGTGTGGGGGGCACAAGGGGGGACGTAAATTATTGATGTAAATATGTACCGTGTATTCAGACCCCTTGTTCAGACCTGGTGGTGGTGGCAGAGGGTATTATGATTTCCATTTTTACCTGAGCAATGCTGAGGTTAAAACACTCTTCACAGGGGTAAATTTGTTCCCCTTCCTTTCTCCCTAACCCACCCCCCCCCAAAAAAAAAAAACGGAGGGGCCTGCCATCATGTGTGACATTTCTAGCAGGGACATCAGGATGAACAGGGTACAAGGGGGAGGGGGGAAGTGGGACGTGAGCGATCATGTGGATGAGGAGCGGGGGGGGGGGCATTGGGGTGAGGGTGAGGGGTTAAAGTACCCTTGGCATGGGTAAATTTGTCTTTCCTTCTCATTCTCACCCAAAAGTTTTGGAAAATCTGACGACTAATTGGTCCATCAGTGAAGCGACGCTTTTATATACATGCATACACTAAAATGACTATTAATTAGGTACTGTTTGAACGTCAGTTGCAATCTGACTTCAAACACATACGTCTATTAATTACGTATTATTGGCGTGTACCTTTCATGGTGAAGCCGAGTGACTATATGTATACTAATTACATACTTTTGAACATCAGTTGCATCTTGGCTTCACACTCGTACATCTATTAATTACGTACTATTGGCATGTACCTTTCGACATTTTAGACTGCTGAAACCCCATCGACTGTTTAAGACCCCAAAACCCTTAAGACCTCTAAATATGCTTAAGACCCTGAAGACCCCCAAAACCCAGAAGACCCCAAACACCCAAAAACCCTGATGACCCAAAAGTCCCCAAGGACCCCAAAGACCCATTAAACTCTTTTAACTTGAAGACCCTAAAGACCCCTTTACCTTTAAGACCCTTTCGACACTTGACACCTTAGATCCCTTCACCGTTTAGACCTTTTTTTAAACCACTTAGACCTTTACAGCCCTTCAAGTTCCCTTCGAGCTTAACACCATTCAGACCCCTTACACCATTAAGATAGATTAGACAACTTCGACCCTTGACCATTTAGACTCTCAGAGCTTGAGACCATTTGAACCTTTTTATATTACAGATAAATTACAAATAAGTGTATCACCAATATTACAAATATATTTGTACAAAAGAAACATTTGTATTATGATTGGTGCAAATCATGACAACACAGCAAATCTATGACGTCGATCTGTGCAACATGTGGAGAGGCGAGCAGAGCGAACCGATCCATGCTAGATGTTTTATAAAGCAAAGTGGCGAAAGGTTGGATAGACTATGCCCAACTTGAGAAGGCCACAACACTCCATAAACTTCCTCCATGAGTCTTGGCTATTGTTTTGATTGAAAAACGTGCGTCGGTTCAGCAAATACAATCATAGGCTGTACAACTTTAAAATCATCTTGTTTGTTACAAGATCTGGAAATTAAACATTGTTTGCCATCGATAGTAGTAAAAAAAATATCAAAAAATAGTAAATGTGAGAGAATGTTGAATGCCCAAGTTGCCACGCTGGCAAAAACACAGGAACAGGTGTGAATATATTATAATGAACCACGAGTATGAGGTAGCATACTGGCGCCTGACAGTATGAGGACCGTGTCGTCCTTCTTCAAGCCCCCGAGGTCATGCAGGGCTATGTAGGCAGTGGTGTAGTTCACGGGCAGGATTGCCCCTTCTTGCAGGCTCAAGGTACTGGGCTTTGGGTATGTGTGGCTCACCGGAACGTTCAGCACCTCCTGCCAAGCACCTTGGCTATACAAGATCACTTCGTCCCCCTTCTGCATCACAATGAAATCATTCATGGAAGGCAGAAATAAAAATGATGCACAAAAGAACAAGACATAGAGCTAAATGAAGTTGAGCCATGCAGTGTGTGTTAAGGACAATCCATCTAGACAAGTGATTATGGAGATGTATTATAGAGGCCGTCCCTGATATTAAACCTCAGACTTAAACTTACCTTTCTTATACCTGGTCTCGGAGCAAGGACACAGAACAGATCAGGACACAACATAACAAAGGGAACAACAGGAGAAATGGGAAACTTCAATCGCAGGGTGGAGGGAGAAAGTCAATGGAGATGGACAAAGAAGGGATGCAGGTAACAATGAGAGGTAGGGGAGATTTACACTTAATGCATCAATTTTGGATTTTTTTTCATTTTCTCCTCTTTTCTGTGCAATGCAATAACAATTAAAAGTTTTTGAGGAGTTCCTCATGATGGCTTGTCTATTCAAACGATTAATAAATGAATCAAAATGTTGCGTCTTTATCCAAGCATACCTTCCTGTCGGTCACATCTGATCCCACGGCAGCCACAACTCCAGCGGCCATCTGACCTGCCACGGCTTTCCTGGAGCCTTGTTTCTCCAGTCCTGTGACGCCACAGGCTGACACCTTTACTTGGACTTCCATGGCCCCCAGGTCAGGTGGATTAGACCTCACTACGTGCAGTTTGTTCGGCAGGAAGAACAAACCGCAGTACAACATAACGACTTGCGGTCCTTCGGCTTCCTCCTCCAACAGCTTTAATTCTGTGACGTCTTTAATAGCATCTTTCACTTTTTCTTCCACATCCTTCACAACTTTCTCGACTCCATCCTCACTATTGTCTTGCAATTCTTTGGCTATTTCCACAGTCGAGGTCTCTATGTTAGCATCTTCTGCGGAGGTCTCAGCAGGTGCTTCGGCAGAGGGCACCTCTTCTGCAGAGGGCACCTCTTCTGCAGGGGCTACTTCACCCTCACTTGACATACTTATCTCTTGCAAAAGCAGAGGCTCTTGAACCAAATGCAAGAAGTTATTGAACAACTTCCTTTTTAAGTTTCTTCGGGAACCCACCGCTGCATTCACCCCTTCAGGAATAAATTTACTACTTTGGGCTCCACCTCTCTACTGACTGCATAATTCATCACTTTCTCATGTCATGAAGCAAAGTTTGTGTCAATCGGTGGCTTGCATATGCAGAACACAAAACAATTGAAGTATTTTGTTTGTGATAGATCAACATACATCCAGCTTGTGCAGTGGGAAAACCTGGGGCATTTTCTTTGAGAACAGACTAAAAATTCCACCAGCATTACTTTTTGAAACGCTGACTCGTCCTGTGATCATGCAATGGAAACAATTTGCTGATACATCAAGATATTAATGTGGAAACATAAACTGGGAATCTATCTTCAAATGAAACAAATTATTTGCTTGCTTTGATCTTGCATCTTCATATGAAAAATAAGTTAGCACCAAATTATACCCAAAGTTCATAGCTTTCTTTCAAGGCGGCAACTTATTGGAGCCATGATTAGCTCTGAAAATCACGTGACACCTCACAGCCAATTAAGAGCTCATATCAAGGTTACCACCAGGAGAAATTACAGTTGAAATTTCAATGGTCCATTTGTTTATTTTCCATAAGATAGATAAAGAGCAAAAACTTGATCAAATATAGTAGTTCTCAAATTTATTTTTACTTTGAGGTTTCCATCAAGTCATATATTGTTGGTGTTCTTTTTGTTTGGTTAACCACCTGGACACAATTATTTTCATCAAAACGGACCAAATAACTTCACTGCAACAAGCACTATGATTGGAGGAAAACTTCACGAGGCTTAGCGCAGCACTTGTAAAACAAATTCCGATTCAAGCAGGTGAGTTGCTGAACAAGCACAAACCATGCAGTACTTAGAACATTATGTCATTTTAGGATCAGCACTTTATAGCTTTGTGCATAACACTAATGCCTGGTGTTGACTTAATGGTTAGGGTGGTGGGCTTGGGATCCTCGGGTCCTGAGTTAAAATCTGCTCAGCTGTTGAATCAATACCAGGTGGGGTTAACTCAACCTGTCACCCTTCCAAGGTCGGTAAAATGAGTGCCAGCATGCTGGTATACTGTGTCGGAGTAGCCACCCACCCAGGATTGTACACAATTGCAAAGGAGACTGCTTAGGCAGCACCAACGCTCTGCACAGAGTATGGTCCCAATGGATGGATGGATAATACTAAGATCTGCCACATAGTCTCAAGGCACAAACAGAAAAAAGGAAAGGTTGGATGGGGTAAATGGGGGTGGTCATTCTGTGCATCACAACTATGACACAATTTGTTCCTTTTTTTGGAATACATAGTCGAGGATCATGGAAGAGCTAGTACACTAAACATATCAGGTTGTAACAGGACACACACGGAACAGTAGAGATGCATGGAAAAGGAATAGCAGAGAGGGGAGGACACCAACAGCAAAGTTGAAGGCCAAGATAGAGGGTGACTTGGACAAACAATGGGTGTGTGGAGGAACGGGGTTGGGGGGGGGGTGAGAGAACACATGGGATGGACAAAATGGAAATAGACAAGATGGATGGAAGAAAACTCCAAGGAGGGAAAACTGGAAATTTGGATGGAGGAGGGATTGGGGTGGGGTTTAACAAGGATAGAATTCCAGTATATCCAACCACACAGCATAATGACGTGGAACTCCGGTAAAGATAATGCTGCCCAAGCAAAGGAAGCAAAAGAAGTCTCGTAAAAAAGAATATTTGGTGTGAGCAGAAAGTATTCTATGGGGATGAGAAACTTATGTTTGGTCTTTGCATGCAAGATAATCAGGTAATCAGAGCATTATTTAATAAGTAATTTCATTAGTAATTTAAAATAGTGGAGTCAAGGCTATCCTGCCAGAAACACATGGCTGATGGTGCCTTTGAGGAATAAACAGCATTGTTTCACTGTTATCAATTTGTATAAGCTTATGTGATCAGCACACACCACTCTTTTTGGTTCCTGATTCATAGGGGCCAATTTTAAAAGTTTAACATTTTTTTGACCACAAAGGCACATGATTAGTTTCATAATAAAAATTCCAACAAAAAAAAGACAACATGAGGGACCATTTCCAATGTTTATTGAAGGAATGTGATTACAGTTTATTAAGTGCTTCACCAAACGGACCGTAAAATAATAAAAAAAAATAGTACCACTGGACCTGAGGTTATCTCGTCCCTGGCCTAATGCTGCAACCCAAATTTGGTAGAATTCTGATTCGTGGGTCTGGTGAGGAAGAATTTTGAAGGAATTTATGCAATTTTCCAAAATTTTTACCAAGTCCACCATTTTGACACATTTCGGGTTAGGTGATCAGCATGACCTCCGCAATTTTACATCACGACCCTGTTCTAATGATGTAACCCAAATTTAGTAGCATTCTGACAGGTCGGTCTGGAGAAGAAGATTTTAAAAGGAATTAATGCGATTTTCCCAAAAGTTCACGAAGTCGGCCATTTTGACACACTTCTGGTCATGTGATCAGCCTCCACAATTTAACATAAGGACCGTGTCCTAATGTTGTGGCCCAAATTTGGTAGGATTCTGACTGGTGGGTCTGGAGAAGAGATTTTTTAAAAGAATTTATGCGATTTTCACAAAAATTGACCAAGTCGGAAATTTAGACACATTTCCAATCACGTGATCGGAATGACTGGCAATTTAACATCCCTATCCTGACCTGATGTTGTAACCCAAATTTGACAGCATTCTGACTGGAGGATCAGAAGAAGATTTTTGAAGAAATTTACATGATTTTCCCAAAAATTGACGATCAGACATTTTGACACACTTCCGGTCATGTGATCGGTATGTCCTCCGCAATTTAACATCCCTGCCTTGGCCTAATGTTGTAACCCAAGTTTGGTTGCATTCCGATTTGTGGTTCTGGTGAAGATTTTTGAAGAAATTTACTGTCGGCCATTTTAACATACTTAAAGTCATGTGACTGAGACGAGCTTTGCAATTCCTGTTACGTCAGGAGCAGAATGTTGCTGCAAAATTTCAGCCGGATTGGCACAGCGGTTTGGCTGGAGAAGTCTAAAAAGGAGACAGATGGCACGTGATGACAATGCTTTATCTGGAATGAATTCCAGATAAGCTAAAAACAACAGCAGGTACCGTTTCAAATTTTTATTTACACAAATACATGCAACTTTTCAAATGATGACGATGAATTAAAATCCAGTGAACTCCATGAACTCCTGCGAAGAGGACGCAGGTGAGGGTGTTGACGAGTCATGTACCGAAAGGAATGTAGGTGAGGGCACTGAGGGCAATACAGGTGAGGTTACTGATGAGTCGTGCACTGAAGGGGAGGCAGGAGAGGGTCCTGAGGTGGAGGGACCAGGGCAATAAAAATGCGTGATTGAGAGCTGCCTTGCAGATTGCCACAGGTTTCAATGGAGCTCCTTGTCTGGGAGCATCATATCATCCAACCCCCTCTTGAACTTGAGGTAACGCTCCATGACCTGATCAGCGTCTTGCAGTCTGTCACTAATTGCCTGCATGTCCTGCAGCATCTCACCCAGGAACTTGACCGTGAGGTTGGATCTCGATACCTCCTCCTCCTCCAACTTGGAAACCCTGGTAATGACATCCAACTCATCCTCGCTATGTGAGGTGATAAGATCATCCAACTCCTCAGGTTCCATGTCATCAAAGCCTTCCCCTCGCACCTGCCATGCTAACCCTGCAATTTCATTCCTCTCCTCCACATTGGCGGGAAAGCCTGTAAAGTTATTCACTGCCCGTGACCACCGGTTTTGCCAACAGGCGTTGATGGTGGAGGCTCTCACCTCATGCAGCAACTGATTGCGCCGATGCAGTAGGTGATGTTGAACTCTTACCAACACTGCCCGACAGTGAGCTCTGGGGCAGAGTCCATCACATTCAAAAGGCGTCGGAAGGTGCGGTGGGTATACGTTTTGAAAATGGAGATTACCCCTTGATCGAATGGCTGGTTGGTGATCAGGGAGGTGGTTTTGGGTGGCAGGAAGATGACCTCGACATTCGGGTGAGCCACCTTCAGTTCCCCAGGGTGGCCAGAAGTATTATCAACGAGCAGGAGAACCTTGAACACAAGGTTTTTTTTTCCCACCAGGTACCACTCCATCGAAGAGACAAAACAGTAATGGAACCAGTCCATGAAAATTCCTGCCATTACTCATGCCTTCGTGTTGGCCCTCCAAAACATGGGCAGCATGTGTTTGTTCTTGCCCTTGACAGCACTGGGGTTCAGGGAACGGTACAGCATCGTAGGCTTCGTCATACAGTCCCCTTTTGCATTTGTTTAGAGGAGAAGAGATACCCGGTCCTTTGCAGCCTTGAACCGCGATTCTGTCCCCTCACGCTTTGAGATAAAAATTCACGTTGGCATCTTTTTACAAAACAGGCCAGTCTCGTCAGCATTGAACACCTGCTCTGGCAGATAGCCCTTCTCCTCGATAAGCTGGGCGAGTTGAGCAGGGAACGTTTCGGCCGCTTCCTGGTCCATGGAGGCACACTCGCCTGACAGTTTGACTTTGCGGAGACCGTACCACTTCTTGAAGCGGTCAAACCATCCCCTGCTCACTCGGAATGGACTGGGACCACTCGTACCCACATCACTCATGCGAGCACCACCCGCTTCACTCGTGCTAACAGATGTGGTGAAGTCTCCCAGTCCTTTCTGCAAAAAAGCATCCCCATAGCATGATACTGCCACCATCATGCTTCATGGAAGGAATGGTGTTAGTTGAGCTGTGCTCAGTTTCCGCCAGATGTAGCACTTTGCATTCATGTGAAAGTAGTGTTCAGTTTTCATCTCGGTATGCCGTCCTGATGAGGGCAAGTAACCTGAAATCCAGATAGGCGCCGAGACCTCTGGGTTGGAGGTGACGCTTTAGTGTAAGATTATCTCCAATGGAGATCGGGGGAGTGCTTGTCACACTCCACATGTTTCGATATATAGATACACACATTTCTCTTCTGGCCCCAGAACCAAACAAAGAATGTATTTATAACAGCTCCGATCCCCACCACCCACCACCCACCGACACCTCCTCTTACCGATGTGATTAATAGTAAACATCATCACTTCAAACTTACTCTGTACATTCACAAGCCCTAGATATGTCCATCCCATCAGTTCAGAACCAACCAAACCCGATACAGTCTCTTCCTCAGGGAAGTCTACATGATACATGCAGCTCCCACGTAAATATAGCTGGCACCAGCTTTGTGTATTTTCCCATCGTGAGTATGTCCTTTGTCGAAGAGTTGGTTTCCATTACTAGGTAATGACGCACATAATCATCTTTCCAATTGCAGAGACGTCCATTAAGTAAATCAGCAAGCCTGACATATTCACAGGAAGCACTCCCACAGGGTTCAAAGTCCATTCACAGGTCGTGATCTGTCGGAGGTTTGTGTAGAACACGCCCATTCACTCAGGTCTTACACCGGCCCACATGTTCGAGAGTTTGCAGTACAGGCAGCTGACTGTTCAGCTAGCTGAGAAAGTTCTCTAACTATTTTGTTGTGCAGAGGCACAACCTTTTCACTCTTTTACGTTTCCAAATATTTTCAGCTTCTCTTAGAAACTTTGTGAGCTATTTTCGGTAACAATCCTCATCTCACACACACAATATACTTTATGGTGCCCTGAACACCGGCAACTTTAGGGGTTTATGCGCATGCGCACCAAGGATTCTCGGGCAGATTATGTCATTTTGAAAGTCTTTTGTTTGAAAAATAAAATTTAAAAACCTTTAACAACTGAATTCCATGACCATAACATAAGTAGGAAATGTTTCCATGGATGAGAACCAACCCTGGAAGGTGATGAAGTTCAGACCAATAAGTTTTAATTTGACTGGAGTACCGGCACATAATGAACCACCATTTTCAAAAGGCAGCATGTGATCTTTAACATCCACCAGCGAATGGGAGGTCAACGTGTCCTCAACTGAATGTCCCATCCAACAAATTGCCCTTTTGCTTGAACACCCATCCATCAGTTTTGAGTCGGTTCGAGAATCCAACCAAGACCAGACAGATCAAATGTCTGTGAGATATCCTGCCAACCCCTCAACAACAGAACGAGTACCTGGACAACAAAAGTAGATCAAAGGAACAAATTTGTTTGTTTTTTACCACAATAGAAATACTTATGGAAAGAAGAAAAACTGTTTATTGGAGAAAATAAGCACACGAGTACTGTATAAAGCTTTCCCAAATAACATCGCTTGCCAGAGCTGTGCTTGCAAAATGTAGTATCTACATAATGGTTGAAACCTTCAGAGAGAAAAAAATAAAATTAAAATAAAAAAAAACTTTCCCACCACCATTCTTTCTTTAAAATAAACAAACAAACAATTGAACAATTGCCAAAAAAATTCATAAAGAATGATCAAGGGAAAAGAAGTACAAACAGATATAAGTGTTGAATTTTTGAGTCATTTTTGGCCAGTGCAGAAAGATGTGAAAACCAACCGTTTATCACAAGCCCCTTCAGATTAATAATAAATACGTTAACACGGTAAAACTGTAGTCAGATGACAAGCGGTGTAAGCAACGGCCGTGATTTGCCAGAATGATTTTATGGGCTAACCTTGCCCTGGATCGAGCTCAGGCTGGTTGGGGTAAGTGAAGAACCCAGCTCCATGGCAGGGCCAAAACTATTCATCAAAGGCCGAAGTAATTACATGAATTGCATGTTGTTGTTGGACTGGAAATCACAACAACAAATGTTATTTTATTTTTGTCCGAAACAAAACAAGTGTTCTCTTCTTGCTATATCGTCTCATATTGCATAGGATTGTCTCATATATGGGTAAACGTTCATGAGCCACTATTCAGTTTGGTTTAGTGCTGATGAAACAAGAGGAATTACAAAAGTGGTAAGTCTTATTGTTTTCCCATAGACTTCCAAGTATGGCATTGGTTTATGGGGCCAAACAGCAAAAGATAAGTTTTGTTGAGGGGTATCGGGAGTGGGGATGGGGGGGAGAGAGGGGTGGAGCGTGGCACACGCACAGACAAAGCAGACCCGATGAAACAAGTGCAGGATACAAGCTGGTAAGAAACACGTTTCTAACGTCCCTTTTGTTGCGGCACCTACATTAGCCCACAGGTTTGACAATGTGAAGAAAAGGCCACTTTGTTCAGCGATGTTTCTCATCCTACAAGGAGAAGGGACGGAGTACAATATATCGACAGTCATGTGAACAGTTCTCTTTCGAACCCTGGTTATAAATAGGAAGTCACAATATTAACAAAACTGCAAACACTCGATGGCTTAAGCATTGACTTGAGACATTTGGTTTGACCCACAGTCAAGGTGAAAACCTCATTTTCAGAACATCACCACCAAATACAAAACAACAAACACCCAAAACTATATTTAAGGCCATGTCACACCTTGACGTTTTAGCCAGCGTATGGCAAGGTATCAAAATGTATATAAAACGCTGAACTATTGATGTGTTTTTCCAGTTTTGGACGTATTCATAACGAGTTGGACGTAGGCATAACGTATTAGTAACGTACACAGAACGTTTCGATAACATATAGATAACTAATATCAACGAATGCTGAGCGTGTTGTCGGCGTTCACAACCTATTCCCAACGATAGTCTAACTCATGCATAGCACGCAGCAGCGTATCACCGACAATCACGTGGCGTAGGCTATCAATAGGCTGCGGCTCGATAATTCAAATCATAACCGCACTAGACATCGAAGTGTCAAGCCGCTGTCACACCTTGACATTTTAGCCAGCGTATGAAAAATTTGCCGAATACGCTGGCACACGTCGAATACGTTATGGGTAAGTTTTGTATACGTTAAGAGCACGCTGAAACACGCTGGCATACGTCGGAGTACGCCAAGTACATCGACAAATTTTCAGCATGTTGAAAATTTTTCGACGTATGCCAGCGTATGACACACGTTCCGCATACGTTGGCCATAAGTTCAAGGCACATTACGCGATCGTTGACACACGTCGACACACGTTACTTGTAAGTTACTCATAAGTCGAAACACGTCGAGGTAATGGTTAGCGTCAGTGTTCCAGACTCCCTGGTTTTATTATTTTTTGTTTCTTCGGTATGATGGTGATGTTGACACTTCCATTTCTAGTGTGGTTATGATTTAAATTGTTGAGCAGCAGCCTATTGATTATATTATATTATAACCGCACTAGAAATCGAAGTGTCAACATTACTGTCATACTGAAGAAAAAAAAAACAAAAAAAAACAGGGAGTCTGGAACACTGACGCTAACCATTACCTCGACGTGTTTCGACTTATGAGTAACTTACAAGTAACGTGTGTCAACGTGTGTCAACGATCGTGTAACGTGCCTACAACACGTTACTCATAGGTTAGAAATAAGTTTCGGGTATGGTAAACATTACCTCGACGTGTTTTGACTTATTAGTAACTTACAAGTAACGTGTGTCGACGTGTGTCAATGATCGCGTAACGTGCCTACAACTTATGGCCAACGTATGCGGAACGTGCGAGTCATACGCTGGCATACGTCGAAAAATTTCAAGCATGGAAAATTTGTCTAACAGCTCGGCATACTACGACGTATGCCAGCGTACTCTTAACGTATACAAAACTTACCCATACGTATTCAATGTGTGCCAGCGTTTTAGACAAATTTTTCATACGTCGGCATACGCTGGCTAAATCGTCAAGGTGTGACAGGGCCTATACATTGGACAGATGATCAAGGGATGAGTGGTGGAAAGATAGTTAATCAGGTTACACAAGGAGACACAAGGAAATTAGACGCAGGAAGAGGCCAGTCAGCCATCCATCATACCTGAAATGTTTAAAAAAAAAATTTTTCCTGAAATCACCCCCCCAAGTTAAACAAAATTCATCCTCCTCCAGCCAAGTAAACCAGACATAAGAGACCACCAGTAAGCAGGCCCCTGCTGATATCATCAAAGCATCATAACATCAAAAGGGAATAAAACCAAATAAGATAAATAAACAATTCCATACTGTATTTACATTAACCAATTGGAGATTGGCTATTTCGCAAAAGTCTCACATGAATGAATGTTTGTGAGAAGTGGTACAGTGAGTTACTCTCAAGCAATCTCATTTTCGACTTCATCATGTTCAAACCCCATATTTCATGGATCATGCAATCTTTCAGCAATACTGTAAATAAGTCACCTGTGCACTGCTCAGATAATTCCACAATACTCAACTGTTAAGATTTTTTTTTTTCTTTCTGAAAATTGTTTGCAAACAGGTTAAACAGTATCAAACTGTCAAGGAGACAGCAGTTAATAAATGCTCACCACATCGCCATTGATATTCCCAACATCGTTCTGGTTCGGCCTCCGACTGCAAAGTGAGGGTGGAGAAGAAAAGTCAAGCATATAGAGCAGAATTTTTTTTTAACTCCATCACCACCCCACCCACCTCAAAACATATTCCATGCACAGAGCTGAAACTCACGTAGTGTCTGGGTGTAATTGGCCACCACCACGGATTCCAACAGGCTGGTGGGGCACGGGGCCACCACCACCCCGAATTCCCACCTGGGCAGGGGAGTTGGTCGGTACGTGTCCAGCCCGAATGGGCCTCGCTGCAGGTAACAAGCAAGCCAAAAACTTAGAAAAAGAAAGGTTTCCCTTGTTAATACATTTTCAGCTACCTGTTTGATAAAATGAGCTGCATAAGTCAAGCAGATGAGGTAGAAGTGCAATCACATGTGTAATGTCGCTGTGGCTATACAAAGCCAAAATATCCTCATTCTTTGAATCATATGCAGGTAATAAGTTTGCTTCATCATTTTTGGTGTGTACCAATTTGTGCAGTGCTCCCACGTCGTGCTATGTTTCTCGCACGGACGGCTTCCTTTATTCGGTCTACGTCCTGCTGGTAGCGCCGTCGATCTCTCAAGTTGCTTTCTTTTGCCTCTTTAAGCGCCCCTTCCAAAGCCTTGACACGCTCGGCGGTGGCACGCAGACGCTTCTCCAGCTTCGGCAGCTCGCAGCGCAGGTCAGCGTTATCACGCACCAACTGTGAGCAATGGAGGATGGACAGGAGATGTGGATCACATGGTAAGTTAAGTGACTTCAAAGGGTTTTAGAGGTTATGATGAATGACATCAAAAGTTTGTGCATGATGAAAAAAAAACAAAGGTTATTATGAACGACCTTGACAATGCATGTCACCAAGATAAAGTTCTTAGTTAATGGGTTAATGCAGCCTTTTCCAGCGAAACCGTTGGCAAGATCAGGAAGTTTGTGATCAACCTGTTTGTGAACGGCTGTCAGTTGGTCGAGATTGTTTTCCAGGAAAGTTATCCGCTGCTTCTGTGAAGCACTTCCACCAAAGTCATCCGAGTCTATCTCCGCACTCTGTATATCACACAGCAAGTGATGGACAAAAAAAAATGTAAAAAATAACGCAAATAGGATTAGTACCATCATTACCAAAACACACATGCATGTACCACAAAAAAACATAAAAAGAACGAACATCACCCCCCCCCCCCAAAAAAAAATTTGCTTTTGCTACATGATTGTCTCTTCAAATAAAAAAATGAAATGGGAAAAGTAAAGTCTCCCCTGATTTTGGGGGACCCTAAAGGTCTACAGAAAGAGATTTTTATTTTTTTGATGTGATGTCATAATATTGGTGTGTAAGTAATAAACAAAGACCTTTTACTTTGTACAAACTGTCGAGGCTCGTATGAGAGCAAACACACAGAAACCGCACAACAAGAGGGGTGGGAGAGGGGAGGAAAAAAGAACAGTGGGGAACAGAGATACGAGATCTGTGGAAGGGAGAGGGATGGGGTGGGGTACACGGGGTAAACAAGATGGACACGACAGGGACTTTCAGGAAGGAAAGCAGGGAATTTGAAGGTGGGTTTGGGGTGGATTAGCGGGGGTAGAAAAGATCGTGGTTTTGGATGGGGGAAAGATAAGAGATTGTGAACAGCTGTTTTGAAGACCTGGCGGGAAGAGTGGGATTTAAGAGAGTGCGGGAGTTTGTTCCAAAGGCGGGAAAAAAAGAGGAATGAAAGAGTGAGAGGAAGTGGTGATTATTGATTTTGGTAGTTTCACCAGAGGGGGGTTGCTGGCGGACCTTGAGCGCCCAGCAGAAATATGGGGGGGGGGACATATTTCAGAAAGAGCAGGGAGAGCGAGGCCAGAGAGGATACGGTAGAAGACAGAAAGCCCACCGACCTGCCTGTGGTAAGAGTGAGAGACCCAAAGACTCAGCCTCATCACGGGAGATACCAATGATCCAAATTGCCTTGGTTTCCACAGCGTGAAGCCGAGAAAGGTGAGAGGCGAGAGCGGCAGCTCAGAGAGGAGAGCAGTACTCCATCAGGCTGCGGCTGAAAACTTTGTACGTGGTCAGGAGCTCAAGTGGGCCAAGGAAGGACTTTGCACGATGGAGGATTCCTCGTCGGCGACTGGCTTTGGAGGACAGCTTGGAAATGTGGCTTTCCCAGGAAAGATCATGGCAGATAGTGAGACCAGAAGCTTGAATGAAAGGGCTTCTTCAAGAGGATTGTTGAGTAAGTAGATTGGGGAGGGGGGGGGGTTCCAGACAGTCCTTTCAGAGAGACAGTGAGTGTGTGAGATTTGTCAGGGTTGAAAGACGTGTTCCACGTGTTAGACCAGCTTGTGATTTTCTTTCGATCTGCAGAGTAAAGTGGCTGCTTCTTCCTGATCTGAGGGATGACGGATGGTGCGGCAGAGGGTGGAGTCATCAGCAAAGAGATATAGAGGATTTTCCAGAGAGTCGGAGAGATCAATGATGAAAACCAGAAAAATAACAGACCCAGAACACTGCCTTGAGGAACTCCAGCCTGGACAGGAAGACTTGAACTAACAATTCCAAAAAACACGCCATGGTCATTGCATCATCTGTGTTATGTAATCGACGTAACGATTGTCATCGCACACAAAGGGAAATGGCCGCACAACTCGCTTCAGACTCGTCAGGAAGTTAATTTGACGAATAATTTTCAGATCAAGAATCCTCAGATTGTGACGATAGTAAAAATGATGATGTAGAAGGTGCAGTCATATTGTACGTGCATGAATCCGAGGTCATGAAATACCTGTGGAGTTCACAACAATCGGGACGACGTCTAAGAAAGACTTGGCAATAACAACTGCTAAAGTAGTAAATCGTAGAGCGAGAAGGTGGTAAATGTGGAGTTTCGCGGTATTTTGATGTAACACTTCTCTCTAATTATTGTAGTAACCAGAACGGCACTTAGAAGAGCGCATACCTCCACCAGGCTGAACAGTTTACGGTTTGTATTCCACTGAAAGCCCGGTTCTGGATTTAGACCTGAACCAACAAATAACATGCTCCCCCGTAACACTCCATAGCGCTTGGACATACATACCCCCCGCCCCAATAACACTCCCGTAACACTTGGAGATACACCCCAACCCCAATGTATAACGTTATTTTTGAATGGCCCCTTTTCTGCAGCAGTTCTGTCCATTCCTTTTTTTTTTTTTTTCCAAGAGTTTAGAATTATCTCTATTCTTTGTGGGGATCACATCGGTTTTTAATCGCTTCAATTTACTCATCCCAAACTGGGAACACGTGCCAGTGTCATAGGCGCTGACGCTTGGCGCGCTTCAAAGCAGGTGCTGCGAATGCAGCTTGAAGCATTTGATCCATGCCTCTTTCCTCTGGTCAGTTATACTTTGGCTGTCCAAATTTTCCTTACAGCTGGGTTTATTGGGAAAACATGCATACACACTAACTTTGGTTGTACAGTATTGCTACAACCAGCAAATATACATCTAGATGGCATTCTCAGTAATTTTTCAGGGTTCAGAGGATATGTATGCCTCATGTAAATATAGGTCCCACAGCAAAAGTATCCTTGAGAGGACGTTGCAGGTCACGTGAAATATGACGTAATCACATCGCCATTTCTATTTTTTTTGGGGGGGGGGGGGCACCAATCGAGCATATAAGGACACCAAAAATACCCATTAAAAACTTCGTTTCAAGACATTTATTCAAGAAGAAGACGACGATTTAGTGTTAAGTGAAGCAATATTTATTCCTTCAATAAAACACGAATTTTTGATTCTGTGGCACTCGATAGAGCACATACCTCCACCACATAATGCCTGATCCACGAGAACATATTGGGCACAATACAATTTAGAAATTACATGCTACACAGTACTGTATCGTTTTTGGTCCGAAGTCTCAATGGTGAAGAATCACTTAAAAAATTTAATAATTCTCATATCCAGATCCAGGTTCGGATCTTCACCAAAATCGAATCGTTTTGTCCTTGCGACACACCCAACCTGCCCACCAACTTTCGTCCGAATCCGTCCACAACTTTTTGAGAGATCATGCTAAATATCGTTTTTGGCCCCATCACTCAATGGTGAAGAATCACTTTAAAAATTCTGGGAGTCGGATCCGGATCCAGATCTTCACCAGAATCTAATCAGTTCGTCTTTGTCACACACCCAACCTGTCCACAAAATGTCATCCGAATCCGTCGCCAACCTGAGATATCCTGTACAGAGACAAACAAACAAACAGACAGAAAGGGGTGAAAACAACCTCCTTCACCTTCAGTAACAGAGGTTGAAAAAAAAACACAAACAAAAAATCACATCCTTTCCCTCCAAACCCCCCCCCCCAAAATCCCAAAACCCCACACCTTTCTCCCTCAATTCTCCACCCCTCACCCCTCTCCCTCAATTCTCCACCCCTCACCCTTCTCCCTCAATTCTCCCCCCTCACCCTTCTCCTCCAAATGTCCCACCTTGCCCTTCCCCTTCAAATCTACCACCTCACTCCCCCTTCTCAAAGCTGCTTCACCCTCTTCCCACCCCAAAAAAATGTTGGTCCTCCCCCACACCCGCTCCCATCTCCACAATACCTCGACCCAGTCTCATCCTTCTCTCTCCCCACCCCTCCCTTATCCCTCCTCACCCATGGGCATGCCTGCTCTCATCATCTCCCCTCTCCCTCAAAGCTTCCCACTCAGCCCTCTCTCTCAAATCAGCTACCTCCTCCCTCTTCAATGCAAACTTCACTCTCTTCCCCCTACAAGCTTCCCTTCACCTTTCTCAAAAGCTCACCTCACACCTTTCTCCCTCAATTTTCCCCCCTTCCAACTCTCCCCCCTCACAGCAGCCTCCTTCCACCACACTCTCTCTTCCAACTCATTCCTCCACCTCCTCCAATCTCCCACTTCCATTTGCCACCTCTCTTATTACTCCCTACTGCTACCCTTTGTCCTCCTCCTGATGCAACCCTCTCCACTAGCTCTTTTGCAATCTGTCAACAACTCTCACTACCTCCACCTCTCCTCCCTCTCATGATCCTCCCCTCCCCTGCATCTTAAGCCTCCTCCACTCCCTTTTTCTTAACATTGTGGACCTCAAACATCCGGAGCCTTCGTTCTAACGTGACATCTTTCCATACAGTTTGCCACTGACAAACCAGACATAATCTGCTTCACAGAAACTTTCCTGCTTCAAGACGTCTCTGACTCCTTCGTTTCTCTCCCTGGTTATGCTCTCCTCCAGTATGATAGATCTGAGCCTCGTCCTGGTGGCGGAGTTGCTCTCTATCAAAAACTCTATTCATCACTCGCATGCACTGCTCTCACTCCTCCACACCCCCAGGAATACCTCTGGCTGCAGCTTCCCCTTCACTCTCACCTCATGTTGATATTGTGTGTTGTACAGTCCACCAAACCGTGATGACTCCATTTACATCTCACTCGCCAAAAAGATGGACCAACTTCTATCCACTTATCCAAACTCTCTCTTCCTCATATGGGTGACTTCAATCGCCATCATGCCAATTGGCTGTGTGTTGGTACCTCCCTCACCTGCCATGGCTCTTCAGCAAATAACTTCTGTGACTCATTGGGACTGACACAATCTGTCAACTTCCCGACCTGGATCTCAGCCAGTCGTACTCATATCTCTTCTCGATCTGATTTTGACAAATTTCCCAGAAAATGTCTGTTGTTCTTCTTCTGCTCCATTTGGTTCATCTGACCATATTCTTGTCAGCAGTCATGTCTCTGGCTGTTGTTAGAGAACCACCTCAGCACCGATGAGTCTGACATTTCACTCAGGCTGACTGGCAGGGTCTTCAAGCAGCCATCAAACTTCTAGACTGGTCTCCAAATTCCACTCTCACTGACATAAATTCATCCTGGGGAATTTTATTCAAAGAAATTTGCTCTCTCTCTCTCTCATGCACAGATTTATCCCGTCTTGTCGTCAGTCTTGTCATCTTGTCTTCAGTTGTCCTACCCTTCCTCCCACCCACGGGACACTGAAGCTTGTGGCGAGGCAGTTGTCCTGAAACAACTTGCCTTCGCCTCATGGAAGGCATATCCTACTGAAGACAATCTCAGTTCCTTCGAGAAACTCAGAATAAGTGTGTCTACTCCGAGGAGAGCCAGAAAACAACATCTTTCTCATCTCAGATCTGAACTCTCAAACCTGTCTCCCTCCTCCAAATCCAGGTAGCATCTAATAAAGTCTGTTTCTGGTGTATGTTCCTCCTCCAACCCCTCCCTTACCTCAAATGGCCACACTGCTGATACCGCAAGAGAAAAGGCTGAATGTCTAAACTCTGTGTTTGCATCTAAATCTTTTGTCCGAAACCCATCACTTTCTGTACCTACCTTACCCAGTCGCACCCAGCTGTCCCTCGACTCTGTGTCCTTTTCTCCTGACAAGGTGGAGAGATTGCTGTCACACCTCGACTCTGATTCTGAAACCGGCCCAGACGGCATCAGCCCTCGTGTTCTAAGAACCTGCTCTGCAGCTCTCGCTCACACTCTCTCCGTTCTATTCACCTACTCATTTGCTGAAGGTCATCTGCCATCTGCTTGGAAATCAGCAAACATGACCGCTCTGTTTCAAGAGGGTGCAAAAACTAATCCCTGCAACTGCAGACCAATCAGCCTTCTCCCAATCATCAGCAAGGTCATGGAATCTATCATCGCTTCAGACATCAAATCCTTCCTCTTCTCCAATGGCTTGATTTTCAACCATCAACTTGGATTTAGATAAAGTCATTCAAACATGGACATGCTGATTCTGCTTTCCCAACAATGGATGGAGGTCATAAATACCAAACATGAGGTCAGAGCCATTTCCCAAGACATATCACGTGCTTTTGATATGGTCTGGCATCCCACACTGCTCACCAAACTCTCTTCTTATAGTATTCAAGGCAATCTCCACTCATGCCTTGCGGACTTCCTCTCCTGCTGCAGTCAACACGTGGCTATTAATGGAATTTCTCATCACCTCTTCCTGGCCAGGCTGGAGTTCCTCAAGGCAGTGTTCTTGGCTCTGTGCTATTTCTGATTTTCATCAATGATCTCTCAGACTTTCTGTAAAATCCTCTTTATCTCTTTGCTGATGCCTCCACCCTCTGCCATACCATCTGTCATCCCTCTGATTGGCAGGCAGCAGCCTCTTCACTCTCTGCAGACCTGGATAAAAATCACAAGCTGGTCAAACACTTGGAATATGTCTTTCAAACCTGACAAATCTCACACTCTCATGATGTCTCTCCAAAAGGACCGCCTGGAATCCCCTCCCCCCCCCCCCCATCTACTTTCTCAACAATCCCATTGAAGAAATCCTTTCATTCAAGCTTTTGGTCCTCACTATCTGCCATGATATTTCCTGGGAAAGCCACATCGCCAAGCTGGCCTCCAAAACTAGTCGCCGACTGGACATCCTACGTCATGTAAAGTCCTTCCTTGGCACACCTGAGCTTCTAGCCACTAAAAAGGTTTTCATCCACTGTCTGATGGAGTACTGCTCTCCCCTCTGGGGTTGTAGTCCTGCCTCACACCTAGCTCGACTTCATGATGTGGAAACCAAGACTTTCCGGATCATTGGTATCTCACACAATGAGTACGAGTCTTTGGCTCTCACTCTCCAACCGGAGACAGGTCGGTGGCCTTTGTCTTCTACCGTCTCCTCTCTTGACTTGTCCCCCCCCACCTCCACCGTTCTGTCTGTGATCTGTATCCCCTATATTTCCACAGGGTGCTCAAGGTCTATGCCTGGTGTTGGCTTAATGGTTAGGGTGGTGGGCTTTGGATCCTAGGGTCCTGAGTTCAAATCCCTCTCAGCTGTTGAATAAATACCAGGTGAGGTTAATTCGGCCTGTCATCCTTCCGAGGTCGGCAAAATGAGTGCCAGCATGCTGGGATACTGTGTCGGAGTGGTGACCTGTCCAGCATTGTACCCAATAGCCAAGGAGACTGCTTAAGCAGCACCAACGCTCTGCAAAGAGTATGGTCCCAATCTCCTCCTTCTCCTCAAGATCTATCAAAAAACCCCTTGTGGTGAAACTGCCAAAATCAAGAATCACTGCTCACCTTCACTGTTTCATTCCTCTTTTTTCCTGCCTCTGGAACAAACTCCCACACTCTCTTCGATCCCACTCCTCCGTCCAGGTCTTAAAACCAGTTGTTCACCACCATCTCATATCTTCCCCCAACCAAAATTATCCCAACCCCACCTCCTTCAAATTCCCTGTTTTCCTTCCTGAAAGTCCCTGCAGTACAATCTTGTTTATCTCATGTACCCCACTCCATCCCTCTCCCTTCCACAGATCTCCTATTGTCCATGTTCCCCACTATTTTGTACTTCCCTTTCCCGCCCCTCGTCTCCTGCCTTGTTATACGTTTCAGTGAATTAGCTCTTACACGAGCATCGACATGGTATACATAAAAAAAAGCTTTTGTTGGAAGTCTTAATGGTCAATCACATGAAGGTACAAATACAGAATGGTGGGACAGTGAGACCAAAAAAACTGACCCGTTTGACACGAGTAGCAAGGTCCTGGACAAAAAGCTTGCGCAGATTATGAAGGGTCTGAAGCTCTTTGGCCTGAAAAGAAAGACAATCACGTGTGTTACAAATTCCATGTCAATTTACGAGTAATGCATACAGTCTGCAACAAGGAAAACAAAACAACTAACTTTGTAAGCTCACTAGATGTGACGTAATGCCGATTGCATGATTAAATGAGGGTTCACATCTTCACGGCACGTATTATGATTGCAATTTGGCTCCTGAATCCTCTTCGGGAATCCTCCTCCTCTTCTATCGACTACTGCATCGCCTGCCTGAGTCTGTTCAATCATGCTCCTCTCTCCATTCTTTTGAAATGGCGACCCATCACCACGTTACGTCATCCCTTATTCCTATTCACTATCATTTGTATTCTCAGTGACTCTCTATTGCTCTCATCTCCACCCACACTCTTCTATATTTACCACCTGTCAGCAGTTCCAATCTGCTTTCGAAGTTGTCCCTCATCTACTCATCCCACTGTTCCATTGTCCTGAGTGTCCGTTCCTTTGCTATTTATCCGTCCTAGCTCCCTATTATGCCAGCTTACCTTTCTCCATCACTATGTTGACGTCATCTCTGTCATTCAGCTCGTCCATGAGCATTAATGTCAGTTAAAAAAAAAAAATAAAAGAATATTAAATCAATTCAAATCCCCAACACGCATCAATCATTTTGATTTGTGTAAAAATAAAATAAATTCATACATATACTTGTTCCTGAAAGAGAGAACAATTCACCATTTCATAAGTACTCTGTTTACCCCCAACTTACCACCGTCTCTTCAAGGCCCTTGAGGTCTTGCCGTGCCTGCTCCCGGCGGTCATGCATCACCCTGTTGGGAGGTTAAGGGAAAATGTAGTAAACTCTGGTTACGAAACAGCTTTGAAGATTAATTTGGATAAAATTCATTGTTGATGTGCCATGATATTCACTTCACTCCTGTTGATGTGCCATGATATTCGGCGAAATTCACTCCAAACCCCAACACTCTCAAAGATTCCTCATCACTCAACTCCTTCAAAGCTTCCTACTCACACCACCCATCATAGACCCCCCCTCTTCCCCTCAAAGCCTCCACCCCTCCCCCCCACCACAATATCTGCCTGCACAATCCCAATGCCTGACCCTAACTGTGTGGACCTCAAATATCCAAGGTGTCCGCTCCAACCTGACAGATAAATCGGACATCAAACTCTTGGAATATGTCTTTCAATCCTGACAAATCTCACACCCTCACACTCTCTCTCCGAAAGGACGGTATGACAAACCCTCCCATTTACATTCAAACAATCCTCTTGAGATAGTTAAGTCACTCAAACTCCTGAGTCTCACGGTCAGCCATGATCTGTCTTGGGCAAACCACAATTCAAAGCCAGTCTCCAACTGAGCATCCTCCATCATGCAAAGTCCTTACTTGGCACACCTGAGCTCTTATCCACCTACAAGGCCTTCATTCACAGCTTGATGGAGCACTGCTCTCACCGTTGGGCTGGCGAACCTGCATGACACCTTGCCCAGCTTGTCACCATGGAAACCAAAGCCTTCAAGATTATTGGAATCTCCCGCATTTAAGCTGAGGCTATCACTTTCCCATAACAGACAGGTAGATGGTCTCTATCTTCTATGGCCTCCTTTCTGGTCTTGCACCCAACTGCTCTTTCTGTGCCCCCACCCTTAGGTTTCTGCAGAGCGCATACAGTCTGTAATGCACCCTCTTCCAGGGAAACACCCACAATCCAGAATCACTGCTTAAGGCCTGGTCACACCTTGACGTTTTAGCCAGCGATGGCAACGTATTAAAATGTATGTAAAACGCTGGCTTACGTTGAACTTTTGATGTTTTTTTTTAAAGATTCGGACGTATTCATAGCGACTTGGTCTTATGTATAACGCATTGGTAACTACACAGAACGTTTCGTTGTGTTATAGATAACTTATACCAACGAATGCTGAACCTGTAGTCGGCCTACACAACCGATGCCCAACGATAGTCAAACTTAGGCAAAGCGCGCTGCACGCATCGCCGACGATGTCGTGACGTAGCCTATTAAAAGGCTGACGCACAACGATTCAAATCATAACTGCCGTAGAAATGGAAGTGACAACATCGCGGTCACACCTTGGCGATCTTGCCAGCGTATGCCAACCTAAGTAAAATGTGTCTAAAACGTTGGGGCACATCAAATACGGTATGAGTAAGTTTGGTATACGTGAGTAGAACGCTAAAGTACGCTATCATACGTCGTAGTAAGTAGAGTACGTCAAGAAATTTTAAACATGTTCAAAATTTTTGGACGTACTCGGCGTATGACACACGTTCCGCATGTGATGGGGATAAGTTTTACACACGATATGTGGACGCTTACACACGTCCACAAACGCTACTTATAAGCTACTCATAAGTCGAAACACGTCGCGGTAATGTCTTTTTTACGCGAAACTTATTTCTAACTTATGTTTGACGTGCTTTAAACCAATTCTTTACGCAGTCCCAACACACATCGACATATGTAGACGTATTCCAATGACGTCTTCCGGTCGACAAAAAAAAATAAATGAACGTGTTTCTAGCTTACAACTGCCATATAAAGACGTGTTCCCAGCGGTTTTGGGAATTGGTATATAAAAATGCTGCTCATAAAAGGGGAACCCAACAGTGTTTTCGAGTCCTTTTTGAGTCGATGTCCATGTCAGCAGTAACAGTATTAGAATTAGTATTAGTAGTAGTTTGTTCATGTTGGCAGTAGTAGGCGAGTGTGAGGGGGAGGGTGTGGGTTATGATGGATCGTCCTTGCGTCCGCGTGTCCACGGGTAGGAGACATCTTTTCACCATTGTTCGAAGTTCTTCGCAGCTAATTTTTTATGGGGCTTTTTCAACAATGAGCTATAGCTTGTTTTTACGATTTAGGTCTATTCATAACGGGTTGGACAAATGCACAATGAACTAATAATGTACATAGAGCGCTTTGATTACTTATAGATACGATATACCAACGAATAATTATCGTGAAGCCGGCGTTCACAAACTATGCCCAACGATAGCCTAACTTATCTATATCGTGCGGCAGTTTATCTTTGCTGGTGACGTAGGGTTTGCTATCCATAGGCTGCCACTCAACGATTTAAATGGCTGCATCTCCACTATTGAAAGTAGACGCTTGCGCTCATCAATTGGATTTTTTTTACACTCAACGACTTTTAAACGGTACCACTCAGCTATTTTCATTGTTTACAATGAACGATTTAAATTGCTGTCACTCGCCTTTTGTTTTTTGACGCTGGCGCTCGGAAATTTTAATCTTTTCTATTGAACGTGCTAAATCGCTCAAAGCCCACTATTGAAAGTAGACGCTTGCGCTCAACAATTCGATTTTTTTTTTACACTCAACGACTTTTAAACGGTACCACTCAGCTATTTTCATTGTTTACAATGAACGATTTAAATTGCTGTCACTCGCCTTTGTTTTTTGACGCTGGGGTTTTGAAATTTGAAGCGTTTCTTCTGAACGTGTTCAAACGCTCAAACTCGACTATTTTAAATAGACGCTGCCGATGGACAATTGGAATCATAGCCAAGCTAGACATCGAAGTGTGAATATCCTCGTCATGCCGAAGAAAAGTTTGAAGAATGCTGCAAATAAGTGTCCTGGCCGTGGCCGTGGACGCTGAAGCAAGGACGATCCATTATACCGACGTCTTTCAGCCTATGAGTAACTTAAAAGTAACGTCTGTCGATGTGTGGCAACGATCGCGCAACGTGCCAACAACACGTTAATCATAGGTTAGAAATAAGTTTCGGGTACGCTAGACATTACCTCGGCGTGTCTCAACTTATGATTAACTTACAAGTAGCATGTGTTGACGTCTGTCAACAATCGCAGACCGTGCATACAACTTGTGGTCAGCGTAGCGGAACGTGTGAGTCATACGCCGGCATACGTCGTGAAATTTCAAGCATGAAAAAATTTGAGAACAACCAAAAAGTACAACGTTTAAAGCCAGCGTACAATGACGTAAGGCAGTGTTTTTCAGCGTGCTCTCAATGTTATCAAAACTTACCCATAACGTATTCAACGTGTGCCAGCGTTTTCGAAAAAAAAATTCAAAAATCGGCATATGTTGGCTAAAACGTCAAGGTGTGACCGGGCCTTTACCTCCACTTTTTCATTACTCTTTTTTTTTCCCCCACCTGTGGAACCAACTTCCACATCCTCTTCAATCTCATTCTTTCCTTCAAATCTTCAAGACAGTAGTTCACCACCATCTCAGATATCCCCCATCCAAAAGCATGATCTTTTCTATCCCTGTTAACCCCCTATTCCCCACTCTCCTTCCATACTCCCCACCTATTTCGAAATTTCCAGTTTTCCCTCCTGTGTTTACTTCTGTATCCATTTTGTCCATCCCATGTGTCCTCACTTATTTGTCCACGTACCCCTCTATATTATACTTCAACCCTGTTGTTGGCATTCCCACCCTCCTCTTTCTACTGCTCCTTTTGTTCTATTGCTTCTTGATCTGTTCTATTTTCGAGCTCTTACATGAGCCTTGACCTTTTATATAAATAATAATAATAACAACAATAGCAAATAACTTAATGAATCGATAAATGAAAACACAACACAGAATGAGGCTCCACAATTGATGTCATCAATGAAGCAATATTCGAAGATGTTATAACTTCTTCATCTCAGCAAAGCAAAGGGGGTAGGAAGCTGGAATTTTGCATGGACATTCAAAGTGAACAATACAAAACAGCCAATCAAGGTATCCTCACAACACATTAAAAGCAACACCTAATTACTCTATGGTTATTACAAATCCAAACTTCAACGTTATACAAATGTGACATTTTACATATCTTGAAGTGAGGAGTCTGAAATGCCAAATTTTGAAGCAGATTAAAAAAATGGTACAATAGGTACGACTAATTAGCCTACGACAAATTATTTGTAATATTTCATAAAGAGGTGGAGGCTCATGGAAGAATCGGTCACAAAAGGGTCAGGTCGACAAACCGACTGTTGGGCGATGGGGAACAAGAAGATGTGCTGGTATCACACATACGTGAGGTCCTGAAGCCGTTTGCTCTTCTCTTGCTCCTCACACTTGAGCCGCTTGAACTCAGTTCGTAGCTGTTCCTGCTCGAGCAACAACCTCTGCTGTGCACTGCACACAAGCATGAAAATGAGTGTGTGCAAACACGAGCAAATTATTGATATCAAAATCACAATACTGGTCAATACTCATGTTGCTCATAGAATAAGAGGGGTTGTATAAGAAAGGGAGCCAAGGAAGTCGAGAAGGAAGGTAAGTGAAAAGCACACAAAAGTACAAGATGAAAGGCATTTATAATCACAAATCAATAAGACAAGAGTTGAGACGTGGCAAGGACTTCCTCAAAGTAACGAGCAACCCGTTAGCATTAGCAAAGTTCCGAGTGCCTAGCACGACCACAGCTGAATGGTTTGAGCATGTAGAGCTTGGCGGGTACTGACTCTCTGATGTCCTCGATGGTGCGCTGCTTCTCATCAATCTCGTTGCGGAGCTGAGAGAGCTGTTGCTGGTGCGATTCTCGATGGCGTTGCATTTCATCCTGCAGTGCTTTCTGCAAATACCAGGGGTCACAGTTGTATGGCGCAACCAAAAGGGTGTTTCTTGTACATTGACTGGATGATAAAATTAAATATTTTTGAATGTAATAAATGCAAATCCTGGTTATTGAAATTAACATTTGGAGTGATTGAATCCCCTGTGAGATTGAATGGCTTGTGAAGATAAGCAAAGAACGATTTGTTTTTCTTTCTTGACAATGTATCTGTTTTGTTTACAGATTATTGTTCAGCCATTCTGCTCATCCAAGAGCAGAATATCTGCAAACCACTGCACAATGTTCTCATTCATTCATGCATGTTTGGCACTTGACTGCTGGTTGCATCATTTTGTGGATGTGGCTCTGCTGCTAATACAATGTCTCCACCAGTGGGCGACCGATATAAATCGGCCGATATCTGGCATTTTGAGGTCATCGGCATCAGCCGATGATGGCACCGATATGGCCGATTAAAAAAAATAATAATAATAATAACAAAACTTTCCTTCTCGTGATGCTCGGCAGCTCGAGCTCCCCCCTTGTGTCAAGTCGGCATCTGCAGCCACCCTTCAGGTCAGGTGGAAACTGCAGAAAGTTACTGAGAGCTTGAGGGCAGCTATGGATTATGCCGAGGAGGAAAAGGTAAGACCATATATTCCTTGCTTTCAAATCTCAATTTATTTCATTCCCCATGACAAACCAAGCCGTACTAGCCACGCCCACTGTTTGTGCTGCGGAATCTCCGCAGACGTCGCACCTGTACAGGCGGCATCACAGCCTTTCACAAGCACACTCTTGCACCATGGGACTTTCTCAAACCACTTACACACAAAGGGCCATCTTGCGACCTTTCATGCACTCCCACCGTGGGCCTTTCACACACTCACAAGCCGCCTCGTGACCATTCACACACCGTTCTCGCACACGGGACGTCTCTCAGAGGCCCCACAGCCGAATTTGCCATTCGTGCTGGGTGTACCCTTGCTGTGCATGCTCCGCAGCATGCCATGCGCCGCACCCAAGTTCTCGTGGGAAAATTTTAATCTGTACTTGCATATCCGTGGTCACTTCAAACCCAGATGCAGTCAGAAATGTTGCATGGCTTATTTGAGTTAACACAGACTCCGTGTCCTTTGATATAAGTGTCTGAAACACATCTGGCTATCACTCCACGCCGACCAAACTAGTCAGAGATGGGTAGTGGGATTCTGGGCGGTGTGTGGACACATCAAAACCTCCGCTAAAATCAGCATGTAATATCTTGTGCACACTTTGACATCATGACTGGCAAGTAATCAACGAGTGATACGAGTGCCTCGGTTCTTAAGAAACAAACGAAAGCTATTTAAATGAAGGTGAAATGAGAAGTGATCGAGCGATTAGAGCAATGGAAATTTGCTGAGTGCTTGGAGGAATCCACCTTACGAACGATTCGTGAAAATGCCGATAAAATCAAAGCGAGTGCTCGGGGTGTTTCGGCATTACTGCAAAGAAAGCGAGTCACATTAACTGCAACTGATTAACCGATTAAATGCAATGTGATGAACTGAAACATCAGATGTTGACGACCCTTCACCTTCCTCCCCTCTAACTCTTTGGATTCATTTTCACTTTCATAAAGAACCTTATGTTCGATTGAACAAAAACTGATCAGCAAAATAGTATCGATTGGTTCCATGGCAACCATTAGAACACACTATAGAGGTAAGATTCGCATAAAATATGCTCATATAAGGGTGTAAAATACATACACTAATATATAGTTTGGACTGTGCTCTTCATTTGAGCGATGAGTGTGGGACTTGGCATTCAATATGATACATCTTGTGATAAAACAATCTTTGCTTGATATTCTGCAGACATTTACAGAGCAATGTGCAAATGGTTGCCATCGAAACTGCATTGACAATGCACATGTAGTGGTTTTCACTTCAAATGAATACGTATTTTCATGTAAATTCAGTCTTCACAGAAACTTCAATGATGCAAATATGTGCCAGTTGAAAACAACCACCAACCAAGTTCAGTTTTGAAGCCAACAAACAAAGATTGATATCACTCCTACCCTTTCATAAAATCATTTTCAGTGTTGGAACAAATTATAACAGAACTGTTAGCAAACAAGGTTTATATTTGAATTCCCCTGAATAAAATGTTCAACTGCCTGAAGTCCCATCACTCATCCATATCGAAGCAACTTGATTTCGGATGGATCTTTCTCTATCCACGACAATGCTCTTGTTTCCATGTCGGTCGCTATATGTGTTGTGTTCACGGACCAGGCGGACAAAGGATCATCAGGCCACGAGCGCCAGCAAGCGGGAAACAGAAGTACAGTGCACGCCACCTAGCGGGCGGAACATAATATCAAAACCCAATCACGTGACTACAAGCATCCAATCTACATACGGCACATTTCCTCCCCCTCTAAATGGCAGAGATTAACAGACAAAATCCTCCAAATACTGAGGCCGGTTTCTGATCCATCAAGGACGAACGGTGCAGCTAGGAGACACAGCAACAGATTCCTCCTGAGACGGTAGGGGTGACATACCAGTAGGACTCGTCCCATTTTTAGCATCAAGAGCACCAGGTAGACAAGCTTGTGCGTTTTCTCTGTTCAGGACTGATTCAGGTAAACACCTTGAACCCACTAGCCCAGTTGGTGTCGGCACGTCTGGCATTGGCGATTCAACAGAAACCAGAGGTGGTGGTGGTACCACATGTCCCGACCCAATGGTACCCGGTACGGATGGTGATGCTGAAATGTGATCATGAATTTGGTTAACGTGCCGTTTCCACACTTTCCCATCATCAGTTTTAACCATGCAGTTGGCTGGCCCGAGCACCATGGAGACCACTGCCGGCACCCACTTCCAATCGTGGAAATAATCACGTACCATTACACGCTGCCCTACTTCAAAGGTGCGCACAAGCGTTGGACGTGATGTCGCCCCAGACACCGACCTCTTAGGTCTCAACATATCCAGTCTAGACCTCAATGCACGCCCATATAAACGCATAGCAGGTGTATCACTAGTGGCTGGGTGAACAGCATTTCTATAATGCAACAAAATCACATCAACCATCGCTTGCATAGATGACTCCTTCCCTCTCCGCAAAGCACGTTTTAACGCCTTAACAAACGATTCAGCCTGGCCATTCGTTGCTGGGTGGTATGGTGCTGACTTGAGATGCTCGACACCATTCTGAACCATGAAGCCATTAAAAACACCAGAAACAAATTGCGGACCATTTTCAGAAACCAAAACTTCGGGTATCCCTTTGTTAGCAAAGATTGACCGTAGCTTTTCAACCGTGTTTTCTGCCGTCGTGGATTGCATGACCACAACCTCCGGCCACTTGGAGAACGCATCAACAACAACCAAGAACATCTTGTCCTTAAATGGACCAGCAAAATCTGCATGAATTCTTTGCCATGGCCTGTCTGGAATAGGCCATAAGCACGACACCCGCCGTGGATTGTCGGCGTCTGACTGGCATGTAGGGCAATGCCTATTGCCTAATCATATGCTCAATGTCCTTGTCCAGACCCAGCCACCACAAGAGACTACGGGCTAGACTTTTGGTTTTAACAACGCCGAGGTGACTGGCATGCAGTTCATCAAGACAATGTTGTCTGAACTTTGGGGGAATCACCGTTCTCATACCCCACATAATACAACTTTGAGCTAAAGACAGCTCTGACGATTTAGACGCAAACGGTTGATACTCAGGTGTTGAAGGCAGGTCGTTCCAATTTCCAGTGGAGATCGCCTGTATGACACAGGCAAGCACAGGATCGTGGGCTGATTCAACAGCCACCTGCTTAGCCGTGACCGGCCCACACTGGATTTGGCTCAGTGTAAACGCATCAACATGATCGGATGATTCCGACGAAGATGGGTCCTCCTTGCAAGGCAAGCGAGAGAGACCGTCGCAGTTGGCATGCTTCTCGGTGCCCCGGAACTGGATGTCGTAGCTGTACGCAGCAAGGAACAAACACCATCGTTGTATTCGTGCCGCCGCCGCCACTGGAACACCTCGTTTTGGTTCCATGATGAATTGGAGTGGTTTGTGATCAGTCTGCAAGGTGAAATGATGACCAAGCAGGTGCTGGTGAAACGTTCACACTCCCCAGACGAGGCCGAGAGCCTCCCGCTCGATTTGGGCATATTTCTACTCTGCTGCCGACAGGGTGCGAGATGCAAAACAAACAGGGCGCTCTGAACTACCGTCCATTTTATCTGATAGCACTGCTCCAATGCCGTATGCGGAGCTCTCGCATGCTAAAATGAGCGGACGCTTAGGTTTGTAGTGAACGAGGACAGTTTCCTCTGTGAATAGCAGCTTGACATGATCGAAAGCTGCCTGTTGGTCGGATCTCCATGCCCAGCGGTCCTCCTTCCTGAGCAGTCGTGTTAACGGGGCCAACTCAGAGCTCAGGTTGCTCACGAATCTCTGGTAGTACTGTGCCATACCAATAAATGAGCGAAGCTGAGTCTTGTCCCGTGGTGGTGGCATGTGCTGGATCGCTTCCACCTTCCGTGGGCCTTTCAACAGCCCCTCCAGTGTGATGATGTGCCCAAGGTACTCCGACCGTTGTTTGAAGAACACACACTTGTCCCTGTTCAAGCGGAGCCCACAAGCCTCCAACTTCGTCAGCACTTTGTCAATGTTGTTGAGGTGATCCTCAGCCGTTTTTCCTGCAATGAGTACGTCATCCAGGTAGGTTTGAGTGGGAAGACCTACACAAACCTGATCCATCGCTTTCTGCCACAGGGTGGGGGCTGAAGCAATCCAAAAGCAGAGCCGGGTGTACCGATAGAGTCCTTGACATGTGTTGATCGTTAGGTTACTACTCCCGGGGGTCCATTTCAAGATGAAAATATGCATCCCGCAGATCGAGTTTCGTAAATAATTTACTCCCTGCCAACCGTGCATATATCTCATCGATTGATGGAAGTGGGTACTGCTTGATACTAAGACCTGGGTTGACCGTGGCCTTGAAGTCCCCGCATAATCGAACATCACCATTCCGCTACAGCACCGTGACGACTGGAGTGGCCCAGTCCGAGTATGGCACCCGTTCGATAACTCCACAGGCCTCCAGTCTGTCTAACTCAGCTTTCACCTTGTCACGCAGGGCATATGGGATTGGCCTCGGTATACAAAAACGAGGCGTCACGCCCTCCTTCATGAAGAGCTTGGCCTGTGTGTCCTTGAGTTTCCCAAGCTCATTGCCAAACAGGCCTTGATGCTTTTGAAGAATCTCCTCCAACTGATGCTCCAATCGGCTTGGTATGGTTTGAACAAGGTGAATGGCTGCCCAGTCCAGCTTGATGCGAGTCAGCCAGTCCCGACCGAGAAGAGATGGCCCCCTTCCTCGAACCACATAAAACTTGAGAGCGGCGTCTTGGCCCTGATAGGTCACGGACACGTCTGCCATTCCAATCGGCTTTATTTTCTCGCTGGTGTAGGTGTATAGTGTGAGGTCTGACCTGATGAGCTTCAGACCGTTCAGCTTACGAGAGGTCTGTTCGCCTATGATGGAGACCACCGCTCCAGTATCAACTTGGAATGTGATAGGCGTCTTGTTAACCTCCACTTCTACTGTCATTGGTCGAGTTTTCGCACGGCCAATTGAATAAAGACTCATCATTGGTTGCAGATCTTGCCCCGGGTCGTCGGGGTCATCCTGTACATCATCGACATTATCGTCCATGACTTTTACGGTGGTCGATGCCGCTCGACAAACGCGTCTCAGATGGCCCACCTTGTTGCAATGTAAACACACGCTGTTCTTATAAGGGCACACACGACGGAGGTGTCGACCTCCACACCCCCAACATGCCTGCGTGATTACTTAGACACCCGATCTGACGTGTTGTGAAGGCTGGCCGCGATTCATACCAAAGGTTGCTTGCGGGGTCCGAGGTGAACGGGACATCTTGTTGATCCCCAAGTCACTTCCCATGGTCTGACCGGCAATGGCTCGTACATCCTTGAGGGACTGTTCGACAGCCGATGCAGTTTCGACCGCATTGACGAACGTAATGTCCTCAAACTTGATGCGAAGTATCGCCGAAACCATCCTTTGATCTTGTAAACCGGCAATGAATCAAACTTTGAGCCTGGCTGGACGCTCATCTGGCGTGAAGTTGCAGGCAACGGACATGTTTTAATCTTGCCATGAAATTGGCCACGCACTCTCCCGAGTTCCTCGTCAGATGATCGAATTCATACCTCGCTGGCTGTGGCGATTTCTCAGGCTTAGTGTGTTCTTTCATCTTCTGGACGATGGCGCGAAATGTCAGAATGTCGTCTTTCGGCTTGTCGGGCGCGACCAAGTTACACAACAGCCGGTAGTTGTCCGACGACAGCGAAGAAAGAAGAATGGCCTTCTTCGTGATTTCCTTGCCCACGCCATTCGCGATGAAATAAAACTCCAATTGTTCCACAAACAGTTCAAAGTCGTCGCCACTGAATACCGGAACTTTACCGTGAACACTGACTCGATTGTCATCCATCCCATCCATCGTCGCCAAACTGTTGTGTTCACGGACCAGGCGGACAAAGGATCATCAGGCCATGAGCGCCAGCAAGCGGGAACTCTACTTTATTGTGGGAAATGGAAGTACAGTGCACGCCGCCTAGCGAGCGGAACATAATATCAAAACCCAATCACGTGACTACAAGCATCCAATCTACATTCAGCACAATATGGTTCTTAACAGTTTATTTATGAACACAAATCGTTACTAGATCTCTCTACTCATCATCATCTGCATGTGGGCTATAAGGGTTGTGACAAACCTTATCAACACAAGAACAAGCACCAGTGCATTTCAGTCCCTGTGAGTGGCACTTGTACCGGTCAGGTTCAACAGTTATTGCATTTGCAAAAGAGAAGGGGTGTCTACTCTGCTGGAAAAGGGCATCAAGTTGGAAGCACTAGCTTCAACTCATTGTCCTTCATGCTCCTTCCACTGTTTGTAGCAAGTGGTAGCTGCGGAGTCGGGATGCAAACTGTTCACCAGACCTGTGCTTGGTAGTGTGCTCTTATGATGTGTTGCTGGAGGACATCATGTGTATGTGGCAGTGTTTCCAGTTCCTTCACCCCTTTCTGGAATAGCATGCTCCTTGCCTTGTGAACATCCATTACTTGAGAATTGGGCAAGCACAGGTGACAGACGAAAGCTTCAGCTTCAGCTGCTGTGTCTCCAGTAAGATCAGCGATTCTAAGATTGTTCAGGAGTTCATGATTGGACAGAAGCGTTCTCTATGCTCACTTCTTTCCCATGCCATATTTGCTGCTGACTGTATCACAGCCTGTCACTGCATAAAAAGCAAGGAGGTTTCCACGGATATGGATTGGGAGGTCAATTTCATGTACCTTGACAAAACGGCGAAGCTTCCCTGTCCCAGTACTTCGACGTTTCTGAACAAAAGTAAGCAATCTATCCCAACCTCGACATTTTGCATTCAAAAGTGACTCGGTGATGTCTTCAGTTGCTACGTCATTTGTCGATAGACACACAATTTGATCCCCATTATGTCCAAAGACGATGACGTGCTCTTCAGGGTTTTCACATCCCCTTCATCTTTCACAACTCTACTTTTGGAGATGTCTGTGTTTGTGTATCTAGGAATGCCATACTCCTGATATTCAACATGTACATTGAACACGATACATGTTTCTTCGACAAGTCAAATGCATCTTTCATTGAATGTTTCTTTGCATTCATTGAATGCTACACACCATCCATCTCTGGCAGTGTCTGTTCTAGTGATAAAAATCTGACTGCCAGTAACCTTACACACCTGGTTTACATGTTCTAAGGCCTGATCAGTTGAGATATTGGTGAAATGTCCGCTTGACAACAAAGTTCCCGGAGGAGAATGCTCTGTGCGCGTCAGGATGTGCATCTGGTAGTAGTTCCATGTCAGCCAAGTACACAGCTCCCCATCGTGTGTAGTTGTTCTGATTGTATGTTGAGAACCATGGCAACATATCTGCAAATGCTGACAAATGCAGATCCCAGTCTCCTCTTTCAGCTCTGATAAATTGGAGCAAGGTTGATACCATGTCCAATGTCCATGTACTGTCTCCAGCACGTTAATGTTGGTGAAAGCTGAGAGTCCAACTTCTTCAACAAACTGAGGATGTTTGCTGTATCCAAACACTGAATAAGTTTATTGAATGATTGGTGTCTGTCGTATACAGAATCTCCTCACCCTATAAGACATACAACTTTGTCCACTGCGTTGGTGATCTCTTCCGAGAAAGGCTTATGCTGGGCAATAGCACATTACTGGACTTTTGGCCACATGATCTGGAGGCATTTCGGGCATGTCAGATCATTGGCATCTCCCGGGATGAGGCTGAGTCTTTGGGCCTCTCACTCTCTCACCGCAGGTAAGTCAGTGGTCTTTGTCTTCTACTGTCTCCCCCCCCCCCCGCCACTGTATCTGCGATTTGTCCCCACCATATTTCTGCAGGGCGCTCAAGGTCCGCCAACAACACCAATCTGGTAAAACTATCAAAATCACGAATCGCTGCTCACTTTCACTCTTTCATTCCTCTTTTTCCCCACCTTTGGAATAAACTCCCTCACTGTTCAATCCCATCCTTCCCTCCAGGTCTTCAAAACAGCTGTTCTCCACTACCTCTTATCGTCCCCCATCCAAATCCTCGATCTTTTCTCCCCCCGTTAATCCACCCGAAACCCACCTCCTTCAAATTCCCTGCTTTCCTTCCTGAAAGTTCCTGTGGTGTCCATCTTATATACCCCATGTTCCCCACCCCATCCCTCTCCCTTCCATAGATCTCCTAATGTCTCTGTTCCCCACTGTTTTGTCCTTCCCACTCCTGCCCCTCGTCTCATGCCCCCCCCCCCCTGCTGTGTGTTGTGTGTTAACTCTGATACGAGTCTCGTCAATGTATACAAAAAAAGAGAGAGAGAAAAAAAAAAGAGTGCCTCATACATCAGCTTGTGAGCTCAGATTGAGCGGTCGTATGACTTAGCTCCCATTATGTTGTCTGCAGTTGTCTCAAAGACATCACTATTTCCAGACATCAGCCAGACCGTAGTCTTTTAGGTGTTCGCCCACAACTTCATGAGAGCGATTGTTCACGGGGAAATCACAAAGCTTGAATACAAGATCATTTCGCAGTTCTGGATTGGCCCACTGCAGTTCTTTAGCTATGAGTCTTTGACTGACCATCCAAATTGTATCATCCGCATGAGCAGGAGTATTGGTGAGTGGCATGAATGAGACAGATGTTAGCTGGTCCGGTTGGGAGCTCATTCGATCAGTGACAACCTGATTGAATCCAGTCCACGTGGGAACCCGTTGCTCCATCGCTCTTTGAAGCCTACACATAGTCCAGGCAAAAATACTTCCCCTCTGCACTGCTTTCTGAAGTACATTCCTTTTTATACCACTCGGTCTCAACAGCTCCCTGTAAGTCGTCATGACAGGGTATTTTAGGCCTTGGGGGTGCTTCTTGGATTTCAAGGTGTGTTCATTGTAATGCTGACCTCGACAGTGTTTTAAAGGCTTGCCATGGAAACAATCAATACTCGTTAATCAATACTTGATCACCTTTCGATCAGTAGACAATAAGCCTAATTATGAAAGTGAAAGTGAATCTAAAGCACAACATTTGGCAAAGACAATAAACTTCCCCTGTTTTAGCGCATCTTGATGCAATATTTTTTCATATTTTAAGTTTAAATGCCGTGACGACCTTTGACCTTCACAATTTTTTTTATTTTTTGCTTGAAGCCAGCTGATAAATGTTATCAGGAAACATATCGGTGAACATTTAAATCAGTCATTTCATCCTTCAAATGACTTTTATGAATTAATTAATCCATTTTAGAAGATTTTGAAGGTGGTTACCATGGTAACCAGATATCTCCCCTCCAGGACATTTTCAAAATTGCCAACAAGCATTTTCATAAACCCCAGGATGTGTGCTTTACAAAAGTACTTGTTGTCAGTCTAACATGCAGTACTTCCTGGACCAATTTTTTTCAGAAATTACCAATAGACTATAAATCCTGTAACAAATAGAAGATGCACGCGGCACTGCGAGTCAGTTGCACCCGAATGGTACCAAGGACTGATGCTATCTCCCAATGGATGACCATGGCAAGAAAACAAATTTTTGAAATATTGTCCGAGAAGAGCATTACAGAGCAGAAATGAATATCAACCCAAAAGTTCATTCCATCCAATTCCAAGCACTTTCACAGTACGTGCAAGTATAATAGGATGCACACCTGTATCGCACTCGCATCCTCGAGCTTGTCCAGTTGTTCCTTCTCCATGTCCTTCACCGAGATCTCATGCATGTTTTCTGGAGATATTATCGGGGCAAGAGGATAGTGTCAGAGTTCTAGAATGGTACATCAGAACACGAGTAAAAAGGTTGAATGTTAAGAAACGATGAGATGTTGCTCAGAGTGGGAAAGTAGTCAGCGATACATTATGAATTATGAAGGTGGGGGTTTGATTGAAACCACGGAGAAGATACATGTAATTTTTTTTTTAACTTTACATTCATCAAAATACTTCATGAACGGTTTTCAGATTTAAAAAAAGGAAAAAATGGAAATTAAATTTTAAGATACGAATGAAAGTTTAATTTGAAGAATTTTGCTGATTATTCCACCCTCTGCGGTGACATCGCTCACCCTTCTGACAGACAGGCAGCAGCCTCTTCCTTCTCTTCAAACCTTGACAAAAATCACAAACTTGTCAAAGACGTGGAATATATCTTTCAATCCTGAGAAATCCCGCACATTCTCTCTCTCTCTCTCTCTCTGAAAGGACCGGAACGCAAACCATCCCATCTACTTTCTCACCAACCCACTTGAAGAACTATAGTCACTCATACTCTTGGGCTCACTCTCAGCCATGATCTCTCTTGGGGAAGCAACATTCCAAAGTAGGCTTCCAAAGCCATTCACCGACTAGGGATCCCCCGTCGTGCAAAGTTCTTCCTTGGGGCACCTGAACTCACATCCACTTGCAAGTCTTTCATCCCCTCTCGGACCTTGATGGAATACTACTCTCCCCTCTGGGCTAGTGCCCCAGCCTCACACTTTGCTCAGATTGACACAGTGGAAACCGATGGATTCAAGATCATTGGAATCTTTTACAATGAAGCTGATTATATGGGCCGATGATTTTGCCATCGCCGACAGATCAGTGGTCTCTCTGTCTTCTTCCACCTCCTTTCAGGTCTTATACCCTCTGCATTCTCCATGTCTCCCTCAGATATCTGCAGGACGCACATAGTCCACCAGCAACCCTCTTTGTCGTGACACTGCCAAAATCCAGAACTACTGCACACTTCCCCTCATTTCTTCCTCTTTTTTTCCCCACCTGTGGAACAAACTTCAATCTCCAACTTTCACATTGTCTCAATATCATTCTTCCCTCCATTGGCCCACTCCAAAGGAAGCCAAAAGATCCATGTCTTCAAGACAGCTGTTCATCACCATCTCAAATTATCCCCCATCCAAAATCATGATATTTTCAACACCCGTTAAGCCACCCTTACCCCTCCCAAAATTTTGCTTCTATATCCACCTTGTTCACCCCTTTTGTTCTCACCTGCCACTCATCGTTACCCACATCCCAGGTTTGTCCATCTTCATCAATTCTGTCCCTTGGCCCAACTGTTTGCATTCCCCCCTTCTCCTTCCAGTGTTAATTTTGTTATGTTGTGTCCTGATCTATTTTGTGTTCTAGCTCTCTTTGTGTTCCACGAGCCTCGACTATGTATACAAAAGATAAAGTCACGAGCCTTGACCTTGATCACAGGTTCCTCGATCGAGCTCACCTTGTGCCTTGAGCCTCGCAAGTTCCTCCTGCACAATGTCATTGTTCTCCTCTACCTGCCTTCTCTTGTGCTCTGCTGCTTGAACAGACTCGATAAGTGACCGGATCTTTGCTTCGTGCTAGGGTCCCACAGAGGTTTGGCAGTGCAGGGTAACAGGTGACAAAGGAAGGGCAAAGATAAACTTGTCAGGCTTGATGATAAGGCCTTGGGAACATAGATCCTGAGAGATCACTGCAAGATGCACAGCAACAATCAAGGTCAACGTCCAATATAAGATGTCACCTGTGAGAGTAGCAAGCTGTTGTTTGCAAGATCTTTCTGGTTCTCCTCCATCTTACAGGCATTTTCCACCTGCTGAGTCTCAAGCTGTTTCCCACGTTTTACCAGGGACTTCACCTCTGACTTCAGCTTGCTCACATAGAGTCGTGCCAGCGTGAACTCCTCCTCAGGCACCCCGCTTGCCTCCAATGGCTGGGGAAATGAATAGCGTGGGACAGGGCATGGGTAACCAAGTCATCGAAGCGTGGGTAACTGGGAAACCACACGATGATCAAACACCCAACATTGCACATCACAATCAGGAAATTGCTTACCGTATTTTCCGGTGCATAAACCACAGCCGTGTATGAACTGCACCCGTTTTTCACCCTCAAAAAAAAATAATAACTGCAAAAAAACCCCAACATTTCCGGTGTATGAACCACACCCATGTTTTTCACCCTCAAAATAAATGAATATATTGATCATTTTATTTTCTGATCTAGATATAAATACGTTTGTACATTAACTTTGTATGGAACAAAGTGACGGAGGTTTCAATGCGCTTTCTCCCACGTCCGCTTCATTTTGTCTAACAGCCTTATTCTCATTTTCAAGAAGTTGAAGCGAGATGAGAGGATACCAAGAAGTTTTTATATTTCTTTATTATTTTTTAATATTATAAAGATTATGTTTTTGTTCCGAGAAAAAAAAAAGAAGAAAAGGGATTCTTACCGGTATCATTCATATGTCTTGTGGATCTGTGGCCCTGAAGAGAGTCTTTTGGGTTTGATGAAGCTTTTCAGCTAAACCAGAGGAAATTCGCGTCAAGACTTTCCTCGCCAAAGACGGCACACAAGTCCTTGTCCGAATCAGGGTGGAGCAAGTCCCCATCGCTGTCACCATCATTTGCAGCCTCCTCCTCCTCCCAAATGATGGCATCCCCTGTGCCGTCCATGTTGTTGGAGATGCAGTATTTTAGAAATGCTCACTTGATGATTTCTTACGGTATCTCCTCCAACGCCTTGACGATCCAGCCGCAGATCATCAGAAGGTCGACCTTTTTCATCCTCCCGATGAACGCTGGAAGTCTCCTAGTTAACATAATGCTCAGCCAACATAGCGACGGGAGTCATGGTGAAAGTTCAACCAAGATGCATGTGGCCAATGCTCCTCGGAATCTGGATCAAAAATCCCAGTAGGAAACATGTCACAAAATGTTGATTTTCAATTAATGAAAATCCAAAGTCCGGGAAAGAGGAGAGTTTGTCTCTGGTGATGCCACCGAGATGCAGCTAATGTTCCTCTAAACCTGGGTCGAATACAAAGGCCTGCAGAGTAGGAAAGTTCGTCTGGTCGACGTGAGTCACGTCGACATCTGGAAGCAAGTTAGGAACCGCTGATAGAAACGAGGGGGAAAAAAAGAACCAGGATGACCATAGAGAACCAAAGGAAGCCAAAAGAACCAAGCAGCACTGGTACTTCTTAAATCTTCACCGTCCCACGTGGCTCCTCGCTTTCAGGCTCTTCTTCTTCTTTCTTAAAAATCCATTTCCTGCCTTTGTATAGAAAAGTACTCGGGCTTTATTGGTTGTTCCAAGTTTTAAACCATGCCCCGCTATCCAGCATTTTGTAGCATAGCATCAGCATGTAAGGAACAAGCTTAGTGGATTAATTCCGCCTGCATCGGATGCTCATGTAGAAAATGATGATGCATGTAAAAAGATAGTCACCACTACAAGTCCCTCGTCTATCCACTCCTTCTGCTGCAAACGAACGACGATGCCGGCTGGAAACTTGTCTTTGGGCAGTGTCTTCCTCTTGAACATGACATACGAGAGAAGCTCGCCACACAAGCATATTTGATGTGGGTGCTCCGTTATTGGACTCTAGCTGTTGTGAATAATTCATCTTTTGCTGTGAGACCGGGTGTTCTTCTTTTGTGTTTAATTGCATTTTCAGAGCAGCGAGGCTGTCTACCCCACAAACTTAAACTTCAGTTGCCTCTGGTTTATTATTTATTTAATTTACACACACAATTAATAAAACGCTGCACAAACTCAACCTGAACTGATTTTCACAATTTAAACGGTGGAATTGAGCCAAACAGCAGGTCCAACTGCGACAAAAGTGTACATTTGGAATATAATTCAAATTCAGCATTGATCATTTTTAAGACCGATATTTTTTCTATACCCATGTATCAACCGCAACCCCAACTTTTACCTTTTAGCCGATAAAAAAACTGCGGTTTATACACCGGAAAATACGGTAATTACAAATTTAAACTGCGTCATCACCTTGAGGTCGTTTGTACCAATGGTTGTTCCGATTTCACCCAAGTCTTTAAGCAGAGATGAAAGCATCTCCACCAATCGACGACGATTCAACCCTTGTACATCTTTCAATCGTTGCACCTCAGACTCACGAGCTGTTAGGCGAGTCTGCCTCAAGGGAGAGATGGAGGAAGAAAAAATGGAAAAAAAAAAAAGTAATGACAAAAAATACCATGAAAGCAAACCTCAGTCCATCATTGTTTTTATTAGTAAAAAAAAAGAAAATGGTCTCTCTCTCTCACTTCTTTCTCTTGCAGCTCCTCACAGAGTAATCCATTCTGCCTCCCACGATCTTCAGCCTCTTGCAATTTCTGGTCATAATTCACCGCCAACTCTTCCAAGGCCTGCAAAACCTCTTTCACCTCCTCTTTAGCAGCCTCATTCTCAGCCTGCAGACGAACTAACTCCTCCTGGGTGAACCCATTGTCTCGCTGTGATGAAACCAAAAGCTAGGGAAGGTTACAGGGGATGGAATTCTGATGTTCGGCTGAGGAAGTCCAACAGTTCCATACAACATTGAGGGAATCCGTTCTGCAAATGGCTGTGTGTGATCTATAATGTGCCATGATCTCAAAGCTTCTTCCCACCCTCAACAAAACTCATTTCACTCCTAGTCCTGCAAACAACACATACCTCCTCCTGGTCCAGGAGTTGCTGTTTCAGTTTCTCACCAAGCTGGCTCTGCTGATTAATTTCATCATCCTGACAGAGAATTGAGAGCAAGTGCAAAGTCATTCATCAACAGGGGATTTAGATGCTGGATAAAACATTTCCCAAAAGAGCAAACTGCTCAGTTACAGTTTATATCATGTTCACTCCAAATCCACACCAAATGAAGGGGTCGCACTCAATGTAGTCACCAAAGCCACACAACAAGTACCTTATCATCAAGCTGCTTGTACAGCTTTGTCAACATCTCCTCATAATTCTGTCGCTCTTCTCCAGAAAGGCTTGGCACAGGATCCAAGATGCTACTTAGTGATCCCATGGATGGTACAGACACTAAGCTCGTGTTTGGACCATCACTGGGAACCTCCAGGCTGTGGCGATCCTTGGGATCAAACTGTTCATCTACGGGCACAGTGTCACCTAGAGAGAGAACATTCATCGAGTGGACAAGATGGAGGAAGTCAACACAATATCATACAAAGAAAAAGTACTTTTAATCAACCATTCATGGAAAAAAAGAGAGATTTGATATCTATAATCTATATATACTGCTGTAGTTTTGCAAATACACCACCGAGCACACCAGAGACACGTAGGTTCCCAGAGTGAGCTGTCATTAATTAGATTTGTAGATTAGATTGCCCTCTGTGTCTGAGGTTTGAGGGATATATATATATATATATATATATATATATATATATATATATATATATATATACATACATATACATATACATACATGTTGTGTGGGTTGAGCTAGGATCTCCCCTTCTTCATCGATCTCTCCAGTAATTATCCAACCCGTCGTTCTTCACCTCCACATTTCATGCTTCTCCAAATAACGCTTCACCTTTTCACCTCAAATTTAACATCAACTGCTCTTCCTTTCATCACCTTCGGCATTCGACTCCCAAAGAAAGACCTTCATTCATCGTCATCAAGTCATTATTGTAAATAGATCCCAACTAAAATAACCCTGTAAACCTGCACGAATAACGGTTTGAGTGGAAGGTAATTGTTGGGCAGAAGGGGTTACATTCTTTTTATTTTCACCACCTGAAAACCTTTCATTTCAAATAACGCAAATTACACTTTGCATTCATGGAACGACCACCACCTTAATATAAGCATCGATTCTTCTGGGACACAAACAGCGGAAGGATGGACAGCTGGCCCGTCTGGAAGAACACGAACCTTCTTCGCATCGGGACCAATGAGGAGACCCCACAAGTAAGCAGGAAGGGCTCTAAACCATGACTGTGCTGGACCAGATAAAAGGCAGGCACGCACCAGCAACAACGGAGCTGCCATAGAGCCTCCAGGAAGAGACGCCGGGGAGACCGAGAGACACCACCGAGGGGCACCGAGGTAGCACCACCGAGCTTTGCACGGGTGTGTTGTTGACTGCCTGTATGGCTTTGTCTGAACGAGAGGTTACAGGCCTGCTCGGCTCTGCCGAGACAGGAGTTTAATTGCCTTCACCCACCCATCTCTGAATGAGGTGCTCATGGGTTCCGTGGAGCACTAATCATCTGCATGTCTCCTCTGTACCAACCCATTCCCAACTATCTGTGCACATCAAACCGACACACCACCAACACACCCTTACCCATGTACCTCCTTCCACCCCCCACCACCCACCCATTCACATTGGGACCAATGCAGGCCCCCATCAGGTGAGCCAGAGTTGTACCAAACTCCACTCTTCTCTCCATCTCATATTCTCATCTATCTTTCCCAGATGATTGATGACATGTCATGTCCTGTGTGTAGGGATAGATAAGATTGTTTTAAGTGGGCTCCATAAGTGTTAAGGTAATTACTTTCCTCATGTATCTTTTGAATGTGCTTCCGTTACTTAGATTGTAAATATCCGTCATTGTGCTTCATTTGATGACAAATTAATGTGCTCTGTTTGATTGTGAATAAATGTGTCCTTTATGTGTAATTGCAAATGAGTGTGTTGATTAAATAAATGTGCATTTTAAGGTTTGAGACGTTTCTGACCAGTTCATCTGGCTTTTCCTCTGTTGCTCCAGCATAGTCCACACGTCAGTGTTAGCCGGGAAGTTCTACACCACATGATTTGCTCTTGTTAGCCAGCGCACACTCACTGTATCGCTCGGTAGGAATCCAGGTGTGTGATGAGGGCACGGAATCCCCTTGGGGTGTCTGTCCACAGGTAAGGTACCACGCAAAGTAGTGAAACCCTGCCAAGATTGGCAGTACCAATCAACGTTCGAGGTTGTTTGACAACCCGCCGGACCACGAACTTATTCGTGCCTGGTGGCCTCAGGACCGGGTGTTTGGGAGGAACTCGAGCGCTTCTCCTCGTGGCGAAACTCGAACCCTGGATCCGTAACAATACATTGATATAAAGTCCTTCCTTCGCACAACTGAACTATTATCCATGTGCAAGACGTTCATCTGCAGCTTGACACAGTACTGCTCTGCCATTTAAGCTAGCGCCCTACCTTACACCTTGCTCAGCTTGTTGCCGTGGAAATCAAGGCCTTCAAGATGCAGATGGAAATGTAGAAGCCAAGGCCACTTCATGTCCATTCATGGTGTCAAACCTCTCCATGTCAGTACTCTCCACCTCCCCCAGAATCTGCTTTCCCTTCATCCAACCTCATCTCTACTTCCTCGTTGTCCTACCCCCTCTTGGCTCCGCCACACCACACTCGAGGCATCTCTCCTGGCCTCCACCCCTCGATTTCTCCCTCTTCCCAGTTTTGCCTCTGCCCTGCACCCTTCCAAGCTCCCTCCAAGCTTCACCCCAGCCCCTCAATTTTCTCCCAGCCCCCCAACTTCCCAGTTTCGCCCTAGTCCCCAACCTCCCAGCTTTGCCCCAGCCCCCCAACCTCTCAGCTTCACCCAAACCCCGCACTGTCCCAGCTCCCCACCCCCCCCACCAACCATCATGCACTCTCTCATTGTTCCTTTCCACATTCTTGCACCCTTTCAACAGCTCCTCCTCCCCTGCCCCTGTGTGTACCTCAAACATCCAAGGTCTCCGCTCCAAACTGGAAGATCTCGCAATCCAGGCCGCTGCTGACAAACTGGACATCATCTGTCTCACAGAATCCTTCCTCCCACAGGAGATCCCTGACTCCTTAGTGTCTCTTCTTCAGCATCCCTCCACTTCCTGAATCCCCCCTCACCCCACCCTCTCACCCCATCCCCTCAAAACTCCCCCCCTCTGTCCTTCCTACTCACTTCCCAGCCCTTCTCAGCTCCCAACCCCCGCCACTCCCTTCGATCATCCCCCCAATCATGCATCCTCCCAGCCCCCCACCCATCCCGCACTCCCAAAACCTCCTCCTCTGTCCCTCACTGTGTGGACCTCAATCATCCGAGGCCTCTGCTCCAACTTGACAGACATCTCAATCCAGGCCGCTGCTGACAAACCAGACATCATCTGCTTTACAGAATCCTTCCTCCTACTGGATGTCCTTGACTCATTAGCGTTTCTCCCTAGCTATTGTCTCCTATTTCATAGGCCTGAATACTGCCCTGGCGGCTGAGTTGCACTTTAAGGCCCGGTCACACCTTGATGTTTTAGCCAGCGATGGCAACGTATTAAAATGTATCTAAAACGCTGGCTTACGTTTAACTTTTGATGTTTTTTTTTAAAGATTCGGACGTATTCATAGCGACTTGGTCTTATGTATAACGCATTGGTAACGGACACAGAACGTTTCGTTGTGTTATAGATAACTTATACCAACGAATGCTGCACCTGTTGTCAGCCTACACAACCGATGCCCACCGATAGTCGAACTTAAGGCCCGGTCACACCTTGACGTTTTAGCCAGCGATGGCAACGTATTAAAATGTATGTAAAACGCTGGCTGACGTTGAACTTTTGATGTTTTTTTTTAAGATTCGGACGTATTCATAACGAGTTGGTCGTATGCATAACATATTAGTAATGGACACAGAACGTTTCGTTGTGTTATAGATAACTTATACCAACGAATGCTGAACCTGTTGTCGGCCTACACAACTGATGCCCAACGATAGTCTAACTTCGGCATAGCGCGTTGCACGCATCGCCGACGATGTCGTGACGTAGCCAATTAAAAAGCTGACGCATAATGATTTGAATCATAACTGCCGTAGAAATGGAAGTGTCAACATCGCGGTCACACCTTGGCGATCTTGCCAGCGTATGCCGACCTAAGAAAAATGTGTCTAAAACGTTGGGGCACGTCAAATACGGTATGAGTAAGTTTGGTATACGTGAGTAGAACGTTAAAGTACGCTATCATACGTCGTAGTAAGTAGAGTACGTCAAGAAATTTTAAACATGGTCAAACTTTTACGACGTACTCGGCGTATGACACACGTTCCGCATGCGATGGGGATAAGTTGTACACACGATATGCGGACGCTTACACACGTCCACAAAGGCTACTTATAAGCTACTCATAAGTCAAAACACGTCGCGGTAATGTCTTTTTTACGCGAAACTTATTTCTAACTTATGTTTGACGTGCTTTGAACCAATTCTTTACGTAGTCCCAACACACATCGACGTATGTAGACGTATTCCAATGACGTCTTCCGGTCGACAAAAAAAAAAAAATGAATGTGTTTCTAGGTTACAACTGCCATATAAAGACGTGTTCCCAGCGGTTTTGGGAATTGGTATATAAAAATGCTGCTCATAAAAGGGGGAACCCAACAGTGTTTTCGAGTCCTTTTTGAGTCGATGTCCATGTCAGCAGTAACAGTATCAGTATCAGTATCAGTATTAGTATTAGTAGTAGTTTGTTCATGTTGGCAGTATTAGGTGAGTGTGAGGGGGAGGGTGTGGGTTATGATGGATCGTCCTTGCATCCGCGTGTCCACGGGTAGGTTCATAGGCTGCCACTCAACGATTTAAATGGCTGCATCTCCACTATTGAAAGTAGACGCTTGCGCTCAACAATTGGATTTTTTTTACACTAAACGACTTTTAAACGGTACCACTCAAGTATTTTCATTGTTTACAACGAACGATTTAAATGGCTGCATCTCCACTATTGAAAGTAGACGCTTGCGCTCAACAATTGGATTTTTTTTACACTCAACGACTTTTAAACGGTACCACTCAACTATTTTCATTGTTTACAATGAACGATTTAAATTGCTGTCACTCGCCTTTGTTTTTTGACGCTGGGGTTTGGAAATTTGAATCGTTTCTATTGAACGTGCGAAATCGCTCAAACCCCACTATTGAAAGTAGACGCTTGCGCTCAACAATTGGATTTTTTTTACACTCAACGACTTTTAAACGGTACCACTCAAGTATTTTCATTGTTTACAATGAACGATTTAAATGGCTGCATCTCCACTATTGAAAGTAGACGCTTGCGCTCAACAATTGGATTTTTTTTTTTACACTCAATGACTTTTAAACGGTACCACTCAACTACTTTCATTGTTTACAATGAACGATTTAAATTGCTGTCACTCGCCTTTGTTTTTTGACGCTGAGGTTTTGAAATTTGAGGGGTTTCTTCTGAACGTGTTAAAACGCTCAAACTCGACTATTTTAAATAGACGCTGCCGATGGACAATTGGAATCAGAGCCAAGCTGGACATCGAAGTGTGAACATCCTCGTCATGCCGAAGAAAAGTTTGAAAAATGCTGCAAATAAGTGTCCTGGCCGTGGCCGTGGACGCTGACGCAAGGACGATCCATTATACCGACGTCTTTCAGCCTATGAGTAACTTAAAAGTAACGTCTGTCGATGTGTGGCAACGATCGCGTAACGTGCCAACAACACGTTAATCATAGGTTAGAAATAAGTTTCGGATACGCTAAACATTACCTCGGCGTGTCTCAACTTATGATTAACTTACAAGTAGGATGTGTTGACGTCTGTCAACGATCGCAGACCGTGCATACAACTTGTGGCCAGCGTAGCGGAACGTGCGAGTCATACGCCGGCATACGTCGTGAAATTTCAAGCATGAAAAAATTTGAGGACAACCGAAAAGTACAACGTTTAAAGCCAGTGTACAATGACATATGGCAGTGTTTTTCAGCGTGCTCTCAATGTTATCAAAACTTACCCATAACGTATTCAACGTGTGCCAGCGTTTCAGAAAAAAAATTCAAAAATCGGCATACGTTGGCTAAAACGTCAAGGTGTGACCGGGCCTTTAGGCATAGCGCATTGCACGCATCGCCGACGATGTCGTGACGTAGCCTATTAAAAGGCTGACGCACAACGATTCGAATCATAACTGCTGTAGAAATGGAAGTGACAACATCGCGGTCACACCTTGGCGATCTTGCCAGCGTATGCCGACCTAAGAAAAATGTGTCTAAAACGTTGGGGCACGTCAAATACGGTATGAGTAAGTTTGGTATACGTGTGTAGAACGCTAAAGTATGCTATCATACATCGTAGTAAGTAGAGTATGTCAAGAAATTTTAAACATGTTCAAAATTTTTGGACGTACTCGGCGTATGACACACGTTCCGCATGCAATGGGGATAAGTTTTACACACGATATGTGGACGCTTATACACGTCCACAAACGCTACTAATAAGCTACTCATAAGTCGAAACACGTCGCGGTAATGTCTTTTTTACGCGAAACTTATTTCCAACTTATGTTTGACGTGCTTTAAACCAATTCTTTACATAGTCCCAACACACATCGACGTATGTAGACGTATTCCAATGACGTCTTCCGGTCGACAAAAAAAATAAATGAACGTGTTTCTAGCTTACAACTGCCATATAAAGACGTGTTCCCAGCGGTTTTGGGAATTGGTATATAAAAATGCTGCTCATAAAAGGGGAACCCAACAGTGTTTTCGAGTCCTTTTTGAGTCGATGTCCATGTCAGCAGTAACAGTATCAGTATCAGTATTAGTATTAGTAGTAGTTTGTTCATGTTGGCAGTAGTAGGTGAGTGTGAGGGGGAGGGTGTGGGTTATGATGGATTGTCCTTGCGTCCGCGTGTCCACAGGTAGGAGACATCTTTTCACCATTGTTCGAAGTTCTTCGCGGCTAATTTTTTATGGGGCTTTTTCAACAATGAGGTATAGCTTGTTTTTACGATTTAGGTCTATTCATAACGGGTTGGACAAATGCACAATGAACTAATAATGTGCATAGAGCGCTTTGATTACTTATAGATACGATATACCAACGAATAATTATCGTGAAGCCGGCGTTCACAAACTATGCCCAACGATAGCCTAACTTATCTATATCGTGCGGCAGTTTATCTTTGCCGGTGATGTAGGGTTTGCTATTCATAGGCTGCCACTCAACGATTTAAATGGCTGCATCTCCACTATTGAAAGTAGACGCTTGCGCTCATCAATTGGATTTTTTTTACACTCAACGACTTTTAAACGGTACCACTCAACTATTTTCATTGTTTACAATGAACGATTTAAATTGCTGTCACTCCCCTTTGTTTTTTGACGCTGGCGCTCGGAAATTTTAATCGTTTCTATTGAACGTGCTAAATCGCTCAAACCCCACTATTGAAAGTAGACGCTTGCGCTCAACAATTGGATTATTTTTACACTCAACGACTTTTAAACGGTACCACTCAGCTATTTTCATTGTTTACAATGAACGACTTAAATTGCTGTCACTCGCCTTTGTTTTTTGACGCTGGGGCTCGGAAATTTTAATCGTTTCTATTGAACGTGCTAAATCGCTCAAACCCCACTATTGAAAGTAGATGCTTGCGCTCAACAATTGGATTATTTTTACACTCAACGACTTTTAAACGGTACCACTCAGCTATTTTCATTGTTTACAATGAACGACTTAAATTGCTGTCACTCGCCTTTGTTTTTTGACGCTGGGGTTTTGAAATTTGAAGCGTTTCTTCTGAACGTGTTAAAACGCTCAAACTCGACTATTTTAAATAGACGCTGCCAATGGACAATTGGAATCATAGCGAAGCTAGACATCGAAGTGTGAACATCCTCGTCATGCCGAAGAAAAGTTTGAAGAATGCAGCAAATAAGTGTCCTGGCCGTGGCCGTGGACGCTGACGCAAGGACGATCAATTATACCGACGTCTTTCAGCCTATGAGTAACTTAAAAGTAACGTCTGTCGATGTGTGGCAACGATCGCGTAACGTGCCAACAACACGTTAATCATAGGTTAGAAATAAGTTTCGGGTACGCTAAACATTACTAAACAAGGACATTGAATCCATCATCTCAGTTGACATAAAATCATTCCTTTTCTTCACAGCCCTCATCTCAGAACATCAACTTGAATTCAGATCAGGTCACTCTACCTTGGACATGCTGCTTCTAGTCTCCTATCAATGGATGGAGGCTCTCAATGTCAGACATGAGATCAGGACCGTCTCTCTAAATGCATCTCAAGCTTTCAAAACAGTCTGACATCCTGCCTTGCTCTTCAAACCCTGCCCATGTCATCCAAGTCCAACTCCACTTTTGGGCAACTGACTTCCTCCACTTTCTTAGCCAGCATGTGGCTCTCAGTGGAATCTTTTTATCTCCTCTCCCTGTCAAGGCTGGAGTGTCCCAATACAGTGTTCTAAGCCCGATCCTATTCCTAATCTTCATCAAAGATCTCTCTGTGCAAAATCCCCTTTATTTCTTTGTTGATAACTCCGTCCTCTGCCATGACATCCTCCATCCTTCAGATCAGCCTCTACCCTCTCTCCAGACCTAGACAAAAAAAAGGATATCCAACACGATCTCTCTATCTCTCACACTCACACTCACACTCACACTCACACTCACACTCACACACACACACCAAATCTTCACATCTACTTTATTAACAATCCTCTCGAAGAAGTTCAGTCACTTTTGGGTCTCACTCTCAGCTGTGATCCTTCTTTAGCAAACCACATTTCAAACTTGGCCCCCAGAGCCAGTCGCCGACTGGGGATCCTCTGTCGTGCAAAGTCCTTACTTGGCACACTTGAACTCTTATACACCAACAAGGCTTTCATCTGCAGCTGGATGATATAATGTTCCTCCTTCTGCTGGGCTGGCACCCCTACTTTACACCTTACTCAGCTTGGCGCCATGGAAACCAAGGCCTTCAAGATCATTGGAGTCTCCCACGATGAAGCCAAGCACATGGTGCACTATCAACCACCTTCAAATGAAACTCCTAAAATCCAGAATCACTGATCACCTTCACTCATTTGTTCCTCAGTTTTCCCCACCTGTGGACCAAACTTCCAAATTCTCTTAAATCTCATTCTTCCCTCAAGGTCTTCAAGACAATTTTTCACCACCTTCTCAGATTATCCCCCATCCAAAACCATAATCGTTTCTATGTCCCTCTTCTAAAATCTGGTGATGCGTTGACAAGGGAGGACACATGGGATGTACAAGATGGATAAAGAAGCAAACTCTCAGAAAGGAAAAATTAGAAACTTGAAAGGGGGTGGGCTTGGGCAGAGTTAACGGGGATAGAAAAGATCCTGGTTTTGGATGGGGAGGATTAGAGATGATGGTGAACAACTGTCTTGAAAACCTGGCAGGAAAAATGAGATTCAAGTGATGATGGAAGATGGTTTCGGAGGGAAGAAAAGAGAAGAACAAATTAGTGGATGTAAGCAAGTGATTCTGAACCTCAACAGGCCTCCATGAGCTGTTAGTAACCTCCATGAGCCTTAGACACAATAGGAAAACAAATAACTAAGCTCGTCGTTGCAACAGCAAAACACCTATTAAAATCAAGTGCCTTGTTGGCAGAAGGTATTTAACCACTAAATTAAAAGAAAGATAGCACTCAACTTAACTTCCTAATGATATCAATACAACAAATGTCACAAACGGGTGCGTAAGCAGCTCAGAGAGCAAGAGTTTTCACACAAACCATTTCGCCAGCGGGCCAGTTCTGCCTCCAGGCGCTGGATGAGTGCACGAAGGCCCTTGTTCCTCTCCTTTTCTCGCTCATATTTCTTGCGCCACTCCTCAGCCGTGAGTTCCAGATTTACAGTAACCGTGTTCTTAATGGTCTTTGCCCTGAAGATTGGAGACATTGCAGGATCAAAATGCCACATCAAGCAAGAACATCATACTTAGTTCAACGACACTGGAGGTCTGTGAAAAGAGATTATGGTCAGCACAGAATAGAACACCCACCGCTGGCCAAAGAGCAGCGTAGACTTGGACTCTGACTCATTGTAGGATGATGGTGAACAGCAGATGACAATAGTGGTGCGACAGTTGCCTCCAAGCGAGTCCTGTAGGATCCGTGTCATTTTGCTATCTCTGTAGGGCACATGCGACTTCTACACCGGATCCACACACACACACACACACACACACACACACACACACACACACACACACACACACACACACACACACACACACACACACACACACACACACACACACACACACACACACACCAGTTTTTTTGACTTACGACTCATCTAAGCTCTCTGATTAGGGGTGGGGTGGGGGTTAGGGGGAGGGAGGGAGGGAGGCAAGGGACATTGATTACTCCCAACTTTGCAAACTACAACACTGTTGAAAAATGTTCTGTTTGTACATTTACTGAATCTAGAATTATCCATTTTGACTTTTCTTTCTGAGGATATTTACCTAACACAGACATAGAGACAAAACACACTTGTAGTCATTGAATCTAGAAAACCAATACGTTGCACAACAAGGGCAATGATGCTCGGGCAGAGAATTAAATCACATTACAAGCTGAGCCATTCCTGTCAATAAACTTACCGTTCCCTCAGCGAGTGCAGAGATCACATTGCCCAGTGACGACAGGGATTTATTTATGTTCTTTGCCTCATCCAAAACTGATCCCTCAGCACCAGTCTTGCTTACCTGAAGGAAATAACCAGACCAGGGAAATCAAATGTTACAACAGTATGACATATAGTCAAAGTAAATGGGCTTTGAAAAAAGAAGAAATTCAGAGAACAAACAATAACGCATAAACGAGAGAAGATGAGCAAGTTAGCAATTGCCTAAGCCAATCACGTTCAAAAGCTCGGATCATATTTTCTTGCTGTTGATTTTCATATCAACCAAAAGCAGACCAAAAAGACGTGACACCATCCCTCTATTACATGACGATCAACATAACCAAGTGTAAAGAAATGCACAAGAAAACACAAAAAAAAAAAAATCGAAAAGCATCAATCATGGACCTTACCCACCACAAGCTTGAAGTTCTTACAGTTAAACTGATCAAGCAAACATCCATTTCCTTAACCTTCCAAATGGTTTAATTCAGGGTTTAATTCAAGAACCGTTGCTATGGACCCCTCCGTTGCCGAGCAACGGCCGAAAAACCTCCAAATGTGGGGGTATTTTAACGAAAAAACAATTTGCAGCATTAACCCTTGAAGCTAGAATCATGAATTTTCTTGTGCTTAATTCTCAGGTCATTCCCCATCGAACGGGCCCATCGCGTCAGGTTATATTGGGTAGGCGGCTCCCCATGTCCGCCTACCGGCTTGTCTGTCTGTCCCGAGCATAGCTCCGTGAGTTTTGATTCGATCCTGATGAAATTTTGGTGGGAGGTTTATATCATGATCTAGTTGTTTTCCTGAAAATGGGCATGGTGCACCCATTATGGGCGGAGCCACGCCCAAAAAACGTGTTTTTAGGGGGTAGCCGATTTCAATTTGCATCTTCTCCTTGGGGTTTTGTCGAATCTGACAGGGGTTTCGGTATTTGGTTAGCCCAATGGCACCTGCATAGCCCCACGGAGCTCGATTTTTCATTTTCGTCCCAGGTCAAGGTCACAAGGTCACGAACTTAGAAAATTGCGATTTTGACATAAAAAAAAATTTTCTCCGAGGGGATGGTCGAATCTGGCAGGGGTTTCGGTATTTGGTTAGCCCAATGGCACCTGCATAGCCCCACAGAGCTCGATTTTTCATTTTCGTCCCAAGGTCAAGGCCACAAGGTCACGAACTTAGAAAATTGCGAATTGTGTTTTTAGGGGGTAGCCAATTTCAATTTGCATCTTCTCCTCAGGGGTTTGTCGAATATGGCAGGGGTTTTGGTATTTGGTTAGCCCAATGGCACCTGCATAGCCCCACGGAGCTCGATTTTTCATTTTCGTCCCAAGGTCAAGGTCACAAGGTCACGAACTTAGAAAATTGCGAATTTTGACATAAAACTCAGACGACCGCCCAAATTTTGAGAGCTCGGATGACAATATTTTTTATGCATAATCTTGAGATCATTCCCCACCTAAAGAATTGAAACAATTTTTCTCTATCTCGAACACCTTGCCCGTGGCGCCCCCTTAAAGTTTGTTTTTATGCTGATTTCATCAAAGTATGAATAATCCGAGGAGTGCGAAATGCCATGTAGCCTATATGACGTTATATTGTTCCTGGAATGTTCCAGAGGAAGTTTTGCACCAAAGGTCATATTCCTTGACGTTTGACCTTTAAAGTTCACAAAGGTCAAATTTTCAAAGCTGTGGGAATCGAACTGGGTTTTCGACCTTCTTCGACGAACTAACTCCATTAAGCTATAGCACGTAGCCTGTTTCCTTATTTTAATGTCCACAACATTGTTTTGTGACCTTTAAAGGTTATGCAAAGGTCAAATTTTGAAAGTTGTTGAACGAAACCGGGTTTTCGACATTTTGCAGCTAATAACCTGTCACTCGTACCACATCATGTTGATCATTTTTATAACTTGGTCAAACATTATCACATTGTCTCATCCTTGACTTCTGAAACAATCTACATCGTCAAATACCGCTCGTGAACCATCGTCGTCTTCAGACTTGTCAGTGGTTAAATTCAGCGACCGGATGTGCAAATGGTCTTCAAATTTCAAGTCAATCGAATGAAAATTGACAATTTTAGAAACAATTAAAACATTTGGCCTATTTTGGTGTGACCTTTTGGCCTATGTTGACCTTTTGACCTATGATAACGTCAAAAGTAAGAGGTGGTTGAATTCACTGACCTGAGATGCAAATCCTGTTCAAATTTCAAGTCAATCGGATGAAATTTGAGGATGTTAGAAAATTTGGCTCAAATTGGCCTAATGGCCAATGTCGACCTTTTCGGTCAACCAAGTTTCTCAAATTCTGTCTCTCCCTCCTTCACCCACACTTTCCACTCACAGCACCACTTCTTTTTGTTCAAAAACTAGATGGCAATCAACGAGTTCATGTACCAGCCAGACAGCACATGCCACAAATGGATGTTTAAATGTCCTGACAGCCTCAGAGTGATGGTTAGCTCAAGTGGTGGGAAAAATTCGGACTTCTCTATTCTCAAACCTGGAAACCATCATTAAACCACTCAACAACTATACAAAATTTAATTTGTTATTGAGTTTTAAACTTCATCAAATTTCACCTTCATTGAACTTATCAATGTGGAAATATACAGTATGAGAGTCATCCCAAAAGATATCAGCCCACTTGTAACTTAAGCAAAAGGTTTGGTAATTACAAAATGTATCGTCTAATTATTTACTTAGACGTTGGGAAATTTCAAGCTTCTCAAACTATTTGCTCTCTTCCTCAGTACTTAAAACAAAGACATCTCGTACCATGGATCAGCTCCGATTTTCCGAAGAAAGGCTTGGATCGACAGAGGATGCCCAGTCTGCAGCAAGCTTTGGAGGCCAACTTTGCGATGTGTTTGGCCCAGCGAAGGTCATGGCTGATGGTAAGGCCTTCAAGTTCAGGAGACTGAACCTCTTCTGGTGGATGATGACATAAATAGATACGTGGGTTTGGTTGATGTTCATTCCGGAGCGATATGGTACGGCTGAGAGATTTTTTCAGGACTGATGTGATGTTCCATTTATCAGCCGAGAATCAATTCATTTCCAGGTCAGCAAAAAGAGACGCAGCTGCAATCTGCATAGCAAAGGGATGGGGGTACTTACTATACGACACAATGTGTAGTTGTCTGCAGAAAGGAAGAGATGTTTTCCAGAGCATCTGAAAGGTCATCAATGTAGATGATGAACAAGAATGGGCACAAAACATTGCTGTGGGGAACTCCAGACTCCATCAGCAGAGGGTAGGAGAGGGTTCATTGATGACAACACATTGATTGTGAGAGTGGAGGAACTCAGAAATCCAGAAATCAAGGCCTTCTATGCCACATGCAGAGAGCTTGACAAGCAAAGCAGGATGCCAGACTGTGTTGAATGCCCAAGATATGTCCAGGAAGACGGTCCTAATCTATTGTTTTAGATTGAGGGTCTCCAACCATTGCTGAAAGAGGAGCAGAAAGAATCATGTCCACTCGAGAGGCTTGGATGGAATCCAAACTGATTGTCAGTGATTAGACTGTGAAAACAGGGAAGACGACATCATAATCAATGATGGATTCCATGACTTTGCTTGAAATTGGAAGCAAACCCATGAGCCTTTACTTGGTAGGGTCTGTTTTTGCACCCTTCTTGTGATTTGACAATTTCCATGCAGAGGGGTGGTGGCCAAAGGAGGACAGACTTAATCAGGCAGATATAAGGGGAGCAAGAACACCAGAGTAGGACTTGAGAACATGGGCACTGATGCCATCTGGGCTTGTCAATGAAGCAAGGTCAAGGCCGGACAGAACTTCCTCTACCTTCTCCGGTGAGAATGATATAGAGACCAGTAAACAGTGGGTACACAACAGAATGGGAATGGTTAGGTACACAAGATTGGGCGGCAAAGACAAACTATATTCTGCTTTATCTTAGGTAGAGTCTGCAGTACAGTCTTTTGAGGTGAGAGATGGGATGGAGGGGGAGCAAACACCAGAGACAGACTTGACAAAGCACCACCATGTCTTGGAAAAAGAAGACTGGTTGGTGGGGGGTTCAGCCCTGAGATATGTTGTTTCATGGCTTGCCTCAGGACGGACAAACACTTGTTGTGAGTCTTACAGGATGAACACAAGTTACCCTCAGTAGGATTCGCTTTCCAAGCTGAGAAAGCAAGCTGCTTGACTGCAACATCCTCCCCACCTCCCGTCAGTGTACTAAGGATCGGAAAGTCGGAAAGATAATACAGGAAAGTCACAGATGGGACGTGATAAACCTGTACATGAGAGAAAGCAGACTTTTGTGAAGGTATTTCAATATAGAATCAATATCAGGTGCTGTGGAGATGGTGGTCCAATCCTTTTCAGAGAGGGGAGACTGAAGTCCCTGCCAGTTTGCCTGTGTGAAAAGCCATATTTTGTGTGATTGAGGTGGCTCCCTTACAATAGCTGGCGAGATATGGGCCTTGGCAAAAAGTGATCAGAAGAGCCATTACGGGCAGAAGAGGAATGAGAGATTGGATGGAAAGTTAGTCATCCTGGAGGGAAGATGTACCAGTAGTTGAAATCTGGGTTGGGGAGTCCACAGAATGGGTCAAATCCAAAGAGGAGTTGCAGAAGGCCTTTGATGGAATGCCATGACTGGTTGTTGTCAAGCTAACACCGAGCCTGTTGGTGTGGTGACAGGTGAAATTGTCATGGGTGAGAAAGAGAGAAATTTTACAAATTATTTAATTATCGTGTGGACAAAAACACTGACAACCAACCAAGCAATATGCAGTAGTACCTTGCACTGGAGAAGTGTCATTGAAAGTAATATCAAAGCACACAGAAATCCAACCATGGAAATGAGAAAAAGCAAGCAACAAGTGAACAATGGGGAAGTTTGTGGTCAAACATGCTCTAAATGTATATTTTCTGCCCCTCCCGGTCACATGTTCTACCCAAAACCAGTTTCTTGTCCCTCCACCCACATCCATCTCTACCTCTCCACCTCCCACCCAAGTCGATGCTTCATGGTCATCTCCATTTATTCATCCCCATCTTCTCTCACATCTAGAACTGTCTTGAATCTTTTGTCTTGAGCTCTTACCTCCAGGATTTCAAATCTGATGCCCTATGCCAACTCATGCTTTCTTTCATAACAGATCTTGTTATGCTCCCTTCACTTTTGCTGTGATGCATCCTTATATTCTTGTCCTAGTACATGATAAGCCAGCATTTATAAAGTACGTTATGAGATACACTCGAGCTGGCTGTCTGGTCGAGGGATAAGACTGGTTTCTTTCAACACTTGCTGGTATGGGGTTGATTGCCTTAACAAGTGTAGCGAGTATTACAAACACCCCTCAATATTCATTGAGAGATGACTTGTGCAACCAGTTGACTAAAAATAGCTGCTTCACAATAATAATAATAATAATAATAATAATAATAATAATAATATAAATAAAATAACTAGAGCGAAGTCGATGGCACGCCATCGTAAATTCCCATACTTCTCATCTAAAGCAAAGTTGAAAGATGGCAAAAAGTTCCACCAGGAATGACCCAATATCAAATTTTGAGGTTTTTTTTTTTTCTTCTGTTTTGACCCCTATGATCCCAAGTCCTCAAGCCCTGGTGGCATGAACTGGGGATCATATCCAAAAAAATGGTTACATATTTCATGCGCCCTACAATGTTGATTGCATGTACAAAGTTTCATATTAAAAAAAGTGCCGTAATTGCATTTTTATGGTATGTGACCTTTTGACCTCACCCCAGGGGGTGGGGCCAAAATGACACTGCTCTTGCACCTTTGTGGCATGCGGTGATCATAACTAGTTTGGTGAATTTCTGCCATACCGTTTAGGAGATAGCATGACAGACAGACAGACAGACAGACAGACAGAGAGAGAGAGACGGAGCTGATTACAATATCCCCATGTTTTTCTCCCCACAAAGCATGGGGATAATACTTCACTCGCCTGCAAAAAAATAAGTTTAAAGATTTTTCTGGCAAAAAAAACAATTTATGACAACAAAAAAATTCAAAGCACTTCTCTATATACAAGGTTTTTGGTTTTGTTGAATATTGCCGCCGATGTCTTTGTTGTTGCACACGTCATATACGTCTGTATTGTGCTGGTGACATTTAATAGGGTTCCACAGGGAGCAACAACATATAGTTGGCCATGTGTGAAAACTGGATCACGCAGGCACACTCCAATTCTTTGCAAAGTTTGATCTTCAGCCTTATTTATTGTCATGACAAATGCAAGCTGTACTGGGAACTGATGTGGTTGTCAAACAAATGGAAAGGACTCCTCAGTGGGCTGCATTGCAATGGTGGTAATTAGCACCGTTTTGTGTGATCCTGCAATTGTTTCCTGCAGTGGTTGTTTGTTGATAATGATGGGCGACCCTTCTGTATTTGCACACCATTCAGCCTTGAGAACTCGGCGTTGCTTGCAAAGTTATGTTATCTCTTTATGCGTATGCCATCAGCCATGTATTACAATCGGCTCATTGCAGCATTTCTTGGAAGGGTATGAAAGGGTGGTAAAATTATGACGACACCATTCATTGCAGCCTTTTTTATGTCGGGAAAATATTGGCATGGGCATGAAGGGGATCTGCGTCAATGTGAAATAATTTAAAAAATTTCTTTGTAAACCACCTTTTTGTTTTATTTGTGCATTCATCTGCAAAATAAATGTTGCGCGGATGGCAGATGAAGGATGCTGTGACATAGAGCTGACCACGTGTAAATACGAGCTCACACAAGTACACTCCCTCAGGCTTTCGTGTTTGGCCATGAGCCGAATTGTTGATGATCATACTGAAAGGCTTAGCTAACTGGAAACTGTTGATGCTGTCAATCAAATGGAAAGGTGTCACCAGTGAGCTTTAGTGCAATATGTGGGATCAGCACAGTCTTATTTGTGCCTGCAATTTTTGCTTTCATTAGGCAGGCATTGATTACTTTTTGAACCAAACGTCATGTGCCAATACAAAGACCATCATTTGGCACCAAATTTCATGACAGTATATTGAGCATTCCGGGCTTCAAGCAGAGCATGTGAGAAGGAAGGTAGGCCTGAACTATTGAGTGAATCGAGGTACTTGACTCAGATCAATAAAACATTTTCGGCACTCGAACAACACCACTCTTCACCTGGAAACCGTGTGGCAACTTCGTTGTTGATCTCATTGGTCATTGCATTGTGTGGTGCCAGAATTGCTCACTCTGCCATCCAATATGAATTGCTCCAATTGTTAGCAACGTTGTGGAATGTCCAATGAATGAGGGCAGAAAGATCCAAGGTCATGCACATTTCAGGTGGAAAATCAACATTATCGACATTTATTATATCACCATTACATAGGGATATCTATTTTCAAGCCAGTCATTCCGCATCAACCGCTTTGCAAGCTGCTCGCCTATCCCCTCGACAAGTGGAGCAAGCGATTAAAAGCGGTGTTGCGTTATCTTATCAAAAGTGGCCACTGCAGTCAGTTTCAAAAGGATACTACAACCAATGAAATGCTCAAATGCATACCACTATTATACTCATAATATTATTGAAAAGTGCATTTCATACTCTAATTTTCATCCTAATTCTTCAAGATCTACAAACATGCAAAACCTCTACCCAAAATGCACAGCAGCAGGTCTATAGATAAACATGGCAGGGGGATCCTCATTCTCATTCTGTCTCTCTCTGTCTCTCTCTGTCTCTCTCTGTCTCTCTCTGTCTCTCTCTGTCTCTCTCTGTCTCTCTCTGTCTCTCTCTGTCTCTCTCTGTCTCTCTCTCTCTCTCTCTCTCTCTCTCTCTCTCTCTCTCTCTCTCTCTCTGTCTCTCTCTCTCTCTCTCTCTCTCTCTCTCTCTGTCTCTCTCTGTCTCTCTCTGTCTCTCTCTGTCTCTCTCTGTCTCTCTCTCTCTCTCGCTGCAAACAAAATAAATTTGTTTGGAGAAGTTGTCACAAGATGATCGAGTACAACTGAAAACAACAGCCCAGACAGCATTTGCTTGAGTGCAATAGTATTGTTTACATGGAGACCACAATGTTGTTAAGTGGTGCAGAGCCCTCTGTTCCATTGGAGTGCTTCCTTAAGCGCTTTGAATCAAGCAAGCTGATTTGCAAGCAATAGCAAGCTGCTTATGGTGTGGTACACGCCCAAGTTGTAGGAACCATTTGGCAGATTTATTGTCGTGCCCCTTAATGCCGCCGCACCATTCTTGCATATTTTTGCGTAGCTCATCAATGTGGAAGTGCAGCCGTAGAGCAGAAGGTTTAATGCATGCATCCATTTTTTGCAGCCATGTACCACGCTTTACTACGAGCAGGACTTGGCTGAAGTCACCACCAAGTAAAATTACCTTGCCTCCGAATAGCCATATCTCCCGATTTGCCTCTACTCACACTGACATCGTTTTAAAATCCATACCCTTTCTTCTCGGGTGTTTTCAGAGCTTTCCACACTGATAAAGCAACAGATTACATCACTAAAGTACCAAATCAGATCAAAAAAAAAAAATAATAATAATAATAATAATAATAATAATAATAATAATCGCTGAAAGAACTACAGTACTTTGCATCATGCATAAATACATGTACTGTATGGTAGAGTGGTTAAATTTGATGTTATTAGTTGAATGGATGCTGGTGAATGTGGCAGTTGATGTCGCCAGGTTATTAATTTTGCGTCTGACTGTGGTGCGTACCATCTATAAAAATGGCGACATTCATTGAAGGAGGAGGACAAGGAAGAAGAAGAGGTAACACCAGCTTCAACCGCATCAGGAAGAGGTATATTTTTATAAAAAATACTAGTCGGGGTACCCGGCCTTGCCCGGTGTATTTTTTTGTGGGGGCCGAAAACACTTCCCTCCACCCACTAAGGAATGGAGTCGGGGATCATTTACTATTACCTTTCACGTCGCTACAAAGACTTAGGTGCTTTCGAGCGCTTTAAAAATGGCCCGTCACGGTCACCTGTCCAACTCAAAATCCTGTGAGATTTTCTGAAACCCCGTGGAATTGCAACTGTTATGTAACCATGAGACCTGAAACTGAGAGATCGCAAAATCACTTTGCAGGTAGAAAAAAAATTAAAATACACCTGTGCGGGAGTGACGGTCATCTCTCTGAGAAATAATAGGAGTCACAAACCGAGAGTTAACGAATACCAAGCACGAGAACGACCTTTACAAGCATGAGTTCCTGTTACTAGGGTGTAGTGTTCTCGGGTCAGGAGGGATTTTTGGCCAACTTTGAAGTCACGTGACGCAAAAACGAAAGCGAATATCGAAAATCCGGCCTGACCAAATCTAGATATTGTCCCATAGATTCATATGCCACAATCAAATTCAAGATAACTTAAGAAATGTAGGAGGAGATAGATTTTGAAAATCGTCATTTTGCAACTACATGAAGCAGTTTTCGCAAAATTCAAAGTCACGTGACGTGTACGTATTCGAAGATATTGGTATTCTTTCGAATGGACATGAAAGAAGGTCAGCTGCTAAGCAATGACACCATTCACTAACTTTTACCATGCCCAGTAGAGAATATATAGCCTCCTGAAGGTAGGGCAGTTTTTGCAAACTTTGAAGTCACGTGACGCGAAAACGAAAGCGAAATTCGAAAATCCGTCCTGACCAAATTTAGATATTGTCCCATACATTCATATTCCACAATCAAATTCAAGATCGCTTGAGAAATGTAGGAGATAGATTTTGAAAATCGTCATTTTCGCATTTTTTTCCAACTTTGAAGTCACGTGACATGAAAACGAAAGTGAATATCGAAAATCTGGCCCGACCAAATTTAGATATTGTCCCATAGATTCATATGCTACAATCAAATTCAAGATCGCTTGAGAAATGGCGGAGGAGATAGAATTTGAAAATCATCATTTTCGCAACTTCAAAGGCCTCGTGACCTTGACCTTCGGTGACCTTGAAAGTCATACCATCGTGTACGTCTCATCGACCTCTATCAGGATCACTAATTACCAGATCTCCCGCTTCAACTTCATTGTGAACGGACGGATCGAAGGACATCGACACCCATATTATTAGGTCATGCGCGAAGAGATGACCTAAAAAAGGAAAAGAAAAAAAAAAAGGTACTGCACCTGAAAGGGTGGTCACAAAGTCTCGTTACGTGCCCCCCCTCCCTCCACACACACAACCTCCCCCCTCCGCCATCACCATCTACCATGGTACGTTTCACATATGTCCCGTGCCTATAGAAAGTCTACACCCCCTTTGAAAATTTTCACCTTTTGTTGCATTATATCCTGGAATTAAATTCCATTAAATCAGACTTTTCCCACCTTTATTTACACATCGTAACTCACAACTTCCAAGTGAAAAACAAATTCTACAAATTTCAGAAAATCAAACAAAAATACAAAACTAGAATATCTTGGTTGGATAAGTCTAAACCCCTCTGAGTTACCACTTGGTGGAAGCATCTTTGACAGCAATTACAGCTGTGAGTGTTGAGATAGGTCTCCACCAACTTTGCACACCTTGATTGGGCAATATTTGGCCATTCTTCTGTTCAAAACTATACAAGCTCAGTCGAGTTGCATGGGGAGCGTTGATAGTCAGTAATCTTCAAGTCATGCCACAGATTTTCGATTGGATTTAGGTTGGGGCTCTGACTGGGGCACTCAAGGACATTTATTTAACTTCTTGTCCCTTAGCCACTCCAGTGTAGCTTTGGGTGTGTGCTTTAGGTCGTCATGATGAAAGGTTAAGCCTGTATCTCACTGGGCTGCGACAGCTCGCGACAAAATGTGAACGGGATTCTCCAAAATGCCTCGAAACGGTCGCGGTGGTTCTCAATTTCCTCGCGCGAGTCGCAGGACGTCGCTCTGGTGTTGCTTGAATTTTGAACATGTTCAAAAAATTCGTGCAACATTTTCTCTCAAAACAGTCGCAGAGTCGTTGCGGTTGTCTCGAACCCTTCTCAATTTAGTTTCCGTGAGTCAGAAGGTGCGACAAATGTGAGACAACTTTGTGAGGGATTGGCGACCTATGAAACTAAATTGTGACCGATTGGAGAAAAAAAAATGATAATCTGTCCTGGGACCCCTGAGAGTTTCGTAATGATATCGCAATTTGTTCTCAATGACGCGAGACATACGCAAATGCGAGATATTCGTGAGACATACGCAAAAATAAATTTAGTGTGACTCCAAGTGAAAATTATCGCTATTTTATCGCAATTTTGTGTCTCCAACTCGTCACGAGCTGTCGCAGCCCAGTGAGATACAGGCTTTAAACCCCGTCCAAATTTCAGCTTACTAGCAGAGGGCAGCAGGTTTTTCTCTCGGATTTTTCTGTATTTTGCTCCACGCATTTTCCCTTCTGTCCTGACAAGTGCCCCAGTCCATACTGATGAGAAACATCTCCATAACATGAGGCTGCCACAACCATGCTTCACAGTAGGGATGGTGTTCATTGGGTGATGTGCTGTGTTGGGTTTGCCTCAAACATAACGTTTTGCATTTAGGCCAAAAAATTCCATCCTGATTTCGTCAGAACACAAAACTTTTTGCCACTTCAGAATCTCCGGAATGGTTTTTTTTGCACACCTCAAACGGGACTCAAGGTGGGTTTTTCTTTGAGTAATGGCTTCCTTCTTGCCACTCTACCATACAGGCTAGACTTGGAGTGCTTGAAATATTGTTGTCCCATGCACACAGTGACTCAGTCTTTGCAATAAAAGCCTGTACCTCTTTCAAAGTGGCCATTGGCCGATTGGTGGCCTCTCTGATCAGTCTCATCCTTGCTCAGTCATCCAGCTTAGAGGGACGGCCTGATCGAGGCAGGATCTTGGTGGTACCATAGCCTTCTACTTCTTAACGACTGTCTTGAATGTGCTCCAAAGGATATTCAAGGCCTTTGAAATATTTTTATACCCATCCCCTGAACTGTGCCTTTTCACAACTTTATCCCAGATGTCTTTTGAAAGCTCCTTGGTGCTCATGGTTGAGTCTATGCTGTGAAATGCACTACCCAGCAGAGGAAACCAACAGGAAGAGCTGAATTTATTATGAAATAATCAGAATCACTACAATTTAACACAGGTGGAGGCCAATTAACGTGGTGGGTGATTTTGAAGGCGATTGATTATACCTGAGCTAATTTACAATTGCTATTGTTACGGCTGTGGAAATTCGCATTACACCATAAAGGGCCCGTAGGTGAGATATCTTGATAGGTGCATGTGTAGTTAGCCCTAACCCGTTGTCTCGAGGGAATTTATGCGATTCATCCGGGCTGCGACGCTTTGAGTCAGTCGTTTTTCTTTTTCTATCTTTTATTTCAAACACACAACATTTCAACAACCACGCCATCCCCATCACAGCGCCAATCACACTGCAACCACGCCATCTCCACCATCTACGCTACCACATCTTCGCCACTCGCCATTCAACAGGCTCCGTGCGGTTACGATCTCCGCGGAGGGACAAACAAAAACCAACAAGGACGCTCGGTGGGCTTTTCCCGCCTGTTTTTCCCGTCTGACTTCCTCGCGCTTTGGAGTGGCGGAAGAGCGATGCAGGTCAAAGGTCAGAGATCATGTGAAGGTGGGGCCTCTTTTTGGGGGAATAATTCCCTGGCTCCGAGCCAAAAAACTGACTCCCTCGGCCCCGGGACAGAGCGGGGTGGAGGGAAAGCGTGAGGGCATGCCCCTTTCGAGAAGCTTCTCCAAGAAGCTCGAAGGGAGGCGGGGCCGAAAACAGGGCGGGGCGGAAGGGCGGAGTCCCGCGCGATAAAAGACGGACATGGGCGGGCGCAAAAAAGCTCCCTGAAAAAGCTCCCTGAGAGGCTCCCAAAAAGGTTTCCTAAAAGGCTCCCTCTCGCGCTTCTTCTTCCTCTTCATTTTGTCTGGTGGTTCGGTTGGTTGGTCATCAGGGAGAGGTCCTGCGCCCGCGCCTTGGCGAGCGGGCCCGTCACAAAGGCACGGACGGGAGACGCGGCAGCGCCCGTTGCGAGGTGGACCTGTGCGTCCGGACGGGGAGTGCCGGAGAGGGTTCGCCGGCCGCGAGAGAGGCCGGGGCCAGGCGCAACCACGCTGACGGTCGTGGGAGAGGGACTCACCAGAGACAAAAGGGAAGTCGCGACTTTCTTTCTTTCTTTTCTTTGGGGTTTTGGTGTGAATGTCCGTGGGTGGCGCCAGTCTGGCTAAAGTAGAACTGTTCAAGTGTTGCCGTGTGTACGCGTATTCGGTTGTAGCTCTGCATCGTTGCTTTTATTGTTCTGGTTACTATATGTGCATTTTGATTGTGTATTGCTGTAAATACGTGCCTTACGTGCTTGTCTGTGTGTGCGTGTGAATAAAATGCTTGCTTGTTGAACTGTGCCCGCTCTGCTTCTCTTTTCCTCTTTTATTAACCCTCCATCTTGCATCACGGAAAGGGGTTCGTAGTGGGTGCAACATCCCAGTAATTAATCGGAACTGTCAAGGCCGACGATAACACCGCTCGGTTATCACTGTAGCACGGAACGGACCGCTTAAGCGGTTCGTGTCCGGAGTCGACCCGTGGCGTGGTACGATCGCCCGGTTGACCATCCGCGCAGGTACTTCGGTAGATCGAATTTGGCAAGCAACCCTATCCTGCGTGGGTGGGCAATTGGCACGGTCGTGGTGGGGTTAAACCCCCACCCATGACTAGCTCCCGGCGTTGTTCCGAGAGGGTCACGACTGAATTGTCCGTCCGGTGGGCGACGTGCCGCGATCCGAGTTACGTGGCCGTTCGCACGCCGGCGGGCACGAATTCGCAACACTATTATAAGAAGGGTGGGCACTTATCCAACAAAGATATTGTAGTACTGTATTTTTAATTAATATTCTGTAATTTGTAGAATTTGTTTTTTCCTTGGAAGTTGTGAGTTACGATGTGTAAATAAAGGTGGAAAAAGTCTAATTTAATGAAATTTAATTCCGGGCGATAAGGTGAAAATTTTGAAAGGAGGCGTAGATTTTCTAAAAGGCATTGTAGAAGTCTGTATTTCTTTATTTTTTATGCATATGCGTATTTGAACATAATTTTCACGAACCAAAAAAAAAATGGCAATATCATCGGTAAAACATGAAATATGATACCTGAAGGCTTTCCATAGTACCAACACAGTGGACATTTTATTTTCCTAGTTACGTGCGGGTGGAGTCAAGCCAGCTGTCCAACGTATGGGTTTTCACCAGAATGCTTCAGACACAATGAACTTCATTAAGTTCTTTATACTGTCGGACCCTGACATTCGCTGGGGATACATTCCTGAAAAATTCCACAAATGTCAGGGCATTGTTGTTTTTTGTTTTTAACATGGTCTAGGCTCATAGAAGGGTGGTGACACAGAATAAATCAGGACAGAACATAACAAAGGGAACAGCAGAAGAAAGGGGGGAAAATAACAGCAGGGCAGAGAGAGAAGATAGACATAGATGGACAAACAAGGGATGCAGGTAACGATAAGGGTAAGGGAGAACTCAAAGGGTGGACAATATGGACACGTCAGCAAAATTGTGTTTGACCAGTTTGTGATTTGTTTTCAAGGTCTGAGGAGAGGGAAGGGACTGCTGCCTGTCTATCAGAAGGATGAGAAATGTCATGGCAGAGTGTGGAGTCATCAGGAAAGAGATAAAGAGGATATTCTAGAGAGTCCTCCAAAAATAAAAGATATTCTAGAGAGTCCTTCTAAAAACCTCATTTGAAGTGAGGAAAACATCAATAGTGAGACTATTGATGAAGATTAGGAATAATATGGGGCCTAGAACACTTCCTTTGGGTACTCCAGCCTTGACAGGGAGAGGAGATGAAAGGGTTCCGTTGAGAGCCACACATTGGCTACCAGAGTAGAGGAAGGCAGAAATTCAGAGTGGAGTTGGCCTTGGATTCCATCGGCAGACAGTTTGGAGAGCAAGGCAGGATGCCAGACCGTCTCAAAAGCTCGAGAGATGTCCAAAGAGACAGCCCTGATCTCATGTCTGATATTGAGGACCTCCACCATTTTTGGGAGAGTAGACGCAGCATGTCCAAGGTAGAGTGACTAGGTCTGAATCCAAATTGTGATCTGAGATGAAGTTGTTGGAGAAAAGGAATGATTTTATGTCAATTGTGATTCTGGATTCCATCACGTTGCTGATTTTTGGAAGTGAGCTAATTGGACTGTAGTTAAGGGGATTCGTGTTTACACCTTTTATATGGAATGCTGTGATGTTGGCTGATTTCCAAGCAGTTGGAAGATGACCTATGGTAAATGACAGGGTGAAAACAGCAGAGAGAGGAAGCACCAGAGAAGCAAAGCAGGTTTTTAGGACACGTGAGTTGATGCTGTCTGGTCCAGTTTCAGAATCAGTCCAGGGTTACCAGAAACTTTTCCCCTTTTGCAGGTGCAAAAGGCAGAATTCAGGAGCAATTGGGTACAGCTGGGAAGGATGAGTACAGATGGGAGGGGGTTAGGGACACAAGATTTTTAAGCAAACACAGAATTGAGACATTCAGCCTTCTCACAAGAAGAGTCGGCTGTGGTGCCATTTGAAGTGAGGAAAAGGATGGAAGGGAAGCACACACCAGAGACAAGGAACCACCAGGTTTTAGAGGAGGGAGTCAAGTTTGAAAGCTCATTCTTGAGATTGGACTTATTTTGTTTTCTGTCTCTCCTGAGGGTAGGCACACACTTGTTGTGGGCTTTGTAGAATGATCTGAGGTTGCCTTCGGTCGGATTTGCCTTACAGGAGGAGAATGCAAGTTGTTTCAAAGCAAGTGCCTCATTACAGGATTCAGAGAATCAAGAGTGGGAGGACGGGTAAGATAATTGCGGATGAGATGGGATGAATCTATGCAAAAGAGAGAGCAGTTTTCTGTGGGAGAATTCCCAGGCTGAATTAATATCAGTGGTGGTGGATATAGGCCAGCGGTATAGGTCAGATTTTTTCGTACTTAATCAACCGGCTTGACACAAAGCTACAAGAGGTCTCATATGAAAGATGGGGTTCTCAGTAACTCATTTTGCCCTGTTGTCCTCATCTTTTCGTGTGCGGCCCATGAAATATTTACACCTGAAGGATACCCCCATTAGAGAATTTTGACCATTTCTGAAAATCAGTGAATTAGCCATAACTACAAAGCAATGCGCCCTATTTTTACATGATTGGTATTGAAATGTGCAGAATGAACAGGGGAATACTACTAGTTACTTCATGGAATACTTATAGATAAACATATGTACATTTGAGTGCTTTTTATAAAAAAAAAGACGTAATTTCCGGACCGCTCACTTCGAAAATCATTAACTACAGAAACAAACATCTGCCAATTGTCATATTTTTTCTTTATTTTATATATGTTCAGTTTACCATATCAATATAATGAGAATATTTTGAAATAAATTTCTACTAGCAAATTATACGATATAGTGACGGAAGTTTGCACAAGTGATGTGATAACTATACGTTACACCAATACACATTGTTCTATGAGAAATTAACTAAAACATATATTTTGAGCAAGTGTCCTCGATATGTTCAACCATCACTGTCCGTGTCATTTTGGTCACCATGTGACGGTTCGTTGCCACACTGCCTGTCAATGGTGGTACACATGCACTCGTTAGTGCAAGGCAAACTGTCTTGTGAGCAGCTGCAGCTGTTGGTACATGGTTCACTACCATGGCATGAACACACAAGACCATCTAACATCTCCGCTGATGTGGGTCCATCAAACAATGTGGGATGCAGCACACCTTCTCTGTACCATCCACGACCCTCTGGTGTGGGAATTTCTGGATTTGCCAGGTGGGCATTCATCCATACTCGGGTTTGGTGAACGGATCTCTTCACATGTTCGAGAAAAGCTGGTTCGGACGAAGGCAACTTATGCACTGGGACATCTTTGGTCGCTGCGAGTTTCTCCCGAACATCATTCAAATTTGTGTGTGCATCCATATATTTCCCTTGAGAATCATACATGGCACTGACTAAATGTCTTGAAGCAGCCACTGCCTCCTGGAGATCGTCAGTGGCGAGGACTTCGAGGTGTGGAGCATTGTTTTGAAGATGCAGTGTCTTCATAGCTTTCCATGCTTTCTTTTTACCATAGCCGAAGAATGCTGATACAGAGTCACATCCTGTCAGGGCATGAAACGCAGGAAGCTGGGTACACATTTCTGGAAGCAAGCTGTAACATATCTGATGTACCGGGATAAGCTTGCATCCTGCTGATGTTCTTTTCTCTATCCATATTTCGGCAGTGTCCCACAACTGTGGAACGTAGTGGACTGCTAAGACAAGCACATCAATGTCTGCGGATTTGATTGTAATGGACCCACGCACATTGTTACGTCTGAACTCATCATCGGCATGCTTCACATGAAGAAATATCCGAGAATCTGCCTCTTCCTGCATTGATGCAAGTTGACTGTCATGATACATTCCTGCAGATGAAAGGCATGCTGTAAGCGAACCATCAGAGAAGCCACCAGCCAAATAGATCTGCTTTTCTTGGTGATCTGAAAGTTATTTTGCTGCTGGTGCATGTTGCGTGACGTGACTACAGATGAAGTGTGTCAAGATGGATTTGTTTGATGATAGAGCCATTAATTTCGTCCATTGTGGTACTGGGCGTCGAGCAATGACTTGGAAGCTTCAGGATCCACCAGCAACAGCAAGGCATCTCGTTCTTTCGTCTGTCTTCACAGAATTGACATCATCATATTGGTCGAAGACGTCGATGAGGGTGTGGTGTGTTTTGATGCAATGAAGCAACTGGTTTAGGTAACACTGTGCCGTTACCAAACGTACCACCATTTCCACCCAGAATATGGAGTGCAGCCATAACATCCCTGATGTACACGCTGCGATGTTGGTAATCACTGGCAGTGTTTTCATGCTCTTCATCGACTAAGCCCTCGAGAATATGCCCTAGTTCTGCTTTGGTGTTCTTCCGTGGAGCTCCATCTTCATGAAAGATAGATGTCGGAACAGACGTAATGGGATAGCTCAGGACGTGCTTCATGTTCAGGTCAGGGCGGACTTGAGTCAATAGCAAAGCACGGCGGAAAACCATTTCCGGGTTGATTGCAACCAATGCTTTCTGACCCAAAATCAGGATTTTTGTTTTCTTTTTGGAAATCGAAAACGTTTTGAGTTTGGATTTTGGGATTGGCTGGAACATGCTTCTCTGCCCCCCAGTGCAAAGAGATTCCGTGATGTACTCTTCCATCTGTCTTTTCCCCAGGTCGTGGACAGACAACAAGGACTTCTGAATATCATTGGAAGCGATGACACCACTTGATACATTCACAAGATGTTCATCTGGATGATCAGTGGTCAGGAACGGATGTGTCATATTGTCTTCGACATGACAAATCAATCGCTGTACATCACGGTTCAGAGCTGCAGGGCGCATTTGTTCATGACCCATGTCGTCCTTGTGGATGGTCCCACTTCTGGATCGTATGGCAGATGCATATTCTCCCAAGCTTTGTCGTGTGATTGTCCACTGAAGTAGTGCAGACTCCTTTCTCGTTGGGCCAACAATGCCACCGCTGCTCTTAGCATCCCGAATGACAGTCGATTCAACGTCCATATCGCTCCATACACCATTAAAAGTGCCTGCTGCTCGTCGTATCGCAAACTTGCCTTCTTTGAAAGCTTCATGGATATCAGCTGGTAGTTCCGTCATATCCAACAGGTAGATGGGAGTCCATTATGTGATTTTCTGAAATGGTCCAAATATTCAGACGGGTGTATCCTTCAAATGTGAATATTTCATGGACCGCACACCAAAATATGAGGACAACAGGGATAAATGTGTTACTGAGATCACCATCTTTCATATGAGACTGTTGTAGCTTTGTGTCAAGCTGGTTGATTAAACTCCTAAAATGTAGCCCTTTATCGAGGTTAACCACTGGCCTAATATAGGAGACCAGTCCTGAAGTGTTTAAAAAAATAGAAATAAAAATAAAAGAAACGCAAATGTAGAAGCAGGTCACACTTTATAACCCGCAAATGTGGGGTCCGCGAATGTCGGAGTCCGACAATATATCGGATTTTTCCCTCAATTAGTTGTGCAATTTTGAACTCATAACGACACATCCAATTGAGAGAAAAAAAAAATCTTAAATCAATCAAAAAAAAAGCATTCAAAGTGATAATTGGAGGGGCACAGGGAAATCAAAATTACAAGTTTTTACAAGTGCATCGATAAGCAAATTGCAAATTACGCTTTGAACCGCTGACCGTTACCAGGCACACACAGTGAGAAGAGCAGTGGCTCAACCCATGAAAAAAATAAATCACAATGTCACACATAATAGATATTTTAAACAGAGAAACATCAGTGATCACACGAACATGGAAGGAACCAACATTACCTTCTCACTGCCGGCCAAATCCACAAGATACAATTTTCCACTCAGTTTCTGCTCCGTCTCCACATTCTCCTGCTTCACGTTGATGAGGAAGATGGAGTGGCTGCGGGAGCTGTGCTCATTCATGTCTGCAGACACGTAGCGCACCGCTTCAAGACCAGGCCTTTTGCACAGAAAGCAATGGGTAGAGCTAAATCTGTCACTACAGACCTGCACTCTGCTTCAACTCAGAGGGTGAGTACTAAAAAAGACAAAGCTTCTTATTTTGTATGCAACACAAGGCTGCTGTCCTGCATCATTGGCTAAGGGGCAAGGCTGTGGCACTGATGCAATGTAGGTAGGTCAGGTAGGTCAGGGCAGGAATTTGTAATTTGTTCATGGTGCCGGCAATAGCTCGATTATTCTTCACAAAGGACACGGTGGGATTTTTTTAACGTCCACAAACTAATATTCGCAGATGGGATGTCCAGTTTAACGTCCATCCGAGGGAAGGCGCACACACATTGATGAATCATCCTGCCTGTGAAACTGAATTGAGATTCAAACCCAAGCAAGTCGGATTAGAGGCAGGTGTGCATACCTCTGGGCCTTCCTGTCAGCCCAAAGCCAAAGCATTCTTTCTGGATAAATAAAAAAATTAACCAATAGGGCACTCGGCAGAGAGCATTCCTCCGCCAGGCTGATTAGTTGATGTATTGTATCCAACTGATGGGCTGGATCTGGATTTGGACCTGATTTTAAATTTAATCGGCCTGTTCTCACCACCGAGCTAACTCACCCACCAAGTTTTGTCCGAATCTATCCATAACTTTTTGAAATATCATGCTACATATCGTTTTAGACCGGTCACTCAATGATGAAGAATCACTTTAAAAAAATTCAAGGAGTTGGATCTGGATCTTCACTAAAATCTAATAAATTTCATTTCTCCACAATCTAACAAAAATCTAATCATTACATCCTTGTCACATACCCAAGCTCTCCACAAAATTTTGTACAAATCTGTCCCCCACTTTTTGAGATATTTTGTTCACAAACAGACAGACAGACAGACAAACAGGGCTAAAAACACAACCTCCATCCACCTTCGGTGGCAAAGTAACAAAACTTGCCGCTATCTTTGGGGTAACTTACTTGTGACAGCAACATGGCGGTTTAGTTTCCCCTCGTCAATAACATCCATCACCTCCTCTGGACTTGAAACAAAACGCTCGGTGCATCCCTGTAACACAATGATGAAATATATTTGAAGAACTGCAGAAGTCGTCACCAGGACAGACGACTGAAAATAAGCTGGAGGTGGTGAACACAGGAAAATCAGCCAACACCTTCACCAATAAAATAATAACTAGAAGGGCACTCGGTGGAGCGCATACCTCCGCCACACAATGCCTGATCCACAAGAACATATCTGATCCAATACATTTTTGAAAATATCATATATATATATATATATATATATATATATATATATATATATATATATATATATATATATATATATATATATATATATATATATATATATATATATATATACAGTGGGGAGAACAAGTATTTGATACACTGCCGATTTTGCCAGGTTTTCCCACTTACAAAGCACGTAGAGGTCTGTAATTTTTTATCATTGGTACACTTCAACTGTGAAAGACGGAATCTAAAACAAAAATCCTGAAAATCACATTGTGTGATTTTTAAATAATTAATTTGCATTTTATTGCATGAAATAAGTATTTGATCACCTACCAACCAGTAAGAATTCCGGCTCTCACAGACCTGTTAGTTTTGTCTTAAAGAAGCCTTCCCATTCTCCACTCATTACCTGTATTAACTGCACCTGTTTGAACTCGTTATCTGCATAAAAGACAGCTGTCCACACTCAATCAATCAGACGCCAACCTCTCCACAATGGGCAAGACTCTCCAAAAATGGCAAGCTGTCTAAGGACATCAGGGACAAAATTGTAGACTTGCACAAGGCTGGGATGGGCTACAGGACAATAGGCTAGCAGCTTGGTGAGAAGGCAACAACTGTTGGCGCAATTATTAGAAAATGGAAGAAGTTCAAGATAACAGTCAATCTCTCTCGGTCTGTGGCTCCATGCAAGATCTCACCTCGTGGAGCCTCAATGGTCATGAGAAAGGTGAGGGATCAGCCCAGAACTACACGGCAAGACCTGGTCAATGACCTGAAGAGAGCTGGGACCAGAGTATCAAAGAAAACAATAAGTAACACACTACGCCGTCATGGATTAAAATCCTGCAGCGCACGCAAGGTCCCTCTGCTCAACCCAGCGCATGTCCAGGCCCGTCTGAAGTTTGCCAATGACCATCTGGATGATTCAGAGGAGGAATGGGAGAAGGTCATGTGGTCTGATGAGACCAAAATAGAGCTTTTTGGTTTAAACTCCACTTGCAGTGTTTGGAGGAAGAAGAAGGATGAGTACAACCCCAAGAACACCATCCCAACCATGAAGCTTGGAGGTGGAAACATCATTCTTTGGGGATGCTTTTCTGCAAAGGGGACAGGACGACTGCACCGTATTGAGGGGAGGATGGATGGGGCCATGTATCGCGAGATCTTGGCCAACAACCTCCTTCCCTCAACAAGAGCATTGAAGATGGGGCGTGGCTGGGTCTTCCAGCATGACAACGACCTGAAACACACAGCCAGGGTAACTAAGGAGTGGCTCCGTAAGAAGCATCTCAAGGTCCTGGAGTGGCCTAGCCAGTCTCCAGACCTGAACCCAATAGAAAATCTTTGGAGGGAGCTGAAAGTCTGTGTTGCCCAGCGACAGCCCCGAAACCTGAAGGATTTGGAGAAGATCTGTATGGAGGAGTGGGCCAAAATCCCTGCTGCAGTCTGTGCAAACCTGGTTAAGAATGACAGGAAATGTCTGATCTCTGTAATTGCAAACAAAGGTTTCTATACCAAATATTAAGTTCTGTTTTTCTGATGTATCAAATACTTATTTCATGCAATAAAATGCAAATTAATTATTTTAAAATCATACAATGTGATTTTCAGGATTTTTGTATAAGATTCCGTCTTTCACAGTTGAAGTGTACCTGTGATAAAAAATTACAGACCTCTAAGTGCTTTGTAAGTGGGAAAACCTGCAAAATCGGCAGTGTATCAAATACTTGTTCTCCCCACTGTATATGTATATATATATATATATATATATATATATATATATATATATATATATATATAGATAGATAGATAGATAGATAGATAGATAGATAGATAGATAGATAGATAGATAGATAGATATATATATAGATAGATAGATAGATAGATAGATAGATAGATAGATATATATATATATATATATATGTATATATATATATATATATATATATATATTCTCTTCTTCTTTCGGCTGCTCTCTTTAGGGGTCGCCACAGCGGATCATCCGTATGATCCGCATAGTGATTTGGCACATGTTTTACGCCGGATGCCCTTCCTGACGCAACCCTGGTCGCCTCTTACAACACAGGGATATGGTACACCTATTTTAACCGGGGTATACACCGGCCCAGTACACTGGTACTCATTTCACCGACCTCAGAAGGATGACAGCTGAGTCAACCCCCTGGTGCATTAATTAAGTGGCCCAACAGGGCTTGAACTCAGGACCTTTTGGATCCCAAGCCGCTGCCCGAACCACTACGCCAACACCAGGATATATATATATATATATATATATATATATATATATATATATATATATATATATATATATATATATATATATATATATATATAATCTTCTTCTTTCGGCTGCTCCCGTTAGGGGTCGCCACAGCGGATCATCCATTATGATTTGGCACAGGTTTTACGCTGGATGCCTTTCCTGACGCAACCCTGGTCGCCTCTTACGACACAGGGATAATATATATATATATATATATATATATATATATATATATATATATATATATATATATATATATATATATATATATATATATATATATATATATATATAGTTTTTTGCACTATCTCTCAATGGTGACGAATCACCTTCAAAATTAAATAATTCTCGTATGCAGATTCGGATTCAGATCTTCACCAAAATTGAATCAAGTCGTCCTTGCCACACACACAACGTGTCCACCAAGTTTTACCCGAATCCACCCACAACGTTTTGAGATATCGTGCTATGTATCGTTTTTGAGCCCCATCTCTCAATGGTGAAGAATCACTTAATAAATTCTTGGAGTCAGATCCGGATCCAGATCTTCACCAAAATCTAATCAGTTCGTCCTTGTCACACACCAAAATTGTCAACAAAATTTCATCCGGATCCATCCACTACATTTTGAGATATCCTGCAAACAGACAGACAGAAAGAAAGGGGTGAAAACATAACCTCCTTCACCTTCGGTTACAGAGGAAAAAAAACCAAAAACATTCCTTTCGTGCCGTAAAGGCATATACGGCTGCCGAAGCAGTTTCATTGGCAAGGAGTACACTCCTGGACACAGGTCACCACTTCGACGCAGGTCACCCGGAATGGAACATAATTAGCCCAGTACACTGGTACTCATTTTGCCGACCTCAGAAGGATGACAGGCTGAGTCAACCCCACCTGGTGTTAATTCAACGGTTACAAGCCAGCCACCTTAACCGCTAAGCCAACACCAGATTTACACCTCCACCAAGTTCCTTTAAAATCAGAATACTCGTGTCCTGGTAACCAACTGAAAAGTGGAAAGTGATGAGAAAGTCATGATGCTTCCATGAGTGCAAAACCTGCGACATAATTAATAGTCTTCTATAAATTGTGGGAGTGTGGGGAGGAAGTAAAAGAGCGGGGGGGGGGGGGAGGGGGGAGTTTTGGGAATATTAAGTCATCTTAAAAATATGAAGAAAAATTAAATTCCGGGTTGAGGGACATTGATTGGCAAATTGGATGATTGTACAATTGTAATAAACGAGGAAAAAAAAAGAAGAAGAACCGCACAGGCGAGACGTCGTACAGCTTACCTTCACATAAGGAACTCTGTTTTTATCCTCATGCACAGAGAGATTTGTCTTGGACACTGCAAATGAGAAAAACAAGTCATCTTTTTAAAACTTGAGAAATGCAAATCAATTGGAGAAACAAATCTGCAGATTCCATGATGTATTGTGTAAACAATAGGCTTTTGGATTGGTATCCAAAGAAAATTTTAAAACACTTGAACAGGTTCAGTGTGTCATGGCGAAGACCTTAATCAATAATTGCTGTAATGGCCCTCCAGATGACTCATGACCATCAGAATGAGATCAGATCAGTTTAATTCAGTTTTCTTTAAAACTGTTTTTACCTCTGCCACGAAAGGTGGAAGGAGGTTATGCTTTCACCCGTGTCCGTCCGTCTGTCTGTCTGTCTGTTTGTCTACAGGATATCTCAAAAAGTTGTGACAGATTCGGATGAAATTTGGTGGAAGTGACAATTTGGTGGAAGTGACAATTTGGTGGAAGGTTGAGTGAGTGACAAGGACGAGCCAATTAGATTTTGGTGAAGATCCGGATCCGGATACTCGAATTTTAAACTGATTCTTCACCATGGAGAGATCAGGCCAAAAAGGATATATTATTACGAATCTGGAAGTTTACTGCATTCAACATTCAGGTCCCCATAGCTCAGTTATTTCGATAAGTAAATGTGGATAGATAGCTCCCTTTCCCCTATGTCTAATGGGAATAAGTGTACATGCGCTGCGAAGTTATTTTATAGATAGGATTTTTGCACTTATGACAGACAACGCCAACAACCCTGCTCTCGGCATTGTCCGCACTGTTCGCCTGCTCACGAAGCGTTTCGTTCTGGCCTGGCGCCAAATGAGGGTATGCGTCATTTTTTACCCAATGGGCGCAGAGCCGGCCCCAAGAGAAGCGAAGCCTCTTCGGGGGGTGGGGAATCGAGATGCCCCGACATGCCCCCGCCCAATCATGGGGAGACGACGGATTTCCCGGGTGAATGAGGTGTGCAAAGGGGTGAGACACGTCCCTCTCCCCCGCCCCCAGTGAGAAGAAGATATAGAAGGGATGGTGCGATCATCGAGTCAGGCTACGCTGGTTCTTCTGGTCTCGTCCTGCCGCTGGTTCTTCTGGTCTCGTCCTGCCGCTGGTTCTTCTGGTCTCGTCCTGCCGCTGGTTCTTCTGGTCTCGTCCTGCCGCTGGTTCTTCTGGTCTCGTCCTGCCGCTGGTTCTTCTGGTCTCATCCTGCCGCTGGTTCTTCTGGTCTCGTCCTACCGCTGGTTCTTCTGGTCTCGTCCTGCCGCTGGTTCTTCTGGTCTCGTCCTACCACTGAGTCTGCGCTGGTGTCATCTTTCCGCTGAGTCTACACTGGTTCTTCTGGTCTCGTCCTGTTATGGTTCTTCTGGTTTCGTCCTGCCACTAAGTCTACGCTGGTTCTTCTGGTCTCGTCCTGTCGGGGTTCTTCTGGTTTTGTCCTGCCACTGAGTCTACGCTGGTTGTTCTGGTGTCGTCATGTCGCGGTTCTTCTGGTCTCGTCCTGCCGCTGAGTCTACACTGGTTCTTCTGGTCTCGTCCTGTCACGGTTATTCTGCTTTCGTCCTGCAGCTGAGTCTATGCTGGTTCTTCTGTTCTCGTCCTGTCGAAGTTCTTCTGGTCTCGTCCTGCCGCCGAGTCTGCACTGGTCTCATCTTGCCGCTGGGTCTGGTCTGGTTCTCTGATCTCATCTCATCACTGGCGCTGGTCTGCCCTGGTTCATCTTTTGGCGACCGGAGCTCCAGGAAGGGGTGGACATCCAGACGCACGCTCGCAGCCAGGTAGCCAGCCGTCCTGACTCCCAGCCAAACTATCCTTCGCAGCTGGAGAGCCGAATAAAGACCATTTGGGTCCGTTTCTCTTGGGTGTGAGTCTGTGTGTGGGCCTGTCTATAAAAACGAATTGTTAAGTGATTTTTGCTTTGCATGATTGCATTGCTTAGTCGGTTTAACTCTGCACTTCCGTGCTCCTTCCTCCCCCCCCCCTCCCGATTGTAAATAAATGTCCATTTGTTGAATGTTTCAGCTCGTTTCTGTCCTTTCCTTCATTGGCTTAGCACGGTGCGTGTTGGGAGAATTAAAAAGGCCGTTGCTGCAATATTTGTGCATTTGGACCGGCGGGACCTCGGTAACCATCCGCTCGGGCTACGCACGGGTCGAGCATGGTTACGGCTCGTCCCGTTCGAGCTCCGTCGAGGGTGTGCGGATTCCTCGGTAGCTCGCCACATGGGTCTCCAGGTATTGTGCAGATTGGCAAATAACCCTGTCCCACGTGGCTGAATTATTAACAATTCACGGTCCTGTAAGGGACCCATAGCTTCAGAGCCATCCGAGGGTGACGATCTGAATTCCGGGTTTTCGGTGGAGCCGACTCTACTGCTCCACCTAGTGGTCGTGCTCGTCGCCGATACCCGGCCCACAACAAATTGGTGATCAGGAGTGTGATTCGGCCCCTCCGCCTCCGTGGATAAATTCACGGAATTCGGACCAGGGGTGCGGAGCAACTCCCCCCCCCCCCCGGTTCCCCCAAATTGCGAGCGATATTAAATTTTATTCCCAACACGCAAAATGGCAAACCAAGACGGGCTGAAGCAGGTGGGTAAAGACCTAAGGTTAAAGGAATGTGTGGCTCAGGAAAACACCTGTGAAGAAGAAACACCCTTACCCCAGGGTTGGGAAAAGTGGCAATGCCGTTCATCTGGTTCTTTTTATTATGATAACTGCACCACTAAATGTAGTCAGTGGGAGCGGCCAGGGCAGGTGACAGCGCAGCAGGTTATGGAGCTCATGCAAAGAATGATACAAGAAAGGGATGCGGAGGTGAGGCAAAGAATAGAGGTGAGGATGCGAAGATGGGATGCACGCAATGCGCGAGCATTGGTAAACAAAATGGATGAGATGAGGGATGAAATGAAGTGACATGCAAATGCAGCGAGGGGAAATGCAGAGCATGGGGTTGAGTCTCCAGGCAGGGCAAGAGGCAATGAGGGCAAACTTGAAGGAGGTGAGTGGTGAAATGCGGACAATGGATTGCAAAATGGCTGCACCACGTGGCGGAGCGACCGAACCGACGAGGGGGAGTGTGGAATGTGTCCGGCCCGCAATGGAGACGGGTGAGGTTTGGAGGACGAGCGACGCCACCACACTAATTGGGGAGACCGAAACGTGTAGGGTGAGACACGAGGGGACGACGGAAGAACTCAAAGAGGTGACGGAGACGCAGATAATAAAAGAGACAAAGGAAGAAATAGTGCAGCAGCATAGCAAACCTGTTGTGCATTTTGTGATACAAGCACCAAATTTGGCACAAATGTACATTAATATGTTGCGAACATTTTCAGATATTGGGCCACTTGAAATTCTCTCTTTATGTCCGTCATATTGGATTTCAAAATGGCCGCCACATGAAATCTACATTTGCTATTATCTCTGGACGTAATGCAGCTATTGACTTGATTCTGGTATCTAAATGTATGTTTTTGGGGGCAAGGAATCCAATGGTACCATTTTCAACTTAATATTATCTATCACAGTCTGTTATATAATTTTATTTGGAAATTATCGAGGCAAATATTGGATTCAAGACAATACTTTGAAAAGAATGTCTGAGCTCTGTAAATGTCTTCGGTATAATACTGACATGCTACATGGTCTAGTATTTGAGGCGAGGTGTACTGGTATCTGAGGCTAGGTATATACCGGTACTGAAGATACCTGTACATAAACAGTGTCATGTTAACATGTTCAGCATTGCCACAAGTACATGCATGTTGTAGACTCATCGTCATGTGCAGTCCACTTCACACACAGAGGGCTGTGCACTGAAGGGCAGCCTTTTTGCACTTGCAGCGCCTCACACACCCTTTCTTGCACTTGCAAGAAACCAGCTCAATGCAGCTGTGAGCTGCCTCAGTTAGCCTGGTCCAGTAAGGTGTGTACTGTCCTTCTCCAGTCCTTGACCAACCCCAGTTGGTTGGTGGAGGGAGCTCTGGTGCTGGCAGCAGTATCTGACCCCACACATGTCCACCTTGATACACTGCCCTCTTGACATGTTCCTCCAGAGCTGCCTTTGTTGGAGGGATGAGCTGCACATTGTTCTTCCTTGCGAAGAGTTTCCTCCTGGCCTTGTCAATGTCTGTGCATTTGCTGGTCCGATCATACAACAGGATCACGAACCTCTCATTGATGTGCATTGCATCGTCCGATATGTCACGAGGTGCAGAGGACAGCAGCAGCAGCGCCTCAGTGAGTTCTGGCAGTACCGTCCAGACTGTCCACGCAGTCTTCTTGCCATGTCTATGAAAACTAGACACAGTGTCACATCCAGTTAGAGCGTGGAACATTGGCAGTGCACGAGCCTTCTCTCGTCCCAATCCAGATGCTATTTCGTGTGCTGCTATGTATCGGAAACTCTGGCCTGTTCCGAATGCCAGCCGCAGTTTGTCTTCTGGTTGCAACTCCTGTGCCAGGGACACTGCCAGCACCACAACATCGGTGTCTCCAGTCCGTATGAGTATTGCATGGTGTCCATGCTGGACTGCGTGAGATGCATGCAGCAACATCCGACTGTCAGCTTCTTCATGGTTACATGGGGCGAGTGAGGTCAGATCTGGCAGTAGTGGCTTGCTGAGCACTGCCTCTCCATCAGTAATGAAGAGTTGCTTGTCCTCCTGGTCAAACCATTCCATGAGAGCTGCTGAGAGGAACCAGAACAGCTCGGTCTTGTTGCTGTCCACTCATAGGAAGTTCTGCCAGTTTCCTGGTATGGCTGCGGCAGCCACCACACGTTTCCGCACACCTTGTCCCCGCTTTGCACGTGTACTACCTTTCAGTGAATCAGCAAGGTAAGATCCCAGACCAGATCCAGGCGTGACACTGTTTGCAGCTTCGTGGACATATATGGGATGAAGATCTGTTGTGCATACTCTTCAAAGGTCTTTGATGCAGCCGGCTTCAGCATCTGGACGATGGCTGCTCCATCAAGCACAATACAGGTCGTGACAAGTGTCTCTGTCTTTGTGTCGGAGACTTCTTCCAAGCAGGTGAGGAGATCACTCTTGGTACCAGTGCAGAGGCTTCCACCATCAGACAATGCAGGAGGACATGCCCGATTCTCGTGACAAAAGAACTCCTCAAGGTTTCCATCCCTCGTCTGCCAGCCAATGTACAGGCGTGCGAAGAGTTCACGGTCATTCTTGATGGAGGCGAGCTGTTGCTGACCTATGCTTTGGCTTCTTGGAGTGGAAGTGCTGAACACCTTCAGCTTGTTACGAGGAATGGGTGCGTCCACTGCCTTTGTTCTGTCCAACAGACACTCTCTGGTGAAAGCCTCGAACTGCTCTTGGCCAATCCTCTTGGCATTCATCACGGTCTCCACAGCAGCAGGATCTGCGATCTCCTTTGTGTCCAGTTTGACTACATCCTGAGTCTCCTCCTTGAATGGGTTGCCCATCTCCTCTATGACACCGACAAGAGAGCGAACATCTTTCACAAATGAGGCCTGTACACTTGGCGTCTGATCATGATGACGCGTGTCTGCTGTTTGCCGTCTCCAGTGTTGGTTCCCATCCTGGAATTCTTCGATCACCCTGGCAACTTCTGGTCCCGCAACCATCCAGCGACGTAGGGCACTAGGGTTGTCAGTGAGCCCAACTGCTCCACCGTCTCCTTTGATGCAGGCATTATTCTGCTCATGTGCCTGGTCAATCGGGATTGAAGAGAACACCCTCTATGTTTTCTGAACGGTGAAGTGGCTTTCCCTGAATTTCCTGGCTACATCTGGGTGTTTGATGGTGAGTTCGGCCATGTCCTTCAGGTGCACTGGTATCCACCTAGCATAGTGGGTGTGATCCAGTGCATGGAACCAGGGCACCAGCTCTGTCAGAGCATCGAGGTACATCATTAATGATCCCTGCCTGAGAGAACGCACATACACTAGAACCAACAGTTCTAGTTCCAGCACGGTTGCCCAGTAATGAAACTGGGGGATGTCTTCTCCTCTCTGGCAATACCAGTCTTCAAACTCCGGAAGGTCCTCTGCATCCCTGGTTTCTCCCAGACAGTAGTGGTTGTAGGCACGGTGTTGCAGGATGTACAGTGCCGCTGCAGTCACTTGATGTGAATTTATATTTTAGACTGCCAGTATATATGAGCTTGTCTGAGTTGCTACGAGTGATTTAGTATCGTTTTTTTTTATTTACATTTACAGAACTAAGACATTCTTTTCAAAGTATTGTGTTGAATCCAATATTTGCCTTGATAATTTCCAAATAAAATTATGTAACAGACTGTGATAGATAATATAAACCTGAAAATGGTACCATTGGACTCCTTGCCCCCAAAAACATACATTTAGATACCAGAATCAAGTCAATAGCTCCATTACGTCCAAAGATAATAGCAAATGTAGATTTCAAGTGGCCCAATATCAGAATATGTTCGCAACATATTAATGTACATTTGTGCCAAATTTGGTGCTTGTATCACAAAATGCACAATTCTTTTGAATATTTGGGCTAAGCCGCCCCACTAAAACTAATGAACGCGAGGGGACGACGGAAAAATTCATGGAGACACAAAGGGAGACGCAGGAGACAAAGGAGGGAACACCAGAGACGCCAGAGGTAGAACAAGAAAAGGTGAACGAAATACGGGGAAACAAAGATAAATAGCACACACACGTAGAGTTAGTGGGGGACAATGAGGTCGAGCTGGTGGAATGTTTCGTGACCGGGTGCGAGCAGCAGGATAGCCTCCTTGAGGAAAAGAGGGAGAAAATACGCTCTCTCAAAGCAGATCGCGACGAGGTGAGTCCGTTCGGGCCGAACGAGGTTGAGCGGATGAGTGCTGTGAACGGGTACACGCGGAGCTTGGGGGGTATGGAAACCCCAGGATTTCTTGAGTTGACACGATTCCCCAGTGCGATTGTCCTGGAGTGTGTGCTGAAATGTGTGCCAGAAGGTGAGTATGGTGTGAGTAAAATGGCGTGCGTGAGTGCGTGCGAGGAGTTGCTACGTGGACCGACTCAGATGGGAGACGGGTGTGGCGAGCCTTCTGCGCCGTATAAAATTATTGTGGCAACCGCGCCGGCTTCGCAGGACGTAGCATGCGAGGCCTGTTCGGCATTTAGCGAACAGCCGTCACACGCGCGTCTTCGTGTAAGGAATCCAGCGCGGAAACGCTCTGTGTGGGATTCAACAAGGCCTCGTGGATGGCTAAAATGGCGGAGAGGGTTGATTGAATTCGGCAAACAGCGGTCCCCATGCGAGCGCGTGTGCGAGGAATCACATGCTGCGCACCGTGTGTTCCGTTCGCGGAATGCGCGGAGCGAGCCCCCGGGACGACACGCTCGGGCGGGTCTGCACGGCAAGCCGTGCAGGTTCCCTGGGCGAGTGACGTCACCGGGGATTTCCCAGCGCGAGTTGCGGGTGAGCTGCAAACGTTGGCTCGCGTGGGGAATCCCTTGGAAGCGAGCGCTCGGTGAGATCCGCAGGGTGATGTCATGGCTGCACGTATCGCCCGATGGAAGGGACGAACGGGCAAGCTGTCGACCGCTGCCTTGGCGGTGCAAGGAAAAGAAAAGAAAAAAAAAATAAAAAACGCCTCGCTCCAGGTACACAGCCCGGTGTTTGGGCAAAGGAAGCACTAGTTAGCGGGATGGGTTTAGCTTAGTTAGACCGACCTCATGAGGGCATGAGCCATCCTCCATGGGGCCCGTGGACTAGTTCGTCGGAATTTCGTTTCGATTTAGAATGGGAAATGGATTTGGGGAGACATGGACGGACATGGAATGTGTAGTGGGGACGTAGCTTAGCCACTTAGATTAAATGGAACGTGCACTCGTTTAAGGGATGACGTGGGAGCACGAGATAGTTAGGGGAATGGCAGTGTTGGAGTGTATGAGTGAGTTTAAAGGAAAAACAAATGTGTGATGAGTGAGTGTGGGACAGTAGGCCCAAGAATGTGAATGGAGCGAATGTGGGATGCATGGTGCGAATGAATGAGTGGGGGGGAGGAGTGAATCCCACCGAAGAGACACTGGAGTCAGTATAATGTTAGTTAGTGGGTTAGTCAAATTTACCAAAAGGAGGTCGTTTTGTCGTTGGTGTGGAAAGAAGGCTCGAAACCCATTTGGAGGGGTGCAGGAGTCCATGGACCGGCTGGGAGCGTGGCTGTTGAAAGATGAGTATCGAGTAGATACACCCCCGGGCACCAGACAGTCGGCCAGAGTCGGCCAAGGGTCCAAGGGACCGGGATAGTGTAGTGGGCACGGGTGACCCTCGGAAAGGGATCCGGAGCGCCAAAATGCCACGTGGGCATCGGAGGGGGGCAATGCCGGGAAGGGCAACCCCCCATATTCATAGGGAGTAGGTAGGCTCAGAGACAGCCTCAGGGCCCGGGGGTGCCATGGTTAGAGTTTCGCAGAGGGGAACTCCCTGCCAAGTGAGCCACGCTGCCCAGCCATGAAATTGTGCAAGGGCACGAGTGAAAATTTGAGGGCTAGGCCCAAATTAATAATGGACACCAACACGGTCGACGGGAATCATGGTTTTTAGAACCTATAGTTAAAAGAGCCAGGCATTTTGAAAAGCCCTGGGGTAGTTTAAAGTTTAAAAATGCTTGGGTAGTTCGAAAAAAAATGTACCCCTTCGCACCATCCATCCCTTCGGTCTCTGTAGGCCGCTGGACCCACCTTGGGAAAGATTGCTGAAATCTGTGGGAGGCTATTCTGAGGCTTTGTTGGGCCTAGAGACAGGACGCTAGCCTCTTCCTTATTCCCCTCCAGAAAGGATTTTAGGGGTTGGGAGTAGGCTAGGTTGATAGGATAGGTTAGCCAGACAAAGACAGAAAGGGGGTTAGGGAGACGAGATTATAAGAAAAAAATAAAAAGGGGTCTAAATTTGTTTTGTTGTTGCAAACTAAGAGAGTGGGTATGAACAGAGACAGGCAAAGGCGATAGGTTGGGGGGGGGGGGAGACAGTAAGGTAGGTCCGAGCCTGTTTCCGGACCGGCCAGCACCACTGCATTCCCTCCACAAATCTGACGGGACCAGATCAGAGGCCGGCCAGCTTCACATGCCGGCCTGCTTGTGCTGCATTTCCTGGTCTGCATTGCCTTGCCATGCCTTGTTTGCTTGCCTCTGCCATGACCCCATGCCTGCTGGCCCTGTTTGCATTGCCCCTGTGTCACCGTTCATCCATGTGTGCCAGGATCTCCTTCAGTGTGTGTTGCAAGGATTGCCCTGCAGGCAGCTACACCATCCATTGTTTTGTGTTCTTGCATCCATTTCCATTTACATGTGTCAGAGACTGCATTGAGCAGCCTGGCCACCTCTTCTTGCATAAAGGCCACTTCAAATGGCCTGTGGGACGGCGCATGGCCTGCCTGTTAGGGTGAGTTGCCTCCAGCAGCTGGGGGTATGGAAAGAGAAAAAAAAAAAGAAGGTTCACTGAGACAACCTAGTGGGACCTTTTGAGCAGGCCCTGAGGACGACTGACCATCAGTTGCTGAGCACTCACCCACACAAACTGTTGACATTATTGTGCCTTCTTCCCACAGATGACAGGTCCTGGGCCATGGTTAGTGTAAATTGTAGGTAAAATTGTAAATAAGTTTAACCCACCTGTGTGTCTGTCGCAGCGCCGGCAATTCTAGTTAAGTCGTCTGTGTGAGTCTGTTAGTTACGCAGCGCATTAGGTCATTGATTTTTGGGACATGTATAAAAAAAAATGTCGCACTCAGGGATCCGAAGGTAAAACGTACTAGGGGAAAACTTACACATGCTGGTCACATGAAAATTTGACCACTCAGGACGAGTCTGTAAAGGGGGGGGGGGGGATGGCGTAGTGTTACGAATCTGAAAGCTTACTACATTCAACATTCAGGTCCCCATAGCTCAGTTATTTTGATAAGTAAATGTGGATAGATAGCTCCCTTTCCCCTATGTCAAATGGGAATCAAGTGTACATGCGCTGCGAAGTAATTTTATAGATAGGATTTTTACACTTATGACAACGCCAACAACAACCCTGCTCGCGGCATTGTCTGCCCGCTCACGAAGCGTTTCGTTCTGGCCTGGCGACAAATGAGGGTATGCGTCATTTTTTACTCGATGGGCGCGGAGCGGACTCCAAGAGAAGTGAAGCCTCTTCGGGGGGCGGGGAATCGAGACGCCCCGACACGCCACCCGACCAATCATGGGGAGACGATGGATTTCCCCGGCGAATGAGGTGTGCGGAGGGCAGAGACACGTCCCCCCCCCCCGCCCCGACGCCAGGGAGGAGAAGATATAGACGGGACGGGCGGTCATCGAGTCAGGCTACGCTGGTTCATCTGGTCTCGTCCTGTCGCTGGTTCTTCTGGTCTCGTCCTGTCGCTGGTTCTTCTGGTCTCGTCCTGCCGCTGAGTCTGGTCTGATCTCATCTCGTCGCTGGTCTGGTTCTCTGATCTCATCTCGTCGCTGGTCTGCGTCTGGCTGCCCTGGTCCGTCTTTTGGCGAGCGGAGCTCCGGAAAGGGGTGGACGTCCAGCCGCGCGCTCGCGGCCAGGTAGCTAGCCATCCTGACTCCCAGCCGAACTATCCTCTGTGGCTGGAGAACCGAATAAAGACCATTTGGGTCCGTTTCTCTTGGGTGTGCATCTGTGTGTGGGCCCGTCGATAAGTAGGAATTGTTAAGTGCTTTTTGCTTTGCATGATTGCATTGCTTAGTCGGTTTAACTCTGCCCTTCCGTGTTCCTTCCCCCTCCCCCCCCACCCCCATTGTAAATAAACATCCATTTGTTGGATGTTTCAGCTCGTTTCTGTCCTTTCCTTCATTGGCTTAGCACGGTGCGTGTTGGGAGAATGAAAAAGGCCATTGCTGCAGTATTTGTGCATTTGGACCGAGAGGATATCGTAACCATCCGCTCGGGTTGTGCATGGGTCGAGCACGGTTACAGCTCGTCCTGTTCGAGCTACGTCAAGGGTGTGCATCCCTCAGTAGCTCGCCACGTGGGTCTTGAGGTATTTTGAAGATTGCCAAATAACCCTGTCCCACGTGGCTGAATTATTGACGATTCACGGTCCTGTAAGGGACCCTTACCTTCGGAGTTATCCGAGGGTAACGATCTGAAATCCGGTTGTTGGGTGGAGCCGACTCTTCTGCTCCACCTAGCAGTCGTGCTCGTCGCCGATACCTGGCCCACAACAATATAACACGATTTCTCAAAAAGTTGTGGACGGATTCAGATCCAGATCCAGATCTTCACTAAAATCGAATCAATTCGTCCTTGCCAAACACCCATCCTGTCCAACAAGTTTCGTACAAATCCGTCCATAACTTTTTGAGATACCATGCTATATCGTTTTTCGCCCTATCATTTCAATGGTGAAAAATCACATAAAAATTCCAGCATGTGAATCCGGATCCGGATCTTCACCGAAATTGAATCAATTCATCCTCGTCACACACTCAATCTGTCCAACAAGTTTCATCCAAATCCATCCATGAAGTTTTGAGATTTCCTACTCCCAGACAGACCACTAGACACACAGGGGTGAAAACAGGGGTGAAAACAGGGCCTGTACCCATCCTCGGTGCCGGAGGTAAAAATTGGCAAGGAAATAGTTTTGAAATGGAAAATTTTGCCCGAATATCGTGCATATAACGAAGCATCCCAATTCAGTGCAATTTGGTGGAAATCAGGAAACCATGGGTTCAGCACCAACAAAATGCTATGCAGAGCGAGCACACGAAGAAGCCAGCAAGGTAGCAAGCTGAAACAAAAACACAAAGCAAACATACCCTCGTATTTCAAATAATCTCCCCAATTAAGAACATTAACAAGCATTAACAAGATCCAATCATGAAAACAATGCCAAGCAAACAACTTTAATTGCCAAAACAACAATCATCCCAAACAGGGGGTGCCACGTAAAGTGCAACAACAACAGGGAGCGGAGGCTTTGGTATACATACCGTCCAACAGATCCCGAATTTTGTCCAAGTAGATTTCAAAATAGGAAATCTACGAATAAAAACAAGAAGGAACCATCATTATTGCATGTAACTTATATGGTTAGAATCACCAATATCACACAAACCAGTTGCTTGCGGCATTTGTTGTGCTGTCGATAGGGGTTTGCTTCGTCCTTGCACAATGCTTACAAAACATGAAATATACCATCAGAGATGGGGAATCCCCCGCCATTGAAAAATAATTGAAATCAGATAAGTGGTTTTCCATTTATTACAAAAAACATTTTTTGTTTCCATTATAAATGTTGACGCCCAGCCAGCCGGACAGACCACGGACGACCCGGGTGACAACAGTATCCCCCTTTCCGACATGCGGCGGGGGATAAAAACCGGTGTTTTAGCACTTGTTGAATGTGTGGAGAGAAGCAGATACACCATGTGTGGTAAACCAGGGAATGTTTCAATGCATCGAAGAAGTGCTTAATACTGTCGGGTTAAAATTAAAAAAACAAAAATTTCACTCGTATACAGCAAGCCTTGAAGAGAAGAAATTACGTGAAAAATGAAAATGGGAATACAGTTATCCGGCAGCCTGAGAAGCAAAGAATTAAATTTCTAATTGCGTGGAAGAACCTTCAAGTGGACAAAAAAAATAATAACAAAAAATGACGACCTTACACTGTTTAAAAAAAAGGAAGTGTCAAAACAAAAACGGCAAGAATAGTGTCGGCAATTCAACGTGACTCGGAAGCAAGTCTGCAGCGTTTCGGGCGATGATGCCAGAACCATCTGTGGGGATGACAAATTAGCTTGGACAAACAGATGGCCAGGTACAATTAAATGAGCGAAAGCCCGTCGAACAGGCTCAGCGCAGGTGCGGTGCATGCTACATATCCAGCTTTGGGATTTAAAAGAGGAGACGCGTGCACAGAGCTGACGGTAACGGATGGTGCGTACTTCAGTCGACGAGGAGCTTGCTGAAAGTGAGGGCTGGGCTATAGAATGCTTCCTGTTCGAGTGCAACGTTCTTCTTCCAAATGCACCATAAACGATGCACAAGATTCCAAAAAGAATTACAACGTGACCGAGCCATAAACGAGCAGCGTCAAGAAGCTTACAACTGGCGCTTGCTCCGAGCCAAATGCAAAGTGGAATTCCAAGTGGATAAAGTCACTTTTGAGCTATTTTGAGTCAGCACCTGTGCATCGACATTTCAAGATGGCAAGTGCGCAGTCAAATAGTTTTGACAAACATTACAAGAGAGATTCTTTCCGAGTAAAAGGGGATGCACACAAAGCATAAAGAAAATCTGTTTTAAAAGGTCAATTCACTGTATAAAAGTGAATTGATATAAAAGATTACACCATGATCAGTCCAAAGACGCCAGAAACATGATTGTTTGTTTTCCTTGGGAATGTTACTCCAGCCTGTCCACCATGAACGTGACAGATTGATAAAAGAGGGGCAACTGTGCCTGTTTCAACCGCAAGCTCTCTTTGATATTGGGAAGAAGCCCTGTGGCATGTGTGTAAATAGTTGAACTCTCACACCCTAATTCCAGCCCGGCGGGACTCACAGACCTTTATGTGGAACTCCAGATTCTCATTCATCGAATATATGTACGTGAAGATGTCCTGCACGATTCGTGGAATTATCCCCATTATTTCTAGATCGTGCAGATTGCCCTGTAAAAAAAAAATACAGAAAATAAAAGCTGGGCTCGAGGACGTTGTCGAAACGAGATGCACCGTGGCAAAACACACACACACACGACTCAATATTCGGCTTACCTCCATCGTGTGGGTCTTGCCTGAAGCCGTTTGACCATACGCAAAAATAGTGCCATTGTAACCCTCCAAAACATCTACAAAAGCAAGAATAAAGTGGGATCCGAGGAACAACAAATTAGACAAAGCATTTAATTGGATCGAAGGAACGATGAGCCATGTGCCACATTCCTTCAGTGCAAATGCCCGATCATATGCTCGACCGCCTGACCAGTTTGCGAGCATGTTCGCCACTCTGGAACTCTGCACAAAAGGCCATTCAGCGGATACCAGA